>NC_138163.1:107548012-108748012 GCF_964165515.1 Mesoplodon bidens
GTTAGGGAGTCTTTTCTATTCGGGGTACATGGTGTGGAGCTTGTAGGTGAGATAGGGAGCATCCCAAGTGCCAATAAGCTTGGCATTTTCTGACATTAGAAGACTTTCGTATATCTCTTCTGTAATAGATTGTGTCGTTCTGTTTTGTTTGTTCCTCTTCTGCTGAGCGGGTCTGCGGTTATCTGAAACCTGCTCTCGTATGGGTTCCCTTCCTGAGCCTTTGAATGACATAAGGAGACTATCACCCCATCGCCTGCACCACCCCTGTGCACTGGATCTTGGTCAGAACAAAAAATAAAAATGTACTGTCTTAGGCCAGCAAGACTTGGGATATTTGTGACCGCAGTTAGCCTACCCTGACTAGTTCCCCAAAGGAAGTTCTGGATGACTACAGGTTATAAGCCTTGTAAGCTTATAGCATTTCCTCTTGGTGCAGATGCAGATCCCAAACTTAAACAGTCTAGATAGAGCCGAATCATCATGCTCTTATTTCTTTTGCTAAATTCACCAATAATATATATCAGTCCTGCTCCCTTTTTCCCTCATGGAGAGTGGAATGAAAAATCCCTCAAAGACCCATGAAGCACAAGGAGTAAGTTTTTCCATTTCCCTCAGTGCTGGGGAACAAACCCAGGCTGGTCCTCAGGTGCCCGGCCTTAAGCCGACAACAGGAGGCATAAGGGGTGGGACTGGGACTGGCTGACCCTTGAAACTGTCAGCTGTGGTGAGGGAGATGTGGGTCAGGTAGGAACGGGGGCGCCCCCGGAACCACATAACTGGAGGATGTGTTTGTGTGGGGCAGCTCCCCCGAAGAGGAGGATACTGGTCCAGAGCTGGCAGCGGAGCTAGGGTGATGGTCCAGGGACTGTCCCAGTTAGCCTTCCGTGTTGGAGTGTGAGGACTGTAGACTGGAGGGAGTCCCAGACCTGTGTGTGTCTCCTCCACCACACAGCACGCCGAGCGCTTAGCACCTCATTTGCTGAGCAGTTCCTCGCCTTTGGAAGGGAGGAGAGAGAGAGAGAAAGGAGCAACAACAGTGGGCTCAGAAAGGCCTGGAACAACCAGTTTGAGACATCTGTGGGGGTGGAAGATGGCTTCAGCTCCCAAAGGCAGCCTCTGGAGTCCCTGGGGCAGGGTTGCCTGGCAGTGCTCTCCATGAAGGCCAGGGTTCGGGAGCCTAGCCGCAGTGAGCACCAGTTAACCAAGGGGACCAGGGCGCCAGTCCCAGTGAAAGATTTGATGAGTCCTCACCAGACCCGGTGATTCCCTGCCTTCTCACTAATCCTCGCCATTCCGTGAGGGAGGATTGTTTTTATCATCTCCCACACGAGGAAACTGAAGTCTGTGATATAAACTTCTTGTGCAAGACGATGTGGAAACTCGAGTAGTCAGATCTGACTCTCAGCTACACCCCTAGTGACCTCAGTCAATAAAATGGGGTATACACAGGACACTGTGTCATGTGGTTTCTTGAGGCCTCTCCCAGGTTTACATAATGAGAGAACAAAGAGGTGCAGACAGACAGCTGTTCTGATTCTGTAGCAGCTCAGTTACCCCCCTGCCCCCCTTTTCGGCACAGTCCTGACCTTCGGCGAGGCCGGCTTTCCCGTACCCAGCCATACAGGACAGTCTCTTCTTGCTCAGCTTCTACTAGGAAAGAAGCTTAAGTAAATTTTTAAAAATTTATGAAGAACCACAGTTTGAGAGGGAACAAAACTTTTCCTCAGCAGGCCGCCAAGCCCCTGAGCACGGCCGGGACGAGGGCGTTGAAGCTGGGCATCACTCCTGTCCTGTGCCTCCTGGCCAACCCCTCCAGCTGGGTTGTTCGTGATTTACATTCTGCTGGTCTTATGGATAGGTGACATTTCCTCTTCAGTTTGTGATCTCTCATCCTCTTTCAATGGGGGTCATCAATATTTCATCCTAGGGTTAGAACAGAGACCTGGGTTGCCTTTCCACGTAGACTACAATCAGTTTTCTAGAGAATTATTGAGCACCTCTCTCCTAAACTCCTGCCCCTTGGTCGATTCTCCACATAACCATTGACACGTGTGTATGCTTTTTTCCAACCAGAGTGTACTTTGTGAGGTCTTATGAAGATCACCACCCGTCTCCCTCTCTCCACAGTGTGATGCACGTAAATCCGCCAAAATTGCTCACTGGTTCTGTGTACCTCTTTGGTGTAACTAAACCACACTTCTCCAATGTGGACCCTAATTCTTCACACCTGATTTTTTAATCGGGGGGGGGCGGCGGGGAGGGGTAGGGCTGAGAGGTCAGAAAACCACCCATGTTCTGCATTTAGTGGCCAGCAGTGGACTCAGACCCATTTCTTATAGAAACGAGCGCAAAGAGCAGTGTGGGGATCATCACTGGTCCTCGGTGCTTTCCTGATCGTTATTTTATGATTGAGCACGTGTTGTTCAAAAATCCAATACCTCAGTTGTACTTTTTAATCCCGAAGGAGTTCTAATGATTCCTCTGTTCCATGAGGCCAGAGACTGTGACTCCCTTGTGGAGCCTTCTAGTCTAGCTGTGGTCCTGTGATTACTGACTGCTTCTCAGATGCTCCGTTTGACCCAAGGAGGGGTGAGGAAGAACCGCTACAGGAGGAAGGTAAACAACACAAGTCTTGGAGGTGGGCTCACTACTCTCAGTAGTGACGCTATTGTCCAGAAGTGCCTGGGGCCCTCACCTGGGCCATACTGCTTGAGGCAGCCCTCACAGACATTTCCCCTTTGGGAGCCAGTATTGTGATTGGACCCGCCCCCCCCCCCCACCACCTTGCGGTTCCTATTATGATTGCAAGATGCAGTTCAGTGACAACCACCAGGGAAGTTTGAAAAAAAAAAACATGGTTTATGAGTCACAGGTCCTGGAGGACACATGGCACGCGTGGAGCCACACAGCGAGGTCATGGGTAAAACGAGAGTACGTGTGCAGGCCTGGGGTCCTTTATTGGGGTCTAGCATGGGATGCCTGGGGTTTCCCAGGTTCAGTCTTTATTGGTGAATTTAAAACATGAGCGGGAATGAAAATGCCAGAAGGGAAAAACAAGTGGTCAGATGGTCAGTTCCCTAAGTGGACCAGAGATCTCCGAAACAAAGGAAGCTTCTGGGGCGGGGCCGCCTGGCTCTTCCTCTAGTCCTGTAGCTGGCAGTGTGTTTATTCAAGATAGCTGTCTTTGATGTGGGTGCCTAGGCAATCCGAAGCTTAAGCTCAGGCACTTGCATTACAAGAAAAAAAAAAATCCTAAGTCAGCTGCTTACAGGACAATCCCCCCGGTGATGCTGAAGCATCTGAGTTAGTGGTGAGGACGTTAACAGCCTTCAGTCATTTGTAGGCGGGGAGCTGTCTGGTTTGGAGCGCACACCGTGGCCTGATTCCGTGGGGAAATATGATACAGTGCTGTCCTGCTGTCGGCAGGGGACAAACTCACAGTCTGACGAGCCTCTTGGTATAGGGTAGGGTCAGCCAGCAAGGACTTAGCAAGTTCTGCAAAGTCATATCATAGTAGGTTGTTCCCCGATGCCATCGGGGCAATGCGTTTATTCCACTGTTTCTGGAAAGACTGAATCTGCATGGCAGCGTTCCGCAATATAAACTGGGAAGTCGGGCCACCTGGGTGAGCAGCTAGGTCTCCAGCTGGTGACGTGGCCCAGGGGTGTCATCTCTGGTATAGGACGCATAGGCATCTCCAGTGGTGAACTCTTGGGCTGGGGCGGTATTGTCTGGAATGGTATCCTCTCCAGCAGTGAGTCTGTCTCACTCAGAGGTGAGGTCCTCTGGAGTGGTGGCCACCCAGGGGCGGGTGCATGCTCCCACGTGGCTATGCAGTTGGGGTATTGATCATGGGCTGGGCATAGGCTAGCCTGATATAACTTAGAGGCTTCCCCGAGGACCGAGCTGCACATCTGACGCCTGCTGCTAGTGGAACAAAATGTTAAGAGCTCTCTGGGGTCATCAGGGGCACATTTAGCAACAGAGTAGGTTGCTGTCCTTTCCTTCCCGGAGGAGGAGCTCATCCAAGCACATAAAGATTCTGGGCACACTTATATCCCAGGCTACGGGAGATCTTATGGATGCTACTTAGGCATTCCTGGGCTCAACCCGTGAGGGCAATCAGTGGACAAATCCTGGAAGCACAGTCCCTGTACCCAGGTGGGTTTTATGTACGAGCCATCATAGGGCCAGTTAGCATGTAGCACTGTTTGATGTTGAAATTGGGCAAGTGTCATTTAGACACTGCTTCCAGGGGCCCCTTGCCTATAAAGGGATGCGATCCCTTTGCCGCTCAGACTCAGTGGCACACTAGTCTGAGCCCTTCCAACAGGGCTCGCCAGCATTCCCTGCTTTTCCACCCTGTGGCGCTACTGTGGGCCGGAGCAGTGTTTTTACAGCAGTATATCTGGGTGAGGGTTAGGCCCAAGGGCTCTACCAGCAACCCTATCACCCAGACGGTACAAAGCAATAAGAACAGCCATCACCAGATGGAGCGCTGACGTTTGAAGGAGCTTGGGTCAGGTTCCTTCTGGATGAGCTATCTGTGTATTGCTTAATGGCTGAGCGCGGTTGCTTGGTGGGGGAAAGTACAGGGTTGCCTTGTCTGGCGTGGGGTCAGGCCACGACTCGTAGCTTGCTCGGCATGTTCTCATCGCCCAATGTGGCCTGTGTCCACCAAGCAGAGTTCCTTTCCCTCTTTCAGACCCCCAAAGTGCGCCACTGGTTGGTCCCGGGGCGATGGCTGGTACTTCCTCTAAGTTAGGTGGGGCATTCAGTTTCATTAGGCAGCTCTTGTAGCCACTGTATTTGGTGAGAGCGGCCAGTGTGGAGGTGGCTGCTTTTGGAGAGTCGTCACCGTTGGCAGGATCTCCAAAGAGATGATCTCGCACTGACTTGGTGGGCTTGTGGCCTGTGGGGCATTCAGTGGTGAGGGGACCATATTGGACTCTCTGCCCTCGGTCGGGCTATATCAGAGGGAAGCCGATGGTCAGATGATGAAAAAGAAAATCATAGCAGCACAGGGAAGTGGAGTCAGAGGTCAAAATTTAAAGGGCGTCGTGCTAGAGTGTGAAAGCTCGAGACCTGCCAGAAATGACCCGAAGTGGCATTTTGGAGGGTGTGTGATAATTGTGTACTAATTGGTATGAGGGGTATAAAGGCTCAGGGGGTGAGAATTAAGCAAGATGAGGGCCTGAGGCAAGAGTTCCCTCCATTTCGAGAACCACTTGCTTGAAAATCATTTAAGTAGTGTCTCTTTAAGAAGGTCATTAAGATGCTTGATGAGGCCAGCCACCTGGGGGCGGGAACCTAGATGGAAGTTTGGAAGAATGCTGGGTGAGAGAGCCCACTGTTGAATCTCCTGAGAGGTAAAGTGGGCGCCCTGGTCAGAGTCAGCAATGGTTGGCGATCTGAAGGGAACAGCAGTGAGGGTAGTAAGGAAAGAGATTACCTGTTTTGGGGAGGAATTGTGGGTGGAGTTCACCAAGAGAAGCCTCGTGTCAAGTGTCCGTGACGGTGATGGGTTATCCGGAAGCCCCAGCAGAGCGGGAGTACGGTCGGTCTCCCCGGGGGAGTGGGTCCCCGTTGCTTGGCTTGGGTGCAGAGAACGCGCTCATCTATCACCACCTTGGCTGCCGCCGAGGAGGGGGGCGTCCCCTCGCACGAGCACGAGTTGTTAAGGCACGAATTCCCCGATGACCCGAGGTTGTGCGGGTCCCTTTCACAGCTGGGGAGAAGGGTCGGTACCCTGAGGCATCTGCGGGGCCGAGAGTGGAGGGCTGAGTGAGGGGGTCTGACCGCAGTAGTCCTAAAAGTGGCCTCAGGTGTGGAGCGGTTAGCGTGAGCAGAAACGTGAGAATTGATGAGAGGGGGTGGGGATTCTCCTAGTTCCTTGCGTACCTTGGAGCCCCAGATGGCCTTGCCTCGTATGAGAAAAGTGTCCCTTAGCCATTGGCCAGAGC
Source organism: Mesoplodon bidens (assembly GCF_964165515.1). Lineage (NCBI taxonomy): Eukaryota > Metazoa > Chordata > Mammalia > Artiodactyla > Ziphiidae > Mesoplodon > Mesoplodon bidens. The sequence goes on from NC_138163.1 coordinate 107,553,976, forward strand.
AAACTGCAAGGCTGTTAGCAACAGCCCAGGAGTCTGTGAAAGGCCCTTTTTTGTGGCCTCCTTAAGGGCTGAACAGCTACAGGTTCTGCCAGTTGGGCTGAGCCAGGAGTGTCCCCCTCGAGCAGAAAGGTGCCCGAGGCCGGGTGGATGACGCAGCCCTCCAGCGAGCTGCGTGGCATGCAGTGACGGCAGCGCCCTTGGAGAAGAGCGCTAACTCCCTGTCCATTTCAGACCGTTGGTCCCAAGGGGCTCCCCAAGTAGCCACAGGAGGAGAAAGCGGGGTGGGGTGGGGGTGGGGGCTGTCCCTTCTCGAGGCTCTCCGGCAAGGGGCTGAGCATGGGGGAAAGCACATCCTCCTGTCATGTGGAAAGGCCTTTGACCTCAGGTTTAGCCCTCCCCTGAAGGTACCGTTTCCCTGTGACCAAGGAGGCATCAGTGGCCGTGCTGAGCTTTTCTCTTAAGAGGCATCTCTAACCCAGGGCACTTGAGGAACTTGTGTTCAGAGTGATAGCAGGTGCGGGCTGGCTGGGGCTCAGTTCCTAAAAGAGCCCAAGAGGCTGCCGAAAGCTGGTGCCCAAGGGGAGGATACGGGCCTGCCGCTGGGGTAGGTGCTTAGTCCACAACCCCATAGGAAGCCAGGTAGACTCCTGTTTGGTCCCGAGACTCCAGGAGGCCACTTTGACATGGAATGTGGAGCCAGTGGGGACTAAAGGTAAGACTTGCTGGACTGCGTGCTGGCCGCCTTGCAAAGCACACCTGTTGGGCGTTGCCCCAGCGGAAGGTGGGTGACTTGTGTGTGATTGCATATACGATAGGGCGAGATGAGGGGTGTGTTGCCTCCAGAACATGAAACGGCCTAATAGGTGTTGTGCTTGTCTGAGTGTAGTGGGTGGTTTAATGGTGAGTCATTGATGTTTGCCTGTTGGGGAAATTTCTCAGCCCTTAGAGGACTAGATGATGCCCAGAAACAAGATAGATGAGGCCGGGCCTTGGCTCTTGAGGTCCAGGTGGTGTGCGAAGGGATGCAAATCTGCCCGTACTGCTTTCTCAGAGGAACCCTGAGCATAATGTCCTCAGTATAATGCCCAAAACGGCCCCTTTCCAACTGTAAGGTGCTTAAGTCCTGGTGGCAGAGGTTATGTGTGGTTGCAGGGCCGTTTCAGTATCCCACTGGGAAGCACGTAAATGTATAATCTGCCCCCTTCAAAAGTGAAAGCAAACGGAGCCTGGGATTCCTCCAAGATGGGAACAGAACAGAACATGTTAGTAGGTCAGTGAACACAGAGGACGCTCCTTGGGCCGACTGTACATCCTCAGTCAGTTCTATATTATTAGGAATTGGAGCCTTACTGGGGAACCTGAGCCACTGAGGTTTTGATGGTCAACGGTGAGGTGCCTTTGGTTGCTGGCTGGCTTAAGTACTGGCCAGATGGGGCTACTGAACGGGGAGATGGTGGCTTCATGACTCCAGTCTCAAGCATATCTTTATTGACAGGGCGTAGGCCTTCAGTGGCCTGTTTAAGTCGCTGCTGGGGAATGTTTACCATCTTGACCAGGGGAGGAAGAGTCCCTGGCGTCCATTTGGAGAGTCCCACCAGGAAGGCCAAGAACTTGGGCTTATTCCATGTGGCACGGTGTTGTGTCAGTACCTCCATGCCTATGATAGGAAAGAACGAGCTGGGGGGCCACCACCAGAGGAAGCCACTTGAGGTGAAGGGTCCCAGTCGTGATATGCGAATAGGTTTGTGAAGCTTTGATTGTTTTACCAGCAATGCCCTGTAGGCAAAAGGGGATACAGAGGGATTGCCTAGAATGACAGTGACTTGGGTCCCCATGTCTAGTAGGGCCAAAAAGGACTGTGCATTTTTATTGTCCTAATGGGCCACCAGAGTGGTACAGGGGTAATTGTTCCCAGGTGGTGGGACAAGCCCCTGGGAGCGGCTGATTTCCTAGGGTAGGAGCTTAAGTGGCTGCCAGTCCTGGAGGTTAGGGAAGGGGGCAGAGGGGGTAGCGGGGACGGGCTTGGGGCTAGAGGATGGATGGCGGAAGAGGGCCGTAGCTGGGAGAATGTGAGTTTCGGGGCCTGGAGTTTAGAGAGTGGCTGTCCTGAGGTTAAGTAGCCAGGAACCCCAGGTTTTCCTAACTCCCAGTAGAGGTTTTGCCTGTGTATTCCCATAAGGGACACAATTAAACCAGAGGTTTATTAGGAAGGGAGTGGGGAACCCTTTCCATTGAGGGAAATTTGTTCGAGGGAGACCTTTCTGGAGCAGTGGTGATGGAGGGCCTTGAGTGTGACGTATTGGGGCATCTGGGCAGCAATCTCCTCTGTGTCTGGCAGCCATGTCAGTGCCCTCCAGTTGCCTGATGGATGGTTTCAGGAATCCCCTCGAAATGTAGTAGGGCTGCCCTGTAATTAGGGGGGGCGCCTTGTAGAAAGAATTCTCTGGACTTAGGGTCAGATGGGGCCTATTCAGGGTTGGAAATTCAGGGAGTCATTTGGGTCACTGTGGTGATGGAAATGACAAAGCCATTGGATCATGCCACTTTTGCACAGCAGGAGGCACGGAGGACCCTCGTGTACATTAATGGTCAATGAAGGCCTTTTTAATTAGTGGTCTGACTGTCTCATTAGACCGTATGGCCTTGATCACGGCTGCTCTGGGGAGCTCATTGAATTATTATGGCAGCAGTGACATTTTGGCATGGATACCGCAGGCAACACACGACAGAGGCAATACGCAAAAGCACGTAGCAGCATGGCAGACCTGCAGCAAGCGGTGTTCCGTTCCCAGGTGGTGTTCCCCACCTGTGTTGGTCAGCGCGTAAGCCAGTCGCAGCTAACGGGTATTCCTCTTGATTAACTGCACAGGCAATCATGCAATCCTGCCAACAAGGCCAATTGTTTTGTGCTGGTCTCAACCTACCAATAGTGATCTATTGGCTAGAAAAGCCTAGGGGCACTCACCTGGGCCTGAGGTGGGCCCTCACAGGCATTTCCCCTTTCAGAGCCAGTGTTGTGATTGGACCCGCCCTTGTGGTTCTTATGATGGCAACAACCATCAGGGAACTTGGGACAAACAAAAAAGAAAACCAAGGGTTATTACTCACAAATCCTGAAGGCTACACGGTACACCTGGGGCCACCCAGCGAGGTTGCGGCAGAAAGGTAGTGGGCCTGGGGTTCTGTCTTTAGTGGAGTCGAGGATGGGGTGCCTAGGGTTTCACAGGCTCACTCTTTGTTGGCGAATTTAAAACATAAGGGTGGGAATTAAAACTCAGGAAGGGAAAAACAAGTGGTCAAATGGTGAGTTATCTAAGTCGAAACAAAGGAAGCTTCTGGGGCGGGGCCGCCTGGCTCTTCCTCTAGTCCTGTAGCAGGCAGTGTGTTTATTCGCTGTCTTTGAAGTGGGTGCCTAGGCAATCCGAAGCTTAAGGGTTCCCTTTCGTCCACACCCTCTCCAGCATTTGTCATTTCCGTGCTTTTGGACGACAGCCATTCTGACAGGCGTGAGGTGATACCTCATTGTGGTTTTGATTTGCATTTTCCTGATGATTAGCGATGTTGAGCATCTTTTCAAGGGCCTGTCTACCATCTCCACCGCACGTTACTTCATAAAAGAAACAGACTGTACATATTCTATAAAGAAATACAGCCAGGGCTTCCCTGGTGGCGCAGTGGTTGAGAGTCCGCCTGCCGATGCGGGGGACACGGGTTCGTGCCCCGGTCCGGGAAGATCCCACATGCCGCGGAGCGGCTGGGCCCGTGAGCCACGGCCGCTGAGCCTGCGCGTCTGTTGCCTGTGCTCCGCAACGGGAGAGGCCACAGCAGTGAGAGGCCCGTGTACCGCAAAAAAAAAAAAAAAAAAAAAAAAAAAAAAAGAGGCACAACCTATTATATATAAAATAAGCTACAGGGATATATTGTAAAACACATGGAATATAGCCAATAGTCTATAACGACTATAAATGGAGCATAACCTTTAAAACCTGTGAATCACTACATTGTACACCTGCAACTTAGGTAATATTGTATATCAACTATATTTCAATTAAAACAGGAAAAAAAAGTAGCATGTGGTAGGCAGAATAATGTGCCCCCAAAGATATTTACACCCTAATCCCTGGAATTTGTGAGTATATTACTTTACATGACAAAAGGGAATTTGTCTGTGTGATGAAATTAAGAGCTTTGAAATGGGGAGATTGTCATGGATTACGTGGGTGGGCAAAATCTATGCACATGGGTTCGTAAAAGAGGAGAGCTTTTCCCAGTTAATAGTCAGAGGAAGATGTAACTGTGGAAGAATAGTGATAGAGATGGGCATTGCTGACTTTGAAGACTGAGGAAGACGGATACAAGCCAAGGAATGTTGGAAGCCTCTAGAAGCTGGAAAAGGCAAAGAAACAGATTTTACCCTGGCGCTTCCGGAAGGACTTAAGTCCTGAACCCACCTTAATTTTAGCCCAGTGAGACCTGTGTTAGACTTCGGAGCTACAGAACTATAAGAGAAATGTGTGTGGGATTTTTTGTTTTTTTCCCATGGCACGTGTTCCTTGATTTGATTTGATTTGATTTGATTTGATTTACAATGTTGTGTTAGTTTCAGGTGTACAGCAAAGTGAATCAGTTGCACATGCATCCTTTTCTTTTTAAAGATTCTTTTCCTGTATAGGTCATTACACGGTATTGAATAGAGTTCCCTGTGCTATACAGTAGACCCTTAGTAGTTATCTGTTCTATATATAGTAGTGTGTATAGGTCAATGCCAGTCTCTCAATTTATCCCTCCCTGCTGGTAACCATAGGTTTGTTTTCTACATCTGTGACTCTGTTTCTCTTTTGTAAATAAGTTATTTGTACCATTTTTTTTAGGTTCCACATATAAGCGGTATCATACGATATTTGTCTTTCTCTGTCTGACTGACTTCTCTCAGTATGACAGCCTCTAGGTCCATCCATGTTGCTGCAAATGGCATTATTTCATTCTATTTTATGGCTGAGTAATATTCCATCGTACACGTGTACCACATCTTCTTTATCCATTCCTCTGTCGATGGACATTTAGCTTTCTTCCATGTCTTGGCTATTGTAAATAATGCTACAGTCAACATCGGGATGCATATATCTTTTCCAATTATGGTTTTCTCTGGATGTATGCCCAGCGTGGGATTGCTGGATCCTATGGTAGTTCTCTATTTCGTTTCTTAAGGAACCTCCATACTGTTCTCCATAATGGTTGTACCAATTTACATTCCCACCAACAGTGTAGGAGGGTCCTCTTTTCTCCATACCCTCTCGAGCATTTATTGTCTGTACACTTTTTGATGATGGCCATTCTGACTGGTGTGAGGTGATACCTCTTTGTAGTTTTGATTTGCATTTCTCTAATAATTAGTGATGTTGAGCATCTTTTCATGTGCTTTTTGGCCATCTGTATGTTTCTTTGAAGAAATGTCTAGGTCTTCTGCCCATTTTTCTATTAGGTTGTTTGTTTTTTTTGACATTGAGCTGCATGGGCTGTTTATAAATTTTGGAGATTAATCCCATGTCGGTTACTTCATTTTCAAATCTTTTCTCCCTATCTGTGAGTTGTCTTTTCGTTTTGTTTATGGCCTTTTATGTTACCCTTGATTTCAATACTGTACTTCTGACTTATAGATGACATTTCTGTATATGGAGGTGGTTTTCCATCCTTTTTCAGTGGGAAAGATCAATAGCTCATTGTCAAGGTAAAGAAGAGATTTGGATTGCCTTTCCTTGTTGGACTGAAACTAGTTTTAGGGAAAGGTGTTTGACCCCCTTCTCCCAACCTAGTTTCCCTTGGTCGATTGAACGAATAGCCATTACTCTTTCTATATGCTTATTTCCAACGAGAGTGTACTTTTGTGAGGGCTGCACAGCATTTTATTCCCCCCTCCCCTCTCAACAGTTTGGAACACATAGTAGGTCTCAAATAATTGTTTAGTAGATAAACTACTAGTTACTTGGATTAACTAAACCAACACCTCAAATGTGGCCCACAATTGCCCACTGACATTTTTTCTATTATTATTATTTTTTAATTGAAGTACAGTTGATTTACAATGTTGTGTTAAGGACAAGTATTGCAAATTACAGGTAAGAATTTTTTTTTCTATTGATGCTGGAGTGAGTCAAGGGAATAAAGAAATCAGCTCGGTTTCCCTCTTGAGCCAAAAACCAGTTGAGACATAAGACACAAGAATCAAATAGATAAGAGAGAAAAATATCAGCTTTGTCACTCTAAGATTGAATTGTACAATGAAATGGAACATATGGCCATAATGAGTCCCCCAGAACCTCCCTTCCTGACAGCATGTCTGAGAACGCAGCCTCCCACTTGCAGGGGGAAATCATTCCTGGGGAACTTATCACAGGGAGTTTGTGAGAGAGGTTGAATCTTTGGGGTGGCGGGGGACAGAGAGAGACAGACAGACAGACAGACAGACAGACAGACGGACAGAAGGGGTAAAACTAAAGAGCCCCACTGTGTTAGTTGGGTCTTCTGAGAGGCAGACTCTGAGACACAGGAGTGCAAAAATTTTATTGAGACATAAAGTTTTGAAAGATAGAAGAAGGAGAAAGCACAATTGGGCAGGAGAGCCTGAGATCTCAATGCACATTTGACAAAACGTCTGCCAACCCATTGGGGAGCTCCACAGCAAGCACTGTCTATTAAAGGGGTACCACTTTGGGCTGAAATGCCAGGCCTCGGCACTCCTGCTATGTTCAGTCATTGGTTGGGGCTGCCCAAGAAGAAGAACATGGCTTTCAAACTCTGGAGGCTGTCAACTAACTTCACTTGTTGCAACTCACTGTCAAGTTCTTTCTGGAAGGGGGATCCGAGTGGCACCCCTCCAGGGCTGCCACACAGACCTACTGTGTTCCTTTTCCTACTGTCTCTGATTAGAAAAGTTACTCTTTCATCCCTGAAGAGGAATGGACAAGGGAGCAGAGAGGAGCTAGCTGTGTTGCTCCCATGTGTTTCTTTCTCCAGGAATGAAGTGGAAACACAGAAAGAAATACCAGTTAAGGAAAGGTCCTTTACACAAACGTGAGACGTAAGAAATCATTCCCTCTGCTTCTTGCAACCAATACCATGTAATCCCAGTTGCCTTCTCAAAAGGTCCTGTTAACTGGAGAGCTTTTTATATTTCCGAGCCAGAGATCTGGGGGGGGACGCTGCGTAGCAAGATGGAAGAGAAAATAAGTAGGGGTGAGGATGACAAGAATGGAGCCAATGACGCTGGGCACTGTATGGAGGAAGGACAGAGAGAAAATCATTGTATCAAAGAAGGCTAAGAAGGGATTTGGGAGAAGATAAATGTCAGAGATATTAAAGTTGATTACTTTGGGTAGCATGTTATAAATTCCTTCTTGATCTCCACTGTGGAATCTTAAGAAAGTCTGCATTGCCCTCAGATGCTCCTGTGAGTGTGGATTCTTCACAGGATGCTCAATGAGGTATTGACATGTATGCGTGGAGGAATATACCACGCAACAGAACTTAGTAGCTGAGACACAGTCTACCTTAGGTGTGCGTGATGCCAAAACCTATGCTGTCAAGTGCTCAGCTTATACTGCTGTTGGTTGGCTTCCAAGGAGGGTGGCAGTGGTTCACAAAGTCAGTGGAACAGCTTAAAAATGATTTTGCCCTGAATATGCCAGAATTGTGGAGTTCCTTCTTGAATGGGCTTGTGTTCCAAAACCCGGGGTGTGGACCCAGAGAGTGGAGACACACTCTTTGTTTTCCGTAGTTGCTCCAGAGTAACTCTGCCTGGTTAGTCAACCCCCAAGCGTTCCCGTGACTTGACAAAGAAGATAGCCGTGATCCTCCCTATCGTCGCATTCAGCCGTTACCATGGAGTTTATCCTGGGTCCCCCCTGGAATAGGTGACAGGTGATCAGAAGCAGTCCCTCTGGGCGGAACTACAAGCCCAGACAGCCAAACCAAAAGAAAGAAAATGCAGTCTCTGGTGAAGAGCAACGGAGAGAAGCTAAAAGCAAGGCCCTGGATATATAAAATGAATGCCCTCAAATCCTCCCATCACCGCCGTCATTGTTATTACTAAGAACAAGTCAGTTGTAGGAGTCAGAAAAGGTCGGTCTCTGTCCCTTCCTTTTCCCCGAGGCTGCAATGATGACTGCTCACCCACCTTCTGTCCAAACCCCGCTGCTTCTGGTTCTCTCCGGTCTTCATCTCCTGGCCTCGGTGCCCACTTTTCTCCTTCCGCTGCTAGTCCACCTTCTCCTCTTCCAGAGGCCAGCCTTTGGTCTCCTCTTATAATAACCATGGCAGCACAGAGCACGTAGTGTACTGAACTGCCACAGGCAGAGACCAAACAAGAAAGGGACAAGTATTGACCTCCCCTCTGGTTAGCAAGCCCCATGTTTCCTTTTTATTATATATATATATATATATATATATATTTTAATTGAAGTGTAGTTGATTTACAGTGCTGTGTTAATTTCTGCTGTACAGCCAAGTGAATCAGCTATACATATATATATATATATATATATATTTTTTTTTACATTCTTTTCCATTATGGCTTATTATAGGATATTGAATATAGGTCTCTGTGCTATGCAGTAGGACCTTGTTGTTTATCCATCCTATATATAAAAGCTTACATCTGCTAACCCCAGCCTCCCACTCTATCCCTTCCCCACCCCCTCTCCCTTGGCAACCACCAGTCTGTTTTCTACATCCGTGATTCTCTTTCTGTTTCATAGATAGGTTCATTTGTGTCCTACTTTAGATTCCACATATAAGTGATATCATATGGTATTTGTCTTTCTCTTCCTGACTTACTTCACTTAGTATGACATTCTCTAGTTGCATCCATGATGCTGCAAATGGCATTATTTCATTCTTTTTAATGGCAGAGTAATATTCCAGACATCCTTCTAAAAATGCCTTTTCTGTTTTGATTAGCCAGCGTCCCATTTTGTGATTTGCCACCAAGAACCCTGACAAATACAGAGATTATGGCAATTGTTAGATCGTAGAAGATTAGAGCCTGAAAAAGAGGGTGGGGTGTCAGGTAAGAGAAGAGCTAATGGAGAGGAAAGAGATGTTCAGACTGAGTAAGACCAGACGTCTAGGGTCAACTCTGAAATGTTTTACTTGTGAGACTCCCAGAAGGTGTGTCAAATCTAGGGGGAGTTTAGTGAAGGGGCAGTGACTTCATCTGGGGACTTGTGGAATCTGAGTCTTCTGGCGACATCCAGAAGGAGATGTTTCACAGATGGCTGTGCAAATGTCATAGTCAAGGGAAGCGCCTGGGAGTGGGGGCAGAGAGAGAGAGAGAGAGAGAGAGAGAGAGAATATGACTGGCCCGTGGATGTGGCTGAATTGGAGGGGAAATATATATTGAACAAGGGTTGAAGAGGCCAACAGCAGAATGCAGGAGGATGGTTAGCTTTACATAGTTCTCTCTAGATAAACCTTAGGTAAACCACGAAAGGACAAGGAAGGTAAGAAAAGAAGGGCACTGTTAAGAACTACGGAATGATCAAGCAGAGCAAGTGCTGAAAAGAGACTAATGGTAACGTGAATTAGTAAGCCAGTGATTCCTTTTGAGAGAGGAGTTTTGGTAGAGTTCCTTAAAGGGGAAAAATCTGTCCCTCCTCCTGTGTCGCCTAAATCCACCGCCTCTCCCCTGTCTCCTCTGGGTCTTCTTTCACTAAGTGTATCCCAGTCCACTCCTGAATTTGTAACCTTTCCCACTCTGTTGGCTCCTCTGCAGTAAATGAACATAGCTAAAATACCCTTTCCACTATTCTCCACTTGTAGAACTCCAGTGCCTCTTTGAAGACTCAGTGTCACCTCCACAGCGGATGTTGCCTAGGACCCAGGTAAGATTTAGACCCCTTTCCTCTCCTGCACTCACAGGGCACCTTGTAAGCCTCCTCTTTTAGCTCTTCCTCAGATAGATTGGTGCTATCTCTCTGTGTGTCCATCTTTTCCACCACGCTTGTGAGCAGGAACTGTGCCCGAGTCATATTATATTCCTAGTGCCAAGCATAGCGCAGAAAACTTCAAAGAATCCAGGATAATTTGTTGAAAGCATTTGGCTAAAAATTCTTGGCTCTTTTAATTGGGCCATTTGGCTAAAAATTTCCAAAGCTGCATGAATGCTCCCTCCTAGAATGTTTTATTTTAGGTTTATTTCTTGGATTACGGTTCTAAAAAATATTTTAAGGTGGAACTTTTACTTCTCCATCAACTTTATAGAAAAATTAAACTTTGGGGAGAAAGAAAATCGTGCCCAGGGAATTAGCGCACAGAAAAAAAAGAGAATAGATCTCCTTGTTGCATGTGGCCTAGTGAATATCAGATATAACATGTTGTAAACCAAAAGTAATGTTACCAAAAAATAAACGTTAAAATACAGATTAAAGGGAAGGAGTCTATTCCTCCTCAGGCAAGGCAGTCGCTTTGCATATTAATGAAACTTAAATGACTCACAGTAAGAAAAATGATTGGAATAGATTGCAGTAACTTAAAAATGAGTACACTTTAAACAGCTTGTGTGATGACTATGTGATTATGGAGAATCAAAATGGCTAGTCCCACTCTGATGCTCCCAGAAGAGAGATGACTGCTGGCCCTTAATTAACAAAGCCACACGTGGAGCCCAGGAAGCTGTAGACACAAAGAAAGTTGACAGGTTGACTTTGTGAAATACGCAAAGATGTCAGTCTGGAAGGTGACAACTACAATTCTGGGGCGTGTGAGGGTTAGGGATGTGTATAAAATCTTATAAACATCCAAGCCATTCTAGAATATTCACTGAAAGTGACAAGAAAATGGAAGGAAACGGGAAAAGACAAAGAGCTGCATAAAGACAGGTGAAAAGTTTAAAATATTTGATGGCTTGAGATGACTTCGGGGCTTGTGGCAAATTACTGTAAAACATGGCTTGGCAAAGATTTCCTGAAACGTTTTAGGCTTTGCCGGCCCCAGGGTCTTTGTTGCAATGACTGACTCTGCAGTTGTAGTGCTAGTGCGTATGCAGCCACAGACAATAGGTAATTGATTGGGTGCGGCAGTGTTCCAGTAAAACTTTGTTTATCAAAACCCTTGGGGACCAGATTTGGCTTGCAGACTGTAGTTTGCCAACCCGTACTCTAAAAACACCAGTTTGTGACAAAACAGCGCATTGCGCAAAAGCTCGTATGTAAATATGTGTGTGTGATCGATAATTGTTGGTTCAATCATTGTTGTTCGGGTTTTTATTGTGCTTGGTATGTTTTTATTGTGCTTGGTCCGGTACTCACATGAGGGTATGGCTGAGTGAGTTGGTTAAATCGAGGCATCAGTGTTATTTTCCAGCGTCCCAGGCGATTCCAAGGTGCAGCCACCACGTTTAACAAATAGGATGCTGAAGAATGCTACGCAAAATTCAATGTGCCTATTATTCATCACCTGGGGTCCTGTTAAAATGCAGGTTCTGATTCAGTAGGTCTGAGGTAGAACTTGGGATTTTGCATTTCTAACAAAGTGTCAGATGACAGTGACCTGCGGGTCCAGGGACCACATTTTGAGTAGCAAGGTGCTTGCACTGGCTTTCAATACCTGGGATGTCTTGGTCCTGCCCCTGAGACTGATGTAATTGGTCCTGGAGGTGGCCTGGGCATCGAGAGCTCTACAGACTCCCAGGTGGCTCTAAGGTGCGGCAAAGCTTGAGAACCTCTGTGCTCAATCCAGTGTGCGTGGTGACCTAAATTTTCGTTATTATGTTATCAGTAGCCCTGTTGGCCATTCTCCCCTTCCAAGCCACCCATTCCTCTCCTTTTCAGGTCCAAACCTCCAGAAGATGGGTGGGATCAGGATTAGCTTTTCATCCTTTCAGTCTTTGCCACCTCTGAGGAGTGGACTGTAGTTCAGGATGGAAAGAGGAGGGAGGCTCAGGCCACCTGGGTCGGGGAAGAATAAGCAGAACAGTTGTTCCAGGGGCCGAGTTAAAGGGGAGGCTGGTTGAGACAAATGGGGAATTACCACAGAGGGCTGTCACGGCAAAACTCACCTCCAGGCTTGGGCCTGAGCTTGGGGCCCTGGAAACAGCCATCTACCCTCCTGAAGCCTGGCAGCAACTGGCAGCCAAGCAGCTGGGAAGGATTTCTCCTTCTTGATATGCAGAGTGACACAGTTGGTCGAAAGGCAAGAGAGACCCCTAGTGGCAAAGTATAAAGGTGAAATCCTTTCATCAACAAGTCATAAACACCACAAATGAACTTAGCAGTAAGTGAATGATAATGATGGTAAGGATGATAAATGGTGGCTTACAAATAATATATGTCCTGTATGTGCCAGGCACTGTTGTAAGTATTGAGAAAACATTAACTCATTTAATCTCAGCAACCCAATGGGTTTGATGGTTTTTAAAAAATTTAGTTGATTGACAATATGTTTCTGGTGTACAGCAGAGTGATTCAGTTATACATACGTATTCTTTTTCATATTCTTTTTTCTTATTGCTTATTACAAGATATGGAATATAGTTCCCTGTGCTGTACAGGAGGTCATTGTTGTTTATCTGTTTTGTGTAGAGTAGCTTGTATCTGCGAATCCCAAACTCCTAATTTATACCGCCTCCCCACTTCACCTTTGGTAACCATAAGTTTGTTTTCTATGTCTGTGAGTCTGTTTTTGTTTTGTAAATAAGTTCATTTGTATCATATTTTAGGTTCCACATATAAGTGATATCATATGACATTTGTCTTTCTCTGTCTGACTTAACTTCACTTACTATGATAATCGCTAGGTCCATCCGTGTTGCTGCAAATGGCATTCTTTCATTCTTTTTTATGGCTGAGTCATAGTCCATTGTATACATATACCACATCTTCTTTATCCACTCATCTGTCGATGGCCACTTAGGTTGCTTCCATGTCTTGGCTGTTGTAAATAGTGCCGCTATGAACACTGCGGTGCATGTATCTTTACGAATTATAGTTTTCTACAGATACATGCCCAGGAGTGGGGTTGCTGGATCATGCTGTAGCTCTATTTTTCGATTTTTAAGAAACCTACAGACTGTTCTCCACAGGGGCTGCATCAATTTACATTCCCACCAACGGTGCAGGAGGGTTCCCTTTTCTCCAAACTCTCTCCAGCATTTGTTGTTTGTAGATTTTCTGATGATGCCCATTCTAACTGGTGGGAGGTGATACCTCATTGTACTTTTGATTTGCATTTCTCTAAGAATTAGTGATGTTGACCATCTTTTCCTGTGCTTCTTGGCCATCTGTATGTCTTCTTTGGAGAAATGTCTTCTGCCCATTTTTTGATAGGGTTGGTTTTTTTGTTGTTGTTGTTATTGACTTGTATGAGCTGTTTGTATATTTTGAATATTAAGCCCTTGTCAGTCGCATCATTTGCAAATATTGTCTCCAACGGGGTTGACACTTTTATTATCCGTGTTTTACATATGAGGAAACTGAGGTGCAGAGAAGTGAAATAACATGCCCAAGTTCCCCCAATTTAGGAAGTGGCTCAACTGGGATTTGAATCCAGTCAACCTGTGGTGAAGGATCCAAGACAGCGAACTGCTTCTCCAAAACAGGAGAGTAAGAAGGATCTTCAGTCAATTTATAGTTGTAAACACTCACAAACAGCTGCTCAGCCAGTGCTTCCTGATATCTAGAGGAGAACAGTGTATATATATGTATGTATATATGTATATATATATACGTATATATATATATATATACACGTATATATATATATACGTATATATATATATATATATATATATATATAGTGAGACTGTATCAGAGAGAGAGCAGGGACTTCAAAGCAGACAGAGAAAGAGTGAAAAAAAAACAAATTTGACTAAAAAGAGTAAAGGGAGAAATACCATTCAACACCATTTTCTGGAAACTAAACTCAAAGGACCATAATCCTCCTTTTTAAGAAAGTATTGAAGCACAGTTATAGGGAAATGTAGAAAAAAATGACTCCTTAGCTAAACTTGTTCATATTTCAGTAAATATTAAAAGCAATCTAGTAACTCTAAAATGACTCAAGCTACTCATGTGTCTTTGAATATAGGATACGAAGTCTGAAAATTTCTAACTCTGACCTTTGTAAACTATACACGACACAGAAGAAACAATATGTTTTGAGTATTTTTTCTCGGACCTAGACAACCTTAGGGTTTACATGGGAACAGATTTCATCAGCTCAAATAGAGAGTGGACTGAGAGAGGGGAAGAGTTTCCAAAGGGGAACAGAAAAGACAAAACCAAACCAAACATAGGAAAGCAGGTCTGTCGTTTCCTTGGGAAATCCTTTTACTGGGAAATAATTGTCTTTCTGCCTATAGTCAAGAAGACAAGGTAATAGGCTCACGCCTCTCCACATCGAGAAGGGAGAAAGCAGAGACCACACTGAGAGTAAGAACAGGCTGATTTTGAGAGAAACTCTGAGCAGACACAGGTGGCCACGGTCTGGAATGAGGCAGTGGTCTGAGTGGGACCAGCAGCTCTCTAGGTGTTCCAGTGTCTCATCCCATCCTCTGAGTGTTGGCTGCTCTGGGTTTGGGGCCGCCTGTGCCATAAACTCTCTGCTTCCTTTCTGGTGAGCTTATCTACTCCATGACCTCAACCCATCTATGTATATTGTATAGGCTAATATGTCCCACATGTATTTTTCCAAACCTGACATCCCCCTGAGGTCCAGATTCGTTTTTCTGGCTACCTGCATGACAGTTCCTCTTGGGTATCTAATAGGCATCTCAGATTTTACATGACACGCCTTCCCAGCCCCTCGAGTCCCCCTGCAGACACCCCCAGATTAATAAATAGCACGACCATCAGCCAGGGTGTTCAAATCCAAACTTGAGCCTAGATTATTTTCGTCATTTCCCATTCCTCACCTCTGGTCCATAAAGCAGATCCTGTAGACTCATCCAGTTCATCTGAAATTTGTCCGCATCTCTTCATTTCCTGTACCAGCACCGCAGTTCAAGACCCCATTGTCTCTCTGGGCTGCTACAGTGATCTCTTAACTGGTCTTTCAGCTTCAACTGTCCTCATCCTCTACATTCTTCAAAGCAGCCAGAGTCAGAATAACTTGGCTTCACCTTCAGAGAGCTATATTCTACTTGATATTCAATATCACAAATTGACCTTCAGCCTGGACCTTATATTTTTCAGTCCTTCTATTGAGGTAATTTGGGGTTTGGGGTACCATGTTACCTTAATGGAAGAAAGAGTACAGTAAAAACACCTACATTTGCACATGTTGTAAGGGCAGTCTGCATGTCCATCATGGTGACTAGGGAGTCACCCCTATGTTTGTGTGCAGGCCAGCCTGAGGCTCAGTTACCATTATCACTGTTGCTCAGGGTGAGCTTGTGAAAGAGGGACCCTGCCAAGCTGGCTTCTGGGGTCTCCATCTTGCTTCCCAGAATCAACAAACACTAACATTTACATATTTTAGTGAACTCAGAGTTTTCAGGTAAAGTTAAAAGACCCTTTATTTTAATCCCTGTCCCATCCCATTCCTCCAGAAGCAACGCTACTGTGATTTTTATACCGTGTTTTTATACTCCTGCTATTCGCAGGGACCCGCATTCAGCAGGGCCTCACCTCACCACCCCCCATATACCCACATTGTTTATAAGGGGAAGATGGATTTTGCACTTTCCAGGGCCCCATGGAATGCCTTCTCCCTCCCTCTGTGGAGATCCTGAGCTGCATGTGGGTGGGGCATGGGTGGGTGGAGAGCCTCCTGGATACCTGTTTTACAAAGTGAGCGATTTGCACACAGGAACCAAGGAGAGACCTTTATTTCTTTAGGAACCAAATAACTTTATTGGAAGAAACAGAAAAAGTGGAAGAAAAAAACTTAAGTGATAACGTAAAGTCCAGGAAAACAGAGTCCTGCACTTGTTGCAAAAAAAAAAAAAAAAAAAAAACCAAAAACTTAAGCGAACTTCTGCAAAGGCAGTATTGCCGTCTGCATGGCAGGCACGGTGACCAGGGCTCTGGTCACCCCGTGGCTCTGGGGAAGTCCAGTCCAGGCTCAGTTCTTGTCGCTGTCGTCCAGGGTGAGCTTGTCAAAGAGGGACCCTGCCAGGTCAACATCCGGGGCCTCCATCATGCTCAGGGTGGTGACATGACCCTCCAGCTCTCTGATGAACGCCACCTGCTGTCTGAGGTAGTGAGTTGCCAGGAAGTGGCACAGGTGGTGGTCGCTCCTGTAGGTGGCCAGCTGGTACAGGTGGAGCAGGTTCTGGTACACGCACTTCTCCAGGAACAAGGCGCACTTCATGGCCTTGAGGCCGCTGTTCCAGTTGTCACTGACTGGGTTCCCGATGTCGTGAAAATCGAGGCGGCCCCTGCGGTTGTTCTGCAGGCATATCAGGTTCCAGACCCGCGAGCTGTGCTCGCTGGAGTGGTACACGAAGAACCAGGTTAAGTACCTGACGGCCACGTCGCCATCGCGGCGGAGGTAAAAGGCCACGTCCAGGCAGAACATGGAGGCGTGGAACTCCAGGGTGACGTGGCTGTTGACGGCGGCCTCGCAGTCGGGGTGGTAGTTCTGGCGCACCTGCGAGGGCCGCGCTTGCTTCATGGTGGACGGCTCCGGCATCGTGGCGGGAGTGAAGGCCAAGGTGAAGGCGAAGCCGTGGGGCCTGCGGTCGCTGCCTCGGAGCTCTCCCGTGTGGTCAAAGAGGGCGGCCGCTCTGGGACAGACCGGAAATGGGGTCCATTACGGGAGGTAGGCGGTGGGCTTGCGGTTCTGTTACCGGAAGTGGTCGCGTGGGGTGGGCGGGGCACGCACGCTGCTCCCACGTTCCCTCACAGCCTGCGTGAGGCAGGGTGACTTTGACCTGCGCACCTGGTATCTATTAAGTTTTTAACTTTGCAAAAATATTTCAGTTTCCAATGACTTTCTCTTGTTCTCTAATTGCGCCCTCTTATAGCACCGTGTTCTCATTTTATAAACCCATTGTCTTCCTTAAAATTCTGAGAATATGAATTTGTAATTTTGGGTACTGTTCTCTTCCGTTTCCTGTATTATAGTTGTTTTTTTCTCCAGAAATAGTTCTGTTTGTTCATCATGATCTTCTCTTTGACTTTCCTCAAATATCTGGCAAACATTTGTCCATTCGTATCTGGGAGTAAAGGAGTCATGTGATCAGCCAAGGTAACTAGCATGGATCTGATCTACAGTTGGGACGCCCGTTTCACTAAGAGTCTTCTCCTCTGAATGGAGGGTCTCAGTGTGTCAGTTAGGGAGTCTTTTCTATTCGGGGTACATGGTGTGGAGCTTGTAGGTGAGATAGGGAGCATCCCAAGTGCCAATAAGCTTGGCATTTTCTGACATTAGAAGACTTTCGTATATCTCTTCTGTAATAGATTGTGTCGTTCTGTTTTGTTTGTTCCTCTTCTGCTGAGCGGGTCTGCGGTTATCTGAAACCTGCTCTCGTATGGGTTCCCTTCCTGAGCCTTTGAATGACATAAGGAGACTATCACCCCATCGCCTGCACCACCCCTGTGCACTGGATCTTGGTCAGAACAAAAAATAAAAATGTACTGTCTTAGGCCAGCAAGACTTGGGATATTTGTGACCGCAGTTAGCCTACCCTGACTAGTTCCCCAAAGGAAGTTCTGGATGACTACAGGTTATAAGCCTTGTAAGCTTATAGCATTTCCTCTTGGTGCAGATGCAGATCCCAAACTTAAACAGTCTAGATAGAGCCGAATCATCATGCTCTTATTTCTTTTGCTAAATTCACCAATAATATATATCAGTCCTGCTCCCTTTTTCCCTCATGGAGAGTGGAATGAAAAATCCCTCAAAGACCCATGAAGCACAAGGAGTAAGTTTTTCCATTTCCCTCAGTGCTGGGGAACAAACCCAGGCTGGTCCTCAGGTGCCCGGCCTTAAGCCGACAACAGGAGGCATAAGGGGTGGGACTGGGACTGGCTGACCCTTGAAACTGTCAGCTGTGGTGAGGGAGATGTGGGTCAGGTAGGAACGGGGGCGCCCCCGGAACCACATAACTGGAGGATGTGTTTGTGTGGGGCAGCTCCCCCGAAGAGGAGGATACTGGTCCAGAGCTGGCAGCGGAGCTAGGGTGATGGTCCAGGGACTGTCCCAGTTAGCCTTCCGTGTTGGAGTGTGAGGACTGTAGACTGGAGGGAGTCCCAGACCTGTGTGTGTCTCCTCCACCACACAGCACGCCGAGCGCTTAGCACCTCATTTGCTGAGCAGTTCCTCGCCTTTGGAAGGGAGGAGAGAGAGAGAGAAAGGAGCAACAACAGTGGGCTCAGAAAGGCCTGGAACAACCAGTTTGAGACATCTGTGGGGGTGGAAGATGGCTTCAGCTCCCAAAGGCAGCCTCTGGAGTCCCTGGGGCAGGGTTGCCTGGCAGTGCTCTCCATGAAGGCCAGGGTTCGGGAGCCTAGCCGCAGTGAGCACCAGTTAACCAAGGGGACCAGGGCGCCAGTCCCAGTGAAAGATTTGATGAGTCCTCACCAGACCCGGTGATTCCCTGCCTTCTCACTAATCCTCGCCATTCCGTGAGGGAGGATTGTTTTTATCATCTCCCACACGAGGAAACTGAAGTCTGTGATATAAACTTCTTGTGCAAGACGATGTGGAAACTCGAGTAGTCAGATCTGACTCTCAGCTACACCCCTAGTGACCTCAGTCAATAAAATGGGGTATACACAGGACACTGTGTCATGTGGTTTCTTGAGGCCTCTCCCAGGTTTACATAATGAGAGAACAAAGAGGTGCAGACAGACAGCTGTTCTGATTCTGTAGCAGCTCAGTTACCCCCCTGCCCCCCTTTTCGGCACAGTCCTGACCTTCGGCGAGGCCGGCTTTCCCGTACCCAGCCATACAGGACAGTCTCTTCTTGCTCAGCTTCTACTAGGAAAGAAGCTTAAGTAAATTTTTAAAAATTTATGAAGAACCACAGTTTGAGAGGGAACAAAACTTTTCCTCAGCAGGCCGCCAAGCCCCTGAGCACGGCCGGGACGAGGGCGTTGAAGCTGGGCATCACTCCTGTCCTGTGCCTCCTGGCCAACCCCTCCAGCTGGGTTGTTCGTGATTTACATTCTGCTGGTCTTATGGATAGGTGACATTTCCTCTTCAGTTTGTGATCTCTCATCCTCTTTCAATGGGGGTCATCAATATTTCATCCTAGGGTTAGAACAGAGACCTGGGTTGCCTTTCCACGTAGACTACAATCAGTTTTCTAGAGAATTATTGAGCACCTCTCTCCTAAACTCCTGCCCCTTGGTCGATTCTCCACATAACCATTGACACGTGTGTATGCTTTTTTCCAACCAGAGTGTACTTTGTGAGGTCTTATGAAGATCACCACCCGTCTCCCTCTCTCCACAGTGTGATGCACGTAAATCCGCCAAAATTGCTCACTGGTTCTGTGTACCTCTTTGGTGTAACTAAACCACACTTCTCCAATGTGGACCCTAATTCTTCACACCTGATTTTTTAATCGGGGGGGGGCGGCGGGGAGGGGTAGGGCTGAGAGGTCAGAAAACCACCCATGTTCTGCATTTAGTGGCCAGCAGTGGACTCAGACCCATTTCTTATAGAAACGAGCGCAAAGAGCAGTGTGGGGATCATCACTGGTCCTCGGTGCTTTCCTGATCGTTATTTTATGATTGAGCACGTGTTGTTCAAAAATCCAATACCTCAGTTGTACTTTTTAATCCCGAAGGAGTTCTAATGATTCCTCTGTTCCATGAGGCCAGAGACTGTGACTCCCTTGTGGAGCCTTCTAGTCTAGCTGTGGTCCTGTGATTACTGACTGCTTCTCAGATGCTCCGTTTGACCCAAGGAGGGGTGAGGAAGAACCGCTACAGGAGGAAGGTAAACAACACAAGTCTTGGAGGTGGGCTCACTACTCTCAGTAGTGACGCTATTGTCCAGAAGTGCCTGGGGCCCTCACCTGGGCCATACTGCTTGAGGCAGCCCTCACAGACATTTCCCCTTTGGGAGCCAGTATTGTGATTGGACCCGCCCCCCCCCCCCACCACCTTGCGGTTCCTATTATGATTGCAAGATGCAGTTCAGTGACAACCACCAGGGAAGTTTGAAAAAAAAAAACATGGTTTATGAGTCACAGGTCCTGGAGGACACATGGCACGCGTGGAGCCACACAGCGAGGTCATGGGTAAAACGAGAGTACGTGTGCAGGCCTGGGGTCCTTTATTGGGGTCTAGCATGGGATGCCTGGGGTTTCCCAGGTTCAGTCTTTATTGGTGAATTTAAAACATGAGCGGGAATGAAAATGCCAGAAGGGAAAAACAAGTGGTCAGATGGTCAGTTCCCTAAGTGGACCAGAGATCTCCGAAACAAAGGAAGCTTCTGGGGCGGGGCCGCCTGGCTCTTCCTCTAGTCCTGTAGCTGGCAGTGTGTTTATTCAAGATAGCTGTCTTTGATGTGGGTGCCTAGGCAATCCGAAGCTTAAGCTCAGGCACTTGCATTACAAGAAAAAAAAAAATCCTAAGTCAGCTGCTTACAGGACAATCCCCCCGGTGATGCTGAAGCATCTGAGTTAGTGGTGAGGACGTTAACAGCCTTCAGTCATTTGTAGGCGGGGAGCTGTCTGGTTTGGAGCGCACACCGTGGCCTGATTCCGTGGGGAAATATGATACAGTGCTGTCCTGCTGTCGGCAGGGGACAAACTCACAGTCTGACGAGCCTCTTGGTATAGGGTAGGGTCAGCCAGCAAGGACTTAGCAAGTTCTGCAAAGTCATATCATAGTAGGTTGTTCCCCGATGCCATCGGGGCAATGCGTTTATTCCACTGTTTCTGGAAAGACTGAAGCTGCATGGCAGCGTTCCGCAATATAAACTGGGAAGTCGGGCCACCTGGGTGAGCAGCTAGGTCTCCAGCTGGTGACGTGGCCCAGGGGTGTCATCTCTGGTATAGGACGCATAGGCATCTCCAGTGGTGAACTCTTGGGCTGGGGCGGTATTGTCTGGAATGGTATCCTCTCCAGCAGTGAGTCTGTCTCACTCAGAGGTGAGGTCCTCTGGAGTGGTGGCCACCCAGGGGCGGGTGCATGCTCCCACGTGGCTATGCAGTTGGGGTATTGATCATGGGCTGGGCATAGGCTAGCCTGATATAACTTAGAGGCTTCCCCGAGGACCGAGCTGCACATCTGACGCCTGCTGCTAGTGGAACAAAATGTTAAGAGCTCTCTGGGGTCATCAGGGGCACATTTAGCAACAGAGTAGGTTGCTGTCCTTTCCTTCCCGGAGGAGGAGCTCATCCAAGCACATAAAGATTCTGGGCACACTTATATCCCAGGCTACGGGAGATCTTATGGATGCTACTTAGGCATTCCTGGGCTCAACCCGTGAGGGCAATCAGTGGACAAATCCTGGAAGCACAGTCCCTGTACCCAGGTGGGTTTTATGTACGAGCCATCATAGGGCCAGTTAGCATGTAGCACTGTTTGATGTTGAAATTGGGCAAGTGTCATTTAGACACTGCTTCCAGGGGCCCCTTGCCTATAAAGGGATGCGATCCCTTTGCCGCTCAGACTCAGTGGCACACTAGTCTGAGCCCTTCCAACAGGGCTCGCCAGCATTCCCTGCTTTTCCACCCTGTGGCGCTACTGTGGGCCGGAGCAGTGTTTTTACAGCAGTATATCTGGGTGAGGGTTAGGCCCAAGGGCTCTACCAGCAACCCTATCACCCAGACGGTACAAAGCAATAAGAACAGCCATCACCAGATGGAGCGCTGACGTTTGAAGGAGCTTGGGTCAGGTTCCTTCTGGATGAGCTATCTGTGTATTGCTTAATGGCTGAGCGCGGTTGCTTGGTGGGGGAAAGTACAGGGTTGCCTTGTCTGGCGTGGGGTCAGGCCACGACTCGTAGCTTGCTCGGCATGTTCTCATCGCCCAATGTGGCCTGTGTCCACCAAGCAGAGTTCCTTTCCCTCTTTCAGACCCCCAAAGTGCGCCACTGGTTGGTCCCGGGGCGATGGCTGGTACTTCCTCTAAGTTAGGTGGGGCATTCAGTTTCATTAGGCAGCTCTTGTAGCCACTGTATTTGGTGAGAGCGGCCAGTGTGGAGGTGGCTGCTTTTGGAGAGTCGTCACCGTTGGCAGGATCTCCAAAGAGATGATCTCGCACTGACTTGGTGGGCTTGTGGCCTGTGGGGCATTCAGTGGTGAGGGGACCATATTGGACTCTCTGCCCTCGGTCGGGCTATATCAGAGGGAAGCCGATGGTCAGATGATGAAAAAGAAAATCATAGCAGCACAGGGAAGTGGAGTCAGAGGTCAAAATTTAAAGGGCGTCGTGCTAGAGTGTGAAAGCTCGAGACCTGCCAGAAATGACCCGAAGTGGCATTTTGGAGGGTGTGTGATAATTGTGTACTAATTGGTATGAGGGGTATAAAGGCTCAGGGGGTGAGAATTAAGCAAGATGAGGGCCTGAGGCAAGAGTTCCCTCCATTTCGAGAACCACTTGCTTGAAAATCATTTAAGTAGTGTCTCTTTAAGAAGGTCATTAAGATGCTTGATGAGGCCAGCCACCTGGGGGCGGGAACCTAGATGGAAGTTTGGAAGAATGCTGGGTGAGAGAGCCCACTGTTGAATCTCCTGAGAGGTAAAGTGGGCGCCCTGGTCAGAGTCAGCAATGGTTGGCGATCTGAAGGGAACAGCAGTGAGGGTAGTAAGGAAAGAGATTACCTGTTTTGGGGAGGAATTGTGGGTGGAGTTCACCAAGAGAAGCCTCGTGTCAAGTGTCCGTGACGGTGATGGGTTATCCGGAAGCCCCAGCAGAGCGGGAGTACGGTCGGTCTCCCCGGGGGAGTGGGTCCCCGTTGCTTGGCTTGGGTGCAGAGAACGCGCTCATCTATCACCACCTTGGCTGCCGCCGAGGAGGGGGGCGTCCCCTCGCACGAGCACGAGTTGTTAAGGCACGAATTCCCCGATGACCCGAGGTTGTGCGGGTCCCTTTCACAGCTGGGGAGAAGGGTCGGTACCCTGAGGCATCTGCGGGGCCGAGAGTGGAGGGCTGAGTGAGGGGGTCTGACCGCAGTAGTCCTAAAAGTGGCCTCAGGTGTGGAGCGGTTAGCGTGAGCAGAAACGTGAGAATTGATGAGAGGGGGTGGGGATTCTCCTAGTTCCTTGCGTACCTTGGAGCCCCAGATGGCCTTGCCTCGTATGAGAAAAGTGTCCCTTAGCCATTGGCCAGAGCAAACTGCAAGGCTGTTAGCAACAGCCCAGGAGTCTGTGAAAGGCCCTTTTTTGTGGCCTCCTTAAGGGCTGAACAGCTACAGGTTCTGCCAGTTGGGCTGAGCCAGGAGTGTCCCCCTCGAGCAGAAAGGTGCCCGAGGCCGGGTGGATGACGCAGCCCTCCAGCGAGCTGCGTGGCATGCAGTGACGGCAGCGCCCTTGGAGAAGAGCGCTAACTCCCTGTCCATTTCAGACCGTTGGTCCCAAGGGGCTCCCCAAGTAGCCACAGGAGGAGAAAGCGGGGTGGGGTGGGGGTGGGGGCTGTCCCTTCTCGAGGCTCTCCGGCAAGGGGCTGAGCATGGGGGAAAGCACATCCTCCTGTCATGTGGAAAGGCCTTTGACCTCAGGTTTAGCCCTCCCCTGAAGGTACCGTTTCCCTGTGACCAAGGAGGCATCAGTGGCCGTGCTGAGCTTTTCTCTTAAGAGGCATCTCTAACCCAGGGCACTTGAGGAACTTGTGTTCAGAGTGATAGCAGGTGCGGGCTGGCTGGGGCTCAGTTCCTAAAAGAGCCCAAGAGGCTGCCGAAAGCTGGTGCCCAAGGGGAGGATACGGGCCTGCCGCTGGGGTAGGTGCTTAGTCCACAACCCCATAGGAAGCCAGGTAGACTCCTGTTTGGTCCCGAGACTCCAGGAGGCCACTTTGACATGGAATGTGGAGCCAGTGGGGACTAAAGGTAAGACTTGCTGGACTGCGTGCTGGCCGCCTTGCAAAGCACACCTGTTGGGCGTTGCCCCAGCGGAAGGTGGGTGACTTGTGTGTGATTGCATATACGATAGGGCGAGATGAGGGGTGTGTTGCCTCCAGAACATGAAACGGCCTAATAGGTGTTGTGCTTGTCTGAGTGTAGTGGGTGGTTTAATGGTGAGTCATTGATGTTTGCCTGTTGGGGAAATTTCTCAGCCCTTAGAGGACTAGATGATGCCCAGAAACAAGATAGATGAGGCCGGGCCTTGGCTCTTGAGGTCCAGGTGGTGTGCGAAGGGATGCAAATCTGCCCGTACTGCTTTCTCAGAGGAACCCTGAGCATAATGTCCTCAGTATAATGCCCAAAACGGCCCCTTTCCAACTGTAAGGTGCTTAAGTCCTGGTGGCAGAGGTTATGTGTGGTTGCAGGGCCGTTTCAGTATCCCACTGGGAAGCACGTAAATGTATAATCTGCCCCCTTCAAAAGTGAAAGCAAACGGAGCCTGGGATTCCTCCAAGATGGGAACAGAACAGAACATGTTAGTAGGTCAGTGAACACAGAGGACGCTCCTTGGGCCGACTGTACATCCTCAGTCAGTTCTATATTATTAGGAATTGGAGCCTTACTGGGGAACCTGAGCCACTGAGGTTTTGATGGTCAACGGTGAGGTGCCTTTGGTTGCTGGCTGGCTTAAGTACTGGCCAGATGGGGCTACTGAACGGGGAGATGGTGGCTTCATGACTCCAGTCTCAAGCATATCTTTATTGACAGGGCGTAGGCCTTCAGTGGCCTGTTTAAGTCGCTGCTGGGGAATGTTTACCATCTTGACCAGGGGAGGAAGAGTCCCTGGCGTCCATTTGGAGAGTCCCACCAGGAAGGCCAAGAACTTGGGCTTATTCCATGTGGCACGGTGTTGTGTCAGTACCTCCATGCCTATGATAGGAAAGAACGAGCTGGGGGGCCACCACCAGAGGAAGCCACTTGAGGTGAAGGGTCCCAGTCGTGATATGCGAATAGGTTTGTGAAGCTTTGATTGTTTTACCAGCAATGCCCTGTAGGCAAAAGGGGATACAGAGGGATTGCCTAGAATGACAGTGACTTGGGTCCCCATGTCTAGTAGGGCCAAAAAGGACTGTGCATTTTTATTGTCCTAATGGGCCACCAGAGTGGTACAGGGGTAATTGTTCCCAGGTGGTGGGACAAGCCCCTGGGAGCGGCTGATTTCCTAGGGTAGGAGCTTAAGTGGCTGCCAGTCCTGGAGGTTAGGGAAGGGGGCAGAGGGGGTAGCGGGGACGGGCTTGGGGCTAGAGGATGGATGGCGGAAGAGGGCCGTAGCTGGGAGAATGTGAGTTTCGGGGCCTGGAGTTTAGAGAGTGGCTGTCCTGAGGTTAAGTAGCCAGGAACCCCAGGTTTTCCTAACTCCCAGTAGAGGTTTTGCCTGTGTATTCCCATAAGGGACACAATTAAACCAGAGGTTTATTAGGAAGGGAGTGGGGAACCCTTTCCATTGAGGGAAATTTGTTCGAGGGAGACCTTTCTGGAGCAGTGGTGATGGAGGGCCTTGAGTGTGACGTATTGGGGCATCTGGGCAGCAATCTCCTCTGTGTCTGGCAGCCATGTCAGTGCCCTCCAGTTGCCTGATGGATGGTTTCAGGAATCCCCTCGAAATGTAGTAGGGCTGCCCTGTAATTAGGGGGGGCGCCTTGTAGAAAGAATTCTCTGGACTTAGGGTCAGATGGGGCCTATTCAGGGTTGGAAATTCAGGGAGTCATTTGGGTCACTGTGGTGATGGAAATGACAAAGCCATTGGATCATGCCACTTTTGCACAGCAGGAGGCACGGAGGACCCTCGTGTACATTAATGGTCAATGAAGGCCTTTTTAATTAGTGGTCTGACTGTCTCATTAGACCGTATGGCCTTGATCACGGCTGCTCTGGGGAGCTCATTGAATTATTATGGCAGCAGTGACATTTTGGCATGGATACCGCAGGCAACACACGACAGAGGCAATACGCAAAAGCACGTAGCAGCATGGCAGACCTGCAGCAAGCGGTGTTCCGTTCCCAGGTGGTGTTCCCCACCTGTGTTGGTCAGCGCGTAAGCCAGTCGCAGCTAACGGGTATTCCTCTTGATTAACTGCACAGGCAATCATGCAATCCTGCCAACAAGGCCAATTGTTTTGTGCTGGTCTCAACCTACCAATAGTGATCTATTGGCTAGAAAAGCCTAGGGGCACTCACCTGGGCCTGAGGTGGGCCCTCACAGGCATTTCCCCTTTCAGAGCCAGTGTTGTGATTGGACCCGCCCTTGTGGTTCTTATGATGGCAACAACCATCAGGGAACTTGGGACAAACAAAAAAGAAAACCAAGGGTTATTACTCACAAATCCTGAAGGCTACACGGTACACCTGGGGCCACCCAGCGAGGTTGCGGCAGAAAGGTAGTGGGCCTGGGGTTCTGTCTTTAGTGGAGTCGAGGATGGGGTGCCTAGGGTTTCACAGGCTCACTCTTTGTTGGCGAATTTAAAACATAAGGGTGGGAATTAAAACTCAGGAAGGGAAAAACAAGTGGTCAAATGGTGAGTTATCTAAGTCGAAACAAAGGAAGCTTCTGGGGCGGGGCCGCCTGGCTCTTCCTCTAGTCCTGTAGCAGGCAGTGTGTTTATTCGCTGTCTTTGAAGTGGGTGCCTAGGCAATCCGAAGCTTAAGGGTTCCCTTTCGTCCACACCCTCTCCAGCATTTGTCATTTCCGTGCTTTTGGACGACAGCCATTCTGACAGGCGTGAGGTGATACCTCATTGTGGTTTTGATTTGCATTTTCCTGATGATTAGCGATGTTGAGCATCTTTTCAAGGGCCTGTCTACCATCTCCACCGCACGTTACTTCATAAAAGAAACAGACTGTACATATTCTATAAAGAAATACAGCCAGGGCTTCCCTGGTGGCGCAGTGGTTGAGAGTCCGCCTGCCGATGCGGGGGACACGGGTTCGTGCCCCGGTCCGGGAAGATCCCACATGCCGCGGAGCGGCTGGGCCCGTGAGCCACGGCCGCTGAGCCTGCGCGTCTGTTGCCTGTGCTCCGCAACGGGAGAGGCCACAGCAGTGAGAGGCCCGTGTACCGCAAAAAAAAAAAAAAAAAAAAAAAAAAAAAAAGAGGCACAACCTATTATATATAAAATAAGCTACAGGGATATATTGTAAAACACATGGAATATAGCCAATAGTCTATAACGACTATAAATGGAGCATAACCTTTAAAACCTGTGAATCACTACATTGTACACCTGCAACTTAGGTAATATTGTATATCAACTATATTTCAATTAAAACAGGAAAAAAAAGTAGCATGTGGTAGGCAGAATAATGTGCCCCCAAAGATATTTACACCCTAATCCCTGGAATTTGTGAGTATATTACTTTACATGACAAAAGGGAATTTGTCTGTGTGATGAAATTAAGAGCTTTGAAATGGGGAGATTGTCATGGATTACGTGGGTGGGCAAAATCTATGCACATGGGTTCGTAAAAGAGGAGAGCTTTTCCCAGTTAATAGTCAGAGGAAGATGTAACTGTGGAAGAATAGTGATAGAGATGGGCATTGCTGACTTTGAAGACTGAGGAAGACGGATACAAGCCAAGGAATGTTGGAAGCCTCTAGAAGCTGGAAAAGGCAAAGAAACAGATTTTACCCTGGCGCTTCCGGAAGGACTTAAGTCCTGAACCCACCTTAATTTTAGCCCAGTGAGACCTGTGTTAGACTTCGGAGCTACAGAACTATAAGAGAAATGTGTGTGGGATTTTTTGTTTTTTTCCCATGGCACGTGTTCCTTGATTTGATTTGATTTGATTTGATTTGATTTACAATGTTGTGTTAGTTTCAGGTGTACAGCAAAGTGAATCAGTTGCACATGCATCCTTTTCTTTTTAAAGATTCTTTTCCTGTATAGGTCATTACACGGTATTGAATAGAGTTCCCTGTGCTATACAGTAGACCCTTAGTAGTTATCTGTTCTATATATAGTAGTGTGTATAGGTCAATGCCAGTCTCTCAATTTATCCCTCCCTGCTGGTAACCATAGGTTTGTTTTCTACATCTGTGACTCTGTTTCTCTTTTGTAAATAAGTTATTTGTACCATTTTTTTTAGGTTCCACATATAAGCGGTATCATACGATATTTGTCTTTCTCTGTCTGACTGACTTCTCTCAGTATGACAGCCTCTAGGTCCATCCATGTTGCTGCAAATGGCATTATTTCATTCTATTTTATGGCTGAGTAATATTCCATCGTACACGTGTACCACATCTTCTTTATCCATTCCTCTGTCGATGGACATTTAGCTTTCTTCCATGTCTTGGCTATTGTAAATAATGCTACAGTCAACATCGGGATGCATATATCTTTTCCAATTATGGTTTTCTCTGGATGTATGCCCAGCGTGGGATTGCTGGATCCTATGGTAGTTCTCTATTTCGTTTCTTAAGGAACCTCCATACTGTTCTCCATAATGGTTGTACCAATTTACATTCCCACCAACAGTGTAGGAGGGTCCTCTTTTCTCCATACCCTCTCGAGCATTTATTGTCTGTACACTTTTTGATGATGGCCATTCTGACTGGTGTGAGGTGATACCTCTTTGTAGTTTTGATTTGCATTTCTCTAATAATTAGTGATGTTGAGCATCTTTTCATGTGCTTTTTGGCCATCTGTATGTTTCTTTGAAGAAATGTCTAGGTCTTCTGCCCATTTTTCTATTAGGTTGTTTGTTTTTTTTGACATTGAGCTGCATGGGCTGTTTATAAATTTTGGAGATTAATCCCATGTCGGTTACTTCATTTTCAAATCTTTTCTCCCTATCTGTGAGTTGTCTTTTCGTTTTGTTTATGGCCTTTTATGTTACCCTTGATTTCAATACTGTACTTCTGACTTATAGATGACATTTCTGTATATGGAGGTGGTTTTCCATCCTTTTTCAGTGGGAAAGATCAATAGCTCATTGTCAAGGTAAAGAAGAGATTTGGATTGCCTTTCCTTGTTGGACTGAAACTAGTTTTAGGGAAAGGTGTTTGACCCCCTTCTCCCAACCTAGTTTCCCTTGGTCGATTGAACGAATAGCCATTACTCTTTCTATATGCTTATTTCCAACGAGAGTGTACTTTTGTGAGGGCTGCACAGCATTTTATTCCCCCCTCCCCTCTCAACAGTTTGGAACACATAGTAGGTCTCAAATAATTGTTTAGTAGATAAACTACTAGTTACTTGGATTAACTAAACCAACACCTCAAATGTGGCCCACAATTGCCCACTGACATTTTTTCTATTATTATTATTTTTTAATTGAAGTACAGTTGATTTACAATGTTGTGTTAAGGACAAGTATTGCAAATTACAGGTAAGAATTTTTTTTTCTATTGATGCTGGAGTGAGTCAAGGGAATAAAGAAATCAGCTCGGTTTCCCTCTTGAGCCAAAAACCAGTTGAGACATAAGACACAAGAATCAAATAGATAAGAGAGAAAAATATCAGCTTTGTCACTCTAAGATTGAATTGTACAATGAAATGGAACATATGGCCATAATGAGTCCCCCAGAACCTCCCTTCCTGACAGCATGTCTGAGAACGCAGCCTCCCACTTGCAGGGGGAAATCATTCCTGGGGAACTTATCACAGGGAGTTTGTGAGAGAGGTTGAATCTTTGGGGTGGCGGGGGACAGAGAGAGACAGACAGACAGACAGACAGACAGACAGACGGACAGAAGGGGTAAAACTAAAGAGCCCCACTGTGTTAGTTGGGTCTTCTGAGAGGCAGACTCTGAGACACAGGAGTGCAAAAATTTTATTGAGACATAAAGTTTTGAAAGATAGAAGAAGGAGAAAGCACAATTGGGCAGGAGAGCCTGAGATCTCAATGCACATTTGACAAAACGTCTGCCAACCCATTGGGGAGCTCCACAGCAAGCACTGTCTATTAAAGGGGTACCACTTTGGGCTGAAATGCCAGGCCTCGGCACTCCTGCTATGTTCAGTCATTGGTTGGGGCTGCCCAAGAAGAAGAACATGGCTTTCAAACTCTGGAGGCTGTCAACTAACTTCACTTGTTGCAACTCACTGTCAAGTTCTTTCTGGAAGGGGGATCCGAGTGGCACCCCTCCAGGGCTGCCACACAGACCTACTGTGTTCCTTTTCCTACTGTCTCTGATTAGAAAAGTTACTCTTTCATCCCTGAAGAGGAATGGACAAGGGAGCAGAGAGGAGCTAGCTGTATTGCTCCCATGTGTTTCTTTCTCCAGGAATGAAGTGGAAACACAGAAAGAAATACCAGTTAAGGAAAGGTCCTTTACACAAACGTGAGACGTAAGAAATCATTCCCTCTGCTTCTTGCAACCAATACCATGTAATCCCAGTTGCCTTCTCAAAAGGTCCTGTTAACTGGAGAGCTTTTTATATTTCCGAGCCAGAGATCTGGGGGGGGACGCTGCGTAGCAAGATGGAAGAGAAAATAAGTAGGGGTGAGGATGACAAGAATGGAGCCAATGACGCTGGGCACTGTATGGAGGAAGGACAGAGAGAAAATCATTGTATCAAAGAAGGCTAAGAAGGGATTTGGGAGAAGATAAATGTCAGAGATATTAAAGTTGATTACTTTGGGTAGCATGTTATAAATTCCTTCTTGATCTCCACTGTGGAATCTTAAGAAAGTCTGCATTGCCCTCAGATGCTCCTGTGAGTGTGGATTCTTCACAGGATGCTCAATGAGGTATTGACATGTATGCGTGGAGGAATATACCACGCAACAGAACTTAGTAGCTGAGACACAGTCTACCTTAGGTGTGCGTGATGCCAAAACCTATGCTGTCAAGTGCTCAGCTTATACTGCTGTTGGTTGGCTTCCAAGGAGGGTGGCAGTGGTTCACAAAGTCAGTGGAACAGCTTAAAAATGATTTTGCCCTGAATATGCCAGAATTGTGGAGTTCCTTCTTGAATGGGCTTGTGTTCCAAAACCCGGGGTGTGGACCCAGAGAGTGGAGACACACTCTTTGTTTTCCGTAGTTGCTCCAGAGTAACTCTGCCTGGTTAGTCAACCCCCAAGCGTTCCCGTGACTTGACAAAGAAGATAGCCGTGATCCTCCCTATCGTCGCATTCAGCCGTTACCATGGAGTTTATCCTGGGTCCCCCCTGGAATAGGTGACAGGTGATCAGAAGCAGTCCCTCTGGGCGGAACTACAAGCCCAGACAGCCAAACCAAAAGAAAGAAAATGCAGTCTCTGGTGAAGAGCAACGGAGAGAAGCTAAAAGCAAGGCCCTGGATATATAAAATGAATGCCCTCAAATCCTCCCATCACCGCCGTCATTGTTATTACTAAGAACAAGTCAGTTGTAGGAGTCAGAAAAGGTCGGTCTCTGTCCCTTCCTTTTCCCCGAGGCTGCAATGATGACTGCTCACCCACCTTCTGTCCAAACCCCGCTGCTTCTGGTTCTCTCCGGTCTTCATCTCCTGGCCTCGGTGCCCACTTTTCTCCTTCCGCTGCTAGTCCACCTTCTCCTCTTCCAGAGGCCAGCCTTTGGTCTCCTCTTATAATAACCATGGCAGCACAGAGCACGTAGTGTACTGAACTGCCACAGGCAGAGACCAAACAAGAAAGGGACAAGTATTGACCTCCCCTCTGGTTAGCAAGCCCCATGTTTCCTTTTTATTATATATATATATATATTTTAATTGAAGTGTAGTTGATTTACAGTGCTGTGTTAATTTCTGCTGTACAGCCAAGTGAATCAGCTATACATATATATATATATATATATATATTTTTTTTTACATTCTTTTCCATTATGGCTTATTATAGGATATTGAATATAGGTCTCTGTGCTATGCAGTAGGACCTTGTTGTTTATCCATCCTATATATAAAAGCTTACATCTGCTAACCCCAGCCTCCCACTCTATCCCTTCCCCACCCCCTCTCCCTTGGCAACCACCAGTCTGTTTTCTACATCCGTGATTCTCTTTCTGTTTCATAGATAGGTTCATTTGTGTCCTACTTTAGATTCCACATATAAGTGATATCATATGGTATTTGTCTTTCTCTTCCTGACTTACTTCACTTAGTATGACATTCTCTAGTTGCATCCATGATGCTGCAAATGGCATTATTTCATTCTTTTTAATGGCAGAGTAATATTCCAGACATCCTTCTAAAAATGCCTTTTCTGTTTTGATTAGCCAGCGTCCCATTTTGTGATTTGCCACCAAGAACCCTGACAAATACAGAGATTATGGCAATTGTTAGATCGTAGAAGATTAGAGCCTGAAAAAGAGGGTGGGGTGTCAGGTAAGAGAAGAGCTAATGGAGAGGAAAGAGATGTTCAGACTGAGTAAGACCAGACGTCTAGGGTCAACTCTGAAATGTTTTACTTGTGAGACTCCCAGAAGGTGTGTCAAATCTAGGGGGAGTTTAGTGAAGGGGCAGTGACTTCATCTGGGGACTTGTGGAATCTGAGTCTTCTGGCGACATCCAGAAGGAGATGTTTCACAGATGGCTGTGCAAATGTCATAGTCAAGGGAAGCGCCTGGGAGTGGGGGCAGAGAGAGAGAGAGAGAGAGAGAGAGAGAATATGACTGGCCCGTGGATGTGGCTGAATTGGAGGGGAAATATATATTGAACAAGGGTTGAAGAGGCCAACAGCAGAATGCAGGAGGATGGTTAGCTTTACATAGTTCTCTCTAGATAAACCTTAGGTAAACCACGAAAGGACAAGGAAGGTAAGAAAAGAAGGGCACTGTTAAGAACTACGGAATGATCAAGCAGAGCAAGTGCTGAAAAGAGACTAATGGTAACGTGAATTAGTAAGCCAGTGATTCCTTTTGAGAGAGGAGTTTTGGTAGAGTTCCTTAAAGGGGAAAAATCTGTCCCTCCTCCTGTGTCGCCTAAATCCACCGCCTCTCCCCTGTCTCCTCTGGGTCTTCTTTCACTAAGTGTATCCCAGTCCACTCCTGAATTTGTAACCTTTCCCACTCTGTTGGCTCCTCTGCAGTAAATGAACATAGCTAAAATACCCTTTCCACTATTCTCCACTTGTAGAACTCCAGTGCCTCTTTGAAGACTCAGTGTCACCTCCACAGCGGATGTTGCCTAGGACCCAGGTAAGATTTAGACCCCTTTCCTCTCCTGCACTCACAGGGCACCTTGTAAGCCTCCTCTTTTAGCTCTTCCTCAGATAGATTGGTGCTATCTCTCTGTGTGTCCATCTTTTCCACCACGCTTGTGAGCAGGAACTGTGCCCGAGTCATATTATATTCCTAGTGCCAAGCATAGCGCAGAAAACTTCAAAGAATCCAGGATAATTTGTTGAAAGCATTTGGCTAAAAATTCTTGGCTCTTTTAATTGGGCCATTTGGCTAAAAATTTCCAAAGCTGCATGAATGCTCCCTCCTAGAATGTTTTATTTTAGGTTTATTTCTTGGATTACGGTTCTAAAAAATATTTTAAGGTGGAACTTTTACTTCTCCATCAACTTTATAGAAAAATTAAACTTTGGGGAGAAAGAAAATCGTGCCCAGGGAATTAGCGCACAGAAAAAAAAGAGAATAGATCTCCTTGTTGCATGTGGCCTAGTGAATATCAGATATAACATGTTGTAAACCAAAAGTAATGTTACCAAAAAATAAACGTTAAAATACAGATTAAAGGGAAGGAGTCTATTCCTCCTCAGGCAAGGCAGTCGCTTTGCATATTAATGAAACTTAAATGACTCACAGTAAGAAAAATGATTGGAATAGATTGCAGTAACTTAAAAATGAGTACACTTTAAACAGCTTGTGTGATGACTATGTGATTATGGAGAATCAAAATGGCTAGTCCCACTCTGATGCTCCCAGAAGAGAGATGACTGCTGGCCCTTAATTAACAAAGCCACACGTGGAGCCCAGGAAGCTGTAGACACAAAGAAAGTTGACAGGTTGACTTTGTGAAATACGCAAAGATGTCAGTCTGGAAGGTGGTGACAACTACAATTCTGGGGCGTGTGAGGGTTAGGGATGTGTATAAAATCTTATAAACATCCAAGCCATTCTAGAATATTCACTGAAAGTGACAAGAAAATGGAAGGAAACGGGAAAAGACAAAGAGCTGCATAAAGACAGGTGAAAAGTTTAAAATATTTGATGGCTTGAGATGACTTCGGGGCTTGTGGCAAATTACTGTAAAACATGGCTTGGCAAAGATTTCCTGAAACGTTTTAGGCTTTGCCGGCCCCAGGGTCTTTGTTGCAATGACTGACTCTGCAGTTGTAGTGCTAGTGCGTATGCAGCCACAGACAATAGGTAATTGATTGGGTGCGGCAGTGTTCCAGTAAAACTTTGTTTATCAAAACCCTTGGGGACCAGATTTGGCTTGCAGACTGTAGTTTGCCAACCCGTACTCTAAAAACACCAGTTTGTGACAAAACAGCGCATTGCGCAAAAGCTCGTATGTAAATATGTGTGTGTGATCGATAATTGTTGGTTCAATCATTGTTGTTCGGGTTTTTATTGTGCTTGGTATGTTTTTATTGTGCTTGGTCCGGTACTCACATGAGGGTATGGCTGAGTGAGTTGGTTAAATCGAGGCATCAGTGTTATTTTCCAGCGTCCCAGGCGATTCCAAGGTGCAGCCACCACGTTTAACAAATAGGATGCTGAAGAATGCTACGCAAAATTCAATGTGCCTATTATTCATCACCTGGGGTCCTGTTAAAATGCAGGTTCTGATTCAGTAGGTCTGAGGTAGAACTTGGGATTTTGCATTTCTAACAAAGTGTCAGATGACAGTGACCTGCGGGTCCAGGGACCACATTTTGAGTAGCAAGGTGCTTGCACTGGCTTTCAATACCTGGGATGTCTTGGTCCTGCCCCTGAGACTGATGTAATTGGTCCTGGAGGTGGCCTGGGCATCGAGAGCTCTACAGACTCCCAGGTGGCTCTAAGGTGCGGCAAAGCTTGAGAACCTCTGTGCTCAATCCAGTGTGCGTGGTGACCTAAATTTTCGTTATTATGTTATCAGTAGCCCTGTTGGCCATTCTCCCCTTCCAAGCCACCCATTCCTCTCCTTTTCAGGTCCAAACCTCCAGAAGATGGGTGGGATCAGGATTAGCTTTTCATCCTTTCAGTCTTTGCCACCTCTGAGGAGTGGACTGTAGTTCAGGATGGAAAGAGGAGGGAGGCTCAGGCCACCTGGGTCGGGGAAGAATAAGCAGAACAGTTGTTCTAGGGGCCGAGTTAAAGGGGAGGCTGGTTGAGACAAATGGGGAATTACCACAGAGGGCTGTCACGGCAAAACTCACCTCCAGGCTTGGGCCTGAGCTTGGGGCACTGGAAACAGCCATCTACCCTCCTGAAGCCTGGCAGCAACTGGCAGCCAAGCAGCTGGGAAGGATTTCTCCTTCTTGATATGCAGAGTGACACAGTTGGTCGAAAGGCAAGAGAGACCCCTAGTGGCAAAGTATAAAGGTGAAATCCTTTCATCAACAAGTCATAAACACCACAAATGAACTTAGCAGTAAGTGAATGATAATGATGGTAAGGATGATAAATGGTGGCTTACAAATAATATATGTCCTGTATGTGCCAGGCACTGTTGTAAGTATTTAGAAAACATTAACTCATTTAATCTCAGCAACCCAATGGGTTTGATGGTTTTTAAAAAATTTAGTTGATTGACAATATGTTTCTGGTGTACAGCAGAGTGATTCAGTTATACATACGTATTCTTTTTCATATTCTTTTTTCTTATTGCTTATTACAAGATATGGAATATAGTTCCCTGTGCTGTACAGGAGGTCATTGTTGTTTATCTGTTTTGTGTAGAGTAGCTTGTATCTGCGAATCCCAAACTCCTAATTTATACCGCCTCCCCACTTCACCTTTGGTAACCATAAGTTTGTTTTCTATGTCTGTGAGTCTGTTTTTGTTTTGTAAATAAGTTCATTTGTATCATATTTTAGGTTCCACATATAAGTGATATCATATGACATTTGTCTTTCTCTGTCTGACTTAACTTCACTTAGTATGATAATCGCTAGGTCCATCCGTGTTGCTGCAAATGGCATTCTTTCATTCTTTTTTATGGCTGAGTCATAGTCCATTGTATACATATACCACATCTTCTTTATCCACTCATCTGTCGATGGCCACTTAGGTTGCTTCCATGTCTTGGCTGTTGTAAATAGTGCCGCTATGAACACTGAGGTGCATGTATCTTTACGAATTATAGTTTTCTACAGATACATGCCCAGGAGTGGGGTTGCTGGATCATGCTGTAGCTCTATTTTTCGATTTTTAAGAAACCTACAGACTGTTCTCCACAGGGGCTGCATCAATTTACATTCCCACCAACGGTGCAGGAGGGTTCCCTTTTCTCCAAACTCTCTCCAGCATTTGTTGTTTGTAGATTTTCTGATGATGCCCATTCTAACTGGTGGGAGGTGATACCTCATTGTACTTTTGATTTGCATTTCTCTAAGAATTAGTGATGTTGACCATCTTTTCCTGTGCTTCTTGGCCATCTGTATGTCTTCTTTGGAGAAATGTCTTCTGCCCATTTTTTGATAGGGTTGTTTTTTTTGTTGTTGTTGTTATTGACTTGTATGAGCTGTTTGTATATTTTGAATATTAAGCCCTTGTCAGTCGCATCATTTGCAAATATTGTCTCCAACGGGGTTGACACTTTTATTAGCCCAGTTTTACATATGAGGAAACTGAGGTGCAGAGAAGTGAAATAACATGCCCAAGTTCCCCCAATTTAGGAAGTGGCTCAACTGGGATTTGAATCCAGTCAACCTGTGGTGAAGGATCCAAGACAGCGAACTGCTTCTCCAAAACAGGAGAGTAAGAAGGATCTTCAGTCAATTTATAGTTGTAAACACTCACAAACAGCTGCTCAGCCTGTGCTTCCTGATATCTAGAGGAGAACAGTATATATATATGTATGTGTGTATATATATATATACATATATATATATATATATATACACATACATATACACACACATAGAGATAGAGAGAGAGATAGACTGTATCAGAGAGAGAGCAGGGACTTTAAAGCAGACAGAGAAAGAGTGAAAAAAAACAAATTTGACTAAAAAGAGTAAAGGGAGAAATACCATTCAACACCATTTTCTGGAAACTAAACTCAAAGGACCATAATCCTCCTTTTTAAGAAAGTATTGAAGCACAGTTATAGGGAAATGTAGAAAAAAATGACTCCTTAGCTAAACTTGTTCATATTTCAGTAAATGTTAAAAGCAATCTAGTAACTCTAAAATGACTCAAGCTACTCATGTGTCTTTGAATATAGGATACGAAGTCTGAAAATTTCTAACTCTGACCTTTGTAAACTATACACGACACAGAAGAAACAATATGTTTTGAGTATTTTTTCTCGGACCTAGACAACCTTAGGGTTTACATGGGAACAGATTTCATCAGCTCAAATAGAGGGTGGACTGAGAGAGGGGAAGAGTTTCCAAAGGGGAACAGAAAAGACAAAACCAAACCAAACATAGGAAAGCAGGTCTGTCGTTTCCTTGGGAAATCCTTTTACTGGGAAATAATTGTCTTTCTGCCTATAGTCAAGAAGACAAGGTAATAGGCTCACGCCTCTCCACATCGAGAAGGGAGAAAGCAGAGACCACACTGAGAGTAAGAACAGGCTGATTTTGAGAGAAACTCTGAGCAGACACAGGTGGCCACGGTCTGGAATGAGGCAGTGGTCTGAGTGGGACCAGCAGCTCTCTAGGTGTTCCAGTGTCTCATCCCATCCTCTGAGTGTTGGCTGCTCTGGGTTTGGGGCCGCCTGTGCCATAAACTCTCTGCTTCCTTTCTGGTGAGCTTATCTACTCCATGACCTCAACCCATCTATGTATATTGTATAGGCTAATATGTCCCACATGTATTTTCCAAACCTGACATCCCCCTGAGGTCCAGATTCGTTTTTCTGGCTACCTGCATGACAGTTCCTCTTGGGTATCTAATAGGCATCTCAGATTTTACATGACACGCCTTCCCAGCCCCTCGAGTCCCCCTGCAGACACCCCCAGATTAATAAATAGCACGACCATCAGCCAGGGTGTTCAAATCCAAACCTGAGCCTAGATTATTTTCGTCATTTCCCATTCCTCACCTCTGGTCCATAAAGCAGATCCTGTAGACTCATCCAGTTCATCTGAAATTTGTCCGCATCTCTTCATTTCCTGTACCAGCACCGCAGTTCAAGCCCCCATTGTCTCTCTGGGCTGCTACAGTGATCTCTTAACTGGTCTTTCAGCTTCAACTGTCCTCATCCTCTACATTCTTCAAAGCAGCCAGAGTCAGAATAACTTGGCTTCACCTTCAGAGAGCTATATTCTACTTGATATTCAATATCACAAATTGACCTTCAGCCTGGACCTTATATTTTTCAGTCCTTCTATTGAGGTAATTTGGGGTTTGGGGTACCATGTTACCTTAATGGAAGAAAGAGTACAGTAAAAACACCTACATTTGCACATGTTGTAAGGGCAGTCTGCATGTCCATCATGGTGACTAGGGAGTCACCCCTATGTTTGTGTGCAGGCCAGCCTGAGGCTCAGTTACCATTATCACTGTTGCTCAGGGTGAGCTTGTGAAAGAGGGACCCTGCCAAGCTGGCTTCTGGGGTCTCCATCTTGCTTCCCAGAATCAACAAACACTAACATTTACATATTTTAGTGAACTCAGAGTTTTCAGGTAAAGTTAAAAGACCCTTTATTTTAATCCCTGTCCCATCCCATTCCTCCAGAAGCAACGCTACTGTGATTTTTATACCGTGTTTTTATACTCCTGCTATTCGCAGGGACCCGCATTCAGCAGGGCCTCACCTCACCACCCCCCATATACCCACATTGTTTATAAGGGGAAGATGGATTTTGCACTTTCCAGGGCCCCATGGAATGCCTTCTCCCTCCCTCTGTGGAGATCCTGAGCTGCATGTGGGTGGGGCATGGGTGGGTGGAGAGCCTCCTGGATACCTGTTTTACAAAGTGAGCGATTTGCACACAGGAACCAAGGAGAGACCTTTATTTCTTTAGGAACCAAATAACTTTATTGGAAGAAACAGAAAAAGTGGAAGAAAAAAACTTAAGTGATAACGTAAAGTCCAGGAAAACAGAGTCCTGCACTTGTTGCAAAAAAAAAAAAAAAAAAAAAAACCAAAAACTTAAGCGAACTTCTGCAAAGGCAGTATTGCCGTCTGCATGGCAGGCACGGTGACCAGGGCTCTGGTCACCCCGTGGCTCTGGGGAAGTCCAGTCCAGGCTCAGTTCTTGTCGCTGTCGTCCAGGGTGAGCTTGTCAAAGAGGGACCCTGCCAGGTCAACATCCGGGGCCTCCATCATGCTCAGGGTGGTGACATGACCCTCCAGCTCTCTGATGAACGCCACCTGCTGTCTGAGGTAGTGAGTTGCCAGGAAGTGGCACAGGTGGTGGTCGCTCTTGTCGGTGGCCAGCTGGTACAGGTGGAGCAGGTTCTGGTACACGCACTTCTCCAGGAACAAGGCGCACTTCATGGCCTTGAGGCTGCTCTTCCAGTTGTCACTGACTGGGTTCCCGATGTCGTGAAAATCGAGGCGGCCCCTGCGGTTGTTCTGCAGGCATATCAGGTTCCAGACCCGCGAGCTGTGCTCGCTGGAGTGGTACACGAAGAACCAGGTTAAGTACCTGACGGCCACGTCGCCATCGCGGCGGAGGTAAAAGGCCACGTCCAGGCAGAACATGGAGGCGTGGAACTCCAGGGTGACGTGGCTGTTGACGGCGGCCTCGCAGTCGGGGTGGTAGTTCTGGCGCACCTGCGAGGGCCGCGCTTGCTTCATGGTGGACGGCTCGGGCATCGTGGCGGGCGTGAAGGCCAAGGTGAAGGCGAAGCCGCGGGGCCTGTGGTCGCTGCCTCGGAGCTCTCCCGTGTGGTCGAAGAGGGCGGCCGCTCTGGGACAGACCGGAAATGGGGTCCGTTATGGGAGGTAGGCGGTGGGCTTGCTGTTCTGTTACCGGAAGTGGTCGCGTGGGGTGGGCGGGGCACGAACGCTGCTCCCACATTCCCTCACAGCCTGCGTGAGGCAGGGTGACTTTGACCTGCGCACCTGGTATCTATTAAGTTTTTAACTTTGCAAACATATTTCAGTTTCCAAGGACTTTCTCTTGTTCTCTAATTGCACCCTCTTATAGCACCGTGTTCTCATTTTATAAACCCATTGTCTTCCTTAAAATTCTGAGAATATGAATTTGTAATTTTGGGTACTGTTCTCTTCCGTTTCCTGTATTATAGTTGTTTTTTTCTCCAGAAATAGTTCTGTTTGTTCATCATGATCTTCTCTTTGACTTTCCTCAAATATCTGGCAAACATTTGTCCATTCGTATCTGGGAGTAAAGGAGTCATGTGATCAGCCAAGGTAACTAGCATGGATCTGATCTACAGTTGGGACGCCCGTTTCACTAAGAGTCTTCTCCTCTGAATGGAGGGTCTCAGTGTGTCAGTTAGGGAGTCTTTTCTATTCGGGGTACATGGTGTGGAGCTTGTAGGTGAGATAGGGAGCATCCCAAGTGCCAATAAGCTTGGCATTTTCTGACATTAGAAGACTTTCGTATATCTCTTCTGTAATAGATTGTGTCGTTCTGTTTTGTTTGTTCCTCTTCTGCTGAGCGGGTCTGCGGTAATCTGAAACCTGCTCTCGTATGGGTTCCCTTCCTGAGCCTTTGAATGACATAAGGAGACTATCACCCCATCGCCTGCACCACCCCTGTGCACTGGATCTTGGTCAGAACAAAAAATAAAAATGTACTGTCTTAGGCCAGCAAGACTTGGGATATTTGTGACTGCAGTTAGCCTACCCTGACTAGTTCCCCAAAGGAAGTTCTGGATGACTACAGGTTCTAAGCCGTTGTAAGCTTATAGCATTTCCTTTGGTGCAAATGCAGATCCCAAAGTTAAACAGTCTAGATAGAGCCGAATCATCATGCTCTTATTTCTTTTGCTAAATTCACCAATAATATATATCAGTCCTGCTCCCTTTTTCCCTCCTGGAGAGTGGAAGGAAAAATCCCTCAAAGACCCATGAAGCACAAGGAGTAAGTTTTTCCATTTCCCTCAGTGCTGGGGAACAAACCCAGGCTGGTCCTCAGGTGCCCGGCCTTAAGCCGACAACAGGAGGCATAAGGGGTGGGACTGGGACTGGCTGACCCCTGAACCAGTCAGCTGTGGTGAGGGAGATGTGGGTCAGGTAGGAACAGGGGCACCCCCGGAACCACATAACTGGAGGATGTGTTTGTGTGGGGCAGCTTCCCCGAAGAGGAGGATACTGGTCCAGAGCTGGCAGCGGAGCTAGGGTGATGGTCCAGGGATTGTCCCAGTTAGCCTTCCGTGTTGGAGTGTGAGGGATGTAGACTGGAGGGAGTCCCAGACCTGTGTGTGTCTCCTCCACCACACAGCAGGCTGGGCGCTTAGCACCTCATTTGCTGCGCAGTTCCTCGCCTTTGGAAAAGAGGAGAGAGAGAGAAAGGAGCAACAACAGTGGGCTCAGAAAGGCCTGGAACAACCAGTTTGAGACATCTGTGGGGGTGGAAAATGGCTTCAGCTCCCAAACGCGGCCTCTGGAGTCCCTGGGGCAGGGTTGCCTGGCAGTGCTCTCCATGAAGGCCAGGGTTCGGGAGCCTGGCCGCAGTGAGCACCGGTTAACCAAGGGGACCAGGGCGCCAGTCCCAGTGAAAGATTTGATGAGTCCTCACCAGACCCGGTGATTCCCTGCCTTCTCACTAACCCTCGCCATTCCGTGAGGGAGGATTGTTTTTATCATCTCCCACACGAGGAAACTGAAGTCTGCGATATAAACTTCTTGTGCAAGACGATGTGGAAACTGGAGTAGTCAGATCTGACTCTCAGCTACACCCCTAGTGACCTCAGTCAATAAAATGGGGTATACACAGGACACTGTGTCATGTGGTTTCTTGAGGCCTCTCCCAGGTTTACATAATGAGAGAACAAAGAGGTGCAGACAGACAGCTGTTCTGATTCTGTAGCAGCTCAGTTACCCCCCTGCCCCCCTTCTCGGCACAGTCCTGACCTTCGGCGAGGCCAGCTTTCCCGTACCCAGCCATACAGGACAGTCTCTTCTTGCTCAGCTTCTACTAGGAAAGAAGCTTAAGTAAATTTTTAAAAATTTATGAAGAACCACAGTTTGAGAGGGAACAAAACTTTTCCTCAGCAAGCCGCCAAGCCCCTGAGCACGGCCGGGACGAGGGCGTTGAAGCTGGGCATCACTCCTGTCCTGTGCCTCCTGGCCAACCCCTCCAGCTGGGTTGTTCGTGATTTACATTCTGCTGGTCTTATGGATAGGTGACATTTCCTCTTCAGTTTGTGATCTCTCATCCTCTTTCAATGGGGGTCATCAATATTTCATCCTAGGGTTAGAACAGAGACCTGGGTTGCCTTTCCACGTAGACTACAATCAGTTTTCTAGAGAATTATTGAGCACCTCTCTCCTAAACTCCTGCCCCTTGGTCGATTCTCCACATAACCATTGACACGTGTGTATGCTTTTTTCCAACCAGAGTGTACTTTGTGAGGTCTTATGAAGATCACCACCCATCTCCCTCTCTCCACAGTGTGATGCACGTAAATCCGCCAAAATTGCTCACTGGTTCTGTGTACCTCTTTGGTGTAACTAAACCACACTTCTCCAATGTGGACCCTAATTCTCCACACCTGATTTTTTAATCGGGGGGGGGCGGCGGGGAGGGGTAGGGCTGAGAGGTCAGAAAACCACCCATGTTCTGCATTTAGTGGCCAGCAATGGACTCAGACCCATTTCTTATAGAAACGAGCACAAAGAGCAGTGGGGATCATCACTGGTCCTCAGTGCTTTCCTGACAGTTACTTTGTGATTGAGCACGTGTTGTTCAAAAATCCAATACCTCAGTTGTACTTCTTAATCCCGAAGGAGTTCTAATGATTCCTCTGTTCCATGAGGCCAGAGACTGTGACTCCCTTGTGGAGCCTTCTAGTCTAGCTGTGGTCCTGTGATTACTGACTGCTTCTCAGATGCTCCGTTTGACCCAAGGAGGGGTGAGGAAGAACCGCTACAGGAGGAAGGTAAACAACACAAGTCTTGGGGGTGGGCTCAGCCTCTCAGTAGTGACGCTATTGTCCAGAAATGCCTGGGGCCCTCACCTGGGCCATACTGCTTGAGGCAGCCCTCACAGACATTTCCCCTTTGGGAGCCAGTATTGTGATTGGACCCGCCCCCCCCCACCACCTTGCGGTTCCTATTATGATTGCAAGATGCAGTTCACTGACAACCACCAGGGAAGTTTGAAAAAAAAACATGGTTTATGAGTCACAGGTCCTGGAGGACACATGGCACGCGTGGAGCCACACAGCGAGGTCATGGGTAAGACGAGAGTACGTGTGCAGGCCTGGGGTCCTTTATTGGGGTCTAGCATGGGATGCCTGGGGTTTCCCAGGTTCGGTCTTTATTGGTGAATTTAAAACATGAGCGGGAATGAAAATGCCAGAAGGGAAAAACAAGTGGTCAGATGGTCAGTTCCCTAAGTGGACCAGAGATCTCCGAAACAAAGGAAGCTTCTGGGGCGGGGCCGCCTGGCTCTTCCTCTAGTCCTGTAGCTGGCAGTGTGTTTATTCAAGATAGCTGTCTTTGATGTGGGTGCCTAGGCAATCCGAAGCTTAAGCTCAGGCACTTGCATTACAAGAAAAAAAAAAAATCCTAAGTCAGCTGCTTACAGGACAATCCCCCCGGTGATGCTGAAGCATCTGAGTTAGTGGTGAGGACGTTAACAGCCTTCAGTCATTTGTAGGCGGGGAGCTGTCTGGTTTGGAGCGCACACCGTGGCCTGATTCCGTGGGGAAATATGATACAGTGCTGTCCTGCTGTCGGCAGGGGACAAACTCACAGTCTGACGAGCCTCTTGGTATAGGGTAGGGTCAGCCAGCAAGGACTTAGCAAGTTCTGCAAAATCATATCATAGTAGGTTGTTCCCCGATGCCATCGGGGCAATGCGTTTATTCCACTGTTTCTGGAAAGACTGAATCTGCATGGCAGCGTTCCGCAATATAAACTGGGAAGTCGGGCCACCTGGGTGAGCAGCTAGGTCTCCAGCTGGTGACGTGGCCCAGGGGTGTCATCTCTGGTATAGGACGCATAGGCATCTCCAGTGGTGAACTCTTGGGCTGGGGCGGTATTGTCTGGAATGGTATCCTCTCCAGCAGTGAGTCTGTCTCACTCAGAGGTGAGGTCCTCTGG
Organism: Mesoplodon bidens; assembly: GCF_964165515.1. NCBI lineage: Eukaryota > Metazoa > Chordata > Mammalia > Artiodactyla > Ziphiidae > Mesoplodon > Mesoplodon bidens. The sequence goes on from NC_138163.1 coordinate 107,598,231, forward strand.
AGTGGTGGCCACCCAGGGGCGGGTGCATGCTCCCACGTGGCTATGCAGTTGGGGTATTGATCATGGGCTGGGCATAGGCTAGCCTGATATAACTTAGAGGCTTCCCCGAGGACCGAGCTGCACATCTGATGCCTGCTGCTAGTGGAACAAAATGTTAAGAGCTCTCTGGGGTCATCAGGGGCACATTTAGCAACAGAGTAGGTTGCTGTCCTTTCCTTCCCGGAGGAGGAGCTCATCCAAGCACATAAAGATTCTGGGCACACTTATATCCCAGGCTACGGGAGATCTTATGGATGCTACTTAGGCATTCCTGGGCTCAACCCGTGAGGGCAATCAGTGGACAAATCCTGGAAGCACAGTCCCTGTACCCAGGTGGGTTTTATGTACGAGCCATCATAGGGCCAGTTAGCATGTAGCACTGTTTGACGTTGAAATTGGGCAAGTGTCATTTAGACACTGCTTCCAGGGGCCCCTTGCCTATAAAGGGATGCGATCCCTTTGCCGCTCAGACTCAGTGGCACACTAGTCTGAGCCCTTCCAACAGGGCTCGCCAGCATTCCCTGCTTTTCCACCCTGTGGCGCTACTGTGGGCCGGAGCAGTGTTTTTACAGCAGTATATCTGGGTGAGGGTTAGGCCCAAGGGCTCTACCAGCAACCCTATCACCCAGACGGTACAAAGCAATAAGAACAGCCATCACCAGATGGAGCGCTGACGTTTGAAGGAGCTTGGGTCAGGTTCCTTCTGGATGAGCTATCTGTGTATTGCTTAATGGCTGAGCGCGGTTGCTTGGTGGGGGAAAGTACAGGGTTGCCTTGTCTGGCGTGGGGTCAGGCCACGACTCGTAGCTTGCTCGGCAGGTTCTCATCGCCCAATGTGGCCTGTGTCCACCAAGCAGAGTTCCTTTCCCTCTTTCAGACCCCCAAAGTGCGCCACTGGTTGGTCCCGGGGCGATGGCTGGTACTTCCTCTAAGTTAGGTGGGGCATTCAGTTTCATTAGGCAGCTCTTGTAGCCACTGTATTTGGTGAGAGCGGCCGGTGTGGAGGTGGCTGCTTTTGGAGAGTCGTCACCGTTGGCAGGATCTCCAAAGAGATGATCTCGCACTGACTTGGTGGGCTTGTGGCCTGTGGGGCATTCAGTGGTGAGGGGACCATATTGGACTCTCTGCCCTCGGTCGGGCTATATCAGAGGGAAGCCGATGGTCAGATGATGAAAAAGAAAATCATAGCAGCACAGGGAAGTGGAGTCAGAGGTCAAAATTTAAAGGGCGTCGTGCTAGAGTGTGAAAGCTCGAGACCTGCCAGAAATGACCCGAAGTGGCATTTTGGAGGGTGTGTGATAATTGTGTACTAATTGGTATGAGGGGTGTAAAGGCTCAGGGGGTGAGAATTAAGCAAGATGAGGGCCTGCGGCAAGAGTTCCCTCCATTTCGAGAACCACTTGCTTGAAAATCATTTAAGTAGTGTCTCTTTAAGAAGGTCATTAAGATGCTTGATGAGGCCAGCCACCTGGGGGCGGGAACCTAGATGGAAGTTTGGAAGAATGCTGGGTGAGAGAGCCCACTGTTGAATCTCCTGAGAGGTAAAGTGGGCGCCCTGGTCAGAGTCAGCAATGGTTGGCGATCTGAAGGGAACAGCAGTGAGGGTAGTAAGGAAAGAGATTACCTGTTTTGGGGAGGAATTGTGGGTGGAGTTCACCAAGAGAAGCCTTGTGTCAAGTATCCGTGACGTTGATGGGTTATCCGGAAGCCCCAGCAGAGCGGGAGTACGGTCGGTCTCCCCGGGGGAGTGGGTCCCCGTTGCTTGGCTTGGGTGCAGAGAACGCGCTCATCTATCACCACCTTGGCTGCCGCCGAGGAGGGGGGCGTCCCCTCGCACGAGCACGAGTTGTTAAGGCACGAATTCCCCGATGACCCGAGGTTGTGCGGGTCCCTTTCACAGCTGGGGAGAAGGGTCGGTACCCTGAGGCATCTACGGGGCCGAGAGTGGAGGGCTGAGTGAGGGGGTCTGACCGCAGTAGTCCTAAAAGTGGCCTCAGGTGTGGAGCGGTTAGCGTGAGCAGAAACGTGAGAATTGATGAGAGGGTGTGGGGATTCTCCTAGTTCCTTGCGTACCTTGGAGCCCCAGATGGCCTTGCCTCGTATGAGAAAAGTGTCCCTTAGCCATTGGCCAGAGCAAACTGCAAGGCTGTTAGCAACAGCCCAGGAGTCTGTGAAAGGCCCTTTTTTGTGGCCTCCTTAAGGGCTGAACAGCTACAGGTTCTGCCAGTTGGGCTGAGCCAGGAGTGTCCCCCTCGAGCAGAAAGGTGCCCGAGGCCGGGTGGATGACGCAGCCCTCCAGCGAGCTGCGTGGCATGCAGTGACGGCAGCGCCCTTGGAGAAGAGCGCTAACTCCCTGTCCATTTCAGACCGTTGGTCCCAAGGGGCTCCCCAAGTAGCCACAGGAGGAGAAAGCGGGGTGGGGTGGGGGTGGGGGCTGTCCCTTCTCGAGGCTCTCCGGCAAGGGGCTGAGCATGGGGGAAAGCACATCCTCCTGTCATGTGGAAAGGCCTTTGACCTCAGGTTTAGCCCTCCCCTGAAGGTACCGTTTCCCTGTGACCAAGGAGGCATCAGTGGCCGTGCTGAGCTTTTCTCTTAAGAGGCATCTCTAACCCAGGGCACTTGCGGAACTTGTGTTCAGAGTGATAGCAGGTGCGGGCTGGCTGGGGCTCAGTTCCTAAAAGAGCCCAAGAGGCTGCCGAAAGCTGGTGCCCAGGGGGAGGATACGGGCCTGCCGCTGGGGTAGGTGCTTAGTCCACAACCCCATAGGAAGCCAGGTAGACTCCTGTTTGGTCCCGAGACTCCAGGAGGCCACTTTGACATGGAATGTGGAGCCAGTGGGGACTAAAGGTAAGACTTGCTGGACTGCGTGCTGGCCGCCTTGCAAAGCACACCTGTTGGGCGTTGCCCCAGCGGAAGGTGGGTGACTTGTGTGTGATTGCATATACGATAGGGCGAGATGAGGGGTGTGTTGCCTCCAGAACATGAAACGGCCTAATAGGTGTTGTGCTTGTCTGAGTGTAGTGGGTGGTTTAATGGTGAGTCATTGATGTTTGCCTGTTGGGGAAATTTCTCAGCCCTCAGAGGACTAGATGATGCCCAGAAACAAGATAGATGAGGCCGGGCCTTGGCTCTTGAGGTCCAGGTGGTGTGCGAAGGGATGCAAATCTGCCCGTACTGCTTTCTCAGAGGAACCCTGAGCATAATGTCCTCAGTATAATGCCCAAAACGGCCCCTTTCCAACTGTAAGGTGCTTAAGTCCTGGTGGCAGAGGTTATGTGTGGTTGCAGGGCCGTTTCAGTATCCCACTGGGAAGCACGTAAATGTATAATCTGCCCCCTTCAAAAGTGAAAGCAAACGGAGCCTGGGATTCCTCCAAGATGGGAACAGAACAGAACATGTTAGTAGGTCAGTGAACACAGAGGACGCTCCTTGGGCCGACTGTACATCCTCAGTCAGTTCTATATTATTAGGAATTGGAGCCTTACTGGGGAACCTGAGCCACTGAGGTTTTGATGGTCAACGGTGAGGTGCCTTTGGTTGCTGGCTGGCTTAAGTACTGGCCAGATGGGGCTACTGAACGGGGAGATGGTGGCTTCATGACTCCAGTCTCAAGCATATCTTTATTGACAGGGCGTAGGCCTTCAGTGGCCTGTTTAAGTCGCTGCTGGGGAATGTTTACCATCTTGACCAGGGGAGGAAGAGTCCCTGGCGTCCATTTGGAGAGTCCCACCAGGAAGGCCAAGAACTTGGGCTTATTCCATGTGGCACGGTGTTGTGTCAGTACCTCCATGCCTATGATAGGAAAGAACGAGCTGGGGGGCCACCACCAGAGGAAGCCACTTGAGGTGAAGGGTCCCAGTCGTGATATGCGAATAGGTTTGTGAAGCTTTGATTGTTTTACCAGCAATGCCCTGTAGGCAAAAGGGGATACAGAGGGATTGCCTAGAATGACAGTGACTTGGGTCCCCATGTCTAGTAGGGCCAAAAAGGACTGTGCATTTTTATTGTCCTAATGGGCCACCAGAGTGGTACAGGGGTAATTGTTCCCAGGTGGTGGGACAAGCCCCTGGGAGCGGCTGATTTCCTAGGGTAGGAGCTTAAGTGGCTGCCAGTCCTGGAGGTTAGGGAAGGGGGCAGAGGGGGTAGCGGGGACGGGCTTGGGGCTAGAGGATGGATGGCGGAAGAGGGCCGTAGCTGGGAGAATGTGAGTTTCGGGGCCTGGAGTTTAGAGAGTGGCTGTCCTGAGGTTAAGTAGCCAGGAACCCCAGGTTTTCCTAACTCCCAGTAGAGGTTTTGCCTGTGTATTCCCATAAGGGACACAATTAAACCAGAGGTTTATTAGGAAGGGAGTGGGGAACCCTTTCCATTGAGGGAAATTTGTTCGAGGGAGACCTTTCTGGAGCAGTGGTGATGGAGGGCCTTGAGTGTGACGTATTGGGGCATCTGGGCAGCAATCTCCTCTGTGTCTGGCAGCCATGTCAGTGCCCTCCAGTTGCCTGATGGATGGTTTCAGGAATCCCCTCGAAATGTAGTAGGGCTGCCCTGTAATTAGGGGGGGCGCCTTGTAGAAAGAATTCTCTGGACTTAGGGTCAGATGGGGCCTATTCAGGGTTGGAAATTCAGGGAGTCATTTGGGTCACTGTGGTGATGGAAATGACAAAGCCATTGGATCATGCCACTTTTGCACAGCAGGAGGCACGGAGGACCCTCGTGTACATTAATGGTCAATGAAGGCCTTTTTAATTAGTGGTCTGACTGTCTCATTAGACCGTATGGCCTTGATCACGGCTGCTCTGGGGAGCTCATTGAATTATTATGGCAGCAGTGACATTTTGGCATGGATACCGCAGGCAACACACGACAGAGGCAATACGCAAAAGCACGTAGCAGCATGGCAGACCTGCAGCAAGCGGTGTTCCGTTCCCAGGTGGTGTTCCCCACCTGTGTTGGTCAGCGCGTAAGCCAGTCGCAGCTAACGGGTATTCCTCTTGATTAACTGCACAGGCAATCATGCAATCCTGCCAACAAGGCCAATTGTTTTGTGCTGGTCTCAACCTACCAATAGTGATCTATTGGCTAGAAAAGCCTAGGGGCACTCACCTGGGCCTGAGGTGGGCCCTCACAGGCATTTCCCCTTTCAGAGCCAGTGTTGTGATTGGACCCGCCCTTGTGGTTCTTATGATGGCAACAACCATCAGGGAACTTGGGACAAACAAAAAAGAAAACCAAGGGTTATTACTCACAAATCCTGAAGGCTACACGGTACACCTGGGGCCACCCAGCGAGGTTGCGGCAGAAAGGTAGTGGGCCTGGGGTTCTGTCTTTAGTGGAGTCGAGGATGGGGTGCCTAGGGTTTCACAGGCTCACTCTTTGTTGGCGAATTTAAAACATAAGGGAGGGAATTAAAACTCAGGAAGGGAAAAACAAGTGGTCAAATGGTGAGTTATCTAAGTCGAAACAAAGGAAGCTTCTGGGGCGGGGCCGCCTGGCTCTTCCTCTAGTCCTGTAGCAGGCAGTGTGTTTATTCGCTGTCTTTGAAGTGGGTGCCTAGGCAATCCGAAGCTTAAGGGTTCCCTTTCATCCACACCCTCTCCAGCATTTGTCATTTCCGTGCTTTTTGACGACAGCCATTCTGACAGGCGTGAGGTGATACCTCATTGTGGTTTTGATTTGCATTTTCCTGATGATTAGCGATGTTGAGCATCTTTTCAAGGGCCTGTCTACCATCTCCACCGCACGTTACTTCATAAAAGAAACAGACTGTACATATTCTATAAAGAAATACAGCCAGGGCTTCCCTGGTGGCGCAGTGGTTGAGAGTCCGCCTGCCGATGCGGGGGACACGGGTTCGTTCCCCGGTCCGGGAAGATCCCACATGCCGCGGAGCGGCTGGGCCCGTGAGCCACGGCCGCTGAGCCTGCGCGTCTGTTGCCTGTGCTCCGCAACGGGAGAGGCCACAGCAGTGAGAGGCCCGTGTACCGCAAAAAAAAAAAAAAAAAAAAAAAAGAGGCACAACCTATTATATATAAAATAAGCTACAGGGATATATTGTAAAACACATGGAATATAGCCAATAGTCTATAACGACTATAAATGGAGCATAACCTTTAAAACCTGTGAATCACTACATTGTACACCTGCAACTTAGGTAATATTGTATATCAACTATATTTCAATTAAAACAGGAAAAAAAAGTAGCATGTGGTAGGCAGAATAATGTGCCCCCAAAGATATTTACACCCTAATCCCTGGAATTTGTGAGTATATTACTTTACATGACAAAAGGGAATTTGTCTGTGTGATGAAATTAAGAGCTTTGAAATGGGGAGATTGTCATGGATTACGTGGGTGGGCAAAATCTATGCACATGGGTTCGTAAAAGAGGAGAGCTTTTCCCAGTTAATAGTCAGAGGAAGATGTAACTGTGGAAGAATAGTGATAGAGATGGGCATTGCTGACTTTGAAGACTGAGGAAGACGGATACAAGCCAAGGAATGTTGGAAGCCTCTAGAAGCTGGAAAAGGCAAAGAAACAGATTTTACCCTGGCGCTTCCGGAAGGACTTAAGTCCTGAACCCACCTTAATTTTAGCCCAGTGAGACCTGTGTTAGACTTCGGAGCTACAGAACTATAAGAGAAATGTGTGTGGGATTTTTTGTTTTTTTCCCATGGCACGTGTTCCTTGATTTGATTTGATTTGATTTGATTTGATTTACAATGTTGTGTTAGTTTCAGGTGTACAGCAAAGTGAATCAGTTGCACATACATCCTTTTCTTTTTAAAGATTCTTTTCCTGTATAGGTCATTACACGGTATTGAATAGAGTTCCCTGTGCTATACAGTAGACCCTTAGTAGTTATCTGTTCTATATATAGTAGTGTGTATAGGTCAATGCCAGTCTCTCAATTTATCCCTCCCTGCTGGTAACCATAGGTTTGTTTTCTACATCTGTGACTCTGTTTCTCTTTTGTAAATAAGTTATTTGTACCATTTTTTTTAGGTTCCACATATAAGCGGTATCATACGATATTTGTCTTTCTCTGTCTGACTGACTTCTCTCAGTATGACAGCCTCTAGGTCCATCCATGTTGCTGCAAATGGCATTATTTCATTCTATTTTATGGCTGAGTAATATTCCATCGTACACGTGTACCACATCTTCTTTATCCATTCCTCTGTCGATGGACATTTAGCTTTCTTCCATGTCTTGGCTATTGTAAATAATGCTACAGTCAACATCGGGATGCATATATCTTTTCCAATTATGGTTTTCTCTGGATGTATGCCCAGCGTGGGATTGCTGGATCCTATGGTAGTTCTCTATTTCGTTTCTTAAGGAACCTCCATACTGTTCTCCATAATGGTTGTACCAATTTACATTCCCACCAACAGTGTAGGAGGGTCCTCTTTTCTCCATACCCTCTCGAGCATTTATTGTCTGTACACTTTTTGATGATGGCCATTCTGACTGGTGTGAGGTGATACCTCTTTGTAGTTTTGATTTGCATTTCTCTAATAATTAGTGATGTTGAGCATCTTTTCATGTGCTTTTTGGCCATCTGTATGTTTCTTTGAAGAAATGTCTAGGTCTTCTGCCCATTTTTCTATTAGGTTGTTTGTTTTTTTTGACATTGAGCTGCATGGGCTGTTTATAAATTTTGGAGATTAATCCCATGTCGGTTACTTCATTTTCAAATCTTTTCTCCCTATCTGTGAGTTGTCTTTTCGTTTTGTTTATGGCCTTTTATGTTACCCTTGATTTCAATACTGTACTTCTGACTTATAGATGACATTTCTGTATATGGAGGTGGTTTTCCATCCTTTTTCAGTGGGAAAGATCAATAGCTCATTGTCAAGGTAAAGAAGAGATTTGGATTGCCTTTCCTTGTTGGACTGAAACTAGTTTTAGGGAAAGGTGTTTGACCCCCTTCTCCCAACCTAGTTTCCCTTGGTCAATTGAACGAATAGCCATTACTCTTTCTATATGCTTATTTCCAACGAGAGTGTACTTTTGTGAGGGCTGCACAGCATTTTATTCCCCCCTCCCCTCTCAACAGTTTGGAACACATAGTAGGTCTCAAATAATTGTTTAGTAGATAAACTACTAGTTACTTGGATTAACTAAACCAACACCTCAAATGTGGCCCACAATTGCCCACTGACATTTTTTCTATTATTATTATTTTTTAATTGAAGTACAGTTGATTTACAATGTTGTGTTAAGGACAAGTATTGCAAATTACAGGTAAGAATTTTTTTTTTCTATTGATGCTGGAGTGAGTCAAGGGAATAAAGAAATCAGCTCGGTTTCCCTCTTGAGCCAAAAACCAGTTGAGACATAAGACACAAGAATCAAATAGATAAGAGAGAAAAATATCAGCTTTGTCACTCTAAGATTGAATTGTACAATGAAATGGAACATATGGCCATAATGAGTCCCCCAGAACCTCCCTTCCTGACAGCATGTCTGAGAACGCAGCCTCCCACTTGCAGGGGGAAATCATTCCTGGGGAACTTATCACAGGGAGTTTGTGAGAGAGGTTGAATCTTTGGGGTGGCGGGGGACAGAGAGAGACAGACAGACAGACAGACAGACAGACGGACAGAAGGGGTAAAACTAAAGAGCCCCACTGTGTTAGTTGGGTCTTCTGAGAGGCAGACTCTGAGACACAGGAGTGCAAAAATTTTATTGAGACATAAAGTTTTGAAAGATAGAAGAAGGAGAAAGCACAATTGGGCAGGAGAGCCTGAGATCTCAATGCACATTTGACAAAACGTCTGCCAACCCATTGGGGAGCTCCACAGCAAGCACTGTCTATTAAAGGGGTACCACTTTGGGCTGAAATGCCAGGCCTCGGCACTCCTGCTATGTTCAGTCATTGGTTGGGGCTGCCCAAGAAGAAGAACATGGCTTTCAAACTCTGGAGGCTGTCAACTAACTTCACTTGTTGCAACTCACTGTCAAGTTCTTTCTGGAAGGGGGATCCGAGTGGCACCCCTCCAGGGCTGCCACACAGACCTACTGTGTTCCTTTTCCTACTGTCTCTGATTAGAAAAGTTACTCTTTCATCCCTGAAGAGGAATGGACAAGGGAGCAGAGAGGAGCTAGCTGTGTTGCTCCCATGTGTTTCTTTCTCCAGGAATGAAGTGGAAACACAGAAAGAAATACCAGTTAAGGAAAGGTCCTTTACACAAGCGTGAGACATAAGAAATCATTCCCTCTGCTTCTTGCAACCAATACCATGTAATCCCGGTTGCCTTCTCAAAAGGTCCTGTTAACTGGAGAGCTTTTTATATTTCCGAGCCAGAGATCTGGGGGGGGGGGGGACGCTGCGTAGCAAGATGGAAGAGAAAATAAGTAGGGGTGAGGATGACAAGAATGGAGCCAATGACGCTGGGCACTGTATGGAGGAAGGACAGAGAGAAAAATCATTGTATCAAAGAAGGCTAAGAAGGGATTTGGGAGAAGATAAATGTCAGAGATATTAAAGTTGATTACTTTGGGTAGCATGTTATAAATTCCTTCTTGATCTCCACTGTGGAATCTTAAGAAAGTCTGCATTGCCCTCAGATGCTCCTGTGAGTGTGGATTCTTCACAGGATGCTCAATGAGGTATTGACATGTATGCGTGGAGGAATATACCACGCAACAGAACTTAGTAGCTGAGACACAGTCTACCTTAGGTGTGCGTGATGCCAAAACCTATGCTGTCAAGTGCTCAGCTTATACTGCTGTTGGTTGGCTTCCAAGGAGGGTGGCAGTGGTTCACAAAGTCAGTGGAACAGCTTAAAAATGATTTTGCCCTGAATATGCCAGAATTGTGGAGTTCCTTCTTGAATGGGCTTGTGTTCCAAAACCCGGGGTGTGGACCCAGAGAGTGGAGACACACTCTTTGTTTTCCGTAGTTGCTCCAGAGTAACTCTGCCTGGTTAGTCAACCCCCAAGGGTTCCCGTGACTTGACAAAGAAGATAGCCGCGATCCTCCCTATCGTCGCATTCAGCCGTTACCATGGAGTTTATCCTGGGTCCCCCTGGAATAGGTGACAGGTGATCAGAAGCAGTCCCTCTGGGCGGAACTACAAGCCCAGACAGCCAAACCAAAAGAAAGAAAATGCAGTCTCTGGTGAAGAGCAACGGAGAGAAGCTAAAAGCACAGGCCCTGGATATATAAAATGAATGCCCTCAAATCCTCCCATCACCGCCGTCATTGTTATTACTAAGAACAAGTCAGTTGTAGGAGTCAGAAAAGGTCGGTCTCTGTCCCTTCCTTTTCCCCGAGGCTGCAGTGATGACTGCTCACCCACCTTCTGTCCAAACCCCGCTGCTTCTGGTTCTCTCCGGTCTTCATCTCCTGGCCTCGGGGCCCACTTTTCTCCTTCCGCTGCAGGTCCACCTTCTCCTCTTCCAGAGGCCAGCCTCTGGTCTCCTCTTATAATAACCATGGCAGCACAGAGCACGTAGTGTACTGAACTGCCACAGGCAGAGGCCAAACAAGAAAGGGACAAGTATTGACCTCCCCTCTGGTTAGCAAGCCCCATGTTTCCTTTTTATTATATATATATATATATATATATATTTTTTTTAATTGAAGTGTAGTTGATTTACAGTGCTGTGTTAATTTCTGCTGTACAGCCAAGTGAATCAGCTATACATATATATATATATGTTTTTTTTTTTACATTCTTTTCCATTATGGCTTATTATAGGATATTGAATATTAGGTCTCTGTGCTATGCAGTAGGACCTTGTTGTTTATCCATCCTATATATAAAAGCTTACATCTGCTAACCCCAGCCTCCCACTCTATCCCTTCCCCACCCCCTCTCCCTTGGCAACCACCAGTCTGTTTCCTACATCCGTGATTCTCTTTCTGTTTCATAGATAGGTTCATTTGTGTCCTACTTTAGATTCCACATATAAGTGATATCATATGGTATTTGTCTTTCTCTTCCTGACTTACTTCACTTAGTATGACATTCTCTAGTTGCATCCATGATGCTGCAAATGGCATTATTTCATTCTTTTTAATGGCAGAGTAATATTCCAGACATCCTTCTAAAAATGCCTTTTCTGTTTTGATTAGCCAGCGTCCCATTTTGTGATTTGCCACCAAGAACCCTGACAAATACAGAGATTATGGCAATTGTTAGATCGTAGAAGATTAGAGCCTGAAAAAGAGGGTGGGGTGTCAGGTAAGAGAAGAGCTAATGGAGAGGAAAGAGATGTTCAGACTGAGTAAGACCAGACGTCTAGGGTCAACTCTGAAATGTTTTACTTGTGAGACTCCCAGAAGGTGTGTCAAATCTAGGGGGAGTTTAGTGAAGGGGCAGTGACTTCATCTGGGGACTTGTGGAATCTGAGTTTTCTGGCGACATCCAGAAGGAGATGTTTCACAGATGGCTGTGCAAATGTCATAGTCAAGGGAAGCGCCTGGGAGTGGGGGCAGAGAGAGAGAGAGAGAGAGAGAGAGAGAGAGAGAGAGAGAATATGACTGGCCCGTGGATGTGGCTGAATTGGAGGGGAAATATATATTGAACAAGGGTTGAAGAGGCCAACAGCAGAATGCAGGAGGATGGTTAGCTTTACATAGCTCTCTCTAGATAAACCTTAGGTAAACCACGAAAGGACAAGGAAGGTAAGAAAAGAAGGGCACTGTTAAGAACTACGGAATGATCAAGCAGAGCAAGTGCTGAAAAGAGACTAATGGTAACGTGAATTAGTAAGCCAGTGATTCCTTTTGAGAGAGGAGTTTTGGTAGAGTTCCTTAAAGGGGAAAAATCTGTCCCTCCTCCTGTGTCGCCTAAATCCACCGCCTCTCCCCTGTCTCCTCTGGGTCTTCTTTCACTAAGTGTATCCCAGTCCACTCCTGAATTTGTAACCTTTCCCACTCTGTTGGCTCCTCTGCAGTAAATGAACATAGCTAAAATACCCTTTCCACTATTCTCCACTTGTAGAACTCCAGTGCCTCTTTGAAGACTCAGTGTCACCTCCACAGCGGATGTTGCCTAGGACCCAGGTAAGATTTAGACCCCTTTCCTCTCCTGCACTCACAGGGCACCTTGTAAGCCTCCTCTTTTAGCTCTTCCTCAGATAGATTGGTGCTATCTCTCTGTGTGTCCATCTTTTCCACCACGCTTGTGAGCAGGAACTGTGCCCGAGTCATATTATATTCCTAGTGCCAAGCATAGCGCAGAAAACTTCAAAGAATCCAGGATAATTTGTTGAAAGCATTTGGCTAAAAACTCTTGGCTCTTTTAATTGGGCCATTTGGCTAAAAATTTCCAAAGCTGCATGAATGCTCCCTCCTAGAATGTTTTATTTTAGGTTTATTTCTTGGATTACGGTTCTAAAAAATATTTTAAGGTGGAACTTTTACTTCTCCATCAACTTTATAGAAAAATTAAACTTTGGGGAGAAAGAAAATCGTGCCCAGGGAATTAGCGCACAGAAAAAAAAGAGAATAGATCTCCTTGTTGCATGTGGCCTAGTGAATATCAGATATAACATGTTGTAAACCAAAAGTAATGTTACCAAAAAATAAACGTTAAAATACAGATTAAAGGGAAGGAGTCTATTCCTCCTCAGGCAAGGCAGTCGCTTTGCATATTAATGAAACTTAAATGACTCACAGTAAGAAAAATGATTGGAATAGATTGCAGTAACTTAAAAATGAGTACACTTTAAACAGCTTGTGTGATGACTATGTGATTATGGAGAATCAAAATGGCTAGTCCCACTCTGATGCTCCCAGAAGAGAGATGACTGCTGGCCCTTAATTAACAAAGCCACACGTGGAGCCCAGGAAGCTGTAGACACAAAGAAAGTTGACAGGTTGACTTTGTGAAATACGCAAAGATGTCAGTCTGGAAGGTGACAACTACAATTCTGGGGCGTGTGAGGGTTAGGGATGTGTATAAAATCTTATAAACATCCAAGCCATTCTAGAATATTCACTGAAAGTGACAAGAAAATGGAAGGAAACGGGAAAAGACAAAGAGCTGCATAAAGACAGGTGAAAAGTTTAAAATATTTGATGGCTTGAGATGACTTCGGGGCTTGTGGCAAATTACTGTAAAACGTGGCTTGGCAAAGATTTCCTGAAATGTTTTAGGCTTTGCCGGCCCCAGGGTCTTTGTTGCAATGACTGACTCTGCAGTTGTAGTGCTAGTGCGTATGCAGCCACAGACAATAGGTAATTGATTGGGTGCGGCAGTGTTCCAGTAAAACTTTGTTTATCAAAACCCTTGGGGACCAGATTTGGCTTGCAGACTGTAGTTTGCCAACCCGTACTCTAAAAACACCAGTTTGTGACAAAACAGCGCATTGCGCAAAAGCTCGTATGTAAATATGTGTGTGTGATCGATAATTGTTGGTTCAATCATTGTTGTTCGGGTTTTTATTGTGCTTGGTATGTTTTTATTGTGCTTGGTCCGGTACTCACATGAGGGTATGGCTGAGTGAGTTGGTTAAATCGAGGCATCAGTGTTATTTTCCAGCGTCCCAGGCGATTCCAAGGTGCAGCCACCACGTTTAACAAATAGGATGCTGAAGAATGCTACGCAAAATTCAATGTGCCTATTATTCATCACCTGGGGTCCTGTTAAAATGCAGGTTCTGATTCAGTAGGTCTGAGGTAGAGCTTGGGATTTTGCATTTCTAACAAAGTGTCAGATGACAGTGACCTGCGGGTCCAGGGACCACATTTTGAGTAGCAAGGTGCTTGCACTGGCTTTCAATACCTGGGATGTCTTGGTCCTGCCCCTGAGACTGATGTAATTGGTCCTGGAGGTGGCCTGGGCATCGAGAGCTCTACAGACTCCCAGGTGGCTCTAAGGTGCGGCAAAGCTTGAGAACCTCTGTGCTCAATCCAGTGCGTGGTGACCTAAATTTTCGTTATTATGTTATCAGTAGCCCTGTTGGCCATTCTCCCCTTCCAAGCCACCCATTCCTCTCCTTTTCAGGTCCAAACCTCCAGAAGATGGGTGGGATCAGGATTAGCTTTTCATCCTTTCAGTCTTTGCCACCTCTGAGGAGTGGACTGTAGTTCAGGATGGAAAGAGGAGGGAGGCTCAGGCCACCTGGGTCGGGGAAGAATAAGCAGAACAGTTGTTCTAGGGGCCGAGTTAAAGGGGAGGCTGGTTGAGACAAATGGGGAATTACCACAGAGGGCTGTCACGGCAAAACTCACCTCCAGGCTTGGGCCTGAGCTTGGGGCACTGGAAACAGCCATCTACCCTCCTGAAGCCTGGCAGCAACTGGCAGCCAAGCAGCTGGGAAGGATTTCTCCTTCTTGATATGCAGAGTGACACAGTTGGTCGAAAGGCAAGAGAGACCCCTAGTGGCAAAGTATAAAGGTGAAATCCTTTCATCAACAAGTCATAAACACCACAAATGAACTTAGCAGTAAGTGAATGATAATGATGGTAAGGATGATAAATGGTGGCTTACAAATAATATATGTCCTGTATGTGCCAGGCACTGTTGTAAGTATTTAGAAAACATTAACTCATTTAATCTCAGCAACCCAATGGGTTTGATGGTTTTTAAAAAATTTAGTTGATTGACAATATGTTTCCGGTGTACAGCAGAGTGATTCAGTTATACATATGTATTCTTTTTCATATTCTTTTTTCTTATTGCTTATTACAAGATATGGAATATAGTTCCCTGTGCTGTACAGGAGGTCATTGTTGTTTATCTGTTTTGTGTAGAGTAGCTTGTATCTGCGAATCCCAAACTCCTAATTTATACCGCCTCCCCCCTTCACCTTTGGTAACCATAAGTTTGTTTTCTATGTCTGTGAGTCTGTTTTTGTTTTGTAAATAAGTTCATTTGTATCATATTTTAGGTTCCACATATAAGTGATATCATATGACATTTGTCTTTCTCTGTCTGACTTAACTTCACTTAGTATGATAATCGCTAGGTCCATCCGTGTTGCTGCAAATGGCATTCTTTCATTCTTTTTTATGGCTGAGTCATAGTCCATTGTATACATATACCACATCTTCTTTATCCACTCATCTGTCGATGGCCACTTAGGTTGCTTCCATGTCTTGGCTGTTGTAAATAGTGCCGCTATGAACACTGAGGTGCATGTATCTTTACGAATTATAGTTTTCTACAGATACATGCCCAGGAGTGGGGTTGCTGGATCATGCTGTAGCTCTATTTTTCGATTTTTAAGAAACCTACAGACTGTTCTCCACAGGGGCTGCATCAATTTACATTCCCACCAACGGTGCAGGAGGGTTCCCTTTTCTCCAAACTCTCTCCAGCATTTGTTGTTTGTAGATTTTCTGATGATGCCCATTCTAACTGGTGGGAGGTGATACCTCATTGTACTTTTGATTTGCATTTCTCTAAGAATTAGTGATGTTGACCATCTTTTCCTGTGCTTCTTGGCCATCTGTATGTCTTCTTTGGAGAAATGTCTTCTGCCCATTTTTTGATAGGGTTGTTTTTTTTGTTGTTGTTGTTATTGACTTGTATGAGCTGTTTGTATATTTTGAATATTAAGCCCTTGTCAGTCGCATCATTTGCAAATATTGTCTCCAACGGGGTTGACACTTTTATTAGCCCAGTTTTACATATGAGGAAACTGAGGTGCAGAGAAGTGAAATAACATGCCCAAGTTCCCCCAATTTAGGAAGTGGCTCAACTGGGATTTGAATCCAGTCAACCTGTGGTGAAGGATCCAAGACAGCGAACTGCTTCTCCAAAACAGGAGAGTAAGAAGGATCTTCAGTCAATTTATAGTTGTAAACACTCACAAACAGCTGCTCAGCCTGTGCTTCCTGATATCTAGAGGAGAACAGTATATATATATGTATGTGTGTATATATATATATACATATATATATATATATATATACACATACATATACACACACATAGAGATAGAGAGAGAGATAGACTGTATCAGAGAGAGAGCAGGGACTTCAAAGCAGACAGAGAAAGAGTGAAAAAAAACAAATTTGACTAAAAAGAGTAAAGGGAGAAATACCATTCAACACCATTTTCTGGAAACTAAACTCAAAGGACCATAATCCTCCTTTTTAAGAAAGTATTGAAGCACAGTTATAGGGAAATGTAGAAAAAAATGACTCCTTAGCTAAACTTGTTCATATTTCAGTAAATGTTAAAAGCATTCTAGTAACTCTAAAATGACTCAAGCTACTCATGTGTCTTTGAATATAGGATACAAAGTCTGAAAATTTCTAACTCTGACCTTTGTAAACTATACACGACACAGAAGAAACAATATGTTTTGAGTATTTTTTCTCGGACCTAGACAACCTTAGGGTTTACATGGGAACAGATTTCATCAGCTCAAATAGAGGGTGGACTGAGAGAGGGGAAGAGTTTCCAAAGGGGAACAGAAAAGACAAAACCAAACCAAACATAGGAAAGCAGGTCTGTCGTTTCCTTGGGAAATCCTTTTACTGGGAAATAATTGTCTTTCTGCCTATAGTCAAGAAGACAAGGTAATAGGCTCACGCCTCTCCACATCGAGAAGGGAGAAAGCAGAGACCACACTGAGAGTAAGAACAGGCTGATTTTGAGAGAAACTCTGAGCAGACACAGGTGGCCACGGTCTGGAATGAGGCAGTGGTCTGAGTGGGACCAGCAGCTCTCTAGGTGTTCCAGTGTCTCATCCCATCCTCTGAGTGTTGGCTGCTCTGGGTTTGGGGCCGCCTGTGCCATAAACTCTCTACTTCCTTTCTGGTGAGCTTATCTACTCCATGACCTCAACCCATCTATGTATATTGTATAGGCTAATATGTCCCACATGTATTTTCCAAACCTGACATCCCCCTGAGGTCCAGATTCGTTTTTCTGGCTACCTGCATGACAGTTCCTCTTGGGTATCTAACAGGCATCTCAGATTTTACATGACACGCCTTCCCAGCCCCTCGAGTCCCCCTGCAGACACCCCCAGATTAATAAATAGCACGACCATCAGCCAGGGTGTTCAAATCCAAACCTGAGCCTAGATTATTTTCGTCATTTCCCATTCCTCACCTCTGGTCCATAAAGCAGATCCTGTAGACTCATCCAGTTCATCTGAAATTTGTCCGCATCTCTTCATTTCCTGTACCAGCACCGCAGTTCAAGCCCCCATTGTCTCTCTGGGCTGCTACAGTGATCTCTTAACTGGTCTTTCAGCTTCAACTGTCCTCATCCTCTACATTCTTCAAAGCAGCCAGAGTCAGAATAACTTGGCTTCACCTTCAGAGAGCTATATTCTACTTGATATTCAATATCACAAATTGACCTTCAGCCTGGACCTTATATTTTTCAGTCCTTCTATTGAGGTAATTTGGGGTTTGGGGTACCATGTTACCTTAATGGAAGAAAGAGTACAGTAAAAACACCTACATTTGCACATGTTGTAAGGGCAGTCTGCATGTCCATCATGGTGACTAGGGAGTCACCCCTATGTTTGTGTGCAGGCCAGCCTGAGGCTCAGTTACCATTATCACTGTTGCTCAGGGTGAGCTTGTGAAAGAGGGACCCTGCCAAGCTGGCTTCTGGGGTCTCCATCTTGCTTCCCAGAATCAACAAACACTAACATTTACATATTTTAGTGAACTCAGAGTTTTCAGGTAAAGTTAAAAGACCCTTTATTTTAATCCCTGTCCCATCCCATTCCTCCAGAAGCAACGCTACTGTGATTTTTATACCGTGTTTTTATACTCCTGCTATTCGCAGGGACCCGCATTCAGCAGGGCCTCACCTCACCACCCCCCATATACCCACATTGTTTATAAGGGGAAGATGGATTTTGCACTTTCCAGGGCCCCATGGAATGCCTTCTCCCTCCCTCTGTGGAGATCCTGAGCTGCATGTGGGTGGGGCATGGGTGGGTGGAGAGCCTCCTGGATACCTGTTTTACAAAGTGAGCGATTTGCACACAGGAACCAAGGAGAGACCTTTATTTCTTTAGGAACAAATAACTTTATTGGAAGAAACGGAAAAAGTGGAAGAAAAAAACTTAAGTGATAACGTAAAGTCCAGGAAAAGAGAGTCCTGCACTTGTTGCAAAAAAAACCCCATAAAACCAAAAACCTAAGCGAACTTCTCTGCAAGGGCAGTATTGCCGTCTGCATGGCAGGCACGGTGACCAGCGCTCTGGTCATCCCGTGGCTCTGGGGAGGTCCAGTCCAGGCTCAGTTCTTGTCGCTGTCGCCCAGGGTGAGCTTGTCAAAGAGGTTCTCTGCCAGGTCGACATCCGGGGCCTCCATCATGCTCAGGGTGGTGACATGACCCTCCAGCTGTCCGATGAACGCCACCTGCTGGCTGAGGTAGTGAGTTGCTAGGAAGTGGCGCAGGTGGGGGTCGCCCTTGTCGGTGGCCAGCTGGTGCAGGTGGAGCAGGCTCTGGTTCACGCGGTTCTCCAGGAACAAGGCGTACTTCATGGCCTTGAGGCCGCTGTTCCAGTTGTCACTGACTGGCTTCCTGATGTCTTGGAAGCTGAGGCGGCCCCCGCGCTGGTTCTGCAGGCGCATCAGGCCCTGGGCCCGCCCGCTGTGCTCGTGGGAGCGGCGCAGGAAGAACCGGGTGAAGTGCTTCAAGGCCACGTCGTCGCGGTCAAGGTAAAAGGCCACGGCCAGGCACACAAAGGAGGCGTGGAGCTCCAGGGTGAAATGGCTGTTGACGGCGGCCTCGCAGTCGGGGTGGTAGTTCTGGCGCACCTGCGAGGGCCGCGCTTGCTTCATGGTGGACAGCACGGGCATCGTGGCGGGCGTGAAGGCCAAGGTGAAGGCGAAGCCGCGGGGCCTGCGGTCGCTGCCTCGGAGCGTACCCATGTGGTCGAAGAGGGCGGCCGCTCTGGGACAGACCGGAAATGGTGTCCGTTACGGGAGTTAGGCGGTGGGCTTGAGGTTCTGTTGCCTGAAGTGGTCACGTGGGGTGGGCGGGGCACGGACGCTGCACCCACGTTCCATCACAGCCTGGGTGAGGCAGGGTGACTTTGACCTGCGTACCTGGTATCTATTAAGTTTTTAACTTTGCAAAAATATTTCAGTTTCCAAGGACTTTCTCTTGTTCTCTAAGTGCACCCTCTTATAGCACCGTGTTCTCATTTTATAAACCCATTGTCTTCCTTAAAATTCTGAGAATATGAATTTGTAATTTTGGGTACTGTTCTCTTCCGTTTCCTGTATTATAGTTGTTTTTTTCTCCAGAAATAGTTCTGTTTGTTCATCATGATCTTCTCTTTGACTTTCCTCAAATATCTGGCAAACATTTGTCCATTCGTATCTGGGAGTAAAGGAGTCATGTGATCAGCCAAGGTAACTAGCATGGATCTGATGTACAGTTGGGACGCCCATTTCACTAAGAGTCTTCTCCTCTGAGTGGAGGGGCTCAGTGTGTCAGTTAGGGAGTCTTTTCTATTCGGGGTACATGGTGTGGAGCTTGTAGGTAAGATAGGGAGCATCCCAAGTGCCAATAAGCTTGGCATTTTCTGACATTAGAAGACTTTTGTGTATCTCTTCTGTAATAGATTGTGTCGTTCTGTTTTGTTTGTTCCTCTTCTGCTGAGCGGGTCTGCGGTAATCTGAAACCTGCTCTCGTATGGGTTCCCTTCCTGAGCCTTTGAATGACATAAGGAGACTATCACCCCATCGCCTGCACCACCCCTGTGCACTGGATCTTGGTCAGAACAAAAAATATAAATGTACTGTCTTAGGCCAGCAAGACTTGGGATATTTGTGACCGCAGTTAGCCTACCCTGACTAGTTCCCCAAAGGAAGTTCTGGATGACTACAGGTTCTAAGCCGTTGTAAGCTTATAGCATTTCCTCTTGGTGCAAATGCAGATCCCAAAGTTAAACAGTCTAGATAGAGCCGAATCATCATGCTCTTATTTCTTTTGCTAAATTCACCAATAATATATATCAGTCCTGCTCCCTTTTTCCCTCCTGGAGAGTGGAAGGAAAAATCCCTCAAAGACCCATGAAGCACAAGGAGTAAGTTTTTCCATTTCCCTCAGTGCTGGGGAACAAACCCAGGCTGGTCCTCAGGTGCCCGGCCTTAAGCCGACAACAGGAGGCATAAGGGGTGGGACTGGGACTGGCTGACCCCTGAACCAGTCAGCTGTGGTGAGGGAGATGTGGGTCAGGTAGGAACAGGGGCGCCCCCGGAACCACATAACTGGAGGATGTGTTTGTGTGGGGCAGCTCCCCCGAAGAGGAGGATACTGGTCCAAAGCTGGCAGCGGAGCTAGGGAGATGGTCCAGGGATTGTCTCAGTTAGCCGTCCGTGTTGGAGTGTGAGGGCTGTAGACTGGAGGGAGTCCCAGACCTGTGTGTGTCTCCTCCACTACAGAGCAGGCTGGGCACTTAGCACCTCATTTGCTGAGCAGTTCCTCGCCTTTGGAAAAGAGGAGAGAGAGAGAAAGGAGCAACAACAGTGGGCTCAGAAAGGCCTGGAACAACCAGTTTGAGACATCTGTGGGGGTGGAAGATGGCTTCAGCTCCCAAAGGCAGCCTCTGGAGTCCCTGGGGCAGGGTTGCCTGGCAGTGCTCTCCATGAAGGCTAGGGTTCGGGAGCCTGGCCGCAGCGAGCACCGGTTAACCAAGGGGACCAGGGCGCCAGTCCCAGTGAAAGATTTGATGAGTCCTCACCAGACCCGGTGATTCCCTGCCTTCTCACTAATCCTCGCCATTCCGTGAGGGAGGATTGTTTTTATCATCTCCCACACGAGGAAACTGAAGTCTGCGATATAAACTTCTTGTGCAAGACGATTTGGAAACTGGAGTAAAGTCAGATCTGACTCTCAGCTACACCCCTAGTGACCTCAGTCAATAAAATGGGGTATACACAGGACACTGTGTCATGTGGTTTCTTGAGGCCTCTCCCAGGTTTACATAATGAGAGAACAAAGAGGTGCGGACAGACAGCTGTTCTGATTCTGTAGCAGCTCAGTTACCCCCCTGCCCCCCTTCTCGGCACAGTCCTGACCTTCAGCGAGGCCGGCTTTCCCGTACCCAGCCATACAGGACAGTCTCTTCTTGCTCAGCTTCTACTAGGAAAGAAGCTTAAGTAAATTTTTAAAAATTTATGAAGGACCATAGTTTGAGATGAAACAAATCTTTTTCTCAGCAGGCCGCCAAGCCCCTGAGCACGGCCGGGACGAGGGCGTTGAAGCTGGGCATCACTCCTGTCCTGTGCCTCCTGGCCAACCCCTCCAGCTGGGTTGTTCGTGATTTACATTCTGCTGGTCTCATGGATCGGTGACATTTCCTCTTCAGTTTGTGATCTCTCATCCTCTTTCAATGGGGGTCATCAATATTTCATCCTAGGGTTAGAACAGAGACCTGGGTTGCCTTTCCACGTAGACTACAATCAGTTTTCTAGAGAATTATTGAGCACCTCTCTCCCAAACTCCTGTCCCTTGGTCGATTCTCCACATAACCATTGACACGTGTGTATGCTTCTTTGCAACCAGAGTGTACTTTGTGAGGTCTTATGAAGATCACCACCCGTCTCCCTCTCTCCACAATGTGATGCACGTAAATCCGCCAAAATTGCTCACTGGTTCTGTGTACCTCTTTGGGGTAACTAAACCACACTTCTCCAATGTGGACCCTAATGCTTCACACCTGATTTTTTAATCGGGGGGGGGGCGGGGCGGGGTAGGGCTGAGAGGTCAGAAAACCACCCATGTTGTGCATTTAGTGGCCAGCAGTGGACTCAGACCCATTTCTTATAGAAACGAGCGCAAAGAGCAGTGGGGATCATCACTGGTCCTCAGTGCTTTCCTGACCGTTATTTTATGATTGAGCACGTGTTGTTCAAAAATCCAATACCTCAGTTGTACTTCTTAATCCCGAAGGAGATCTAATGATTCCTCTGTTCCATGAGGCCAGAGACTGTGACTCCCTTGTGGAGCCTTCTAGTCTAGCTGTGGTCCTGTGATTACTGACTGCTTCTCAGATGCTCCGTTTGACCCAAGGAGGGGTGAGGAAGAACCGCTACAGGAGGAAGGTACACAACACAAGTCTTGGGGGTGGAGTCAGCCTCTCAGTTAGTGACGCTATTGTCCAGAAATGCCTGGGGCCCTCACCTGGGCCATACTGCTTGAGGCAGCCCTCACAGACATTTCCCCTTTGGGAGCCAGTATTGTGATTGGACCCGCCCCCCCCACCACCACCACCTTGCGGTTCGTATTATGATTGCAAGACGCAGTTCAGTGACAACCACCGGGGAACTTTGAAAAAAAAACATGGTTTATGAGTCACAGGTCCTGGAGGACACATGGCACGCGTGGAGCCACACAGCGAGGTCATGGGTAAATCGAGAGTACGTGTGCAGGCCTGGGGTCCTTTATTGGGGTCTAGCATGGGATGCCTGGGGTTTCCCAGGTTCAGTCTTTATTGGTGAATTTAAAACATGAGCGGGAATGAAAATGCCAGAAGGGAAAAACAAGTGGTCAGATGGTCAGTTCCCTAAGTGGACCAGAGATCTCCGAAACAAAGGAAGCTTCTGGGGCGGGGCCGCCTGGCTCTTCCTCTAGTCCTGTAGCTGGCAGTGTGTTTATTCAAGATAGCTGTCTTTGAAGTGGGTGCCTAGGCAATCCGAAGCTTAAGCTCAGGCACTTGCATTACAAAAACAAAACAAAACAAAACCCAACTGTCTGGTGCTTACACTATATTTACATCAAGATGCCCTATCTTATTGTACATCCTCCAGGGCAAGGATTGGTTACAAAAATGGCTGAGGGAGCAAGAGTGTCCTTCAAATGCGTACGTCTGCTCTATGGTTTTTCTTCCAGTTTTACTGAGATATAATTGACGTGTAGCGCTGATAAGGTTGAGATGTACAGCCTAATGGTTTGACTTCCGTAGATCATGGAGTGATTACCAGTATGAGTTAGCATCAATCGTCTCCTATAGATACAAGGAAAAAATAATGTTTTTCCTCGTGATGGGAACACTTAGGATTTACTCTTAACAGCTTTCATGTGTACTGTACAGCAGTGTTCATTATATTCATCATGTTGTATATTACATCCCCAGTACTTATTTATCTTAAAGCTGGAAGTTGTCACTTTGTGACCGTCTTCACCCAATTTCCTCTCCCCACATGCCCCACCTCTGGTAACCAGAAATCTAATCTCTTTTTCTGGGAGTTATTTTGTTTTGATCCCATATATAGGTAAGATTATACAGTATTTGTCTTTCTCTGACTGATTTCACTTAGCACAAGGCCCTCAAGGTCTATTCATGTTGTCACAAGTGGCAGGATTTCCTCCTTCCTTATGGCTGAAGAATATTGCGTTGTATGTATGTATCCCATGTCTTTGTCCATCTACAGATGAAAGGATAACATTTAGGTTGTTTCCATGTCTTGGCTATTGCAAATAATGCTGCTCTGAACATGGGGTGTGGGGTAGGGACAGATATCTCTTCAACATGGTGTTTTCACTTCCTTCTGATGTATTCCCAGACGTGGAGTTGCTGGATCATGTGGTTGCTCATTTTTTTCAGGAATCTCCATACTGTTTTCCACAGTGGCTGTAGCAATTGTGCTTTCACCATCAGTGCATAAGGGTTCCCTTTACTCCACATGCCTGGTGGCATTCCTTATCTCTCGTCCTTTGGATGCTGGCCATTCTCACAGGTGGGAGGTGATAGTGTGTGTGGTCTTGATCTGCATTTTGCCCTAATGCTGTTGCACACGTTTCCACATGCCTGTTGGTCATCCATATATCTTCTTCGTCAGAATGTCTATTCCAGTCCCTTGCCCATTTGTTAGTTGGATTGTTTGTATGCTATTGAGTTGTATGGGTTCTTTACGTATTTTGGATATTAACCCCATATCAGATGTTTGGTTGGCCAGTATTGTTTCCCAGTCCATAGGTTGTCTTTCCATTTTGTTGGTTGTTTCTGTTGCTCAGCAGCTTTTCAGTTTGATGTAATCCCACTTATTCATTTATTTTTTAAATTTTGTTTGCGTGCGCTTTAAGTGTCATGTACAAAAAATTCGTTGCCAATACCCATGTTAAGGAGCTTTTTTCCTACGTTTACTTGTAGTAGTTTTATGGTTTCTGGGTTTACATTAAAGTCTTTAACCTATTTCCAGTTAATTTTTGTGAGTGGTGTAAGATAGGGGTGTAATTTCATTCTTGTACACGTGAAGATCCACTCTTCCCAGCCACATTTATTGACGAGACTGTCTTTTCTCCGCTGAGTATTGTGGCCTCCCTTGTCAAATATTACTTGACCATATGTATTTGGGTTTATTTCTGGGTTCTTGATTCTGTTTCAGTGGTCGAGGTGTCTCTTTTGATGCCAGCACCGTAGTGTATTGATGACAGTAGCTTTAGAACATAGCTTGAATTCAGGAAGTGTGATGCCTCCTGGTTTGTTCTTTTTCAGGATTGCTTGGACTATTCAGGGTCCTTTTTGGGTCCATCTGAATGTTAGGATTGTTGCTTCTATTTCTGTAAAAACTGCCATTGGACTCTTGGTATGGATTGCATTAAATCTATGGATGGCTTTGGGTATTATGGAAAGTTTAACAATATTAATTCTTCCGATCTATGAACAAGGAGTCTCTTTCCATTTATGTATGTCATCTTTGATTTTGTTCATGAATGTCTCATAGTTTTCAGTGTAGAGATCTTTTGCCTGCTCCGGCTGTATTTTTTCCTAAGTATTTTATTGTTTTTGAGGCTCTTGTAAGTGGGATCATTTTCTTGGCTTCATTTTCAGATAATTCTTTGTTAGTGTATAGAGACGCTACTGAGTTTTGCAGGTTAAATTTGAATCCTACAACTTTATGGAATTTATTGATTAGATGGTAAGTTTTTTGGTGGAGTCTTTAGGAATTTTTTTAGATATAAAATCATGTCATCTGCAAATAGAGACAGTTTTACTCTTTCCTTTAAAATTCGGATGCATTTTATTTGTTTTCCTTGCCTGATTGCCCTGGCGAAACCATCCAGTACTATGTTGAATAGAAGTGGCGAGAGTGGACACCCTTGTCTTATTTCTAATCTTAGAGGAAAGCTTTCAGCCTTTCAACCTTTATTCTTATATTAGCTGTTAGCTTGTCAACATTATGACCATGTTATGTATTGTTATTAAGTTGAGGTAAAGTCTTTCAGTACCTACTGTGTTAAGAGTTTTTTGCTTTTTAATCATGAACAGATGTTGAATTTCATCAAATGCTATTTCTGCATCTACTGAGTGGATCATATGATTTTTATTTTTCATTCTATTAATGTGAGGTATCACACTGATTAGTGTGGATGTGTTGCAACATGCCTACCTCTCAAGATAAATCCCACTTGATCATGGTGAATGGTCTTTGTCATGTGCTGCTGAGTTGAGTTTGATAGTATTTTATTGAGAATTTTGAATCTATATGTATCAGGTATATTGGCCTGTAATTTTCTTTATTGGTGGTGTCCTTTTCTGGCTTTGGTACAAGGGTGATGTTGGCCTCGTAAAATGAGCTTGAGAGTGTTTCCTCCTCCTCTCTGATTTTTTTTGGAAGAGTTTGGGAAATATTGGCATTAATTTTTTATTTTTAAAAATTTTATTGGAGTATAGTTGATTTACAATGTTGTGTTAATTTCAGGTGTACAGCAAAGTGATTCAGTTATACATGTACAGACACGTATTCTTTTTCAAATTCTTTTCCCATTTAGGTTATTGCAGAACACTGAGTAGAGTTCCCTGTGCTATACAGTAGGTCCTTGTTGCTTATCTTTTTAAAATATAGTAGTGTGCATGTATGTGACCGCCAAACTCCCAGTTTATCCCTGAGCCCCACCTTTCCCCTTTGGTAACAACAGGCTTGTGTTCTAGGTCTGTGAGTCTGTTTCTGCTTTATGCATAAGTTCATTTGTATCTTTTTTTTAGATTCCGCATATACGCGATGTCACATGATATTTGTCTTTCTCTGTCTGACTTACTTCACTATTGAAGTGAGTATGAAGTATGATGATCCCCAGGTTCACGCATGTTGCTGCAAGTGGCATTATTTCATTCTTTTTTTGTTTGTTTTTTGAAGATGTTGGGGGTAGGAGTTTATTAACTCATTTATTTATTTTTGCTGTGTTGGGTCTTCGTTTCTGTGCCAGGGCTTTCTCTAGTTGTGGCAAGCGGGGGCCACTCTTCATCGCGGTGCACGGGCCTCTCACTATCGCGGCCTCTCTTGTTGTGGAGCAAGGCTCCAGACGCGCAGGCTCAGTAGTTGTGGCTCACGGGCCTAGTTGCTCCGCGGCATGTGGGATCCTCCCAGACCAGGGCTCGAACCCGTGTCCCCTGCATTAGCAGGCAGATACTCAACCACTGCGCCACCAGGGAAGCCCCTATTTCATTCTTTTCAATGGCTGAGTAGTATTCCATCGTAGATGTATGTACCACATCTTCCTTATCCAGTCATCTGCTGATGTACATTTAGGTTGTTTCCATGTCTTGGCTATTGTAAATAGTGCCGCAGTGAACGTTGGGGTGCATGTATCCTTTTGAACCATGACTAACTTTACTGTTGTGTTTGGGTTCCTTATTCTTTTGTGTGTGTGTATCTATTGCAGATTTTCAGTTTGTGGTTACCATGAGGTTTTGACATAGCAGTCTATATACAGATAGGTTGTTTTATGTTGCCGGTCTTTGAATTTCAAATGCATTTCCAATATCCTGCATTTGTACTCTCCTGTTCTCACGATTGCTGGTTTTGATATCATGCTTGTGTGTGGATGATTTCTTACCTTTACTTTATGTTTACCTTTACCGGTGAGCTTTCCCATTCGTAATTTTCTTGGTTCTAGTTGTGGCCTTTTCTTCTCCTCCTAGAGAAGTTCCTTTAGGATTTCTTGTCAAGCTGGTTTTGTGGTGCTGAATTCTCTTAGCATTTGCTTGTCTGTAAAGCTTTTGATTTCTCTGTCGAATATGAACGAGAGCCTTGCTGGGTAGAGTATTCTTGGCTGCAGGTTTTCCCCTTTTATCACTTTAAATGTATTGTGCCACTCGTTTCTGGCCTGCAGGGTTTCTGCCGAAAAATCAGCTGATAACTTTATGGGGATCCCCTTGTATGTTATTTGTTGCTCTTCTCTTGTTGCTTTTAATGTTTTTTCTTTGTATTTACTTTTTGTCAGTTTGATTAACGTCTCTCAGCATGCTCCTCCGTGCGCTTATCTTGCATGGGACTCCCTGCGCTTCCTGGGCTTGAGTGAGCGTTTCCTTTCTCATGTTAGGAAAGTTTTGGGCTATATTCTCTTCAAATATTTTCTCAGCCCCTTTGTCTCTCTATCCTCCTTCTGGGACCCCTGTAATGGAAATGTTGGTGTGTTTAGTGTTGTCCCCAAGGTCTCTGAGAGTGTCCTCATTTCTTTTCATTTTTTTTTTCTTTATTCTGTTCTATGGCCGTGCTTTCCACCATTCTGTCTTCAAGCTCACTTATTTGTTCTTCTGCCTCAATTATTCTGCTACCGATTTCTTCTAATGTGGTTTTCTTTTTAGTTATTGTGCTCTTCGTCTCTGTTGGTTTGTTCTTTAAATCTTCTAGTTCTTTGTTAAACATCTCGTATCTTCTCGATCTGTACCTCCATTCTTTCTCCGAGATCTTGCATCGTCTTTGCTGTCATTACTCTAAATTCTTTTTCAGATAGGTTGCCTACCTCCACTTCATTTAGTTGTTATTGTGGGTTTTTATCTTGTTCCTTCATCTTCAGCATATTTCTCTGCTGCCTCACTTTCTCTGACTTTCTGTATTTGTGGTCTCCTTTCTGCTGGCTGCAGGATCATAGCTCCTCTTGCATCTGATGTCTGCCCCCTGGTGGGTGAGGTTGGTCCTGAGGCTTGTGCAGGCGTCCTGGCTGGGGGGGACTGGTGCCTCCCCATTGGTAGGTGGAGCTTGTCCCTCTGGTGTGCAGGGCCGTGTCAAGGGGTGTGTTTTGAGGTGGCTGTGAGCTCAGGACAGCTTTAGGCAGCCTGTCTGCTGATGGGCAGGGTTGTGTTCCTGTGCTGCTGGTTGTTTGGCCTGAGGCGTTCCAGCACTGTAGCCTGTAGGCTGTTGGGTAGGGCCAGGTCTTGATGCCAAAATGGCGACCTCTGTGAGAGTTCACGCCAATCAATATCCTCTGGGTCCGTTGCCACCTGTGTCCTTGCCCCCCCACCAAGTGAGCCACAGCTGACCCCCACCTCCCTAGGTGATCCTCCAAGACTCATAGGTATGTCCAGCCCAGGCTCTTATGGAGTCACTGCTTTGTGCTTGGTCCTAGTGCATATGAAACCTTGTGTGCACCCTTCTGGAGTGGCATCACCGTTTCCCCCAGTCCTGCACTCAAGCTCAGCTGGCCTTCAAAGGCAAATGCTCTGGGAGTTGCTCCTCCCGATGCCAGACCCTCAGACTGAGGAGCCTGACGTGGGGCTCAGGACTCTCACTCTTGTGGGAGAACATCTGTGATATAATTATTTTCCCGTGTGTGGGTCACCCACACCTGGTGGGTATGGGATTTGATTATGTCACGAAAGTGCCCCTCCTACTGTCTTGTTGTGGCTTCTTCTTTGTCTTTGAAGGTAAGCTATCTTTGTTGATAGGTTCCAGTCCTTTTTGTCAGTGGTTGTTCAGCAGTTAGCTGTGGTTTCGGTGTTTACGTGAGAGGAGGTGAGCTCAAGTCCTTCTGCTCTGCCGTCTTTTCCAGAATCGAGGGGCTGCTTTTGGTTTGCATGCTTGCTGCCTCTTTCCTCAGCGTGTACTGGCCATTATCCCCTGGATATGCGGTGTGCAGGTGCAGCAGCCCTTGCGTGCTCCCAGGGTGGTGGGGGCAGGGCTTGGCACCTGCTCACACGTCTCCTAGAGTCGGCTGCAGTCCATGCACTCCCGGGACATCAGGCGTGGGGCTTGGCGCCTGCCTGTGGGTCTTCTAGGGGCAGCTGCTCTCTGCGCTCTCCCAGGACAGCAGGAGCAGCGCTTGGCACCTGCTTGTGGGTCTTGTAGCGGTATCCTGTGCCCACTTCTGGAGCCCACAATGGCGTCGGTGAGTCGCACCTGCCCTGGTAGCTCCTGTAGTTGGTGTCTCGTTGCCTGGGGGTGCTCACAGGGAAAGAAGCTCTTCTAGTGGTCCCACCCCTCTTCTCGTGTGTCCCCGAATAACGGCACCTTGCCTCTGTGGCAGGCCCTGGCTTCTTCGGAGTACACCCTCAGTTGCCACAGTCCGGCCTCTTCAGGCTGTCTCCGCACAGCCAACCCCAGTCCTCTCTCTGGGTCTGACCTCTGAAGCCTGAGCTTCAGCACCCAGCCCCCACCTGCAACAAGTGAGGCAGGGAGACTGCACTGAGCTTCTGGCCTAATCTTTTTAAATGTTACTCACAAATGTAAGTGCCACCGTTTTGAGTTAATCACTTGCGTGATTTCTTATTGGAAGAGTGCCCTAATGTGATTCTTTCATCAAACAGTTCTTTTGTGGTATCATTGGTTATATTTACTATCACAGAGCTCTAGTTGAAGTTAGCTCTCCTCAGTGACTTCAACACCCACACTAATGACACTTCTGATAGCCTCTTCACTGGGTTCCTGGACCTTACTAACTCCAGTGATCTCCACTTTTCTCTTTCTGTTTCTGGTCACGTTCACACTTGTCTGACAGCAGAGCACCAGCTCCAGAGTCTCAGTGAATCTTTCCACCTCTCCAGCTTTCACTCGGTTTGAACTTGGTCTTCGCTCCCTTTGTTGTCTCTCATAAACGTTCAGCACAGTCCTAGAATCACAGCCCCTTTCCCGTGATTTACCAATTCCTTCCTCTGGGGTAAGTGCAGTCTTCTCTTTTTTCTGTCAGGAAACAAAAGGCTTCGATGCAGTCTTAGAGAAAGCTCTGAACCATGTGGATGTATTCATCCTCTCCAACCTCATTTGCTCTTTCACTGCCACACAGCAAGCATGTTTTTAACCCCTCAATTATGTTGTATGGAATGAGCCACAGTGGTAGGAAATACCATTGATGTCAAATGATCTTTCATTCATTCATTCAACAAAGATTTATTGAATATTTATTATCCCTACAGCTTTACTCCACAGATTTTTAAAATCGTAATACTCTTGAACGGTTATATTCGTACTAAGGGGTGATAATGGATGGTGTTTCTGAGATATTTTATACCTCATCATTACTTCCTAGGTAAGTAGGTAACAGTAAAATATATGTTATAGCTAAGAGAAGCCTAAAACTTAAAAACTGACTTTTCTAAGGGAAAATCAACAAACAGTCATGGACTGCGATCTCACATTTTCACAAAGGTAATATGCATATGTATAAACAAAAGCCTTTCATCCAGTGTTTCTTTAACGAAGAATGTAAACTAAGTAGAAACACAGAGTGAGAAACCTTCAGAGCAGATAGAATGTATTTTTTTTAACATGTGATTATAGGACCATAAAATGAAATGTTTGTGGTCAGTATTTGTACTAGTCAGGGTTCTGCAGAGAAACAGAACCAATAGGATTGATTGATTGATTGATTATAAGAATTGGCTCATGCAATTATGGAGGCTGACAAGACCCAAGATCTGCAGTCAGCAAGCTGGAGACTCAGGAGAGCCTGAATAAAAAGAGAACCAGGAGGAGCTGATGTGTCAGTTTAAGTCTGAAGGCAAGAAAAAAACTGATGTCCCAGATCGAAGGCAGTCAGATAGGAGGCGTTCCCTATTACTCAAAGGAGGGTCAGCCTTTTTGTTCTTTTGAGGCCTTCAGCTGATGAACGAGGCTTATCCACACTAAGGAGGGCAATCTGCTTTACCTAGTCTACCAATTCAAGTTTTTTGTTCCCCCCTTGCGATACTCGGGCCTCTCACTGTGGTGGCATCTCCCCTTGCAGAGCACAGGCTCTGGATGCGCAGGCTCAGTGGCCATGGCTCACGGGCCCAGCCGCTCCGGGGCATGTGGGATCTTCCCGGACCGGGGCACGAACCCGTGTCCCCTGCATCGGCAGGCAGACTCTCAACCACTGCGCCACCAGGGAAGCCCTCAAGTTTTTTACGACAAGATACTTTTTCAAGTTTTATTGAGTTATAATTAGCATATCACATTGTATTAGTCCAAGGTGTATAATTTGATATATGTATATGTTACAAAATGATTACCACAATAAATATTGGTAACATTAATTACCTCACATAGTTATAAAAGTTCTTCTCTTGTGATGAGAATTTTTAAGATCTGCTCTCTTAGCAACTTTCAACTATGTGATACAGTATTGTTAACTATATAGTCGCCATTGCTGTACGTTACATTCCTGGAACTTATAATTGGACATTTTTACCTTTTGACCACCTTCACCCATTTCCCCCACTGCCCATCCCCACCTCTGGCAACCACCAATCTCTTCTCTGTCTCTGGGATTTTTTGGGGGGGTACCATTTATAAGTGATAGCATACAGTATGTGTTTTCCTCTAACTTATTTCACTAAGCATTTCGGCCTCAAGGTGCACCCATGTTGTTGCAGTGGCAGGATTTCCTTCTTTTTTATGACTGAATAATATTCCATCGTATATATGTACAGCGTTTTCTTTATCCATTCATCCAACGATGGACATTTGGGTTGTTTCCATGTCTTGGCTGTTGTAAATAATCTGCAGTGAACATGAAGGTTCAGATATCTTTTCGAGATAGCAATTTCATTTGCTTTGGATATATACACAGGAGTGGAATGCTAGATTCCAATTTGTTATTTCTGTTTATGTCAGTAGTCGTTCATATTGTACTTAGTAGTTCCCAGTAGTATTTCTATGTATATATGGTAGTTTTATTTGTAATTTTTTGAGGAACCTCCATACCGTTTTTCATAGTGGCTGAACGAAATTACATTGCAACCAACAGTGCACAAGGGTTCCCTTTTCTCCACATCCTCACCATTACTTGTTATTTCTTGTCTTTTTGGTGATAGACATTCCAACAGGTGTGAGGAGATGTCTCCTTGTGGTTTTGATTTGCATTTCCTTGATAATTAGTGATGTTGAACATCTTTACATGTATCTGTCGGCCATTTGGATGGCTTCTTTGAAAAAAATGTCTATTCACTTCCTCTACCCATTTTAAAATCAGATTGCTGTTTGGGTTTTGCTATTGAGTTCCATGGTTTCTTTTTTTTTTTCTTTTTCCGGTACGCAGGCCTCTCACTGTGGTGGCCTCTCCCGTTGCGGAGCACAGGCTCCGGACGCGCAGGCTCAGTGGCCATGGCTCACGGGCCCAGCTGCTCCGCGGCATGTGGGATCTTCCCGGACCGGGGCACGAGCCCGTGTCCCCTGCATCGGCAGGCAAACTCTCAACCACTGCGCCACCAGGGAAGCCCTGTATGATTTCTTTATGTATGTTAGGTATTAACTCCTTATCTAATATATGATTTTCAAATATTTTATCCCATTCTGTAGGTTACCTTTTCATTTTGTTGATGGTTTCCTTTGCTGTGTAGAAGCCTTTTAGTTTGATGTAGTTCCACTTGTTTATTGTATATTTTGTTGACTCTGCTTTTGGTGTCAAATCTGAAAAATGATCACCAAGAGTGATGTCAGCGAGCTTACCTCCTATGTTTTCTTCTACTGAGTTTATGGTTTCAGGTCTTATGTTCAAGTTTTTAATCCAGTTTGAGTTGATTTTTGTGTATGTTTTTAAGGTAAGGATCCAGTTGCATTCTTTTGCATGTGGCTGTCCAGGTTTCCCAATACCATTTATTGATGTGACTATCCTTTCCCTATTGTATATGTTTGCCTGTTTTGTCATAAATGAATGGACCATATATGTGTGGGATTTTTCCTGGTCTTTCTATTTTCTGTTCCATGGATCTATTTGTCTGTTTTTATGCCAATACCATATTGTGTTGATTAGTGTAGCTTTGTAATATACTTTGAAATCAGGAAGTGTGGTATCTCCAGCTTTGTTCTTCTTTCTCAAGATGTCTTTGGCTTGTTGGGTTCTTTTGTGGCTCCGTACAAATTTTAGGATTGTTTTTCTCTATCTGGGAAAGATGCCATTGGAATTTTGATAGGGATTTCATTGAATCTGTAGAGTGTTTTGGATATTATGAATATTTTAATAATATTAACTTTTCCAATCCATGGGCACAGACTATCTGTCCATTTGTTTGTGTCTCCTGCAATTTCTTTCATCAGTGTTTTATAGTTTTCAATGTACAGAACATTCACCTCCTTGGCTAAATTTATTCCTATGTAGTTATTATTTTTGTTGCAATTATAAATGGGATTGTTTTCTTAATTTCTCTTTCTGATCGTTTGTTGTTAGTGTATAGATATGCAACTGATTTTTGTATATTGATTTTGTACCCTGCAACTTTAAATTTGTTTATTTGTTCTAACCGTTTTAGGGTGGAATCTGATTTGGTTGCCTTTTATCGTTTTTTTTTTTTTTTTTTTTTTTGACTGATTGCTCTGGCTAGGACTCCCAGTACTTTGTTGCATGAAAGTGGTGAAAGTGATCATCCTTGTCCAAATCAAATGTTAATCTCATCCCAAAACAGCTTTACGGATACACGCAGAATAATGTTTGACCAAATATCAGGACCCTCCGTGGCCCAGTCAAATTGAGATGTGAAATTAACCATCACGGTATTATTCATATTAAATGCAGAGTCAGCAAATAAAAATTCTAGTGTCATAATCTGTGAAAAGTCTTTGTTTTGACTTTCAATTCCTTTCATCATTTAAAAACGTAAACGAACTAACAGTTACAGAAGTGATATTAGTAAGTTCCTACTAGGTGTCGGTGATTACCTCTTATTCATTCATTCAGTGTATTTTTATTGAGTACCTTTTTATGCCAGGTATTTTTTATAGGTACTATCACAAAACCTGGTTCTATGAACTCTTCGTATTTGCATTGTTTTGGAGATAAGTGCTCTTCAGTGTTTCATGTTAATCCCTTGTTTAAAAATTAATAATGCAGTTGGCTCAATGATACATTCATAAGAAAGTGGACCATACAGCAGCAGTTGGTGGCTTATCATCCTCTCCAAATGTATATATTTGATGTGCATGCATATATATAAACAAATCATTTAATGAGGGGTAGTTAAAGTGATATATCCATCTAAAATGAATATTATCTGTCCCTGTGCTGTTCACTCTACATTATCTTATTATTACAGTTACTTTCTGAGTTAATTTTTATTATTATTACCCATATTTTTCAGATAAAGAAATTGTGAATTACAGAGTATGTAACATGCTCGAGCACCCATCTTATAAGTAGCAGAGAGTGACACTCTGAACTGGATTCCTTTCTAGGTAGTTTGGAAAGTCTGGCTGGACCGTGAGGATTAGAACAAAGACTGTTTAACTTGTTTGAGCCTAGATTTCACACAGTAGGGGCTCAAAAACATGAATTAAAGACTGAGTAGCCTTTGAAAGTTTTAGTTTCATTACTTGTCCCAATTAGAACAGTGAGTGGGAGTGGATGTTGAATATGTATTTAAACTATGTTTCCTTTAGAAGGAAAAAAATCAGTCACCCAATCATGACCAATTCTTCTTAGAATTTTCCTTTAATGTGCGCAAACATAAAACTAGGTATAAAGCTCTGTAGGTTTAAAGTATGCTTTTATAGCTGTAAAGCTAACAAGTTGTAAATGTATGTGTATATATATATCTCATATCTCTCATATAAACATATGAGATATATATACCATATACATGAGATATACACATACATGTGTATATATATATGTATATATGTGTATACACGTATACATGGAAATATATCCGTGTGTGTATATATCTCTTGGAAGAGAGACTGAACGCCAAGACAAAACCTCGCATTCCTTTACAGGATGTGCAATGCAGATCTGTTGTGGAGTAACTGCTGGATTTGGGAAGGAAGGTGAGGCCAAAGGCAGCCCATTAAAAAGGGAAGAGGCTGTTGGAATTGGGAATTGAGGTGAAGAGAACTACTGACAGGATTTTAAGGGATAAGACTCTTGCCTTTGAGTGTCTGTGTGGTAGAGTCCGTGGCCTGGAGTAGAAGAGGAAAGCTGTACTAGAGCAGCTTCTGGTGGCAGGAATATTGTTTTCTTATACATGGAGCTATTGAAAGCTACTGCTTGACATTCCTCAGATCTTAACTGTCAAGGACAAAACAACAGTATCGATAACTGGAAATGTCAGTTCCGTGTCCACAATAATCTATTTACAACTGCTTCCCTATTTCGTGAGTTCTCTATCAATTATCCATGCTTTTATTCCCCCCAAATCATCACGTTTTGCCTTAATCATGTATATTCCTCAGTTATGCTGTAGAGAACAGCAATTTTCCTTATGTGGCCCTTCCCCCTTAATTCTCTTTTAATTTTCCACATCAACAATCCCTAAGTTTTGAAAAAAGACAGTAGCATATAAATGAATTAAGGTGCAGAATTCCTCCAATTATGAAGATCAATTCCTGGGTCATTATTGATTGATAAATATATTGATCACATCAATGTAAGTATTTTAATCCGTTTGTCTACAGAGGCTGCAGCTACAAGATGAAAAAACATAATCGGTTTATTCAGTTGTTACAAATGTAGGAGGGGGAAATGGAACTAGGATTAACAAGATTTTATGCAGAACCAAGAGTCCACTTCCTGTCTTTCCAGAGACACTGTTCTATAAACCATGGTATTGATTTTCCTAGCCAGGCTATTAAGCATGTTTGGTTAGATTACATTTTGAATTAAAGCAGTTCATTATAGTAAATGTCTTTATGGGACACTTCTTGGAAAAGAGTGCTGTTGGGTCAAACGAAGAAGAGAAAACAGGTAATAATATAATATTAGAACTCTTTTTACAAAATAACATCTCAATTCCCGTTTTGTGATAGGTTCAATAGCATGTTAGAAAACTGCAGTATGTGTATGCGTGTATGGAACGCATACATTTGTATGGTCATATTAGGCTCTGATTGCTAATGTTAATTTTGCTAAAATTTGGACCTTCCTGTGGATTGTGGTATGGAAATATATTAGTTAGGTAATGTAGACATTAATGGGAACATGCATCGTAGCTGCTTGTATGTGTGTGCATTCTGTGAAGTTTTAATTTTAAAAAAACTATAAATGTTGTACTAGATGCTGTGGATCAAGTCAGCACTAGTAGAAAGCTAAAGTTTTTGATTATTCTGCATTTTTCATATCTGTAATAGGAAGTGATTCAGGAAGTTTTTTGCTAGCTACTAAAAAGTAAGCTAAGATATTTAAATGTAATCTCTCAGTAAGTTCTATATAACGAGCACTTCAATCTTGGGAATTTAGATTATTCATGATCTATATTCTCAGTATACTGCTGCATTGCTTAAGGTACATAGGTGCAGAAAGGAGTGCAATATGCATTCTTTACTCCCTTCTTAGGAGGAGGTGAAAGGTGTGGGGTTTTGTGCCAGCTAGTCGTCCGTTGGAAGCCTGACTCCATGCCTTCCAAGCTATGTGAACTTGCCTATAGTGATCTACTCATCAGGAAAATGGTACTAACGATATGAGATGTCATGAAGGTTAAATTAGACGATGCATTTATGATGATGCTAGTATTACACAGCTCATTGACTGCAGTGAATACACAGTAGCTATTATTTTAGAAACTAGACTGACCCTGAGAAAGTAGTCTACTCACTATATAAAAGCTCACCTTGGGGCTTCCCTGGTGGCGCAGTGGTTGAGAATCTGCCTGCTAATGCAGGGGACACGGGTTCGAGCCCTGGTCTGGGAGGATCCCACAGGCTGCGGAGCAACTGGGCCCGTGAGCCACAACTACTGAGCCTGCGCGTCTGGAGCCTGTGCTCCGCAACAAGAGAGGCCGCGATCGTGAAAGGCCCGTGCACCGCGATGAAGAGTGGCTCCCGCTTGCCACAATTAGAGAAAGCCCTCGTGCAGAAACGAAGACCCAACACAGCAAAAATAAGTAAATTAATTAATAAACTCCTATGCCCAACATAAAAAAAAAAGCTCCCCTTAATTTTAAAATTTGAGACTCTTCTGTTAAAATCCTGGAAGGCTAATATAATGCTTTTCTCCTTCCCTCTTATTTTGTTCTTTTTCTTTTTTAGCTAGTCACTGAAATCTGTTTTATGTTATTTCTGGTGAAAAGGTTAGCAGGTAATGCAGTTCCAAAATATGAATAGCTTTTGGAATTAATAAATCCCAAAGATTAGTATGAGAAAGAGGAATTAATCTTCAAAACGTAGGTTATAAAAAATATAAATTTATATAGCCTTTAGACATTTGTAATATTGTAGCCCTGAGCCGCTATTTAATTTCAAGTGTATCTGTCTTTTCATTCTAAGGAAATTGTAAACTTCCTAAGGTCAGGGACATTATTAGATCATGTCTATTTATTTCTATTGCAGAGCTTTCTCTACTTGGGCCGT
The DNA here is from genome assembly GCF_964165515.1 of Mesoplodon bidens. Taxonomy (NCBI): domain Eukaryota; kingdom Metazoa; phylum Chordata; class Mammalia; order Artiodactyla; family Ziphiidae; genus Mesoplodon; species Mesoplodon bidens. The sequence continues at coordinate 107,635,634 of NC_138163.1, forward strand.
AATAATAATAATGGTGCAAAGAGTAGTAGATCTTAATTTTAATCCTTTAATTTTAAATTACTTTAGTGTAGAGTAGTAAAGTAATAGATATTATTTAAAATTACTTCAAGAGTATAGACCTTTAGACTATTGAATACAGATCCATTAAATACGGGTACTGGTATTCTGTACTGTATTATGAAAAATACGATAGCTCACAAAGCTGAATATGTTTTTATTTAAGGATATGAAGGAAAGAATGCAAATATGCAATGTATAGTAGAGTTGAGGGGTTTTTAAAAATTTTATTGTCTTTTTTTTTTTTTTTTTTTGCCACACCACATGGCACGTGTGAGATCTCAGTTCCCTGACCAGTGATCGAACCCGCACCCCCTGCAGTGGAAGCACAGAGTCTTATCCACTGGACGACCAGGGAAGTCCGCTGAGTGATTTTTAGTAGTTAAGTTACTTTCCCCACATGCTAGAAAGAAGGTCTGATTGGGGAAGAGGGGTGTGAAATCAGCGAGATGGTGGAATCAGAGGTTCCCGGCTTTAGTGTTTGTTCCTCAAGGAAATACAAACTAGCAACTCTCCACAGACAAGAAGGCCTCTGTGGGGGGAAAAAAAAATCCCAGGAGCCAGAAGTGAGGCCGAAGCACCCCCCTGTGGACCACAAGGCAGCTTCATTTTGACCACATAGCCCTTCCTGCAGGCCAGCACGCAGCCGCACCAAGAGGTTTCTCCAGTGGCGAAAGGAGACCCCAGCGTGAGCATCCGGGTTCCACAACATTCTGGGAAGCTTCTCATGAGGTCCACATCCATCCTTCACGAGGAACACTGGGAGAAAAGGGAAAGCTCAAGCACTTGGTATCAGCTTGAACTAAAGGGGGCGGGGGCGGGGCTTCCGGCTTCCAGCATGGAGATTGTGATGGACCGTGTACCTGACGGCAGTGGTGCCCAATCAGAGAGCACAGCCAGCAGTTCCTTCCACCTGTGGTGTGGAGCCAGTCATCTCATCTGGCCAGGGAGCACGTGGGCAGCTCTAGGCAGATGGGGTCCCCAGCCAGCAGTCTGGCCCAGCCATGGAACTCGTCCTCTATCCCTGCTTAGGCAGGCTCGCAAGCCAGCAGCCCCATCCACCTGCAGAGCGCAACCTCTAGGCTTGCCCAGCCAGGAACCCAAACAGTGACTCTGCAAAATCTTGGAACCCCGTGCACAGACTCGCCTGGCTTTGGAGCCCAGCATACAGCCCCCTGGATGGCTGAGCAGATTTCCCATTTTGTAAGCTATTGAACTACAAGAGTAGCTATTTCATTATCTTTCAATTCTTCCATGTGCTATCAATTTCTTCCTCACAACACAGAGATTTGTTGGGTATGCTATAAATAAATATTATAAATGGTGCTATAAATATCTTCCTTACTTAAAGGCCTGGTTTTTATTATACATACTAAAGATTCTTTAGTTGCTCTAATGATAGATTGAAAAAAGAACAATATCCTTGTCCTCTGCTTACATGGTAAGTGGTCAGGAGAGCATAATCTGGGTATCGCTGGCCATGATATCCAGTTCTACTGGGTTTGCGATTTTTGCATCCTTCCAGAGTTGAATTGAATTTATCCCTGCTCCTGCCACACAACTGACAAGGCTGTGGTGGCTGTAACAGGCGAGATCGAAGAGCAGGGTACAACTGGTTCCAGAAAATGAAAGTCCATCTTTATATGTCCTTTCCTAGAGGCCCTGGTGCTGGGAATGTTCTTCCTCTAGTTTCAGTGGTTGGGGTCCAAGGTTTCAAGGTGCATATTTCATTGTCCATGATATTGCTGAGTGTCAGTGTGGAAATAATACACACAAGTAGTAGACTTTGACCTCACACTTGACCTTAGATAATTCAGTTACCTGGAGTTTTCTCAGTTATAAAATGGAGATAAGACGTCTTTGGGGTTTCTCTGTGTTATAAACCTCAAAACAAACAAAAAGCCCCACAAAGATTGTGAATGGGCATTTTGGAAACTTTAAGTAGCTACACTAACACAGTTATACGTCAGGCTCTCCCTAATTCCTTCTCCTTCTAAAAACTATGGATTTTGAAGTCTCCCTGGTGTTAAGAAGTCTAAATTCTGTTTGCGTCTGTTTATATCTGTACGACAGCTAATACCAATGTGGGTAATTGCTGCAGTGAAGGAACCCATATAATTTCTCCAAGGAAAATTTTATTTTCACCAATAAGCAATAGGAGGCCTTATTAGTGACTCTTATTTTGCAAATGCACATTTTCATCTTAAGCAAAAGCTAGGATTGAGTGAGGTTTAGTTGAAGCCTATCACCCTGGATAAACACCATCAAAAAGTGTTTTTTATTTTTTCTCTTGGCTTCTTTCCTGGGTACCTTTTTAGGACCCTTCCTTACTCCCTCCTCTTCCCCAGATGTATGCTGAGTATCTGTTCTGTGATGTTGGTGGTATTAGGCACTTATATAAAGTAATCCTTTAATTTTCAGCAAAGTATGAGTTTGCTAATATAGCCTCCATTGTATAGATGAGGAGACATGCTTCTTGAAGTACCAGGTCACATAACCAAAATATGGAAAAGAAGATATTCTAGTGTGTGTCTTCTGACTATAAATGTGTTGCTGTTTCTATGACTTGTGCATATTCTTTAATGCACTTTTAATATTGAGGAAATTGTAGATAATTGAGTCTACTTTTGGTTAAATGGGAGACTTAAATCTCCTTTCTTACGTGTCTTGCACATCACAGCTCTTCTAATGAACTACTGCCCATGGAGTCATTTCACACTACAGTTTGATTTACCTGATTTATTTATTTCAAAGCTAAACCCATTCATTCATGCAGTTGAGTATTTGAGGGCCTGTTATTTAAAAGGGGGTGATTTGTGTTAGAATACAATGGGATAAAGTAGATAATGAGCCCATTGACTGGGACATGTAGTATTAACCTTATATACAAAGGAAATGACACATAGCCCTTGTTTTGGATGTGACTGCAGTGGAACCTCTGAGAAAGGCATGTATTATTATACAAGGAACTCTGATAAATTGTATTTGATCAGTAAAAAGGAGGAAAACGAATGAGATCTTTTGAAGAGGAAGAGACCACTTCTGGTAGGGATTGTTTCACATTATGGGAAAAGAGAAGGAGATGAGGGTAGAACGGGTTTTTATTGTTAAAAAGTGAGGGAAAAATTGTAGACTCTTAATAAATACTATTATTTTAAAAAGCGTCTCCTCTATTAATTCATTCAGCAAATATTTATTGAGCATCTGCTTTGTGCTCTGCATTTTCTATGTAGTGAGAACTTAGAGGCTAATTTAAAATGTCTCTGTTTTCACAGAGGGTTAAGCCTAGAGAAGAGAGGAGATACAGACATAAACATAGATATACATACCACATCTCGTAGAGATAAACCTAAAGATAAAGCAGGGGAAGGTGGTAGAGAGTGATGCACGGTGATAATTGGGGTGTGGTAGTCTGAGAAGGACTCCCCAGAGAAGCGACGTTTGAGCGATACCTGAATAAAGCGAACCGTATGAACATGTAGGAAAAGAACATTGCAGACAGAAGGAAGAGCAAATTCAAAAAGCTCTGAAGTGGGATATTTCTCATTCTCCATGGAGACTTTACATTTTCTTCCAAGTGTAATGGGGAGCCTTCTGAGCATTGTAATTGGGGAGGAATGTGACCTGATGTTGATGTTTTAAAGATGACTCTGGCTTACTGTGTGGAAAATATTCTGCAGTGTGAAAAGAATTGCAGTCGGAAAGCAAGGGTAAGAGGCCCTTGCTAATGTGTGGCAAGATATGGTGGCTCAGAGAAGAGCAGGAAGGGTAGAGATGGCGAGAGGCGCTCCCTCTGGGAATATATCGTGAAGTTATATCAAACTTCAGCATGGAATTAGAGAAGTCAAGGCTAGCCTGAGCAATTGGCTGAGCGGTGATGCCATTTACCAAAATGGGGAATATGGCAAGAAGAGCAAATTCAGAAGTAGGAATGTCTGTGTTCTTGTGATAATGCCCTTTCTTTCTTTCTTTCATTGAAGTATAGTTGATTTACAATGTTGTGTTAGTTTCAGGTGTACAGCAAAGTGATTCAGTTATACATACATATATTCTTTTTCAGATTCTTTTCCATTATAGGTTAGTACAAGATATTGAATATAGTTCTCTGTGCTATACCGTAGGTCCGTGTTGTTTATCTATTTTTTATTTTTAGCAGTGTATATCTGTTAATCCCTAACTCCTAATTAATCCCTCCCCCCACCTATCCCCTGTGGTGGCCATAAATTTGCTTTTTATGTCTGTGAATCTACTTCTGTTTTGTAAATAAGTTAATTTGTGTCATATTTTAGATTTCACATATAAGTGATAAAGAAGATGTGGAATGAATACACACACACACACACACACAATGGACTATTACTCTGCCATAAAAAAGAATGAAATAATGCCATTTGCAGCCACATGGATGGAACTAGAGATTATCATACTAAGTGAAGTAAGTCAAACAGAGAAAGACAAATATATGATATTTCTTATATGTGGAAGATAATGCTTTATTTTAAATTCCTATTATACATGCTAGTAGAGGGGTCATATGGGCAATCTGGAGTTCACCGCTGAAGATAAAAATTGGGGGTGACACCTAGAGGGGCGGGATAGGGAGGGTGGGAGGGAGACGCAAGAGGGAGGGGATATGCGAATATATGTATACATAGAGCTGATTCACTTTTTTTTTTTTTGTGTGGTACGCGGGCCTCTCACTGTTGTGGAGCACAGGCTCCGGACGCGCAGGCCCAGCGGCCATGGCTCACGGGCCCAGCCGCTCTGCGGCACGTGGGATCCTCCCGGACCGGGGCACGAACCCGTGTCCCCTGCATTGGCAGGCGGACTCTCAACCACTGCGCCACCAGGGAAGCCCCCTGATTCACTTTTTTATACAGCAGAAACTAACCCAACGTTATAAAGCAATTATACTCCAATAACGATGTTTAAAAAAAAAAAAAGTATCTACAAAAAAAATTTTCAAAATGGGGGGGGTGTCATTAGATATACAGAGATAGTAGACAAAATCATGCTCTTATATTGAATTACCTGGGGAGTTAGTCCCAAGACTGAGCTCCGGGTGAATCCGACACTGAGGTCAGAAACAGGAGACTTTGAAATTCAAGTTTCAAACTGAGAAGGAGGAGAACAATAGGAATTGTGGTGTTAGAAGAACAGAAAAATGGGGGATTCCAAAAAGCAATGAGTTACTTATCAAGTCCAATGCTCTTGAATACGATGAAAATATTAATTGGATTTTGCCATGACACCTTATTGGTGACCTCGACAAGAAAGTTTCCCTAGCAAAGTAGAACAAAATTCTGATTGGAATGAATTCAAGAGACCCTGGGAGATGAAGACATGGAAGCAATGATTTATAAATGACTCTTTTTGGTAATTTTTCTACAAAGTGGAGCAGAAAATATAGAGTGGTAGCTGGAGAGAATAATTACGTCAAGAGAATTTTTATTTTGTTTTCTTTGGTTATTTCAGATGATGTGAGTTATGAGAGGCTTTTTTGGTTTTGGTTTGTTTGTTTGCTTTTTAATGACAGGAATTATCCCCCAAAAGACAGAAAAATAATATAGGAAAATAAGGGGGCAAATACAGGACAAATATTTAATTTGTCAAAGTGTTGGGATCCAGTGCATAGTATTATTCAGTAGAATAAAGAGTTCATCGTCTGTCTCTGAGGGGATAGAGAATATGGGTACAGATGTCACTGGCCTGGTAGATGTGGTGATGGGAGGAAAAGACGGTTCTCTTCTAAATTTTTTTATTTTATCAGTGAAGTACAAAGCAATGCTTTGAGAAGGAGAAATGGAAATAGGGTGTTGGCCAATTGATGACAGAAATAAGATGATCATTGGAAAATGGGAAAATATATTAATGAGGGAAATGGGGCAGAACTTTCAGCTAGTGTTGAAGGCTCATTTAAGATTCATGCCATATGTAACCAGCCAGTGTGGTATGTGTTTTTCTCTAGCCATATTTAACTGTTTGGGTGCAAGTACAAGAATGGCAGAGATTAAGATTTAACCAGGACTGGGGTTTTCTCAGAAGAATATAAGAGCGGGAGAGAGAGGCAAAGGAGTTAAAAGTAGACTCAAAGAAGGGATAGTAGAGGATGGTGGCGTCTACGCTGGGAACGTAAGGAACTGAACGCAAGGCACAATTAATGCTGAAAGAGTGATAAGGGTCACTGGATTGGAAACGTGTTGGAACTGAAGGATTGGAGGTTTGGGAATATGAAAAGGGGTGATCAGCTAGGTAAAAAGCAGGGATCGGAAGGTGGAATAATTGAAACTGAGCTTTGAAGTTGGTGTCATTATTGCCCCAAACAAAGTCTAGAGTCTGACTGTAGGGATTGGTGTCTCTAGTGAGATGAGGGCCAGACGAATGGAGCTAGTGCCAGGATTTGAATGGATAGTCTTTGTGAATATTTAAATCAAGAACGTTGATGAGAGTAGTCACAGGGAGCAAGTCAGGAATTCAGACACTAAGTCACCTCAGTGAAAATGGGGAAGTGAGTGAAAAGGGAGTAGTTGATTGCAGTGAGGATGTTGGTGAATACTACAACCTGATGGCTGTGTTCCCTTCTCACGAGGGTGAAGTATATACACATACTTCCATTTACAGATAAATTCCTTCATTACTGGAAACAGAAGTGTGCTGCAAATCTGTGCTACAAATCTTTCTAGCTACAAATTTCCTGTCCCAGACAATTTTACCTGTTATTTTGGAAACGTAAAGAAGTTGCTTGATTTCTTATTTTACATTTATGAGTGCGTTTTAAATTGCTATTCATGAAATGCAAAGATTAATCTTACTTGAATAGATATGTGTGGATGTTTGATGGTGCTGTGTAGTGTTGGTGCTGTGTAGTTTTGCTCGCGCAGACCTATTTTGCACACTAGATTTGCCAAGAACTTGAAGCTCCCTGCTATTCTGCACCTGTGTTATATGATATGGAAACACTCTTCCACAGTGAAATTTTATGACTATGGTAAAACTTTTAAGTATGTTCAGTTGGGAAGCATGACAAAAGAGCATAACTAAAGTTTCACCTATAATTTTGGTAAATAGTTTTCAATCTGTTTTGGGGGCTTGATGCAATCCTAATAAGGGGGATAACCATTTCATTATTAAATGGGGCTAACATTATTTTGGCTACCGATGTCAAGTTTTGCTTAAGAAAGTAATTGTCATAATTAATTCATTATAATTTTAATACAAGTAGAACTCTCTGACTCCTTTTTCTCAGCACAGTTATTTTGAAATGTATCCCATTTTGTAGCTGACCTAACTAATTTTATTTTTACAAATAACTGATGCAACAATGTAGTATTCACAACATTATAAAATGTGAGAAGAGTATATGTGAATATTGATTTCATAATTGATAAAATTTATATAATATTGATGAACCCAAGCAGAAGGTCACTGAGAAATATTTATAAGCATTAGGTGTTAAATTAACAGATGTAGACTCAAAGTTGTACGTACATGGTGGGATGGACACTCACCATGAATTCTGATTGATATTAAAATGAGAGAGAGAAATAGCCAAGTAAGTAGTAAATAGAAAACTGTCTAAACATCTTCTCGTGCATCATCTCCATTTTGGCTGATTTTTATTACTTTGTGTATAGGAGTCTTAACGGAATCATATTTCCATCCCTTCCTGAGGAACAGCCTCTCAAGGATGTCTGGTATCCTGTAGCCCTTGCTTAGAATGAAATCTTTAAACGCTATTTGTTCCATAAAGATCTTCAAGAATGTCGTGTTCAGGAAGCTTCTTTCTAAAACTCCCATCTTCAAGTAAGACGTTGGGGTCAATTGAAGGTTTGTCATTAACTAGCTTTTTGCACAACTTGGGCTTCAGGTACAATGCACCATACCTCATCTCCACCGAGTTGGGTTTATAAGGATTCTGTGGCTTCTGGGGTTTCCTCTCCCAGCTTCCTTCCTCTCTGGATAATTTTATCTTCTCCATTTTCTCTAGCCCGATGCTGTACTTTACCTTTGAAGGGACCTGGGTTACTTTCTTCATGTAGACTGTATCCTGGGCTGGTGGCCACTCACAGCCAACCTCAGACAGTTTCGTGATGAGCTCTTCATCAATGCCCAAGTTTCCAAAAGCAGCAGCCCGTTTGAAGGATTTACAAATTGCTTTCGGTACTTCTCTGTGAACAGGAGGATCAGTGAGTGAATCCTTTCTGCTTGACTTCTTGTCTTCGTGATGCAAACTGGCTGGATGTGACACAGGAGCCTTCTTTGGAGGTTCCAGGTAGACCTTGGCAGGACGTTTTTTACGAAGCTTTGTGGGGGGCTTCGTTGTTTTCCTGGGGCCCTGACAATAAGCCCATGTGTCCTCCAGCTTCCCGTCAGGATCGAGCACTTCCAGCACCTTTAATAAGAGGTCTGCAGGTAGATCTTCCTCCAGATTCGGGTAGAGAGCCAAGGGATGCTTGGTCAGCTGGGCTTCGATGTTCTCCACGAATGCCTTCTGTGCTAGCTGGGCTGGCGAGAGCGTGGAAAACAGGTCTGCTTCCTCGGGCAGCTTTTTCTGACTCTTTTTGGGGGCATGCTGGGGAACTCTGTGAGCAATCCTGGGGAGGAAGCCCTCCTTAGGGCTGCGAGTGATCATATCTTCACAAGGTGGGCAACCCTTCCGGAAGTCGTCCAGCAGCTCTTTCACAAATATCCACCGCCGGCTGTCCAGGGAGGTGGGGAACCTCGGGAGCATCTTCTTGTGCTTTGCGAAACACTTGGAGGGCAACTTGTCTTTGTACCAGGGCTTGCAGGTCATGTCCAGGGGCATCGGTTCCAGTGGCCCCGGTCCTAGCAGCCGCTTCTTGTCCGCCATGGTTGCCCTGGCCTCTGGGGGGACCACCGCTTCAATAGTTTGCTGTTCCGGCCTCTCCGGTTGCTAGGAGACCGTGTAGCCAGGTGCAGCCAGGTTCTTCCCGGAGGCGGGTCAACGCAGGCGCCCTGTGAAGCCTGCATTTCTCCCAGGATGGGCGGTGGGTGAAAGCTCATTCCTTTTTGTTGTAGTTACTGTTCCGTTGTATGGACATAGTGCCATTTATTTATCCATTCACCTTTTTTTTTTTTTTTTTGCGGTACGCGGGCCTCTCACTGCTGCGGCCTCTCCCGTCGTGGAGCACAGGCTCCGGACGCGCAGGCTCAGCGGCCATGGCTCACGGGCCCAGCTGCTCCGCGGCATGTGGGATCCTCCCGGACCGGGGCACGAACCCGCGTCCCCTGCATCGGCAGGCGGACTCTCAACCACCGCGCCACCAGGGAAGCCCCTCCATTCACCTTTTGATGGACATGTGGGTTGTTTACAGTTTGAGGCTATTATGAATAAAGCTGCCACAACTATTTGTGTTCCTGTTTTTGTATGTCCATGTACATACTTTCATTTCTCTTGGGTAAACTTGAGCTATGAGTGGCATGGTGGGAGCAGATGATGTTTTATGTTTTAGACCACCACGAAAGTTTTCCAAAGTGGTTGTACTAAGTAATATTCCTTCTAGTTGTATATGAGAATGGCGCTTTGTCTACTTACTCCCTAACACTCGGTAAGGTTAGTCATTTTCACTGTGGCTGCTCTAATAGGTGTGTAGTGGCATCTCATTGTGGTTTGAATTTGCATTTCCCTAAGGACTACTGGTGTTGAACATCTGTTCATGTGCTTATTTGCCATTCCTGTCTCTCCTTTGGTGAAGAATCTGTTCAAACTTTTGCACTTTTTAAAATTGTTCTGCTTGACATCTCTTGTTTTGAGGATTCTTTGTGTATTCTGGATGCAATATGATTTGTAAATCTTTTTCTCCATCTGTGGTTTGTCTTTCCATTGTCTTAACACCGTCTTTCAAAGGGCAGTTTTTACATTTGATGAAGTCCAGTATGTCAGTTTGTTCTTTTATGGATTGTCTTTTTGTGTTGTATATAAGAAAACTGCCTATCCATAGGTCATGAAGACTTTTTTCATTCTGCTAAAATTTGTATAATCTTAGGTTTTACATTGAGATCTGTCATCTATTTCAACTTAACTTTTTAGATGATGAATGATATGGATCAAAGTTATTATTTTTAGTTTTTGCCTGTGGATATCCAGTAGTTCCAGAATGTTTTTGAAAAGAGGAGCTTCTCTCCACTGAATTACTTTTGCAGCTTTGTGAGTGTAAGTTGTCCCTATTTTTGTGGGTCCATTTCTAGACACGCGTTTCAGTTTCATTGAATCTTCTGTCTTTACACCAGTTCTGCTCTGTGTTGATTATATTTTACAGTAAGTTTAAAATTAGGCTGTATTCGTCCTCCCACTTCTTTATTCTTTTACAAAGTTGTCTTGACTCTTGTAGGTCTTTTGAATTTCTATAGGAATTTTAGAATCAATTTGTCAATGTCTTAAAAAAAAAAAACCTGTGGGGATTTTCATTAGGATTTTATGCACTCTACAAATAAATTTTGAGATAATTGACAGCTTAACAGTATTGAGTCTCCTGACCCATGACAAAGTACATCTCTTCGTTTATGTATGTATTCTTTCATTTATCTGAGCAACATTTTGTAGTTGTCAGTGTATAGGTCTTTCACATCTTGTTTTTTGTTCAGCCTCTCTGAGCTTCTGTTTCATCTCTTTTTGCCTTTAATTTCTACTATGGAAAGGTATAAAGTTTGTTCTTGCTGAACTATCAAGAAAGCTCTTATTTTATTACTTAAATAATTAAATGGAAAGAGCATGACAGTGAAAACTTGTATTATTTCCAGACTTGCAGAAGAAACCACAAGCGAAATGATGTGTTGTGTAAAGTACGTACAACTTGAATAAAAGAAACAAATCAGCCACTATAACTTATAATTGGAAGCGTACTAGAATAATGACAAACCAAAAGTTTTATGAGTTTTAGGAGTTAAAGAATTATGTCGTTGAAACTCAGCTTTAAACTATCAGGAGAGGCACAAATTATTCCCTGTAATAATGCACTAATATTTGGTGTAGGGAAAGATATCAAAGGATAAACTATCATTCCTGATTTCACGAAGGAGAAACATTTCACAATGGTACCTTGGTATCCACCTGGGATTAGTCCCAGGATACCCAAATCCACAGATGTTCAAGTCCCTTATGTAAAATGGTGCAGTATTTACATATAGCCAGTGTACATTCCTGTGTACTTTAAATCATCTCTAGATTACTTATAATACCTCTTGCAGAGTAAATGCTATGTAAAATACTTGCCAGCGTGCCGCAAATTCATGTTTTGCCTTTGGGGATTTTTTGGAATTTTCTTTTTCCAAATATTTTCCATCTGCAGTTGGTTGAGTCCATGGATGCAGAACCCAAAGACATGGAAGGCCGACTGTACTTGTACTACGTGCCGACTTGTACTACGTGGTACAAGTCTGTACCACGGACTTTGGTATCTGCGGGGGTCCTGGACCCGATCTCCTTCAGCTACTGGAGGACAGACGGCCGTATTCTCCTTATGGACTCTATGCTTTCTAGCTCGTCTCCCCTGCTCCACACTGATGTAGATTCTTCCTTTTTGAAATAACAGCTTTACTGAGATATAACTTACATATTAACAATTCACTCATTTAAAGTGTACAACTTAATTGATCTTAGTGTATTAACAGGATTGTGCAACCATCAAAACAATCAGTTGTGACACATAGTCATGAACCTCAAAGGAACGCCATCCCCATTAGCAGTCACCTCGTCCATCCCCCAGCCACCTCAGCCCTTGACAGCCACTAATCTACTTTCTGTCTCTTTAGATTTACCTATTCTGGACATTTTATATGAATGGAATCATAGAATATGTGGTCATTTTTGACTGGCTTCTGTCCTTTAGCCTACTGTTCTCAAGTTTCATCCATGGTGAAGCATTGTATATGTACTTCATTTCTTTTTATTGCCAAATACTAATCAGTTATGTAGATATACCATATTTAACTTATCCATTCGTCTGTTCATGAGCATTTGGGTTTTTCCACTTTTTTGTTGTTATGGATAATGTTGCTATGAACCTTCATGTACAGAGTTCTTTTCTATTCAGTCTTTTGAAATTTATTAATCTTTTTTCCCCTGCTTTAGTGAGATATAATTGATAATTTAAAATTTCATATTTTTCAGGTATACAACTTGATAATCTGATCAACATATACATAGTGAAACAATCACGACAATCAAGCTAATTAACATATTCATCACCTCAGATAGTTACCATCTTTTGTTGTGCGTATTGAGAACACTTAAGATCTACCCTCTCAGAAAAGTTCAAACATACAGTATTGTTAACTATATTCACTGTGGTGTACATTAGATCTCCAGAATTTATTCATCTTAAATGACTGAAAATTTGTACCCCTTGACCAACAACCTTCCCATCTCCCCCTCCCCCCAGCATCTGACAACCAACTCTACTACTACTATTCTCTGCTTCTAGGAGTTTGACTCTTTGAGATTCAACATATAAGTGAAATCATGCAGTATTAGTTTTTCTGCATCTGGATTATTTCACTTAGTATGATGCCCTCCAGATTCATCCATGTTGTTAAAGGCAGGATTTTCTTCTGCCTTTATAAGGCATGGACTTACATATACTACCATGTGTAAAATAGGTAGCTAGTGGGAAGCAGCCGCGTAGCACAGGGAGATCAGCTGGGTGCTTTGTGAGCACCTAGAGGGGTGGGATAGGGAGGGTGGGAGGGAGGGAGAAGCAAGAGGGAAGAGATATGGGGATATATGTATATGTATAACTGATTCACTTTGTTATAAAGCAGAAACTAACACACCATTGTAAAGCAATTATACTCCAATAAAGATGTTAAAAAAAAGAATGGCTATCCCAATTTACATTCCCAACAACAATGCGCAAGGGTTCCATTTTCTCTGCATCCTCAAGGACACGTTATCTTTTGTCTTTTTGATAACAGGAAGGTTTGAGATGATATCTCATTGTGGTTTTGATTTGCATTTCCCTGATGATTAGTGAGGTCAAGCACCCTTTCCTACCTTTTGGCCATTTGTATCTCTTATTTGTAGAAATTTAGGCCTTTTGCCCATTTTTAAATTGAGGGCTGTTTTTTTTTTTTTTTTTTTTGGCTACTGAGTTGTATGACTTACTTATAAATATTGGGTATTAAGCCTTATGAGATATACGGTTTGAAAATATTTCCCCCCATTGTTCAGATCTCCTTTTCACTCTGTTGATTGTTCCCTTTGCTTTGCAGGAGCTTTTGCTTTTGATACAATTTCACTTGTCTGCTTTTGCTTTTGTTGCCTGTCCTTTTGCTGACCTATCCACAAAATGATTGCCCAGACCAACGTCAAGAAGCTTTTCCCCCATGTTTTCTTCTGGTAGTTTTACAGTTTCAGGTGTAACGTTTAAATCTTAATCCATCTTGAGTTGTTTTTTTTTTTTTTTTTTTTTTTGTTACGCGGGCCTCTCACTGTTGTGGCCTCTCCCCTTGCGGAGCACAGGCTCCGGACGCACAGGCTCAGCGGCCATGGCTCACGGGCCCAGCCGCTCCGCGGCATGTGGGATCTTCCCGGACCGGGGCACGAACCCGTGTCCCCTGCATTGGCAGGCGGACTCTCAACCACTGCGCCACCAGGGAAGCCCCAGAGTTGTTTTTTTTAATATGGGTGAGATAATTTCATTCTTCTATATGTAGATATACAGTTTTCCCAGCACCATTTATTGAACAGAGTACCTTTTCCCCTTTGGGTGTTCTTAGCAGCCTTGTCAAAGATCAGTTGACCATAGATGTATGGATTTCTGGGCTCTCTGTTCTGTTCCTTTGGTCTCTATGTCTGTTTTTAATGTCAATATGATGCTATTTTGACTACTGTAGCCTTGCTATATATATATATATATTTTGTGTGTGTGTGTGTGTGTGTGTGTGTGTGTGGTACGCGGGCCTCTCACTGTCACGGCCTCTCCCGTTGCAGAGCACAGGCTCCAGACACGCAGGCTCAGCAGCCATGGCTCACGGGCCCAGCCGCTCCGCGGCACGTGGGATCTTCCCGGACCAGGGCACGAACCCCTGTCCCCTGCATCGGCAGGCGGACTCTCAACCACTGTGCCACTGGGGAAGCCCCTTTGCAATATATTTTGAAATCAGGAAGTGTGATTCTTATTTCTCAGGATTGCTTTGGCTGTTTGGGGTCTTAAATTTGTTAAGATTTGTTTTGCGACCTAACGTGATCTATCCTGGAGAAGGTTCTGTATACACTCGAGAAGAATGTGTGTTCTTCTACCCCTGGATGCTAACTACTTACTGTATATGTCTGTTATGTCAGTTGGCTCTATAGTGTTCTCAAATCAGCTGTTTCCTTCTTGGTTTTCTGTCTGGATGTTCTATCTACTGTCATAAGTAGAAGTCTCCTACTATTAGTGTCCTGCTGTCAGTTTCTGCCTTTAGATCTGTCAATATTTTTTCAAACTTAATTGATGTATGATTGACAAATAAAAATTTTGTATATTTAAGACATACAACATGAAGATCTATCAATATCTGCTTTATGTATTTAGGTGTGTATATATTTATACATGTTATATCACCCTGTTGAATTGACCCTTTTATCATTATGCAATGACCTTCTCTGTCTCCAAAGACAGTTTTAGACTCAAAGTCTATTTTGTCTGATATAAGTGTAGTTACCCTTGCCAGGCTGGAGAGGCTGAGCCAAGCTGGACAGGGCTAATAGGAGAGCATCCCTTCGGGGGCCCACCCTGTAACCCCACCTTTTAAAACTGTGGTGCTGCTCCACCAGGGTCAAGGACAGGAACTTGGCACTCTCCGTGCTCCTACTACACTCCACCTGGCACCAGCGTCACATAAAAAAAAAAAAGAAAAAAAGCCAGTGCCTAGAATTGACTCTCCTTTTCTCTCCTGCAGCAACCTAAACATATGTCCAATAAATACATATCCATGTCACCCAACTCTTGTGGGAGTAATAAGTTGACATGAGCAAAAACAAATACGTGAGTTTCATGCTAAGGAGGCTTGAGAGGCTCATAGGCTTTTATGGGTTTTTTTTTGTTTGTTTTTATTATTTTACTAATATGTTGACCTGCACCTGTGAATCCATACGGCTCATGTATGCCACAGAATCTAACAGGAGGAAGGATGTGCGATGCCAAAAAATAGAAAATGGAGGAGGAAAAAACGAGGCTGTCAGAGGAGATATGCGTGTGGATTTATCGCAGTATTTTTGGGTGGCTATCAGTGGATCAGCTCAGAATTCAGTTCAAGATTTGGTATCTGGGCATTGTCCTATGTAGGCCCTCCTTACTTAGCTATCAGAGCTTGCAGCACTCCAAACAAGCTGACGATCCAAAAGATTTCAAAAAACAGCTTGTATATATTGACAAGAAATGCTCTTTGTGCTCCCTTTTTAAAAAGCATATACATTTAAAAAATAATAGGCAATCTAGAGCTGTTTCCTTAACCTTTGGGGTCCTTTTCTCACGTGTAAAATGAAGTGGTTGAAGCAGATTATCTGGCTTTGTGGACCAAGATAATTTCTTATTTTCCTTTGGGTTTTTTTAAAATTGAAGTACAGTTGCTGTACAATATTACATATGTTATAGTTGTACAATATAGTGATTCACAGTTTTTAATGGACCAAGATAATTTAAATCAGGAAGATGTTTTCATAAATATCTGAAAAATCTGAGTGTGAGGAGAATATTAAAGTATCATCTTAATGATCTCTAACCAGAAACAAAGAGCTTTATCCTTTCATTCAGAACAAAATGAAGTTCTTCTACCTTGGAGATAAGCAGACTTTTTAGAAGCTCAGCTCAATGCATTTAGGAAATAATTTACTCCTCTGTATTAAAGAGTTCCTGTTTTCCAGGCAGGGGTGCGGCTGCCTCCCAGGGTATAAGCCTTTTGCCCCATTGTCACCCAAGATGAGTGCTCTAAGGAAAGAGTTGTTTGCTCTCCTTTTAAACAGTCACCTTATTGTTTCTTTCTTTCTTTCTTTCTTTCTTTTTCCAATCCAAACAGTAATTGAATGAGGCACTCATTTACCTGCAGTTTAATTGTCCTTACCATCTTGCCTCCAAGAGTTTTAAATGTTCAAATGGGTTACTGAAAGGGCACTTTCTGTTAGGGAAAAAGGTTACATTGACTGCCCCCTCCCTCTCAGAACATATTAACTCTGTGTATTAAGGACTGGCTGGAGTTTTTTTTCCTAGTCAACACCAAGAATGGCATGGATCAGTGAATACCTCGATTGGCTTGATAGCAAAAGTATTATACAGCCCTTAATATATATTTTACTATTTATCAACTCTTGCTTGTCAGTGTTGTGTCCCAGTATCTCTGTGATTCTTTCACTTACGCATGTAAATGGACCAACCAAATTCAATGGAAAATTTGAACAAAAAGCACTTTTTATTGAAATATAATTGATGTACAATATTATTTAAGTTACAGGTGTACAATATAGTGATTCACAATTTTTAAAGGTTATACTCCATCTATAGTTATTATAGAATATTGACTATATTCCCTCTGTACCATATATCCTTGTAGCTTCTTTTATACATAATCGTTTGTACCTCCTACTCCCCTATCCCTATGTTACTCTGCCCCCCTTCCCTGTCCCCACTGGTAAACACTCGTGTCACGAGTGTGTTCTCTATATCTGTGAGTCTGCTTCTGTTTTGTGATGTTCATTGATTTGTTGTATTTTTTAGACTCTACATGTAAGTAATATCATAGAGTATGTGCCTTTGTCTGACTTATTTCACTTAGCTTACCCTCTGAGTCCATCCATGTTGCCCCAGATGGCAAACTTTCATTCTTTTTTATGGCTGAGTAACATTCCATCGTATGAGTGTATGTATGTATGTGTGTACACACACACACACACACACACACACACAAACACACACACTACATCTTCTTTATCCGTTCATCTGTTGATGGGCACTTAGGTTGCTTCCATATCTTGGCAATTGTAAATAGTTCTGCTATGAATATTGGGATGCATGTATCTTTTCGAATTAGTGGCTTGTTTTTTTTTTTTTTATATACCATATGTCCCAGCAATTCCCAGTGGAATTGCTGGGTCATATGGTAGTTCTCTTTTTAGTTTTCTGAGAAGCCTCCATACTGTTTTCCACAGTAGTTGCACCAATTTACATTCCCTCCCACAGTGTACAAGGGTTCCTTTTTCTCCATATCCTTGACAACATTTGTTATTTGTGTTCTTTTTGATGACAACCAGTCTGACAGGCGTGAGGTGATATCTCATTGTGGTTTTGATTTTCATTTCCCTGAAGATTAGTGCTGTTGAGCAGCTTTTCTTATTGGCCATCTGCATTTTGTCTTTGGAAAAATGCCTATTCAGGTCTTCTGCCTGGTGTGTTTGTTTGTTTGTTTATTTTGTTTATGTTTTTCAATTTTTTGCCTGTGCGGCATGTGGGATCTTAGTTCCCCGACCAGGGATCGAACCCGCGTCCCCTGCATTGGAAGCGTAGAGTCTTAACCACTGGACCGCCAGGGAAGTCCCT
The DNA here is from genome assembly GCF_964165515.1 of Mesoplodon bidens. NCBI lineage: Eukaryota > Metazoa > Chordata > Mammalia > Artiodactyla > Ziphiidae > Mesoplodon > Mesoplodon bidens. Next base: position 107,653,222 of record NC_138163.1, read on the forward strand.
TCTGTCTGTTTTTTAAATGTTGAGTCGTATGAGCTATTTATATATTTTAGGTATTAACCCCTTATCAGTCATATGATTTGCAAGTATTTTCTGATTCAGAAGGTTGTCTTTTTGTTTTGTCGATCGTTTCCTTTGCTATGCAAAAGCTTTTAAGTTTAATTAGGTCCCTTTTTTTTTTTAGTTTTATTTCCTTAGGTTTAGGAGACAGATCAGAAAATATTGCTATGATTTATGTCAGAGAGTGTAAGCAAGAAGGACTTTGAATTATCACCCGTAGAATGGTAGACTACATTTTAACATTATGAAACTGTCTTTAAAAGCAAGAAAATAAGATCTAATTAATTGTCAAACACATAAATGTTTCTGGTTTTTTAAAAAATAAATAAATAAATAAATTTATTTATTTATTTTTGGCCGTGTTGGGTCTTTGTTGCTGTGCGCGGGCTTTCTCTAGTTGCGGCGAGCGGGGGCTACTCTTTGTTGCGGTGCGCAGGCTTCTCATTGCGGTGGCTTCTCTTGTTGCGGAGCACGGGCTCTAGGCATGTGGGCTTCAGTAGTTGTGGCTCGCGGGCTCTAGAGCGCAGGCTCAGTAGTTGTGGCGCACGGGCTTGGTTGCTCTGCGGCATGTGGGATCTTCCCGGACCAGGGCTGGAACCCATGTCTCCTGCATGGGCAGGCGGATTGTTAACCCCTGCACCACCAGGGAAGTCCCAATGTTTCTGTTTTTAAATACACTCCTTGGTTCCTGGTCCCTGCTGACCCCCTAGCCTGGCATTGCTGCCCAGATCTTGAATTCCTTAGAGAGTGAGTAAAGGTGGGGGCTAGAAGGAGTCCTAACAGATCCTGAGGAAGAAAACCAGTGAATGTTCTTCCTGGTTTGGCCACTGGTATGCAGAGTGCGTGCATTTATACACATAGAAAAGTGCCCGGAGTCTTCACTTAGAGTCATTCTATGTCTGATTGCTTTCTAAAGGGATCTGTGTAGCTGCATTCACAGATTCACTTTTTTGTTACCTGAAAGGAGAAAATGAATGCAATAGTGCAATTAAGAGCTCACATGTTAGGTGTGAAAAGGAAAAGTGCCAATGGTGATATTTGATTTGTTGCATGTGTTAGAGAATGTTTGATTTTATTTCTGAGAATAGAGTCTAAGTAATAAGGTTGGTCATTTCATTTCATAATTTTGTGATTTTTACATGGGTTTGGACACTTACATTAAGAATCTCAAAACATTTTTTAAAATATATTTTCTTGGCTGCTGCGCCGCACAGCACGTGCAGTCTTAGCTCCCCGACCAGGGATCAAACCTACGCCCCTTGCATTGGAAGCACGGAGTCTTAACCACTGGACCACCAGGGAAGTCCCTCAAAGCATTTTAAAAAGTAGGTTCATTGGCTCATTTATATTGGGGAACGAATTAGGGACAACCAGTTGTCAACCATCACCTGCAAAAGATGTTCACATAAAAATAGCAAAAATTGGGAATTCCCTGGCGCCCCAGTGGTTAGGACTCAGTGCTTTCACTGCCGAGGGCGTGAGTCCAGTCCCTGGTCGGGGAACTAAGATCCCACAAGGCACACCGCAAGGCCGGGGCGGGGCGGGGGTGGGGGGGAAAGCAGAAATTGTAGAAGAGGGAAAAGACTAAAGAAAATACAGAGTGACGGCGGAGGGGACAAAGATGTAAAAAAAGATGTGTGATGTTGGGACCATGCAAATCACTGGACTTTTGTATTACATTTATTTTATCACAGGTCCCTTGGTTAAGCAAATCTTTGCACACGGTCACTTCTGTCTCAGTGTGTCTTCTCCAGATAGTGACCACCAGGCAAGTCTTTAAAGGAGCAGTTGCACAAATTAGTTACATTCAAGGACTTTCATTTCTTCAGTTTAGCCCAAGTCTCTTAATCTCAGCAACAAAGTATATCTGAGACTGGTGCACTCAAGGAGTGTGTCATCTCAAGACAAAAAAGCAGAGTGTCATTCATCCATTGCTTTCTGTGCCACTGCCCACCTTCTAGGTCTTAATACCTTTGATCTATGGCCAGGGCTCCTTATCTGGTTGACTTCCCTTTAGTCTCTTTCTCACCCCGCCAATAAATCCTCTATACTGACTCTAATTGTGCATCTTTCCAGAACCAAGACCCAGCATGGCATTCTTCCTTCATTGGATTTCTGCAGCTAGAAAAAAAACCCAGCTTCTCAGCTGGCCATTTAAAACCTTCCCCAGTCTTCTCCTGACCTGCCTTTTCGACTTTGTCTTCTTTACTCCCTGCGTTCTATACAACTCCATGCTGTTGTAGCTACTGTTTCTGAATGCATCCTGCTCTCATCCACTTTCTGGGTCAAGCTCAAGCTTGCTTCTCAGCCTTGCTGCTAACCCCATCCCTTTACTGTCATTCTGACAATGGAGTCCTCCCCCTCGTCCGTGACCTTGTTCAAATAATTCCCTAGAGAACCCTCCTAGATGTCTGCAGTGGGGAGCAACCTACCTTTTGCTTATATTCCCAGAACACTTTGCACCTTTTTCAGAAAACTCTTCCACAGCTGGCCTTTTTGTCAATCGCTACCATTGCCTCCCTCTCGCTAGATGATGAGCGCCTTTGGGGCAAAGCCTGTGCTGTAATCATCACTGTGTCCCTGATAGTACCTGGCACAGTATGAATATTTGATGGGGATTCAGGAAACATTTGGTGACAACCTAAGATAAGATTACAGCAAGAATATCACACAAGTAATATCCAGGAGGTAATGCTGAACATCCTGTTGGTTTTCATGGTAACTTTTTATCTCTGGCCCTATTTGTAAGACTGTTAGGCAGTAAAGAACTTGGTAGACAAAACATTTCTATCCCATTTACTGAAGATTGTCATTCTATCTATTTATGCTAAATCTTTATTAGAGGGGTCAAAGTCAAATAGCAGAAACAGTTGAGATTGGCATTTTAAATAGAATTTGGTGTTACCCAGGTGTAAGGAGAATTTCTGGTATATGATTATTGAAAGTCAGTTCTCCTACCATTGTGTAATAGATTTTTTAGCTCATTGGTCAAGCGTTCTTCCTTGTTTGTTTGTAGAACCCTCTCCCTCCCGTACCATGGCAAACAGACCAGAGAGAGTTAGTAAAGAGTCCTGATAACTGTCACCTATATATCTTTTTATCATGGTCTGAGCACTTTACGGTATTTTAGGTTATTTAAACGTTCTAAAATCTCTTCAAGGAAGGACTTGTTTCCTTTCTGTGAATGACGAATATTAGGCTCAAAGAGCTTAAAATTTCTTGTCTCAGTTCTAACAGTCAGCAAATGGCAGAACCAGGTTCCAACCCAGATTTTCTGACTCAGAATAGCCTACTCGACCTTGGACGAGAGAATGAAGAAGAGTTGGTCTATAGAAATCTCATTTGCAGTCCATCCCCAGACCCAGCCAATATTCCCAGAATATATCTAACCTCGAAAAAATCCTTGTAATGACTAGATTTCCCTGTATAACCAAGCTTATCTATTTGTGTTTCAGCAATACCTGTATTACACTAAAAAAGATCTGTGACCATTTTCCAAGATTAGTGTGGTTTGTTCTCTGAAAGAAAGAAAAAATCATACCAGAGCTTATTAGAGCTCCAAAATGGGGAAGACGGAGTTAATGCAAGTCTTTTTGTAAATTATCAAATTATCTTGACCTTCAAGAAAAGTTCAGAAGGAGCTTCCTTCATTCTCTCTTTCTATTATTTTACATTTTCACCTTTTTCTCAATACCAAAGAAATGTTTCTAAGGAGCTCCACTCTTGAGAACAGCCTGTCCAGCTCCTTTTGCTCCGTCTTCTCCTGTATTCAGAGCCATCCATATCTTTGCCTTCATGATCCTCAAATGCAGTGTTTCTTAGGGAGCCTTTAATTTGCTCTCTTTTTGTTCTTCTCCTCACGGGACCAGCAGGTCATTAGATGCCCTCTCTGTGTGTCTGCCAACCTAGCTGTACTTCCCAAGTCAAACTTGGGCTGTGTGGTTTGACAAATACAAGCACGCTCTTCGAGATAAGGGAAAATGATATTAAAATTGAGATTGTCCCAAATCCTTTGGATGTATGGCACCATACCTATCTATGTATATTTTGTGTTCCTTTATTCTGTAGCTGTAACTTACCTTCACATGAGAGCAGAGGAGAGGGACTTGGATGCCCCCATTCCTGACTAGATATGCGATTTAATTCTGTTACTTCCTCTCATTCACAACACCTCTCCACAGATTCCTTGGAAAATAGAGACTGGCTGATTTAGAAGTGTTTCACGGATATGTCATCACCCTCTTCCGAGTGATCTTACTCCAAATTCTTGCACATAGCATTTAATAAGTATTGTTGAATGAATGAATGAACGAATTGAAGTGAACCTGAGTTTATTTTAACTGTAGCACACAGGTACTCTTTGTGGTTAATATTCTTCTGTTGTCCATTCTCTGATTCTTGGCATGTGCCGCAAAGGTGAGGCAAAAGCTAACCCAGACTCTGAATTTTCCTGATAGTGTCTCTGATAAGGTTGGGCTACTTAGTGACATTAGTGAGATGTAAAAATCTCAAATGCTTCTGATCTGCATCTCTCTCCCTCATCACCACAGATGATTCAGCCCCAGTTTTATTGGATCCAGACCCCTTGGATGTTGGGAGTTTCCCCACTATGCATCTTTATCACTGCAGACTTACACCAAGACTCAAGGTGCTTCTGTTTTATGACTGAAATCTGTAGTATCCAGATCCTGACATATTTTTTCTCTGCACTAAGTGAACTCAGACTTGCCCTGAAACTCAAGATATGACCCTCGAAATGTAAAAGGAGCCTTTCTGAGAGGCAAAAACACATCTTCATTCTGCTGCCTGCACTTCAAATTCATTAGCTTGTTCCCAAGTCTAAAAGGAGGGTAAATGCTGAAGGTAGATGATTCACTGTGAAGTGTAGAGTTAACTAACGTCGTTGGCAGATGTTATATGACAACGGGGGGACTCTATGGAGTCTTAGTACCTCCTCAGTACCTTTCATATGCTTGTGGTTGGGTGACCAGACATGATGCAGCCTAAACTTGAGTTGTCTCTTGCTCCTTTTCATTGCTTCCAGTGGTCATGCAAGATTGTTAATGTTGTTTTCAAAGAAATTCTAGATCGGTTACTTAGACCACTGAATTAAACTAGCTGGAGATCATGATCCTTTTGCTTTCCCTTGTCAATGATGTTACGACTGGGCGCGAGGCTCACAGTTTTCAATGTTCGCCGTCTCAGGACGTCTTTATCCCACGTTCCTTCCTTAGGTCTTTGTGTGAGTCTCACGTGATGGTGAGGAGATGGCCAAGATGAAGGGAAGCCGAAGGGGGTCAGGAGTGGGCATTCTGAGCTCAGCAAGGAGCATAAACAAAGGTGTCAGGGCGGAACAGCACAGGACGCTTGGGAAACCGCAGACATTTGCGCGACTTCTGTAATAAGTCCAGAAATGGGAGGAGATGAAGCCGGACAGGTCGGCAAAGCCAGGTGGGGAAGGACAAGGCCAGGTGGCGAGGGACAAGGACACAGTGTGGTGCTGTGTTGGGGCCTCCTCACCTGGTACAGGAGCCCCCCAGGGGTGAGCAAGGAGCAATGCTGTTAGACTTACACTTACAGAAAAAAATTAATTAAGTAAAGAAACAGGGAATTCCCTGGCTGTCCAGTGGTTAGGACTCCGTGCTCCCACCGCAAGGGGCCCGGGTTCTATTCCTGGTCGGGGAGCTAAGATCCCCCAAGCCGCGCGGTGCAGCAAAAGAAGAAAAAAAAATTACACTTACACTTACATGCATGACTCGGGCAGTTGTGTGTGTGTGGGGGGACTTGGAAAAGCACAGGCCGGGAAGAAGGAAGTCAGATGGGGAGGGAGCATGGAAGCCCAGGAAAGAGATGATAAGGGCCTACAGGAGGGTAATAGAAATGGGGGGGGATGGGCTGAATCTGAGGCATATTTTAGGGGAGGGGAGGGGCCGGGCTGTTTGGCTGGCTGGTTGGGTGGATCTGGGGAGGGAAGGAATGAACCCCAGTTTGGCGGGTGCAGGGCGAGACCACGGTTGTTGGCAGCTGGGACTGACAACTCAGGAGGAGCAGCAGCAGGGTCATCATCCTTCAATTCAGCAGGATTTACAGAGGGCGTTCCTCAAGGTCAGGTAGCTGGAAGATGGTGAACGGGGTGCAGGAGACGTTGAGTTTGAGGTTCTGGTGACATACCCACGGACAATATCTGACGGTGGGAAATGGAACTTTGAAGCTCGAAGGAGGGGATAACAGATAACAGAGATAACAGATCTGGGAGTCCCAGCTCATAACTGGTAGTGGAAACTGAGAGTCAGTTTATCTACCCAGGGAGCACGTGGCAGAAGGAGAACAATGGGCTTGGTGAAACTCTAGAAGATGTAAACATTAAGATGTTTCTATAATTCCCTTTATTGTTTAATAGGTAATCCATGCACATTATATGAAATCCAAAGGGTCCGAAAGGCACGTAGAGAAAAGTGAGTCTTTCTCCAACCTTGTCCCCTGGCTGTAGTGCTCCAAGCGCTGGGGGCCGCCTCCTTTATTGGTTTCTTGTGTATCGTTTCAAAGATATTCTCTACATATGCAGATATTTGCAAATATGTTTGTGGTGGTTGGGATTATTTCACACAGTGCCGTCTAGTGTTCAGTCTGGTCGAGCTGCGGTCCTGGGGACCCACCCACGTGCAGATGACTAACAGTCAGTGAGAAATAGACCTTTGAGGCTTGCAGGAGAGGTGTCAGCCAGAGCTAACAGATTTAGAAGACATCAGCTCACAGGTGGTAGTTGAAACTGTGAGAGTGGATTATCTAGTCACAGAGTGCTTATTTCCTCCTAGAAGTGCAACAGAGAGGGGAAGAGAGGAGTGAGCAATAGAGAGAAAAAGGGGGAGAGAAAGGGTGTGAACCTGAGGAGAAGTGAAGAAGAGGAGGGACGTTACTGCTTTTCGAAAATAAATTATTAGAGGAGAAAAAGAGAACAGTTCAAGTTGTGTTTTGTTCCAGATAGCTAACTGGGTGGGGGAGATAAAGCATTATGATAGAAGGGACGGCATAGGGCTTTTGGAAGAGGTGCAGGGACGGACACCACAGAGACACACTTTCTCTGCTTGTTTAATTTCCTTAAGACTTACATTCTGGGAAGTCTGGCGAAGCCTTCAAAACTAGAGGCCTCTCAGTAGTATGCACTGAAAGTACAGGGGACGTTTTCCTTTTAAAAACATTCTCGCAACATCCTCCTCCTTTTGAATGAACCGGCCTCATGATGTCAGAAGCAGGGCACTCCAGCTCGGAGGTTCTGGGCAGTGGCTTGCTGGCCTCTAGTGGCCAGGAAGGAACCTCGCCGCTCCCGGCTCCGCCTGGCTTCACTGTGACTTCAGCGAGGAGAGGGGGATGTGGACAGGGGTTTATGCTAAGGGTCTTAGTTACTAACCACGTGGAGGGCTTCTTGGGAAGACTGGAGACGATTGGCTTCTTCATCCAAACCCCCATCTACCTGGATAACAAACTTGCTTTGGCCCAGAACAGATTATGGAGGCAGCATTTAGGCCCAGACTCGAATTCCTTGTTTCTAAGATGTAGATAATATTCTAAAGATAGTGCTTTCCAGTTTCTCTGGTGAAAGGTGCAAAAGTAGATGGCAGGTAAGATAGGTTTGGAGCAGACTCGTGAGCATGTGAGGAGGAAGATCAAATGGAAATAGCGAAAACCAAACAAGTGTGTAAACTCCAGAGGAGTATATACATAGACAGCATTATTTTGGGGGAAACTCAGTGATCATGTGGCCTCCGTAATAGTTTCCTGAGCAACCTTTGCAACTTCTCCAAGCTTCAGCTTGCCCATCTGGGAATAACGGTACGTCCCGCGTGTATGCGTTGCCGAGATTACACGAGTCAGAACGTGAAGGGCTTACTTTACCTTTCACTGTGCAGCGGTGACACTTATTAAAGTTTAAATAAATTTAGCTATTATCATTATTTTACTGTTTTAGTATTATTATTCTCTAGGAGATACAGTCCCATCTTCAGTTTTAGGACAGACCGGGAGAATCTTTCCCTAAGTTGAAATTCTGCTTGACAGTTTATACAGGTCTTCAAGTACATGTTGATCCCACTTAATTAAGGCAGCGCCTAAAATTCCTCATAAAGTTCTCCTCAAATAGATGGAATGCTCCTTCTTCTAAGGGGAAAGATGTACTTGAATGGCCTCTTGATATGAAGATACTACAGAAGGGATCTAAGTGGACTTTGAGGGGGTTGACAAAATGAACTTCAAAGCCCTTGCAGGCCTAAAATTTTAAATCGCATGACTCTGTGACCTGCTTATTGCCTGCAAATTCTTGAGCAGAGGTAGACAGCAGAGGAGACCAAGAGACACATCTCCGCACAAGCCCGTGGTTGACCCCGCCCTCCACTCTGGAGGGAAACTCCATTCTTTCCTCCTCAGAGACGGCCACTCCCAGTCACACAGGGATGCTCCTGCAATGGCACAGAGGATGCCCGTGACAGCAGCCCCCCTCCCAGCGCCACGCGCCAAGCGTGCTTTCCAAGTGGAGGAAAGATGGGCATCAGGCTGAAGTAAATCAAAATAGTAGGACTTTGCAGGATGACTGGAAAAACGAAGAGACCTGAGTAAATAACTGAGAGCAGAAATGGGCAAGGATGACTTAGATGTCAATCTGATCTTTGCATGATGTAAACATTATAACTTCTAGTGTCTCGGCAGAAAACAGTACCAATAATGTCACGTAATTTGTCAGTTCTGCCTGATGGCAATAGCGGTCATAGAACGCTGTGATTCGTGTGCAGGGGGAGAAGCTATCCATGCTCGTATTGTGACATAGAACCCCCATATACTTCATTCTTCTTTATGGAAGGGTAGACTAACAAGTTGGTGAATGGACTGTAGTAAACACTAATAATGGACTATGAATTCCTAAGGGGGATCCATGACTATAAATCAGCAAACGTTTCAATGTAGAAGATATTAGAGGCTGGAATTACAGGGCAGAATCACAGTCATATCAAAAGAGCTCATGTTATTGAGCATCTACTGAACCCCGGATGCTGTGCCACCTGCTTTCCATGCATTTTCTCATTTGCTCCTTGAGACCTACAGCACATTTCCGTATTTTACAGCTGTGGATATTGGGGTTCTTTAGAGAATTTCTTTCTTTCCCTTCATATAATTTAGCACAGTTCACAACTCTCTATTTATTTGTTTGGGTACTTGATTGGCGTCCAACATTATAATGGCAACGTAAGTGAAGCCTTTTCTTGTGCCACGTAGCTGGGTCCATCTTCCTGGCTGGGGAGGTGGGGGAAGCAACCCAGGTGTTTGCACCAAGTTTGACCCCTGCTCAGAGCAGCGCCGGCCCGGGTTTTGCTGTCCGCAGACTGAGGCCTGTCTCCCCCTCCCGGTTCCTCTGAGTACAAAGCAAGCACTGCAGTCTAATGGCCTCTCCCTCCCCCACCTCTCCCCTCACCCTCAAGAAGAAAAGAAGAGCTTCCTCTTCAGCAGCCATTCTTCTCATATGTTCAAGTCCAAGAAGAACATCCCCGAAGGAGCTCATCAGTACGAACACGTAACACCTGCAGAAGCACCGTAGGATGTGGGAACGTGAAGGGAGCTGTCATGTTGTCCTCAGGAAGAGGACCTGAGTGAGTGGAGGACAGTTAACACTGTGGATTTCTTCAACCAGATCAGAACTCTGCGCTGAAACAAGCTGTCTAGTCACGGCTGCAGGTCCAAGATCGGAATGTCATTAGGAAGATGGTGCTAATTTTGACACGAGGCGCACGTTCTGCTCCGAAATATTTCGACCCTTTGATGATCTGAGTTCAGGATGAACTGGATTGTGCAACTCTTTATCCTTCTAAGATTGGTGTCGTATTTCTCCCAAGTCTTATATCGGTGGTAAAGACTATTCTAAAGCATCTGTTCAAAGTTGACTGCCCATCTTTCTTACCGGCACTGTGATTCTGTGACGCAGCTGCCAGAAAAGGCCCACCATAACGTGTCCTTTAAGTACTTTATTTTATTGTTTCAAGAGTTCAGTTTGATTGATAGATGAGAGTTGGCACCACTTCAGCAATTCATTTGAGAAGCTTGCGTTGAAAGACAGAGTTCTTTAACACAGTTACCCTCTTGCTTCATGTACTGCTCGAGTTACCGTGTTGTTAATATGTCCTAGACTTGTGTCAGAGGTTGAATTGCATCCCCCCTCCCCCCTCAAAATCATATGTTGCCGTCCTAACCCCCCCACCCAGTACCTCAGAATGTGACCTTATTTGAAACTAGGGTACTTGCAGATGTAATTAAGTTAAGATGAGGTCATTAGGACGGGTCCTAATCCAATATGACTCGTGTCACGTAAAGGGGAAATTTGGACATGTAGACGTGCACAAAGGGAGAATATCCTGTGGACGTGAAGACAGAGAACAGGGTGATATGTCTACAAGTCCAGGAGGGAAGCCATAACAGATCCTTCCCTCACAGCTCTCAGAAGGAACCAACCCAGCCCATACCTCAAGTTTGAACGTGCAGCCTCCAGAATTGTGAGACGATGCCTTTCTGGTTTTGTAAGCCATCTGGTTTGTGGTACTTTGTGTCCTGGCAGCCCTAGCTAATACAACTGGTGATACAAACTTTGAGAAAACAAAGACACCCGTTGTCTGTGTTTACTGATAAAAGGATTCCCAAGGTAGGTTGGCTTCAAAGCAAGAACTGAAGAGCATAGCTGACTTTGACGTACTCTAAGACCTGTTATTTCACGAAATCACACTTGGTTGTAATACGTGGTGACTAACCTGTACTTTATTAGTTTACCCATTGTTCTTTTGCTGAAGAAGTTGATTGACTCTGTTTCAGGTGACAACATAATGGATAGTGAGCATTTCGGCCAGTAATTTATTATTTTCCAAAAGTTTCCAAACCAAATTTCCTAACAATGCAGTCACACAATCAGATAGGTTTTTGCTGCACTTCAATTTAGACATTAAAAAGAGACATGTTTAGGTTTTCTTAACCTTTAGAACATTTGTATTATTTTGTATGTTCAAGTTTGTGTGGCAGTGCTTTTATAGATAAGAATCTACCTATTTATCTCTATGTCTCTACGTATCTATCTTAAAAAAAATCCATGCTTGCCATTTTAATAATCATCATATGGCATGTATGGTGTAGGAGCAACCAAATTTTTTTCCTAAAATTCCTTTTTTATTTTATAATCTTTATTTGAGATTTGTATCAATATAAACCTACCTAAATTGTCAGGAGGGCATATCTGTATATATCAGAAACGCTATCTTTTACGTCGTCTAAGGATCATCTTGTAGATTTTTATTTTGAAATGCCTCATTCAAATTAATTTTAACATATGAAGAGTTTGGTTAAGAAAGCAAATCTTCCAAAAAATTATCACAAACATAGTTTGTCAAACAATAGCTTGTCATAGTGTCAAAGCTACTATTTTCCTTCATGTTGTAGTGTGGGAGTCCACAAGCTTTATCCCAATAAAGGTAAGTTAAGGAAAACCACAGTAAAAGTCATGAAGGTGTGCCAAACTCATAGCACAGCTAAAGTGTTTATTTATAGAAGAAGAATAAGTAAAATATCTTCCTTCATGTTGGTAATACACAAAGGCTGAATTGAGCCCTCATAGGAGGGTTCTTCTTTTTAACTGTTTCTGTATCCAGAGCCAATTTCCTTTTCATCTCACCTGAAATAAAGTATCTTCCCCTTTCACAAGAAAACACCTACTTTTCATTTGGGTCCTAGGACTTGGTAAACTCCAGCTAACTGTTTAGAACATACTGAGGCACAACAGGTGTATTGGAAGACGTGACAGAGAGAAGAAGCTTTAAATTCCCCTACGTTCTCTATTTCAGAGCTGTGATTTTTTTTTTTTTTTTTTTTTTTTTTTTTTTTTTTTTTGCTGTTGGCGGGCCTCTCACTGTTGTGGCCTCTCCCGTTGCGGAGCACAGGCTCCAGACGCGCAGGCTCAGCGGCCATGGCTCACGGCCCCAGCCGTTCCGCGACACGTGGGATCTTCCCGGACCAGGGCACGAACCCGTGTCCCCTACATCGGCAGGCAGACTCTCAACCACTGCGCCACCAGGGAAGCCCTGATAGTCCTTTTTGTTATTTATTTTTATTATCCCACTAGACTATAAAGAAAATGGTTGTTTAGAAAACTCCATTTTTAATAACTCAATTTTAATAAATTCTCAAATACATATGGACTTTAAAGGAAAAGCTTTTCATCTAACTTATATCATTACCTGTGGCGGTAAAGAGTGGGTTATCAATTGTGAAAAAAGAGAAAAGCCCTACCTGAAACATTCCACGATGAATGTTGAAGCTAATCCAAGGTTCCCTGTCAGCCATTCTGTAGGGTTCCATTGACCACTTAGGAGCAAGAAAGCGAGTGTCTGGATACTGTTTCGAATGTTACTGCCTTTCAGGACTTTCGTGGTGGTCCAGTGGTTAAGACTCCGCCCTTCCAATGCAGGGGGCGCGGGTTCGCTCCCCGGTTGGGGAACTAGGATCCTGTATGCTGTGTGGCGTGGCCGAAAAATAAAAAATAATTGAAAAAAAGAATGTTACTGCCTCTCAACTTTAAATAAACCTCGTCAATTACCTTTATTTTTCCAGAAGAAATTAACTTATAGTTTTCAACCAGCGTTGCCTTCTCATCTCCATTTCTAATATTTCCGGTATTCTCAAACACAAGGGTCCTCACTTTTCTCCACGTTTTTTCAGAATAGAAATCCTCTCTGTCCTCATGACTTAAGCTTCGAACCACACGTCATCATATCCCAAAGACAGATTCATTCCTAGTTAGACACAAATCAAAAGTTTGTTAGTAACTTGACACTTATAATGTCCTTTATTATTTTGAATAAGTACATTATCACCAGGTACACCAAAACACTGATATAGACATTACTTGTTTGCATTCAAGGCCACGGAACCGAGAGTAGGACGGAAACTGGCAGTGGAGAGAACGGGAGAGGATGACATCTTCCCGACTTGGCTAAGGAGCCAGACTTGGAGGAGTCGCAAGAAATCCGTCTGCCTTTGAGTGCTGTCTCCCTTTCCATGTGTCTCCCAGGGCCCTAAGCCAGAGTTTCTTGCTCCCCAACTCACGCTCCCCTGCCTCCTCCACATCAGAAGTCCTCTGTTCTCAGTATCTGTGATCTTTGCTCCTTGTAGCTAATCACACTCATGGGGTGGGTCGTGCTTGCTCCATTGTGCAGTTCATCTGTGGTGCTTTAATCTTCAGGCCTTTAGAAGAAAAGCAAAGACTTGTGGATAATGATGCCATCGTGGGTCTTTGTTTGAACATGGGCAATTCCTTGTGCCACGGTGTTGGTTTTGGCAGCCAAATGTATCTTACTCTTCTTCAGACTGTGAATAAATCTGGAGGTTTTACAGGGCTGCTAGCTCGCGAAGTGTTTCACGTTAGACTTGTGGAGTCCTCGCTCAGGTAACCTCCTAGTTACCCTAGACAAGCAAATCTGCGCTCGCCGTGACTTTCATGACAACAAGGGAAGGTTTTTCTAGTACGGCAGAGGCCCCAGGGACAATTCTACTGGTGATTTTAATTTTTTCAAGCACTGCTGAGTTGTCCTTATTATTCTCTTGCCTTCTCTCTGGGTGGTGAGGTTAAACTAGAAGTGGAGCTTCTTAATCATAACGTCACTAGCGCATTAGCAGAAAGAAATCAAGCCCAAAGGGTATAAGTCCTAGAAAGTTGTTTGCAAGTAGCCTCAGTAGTGGTGCTGCTGCTCCTGCCTGTCAGTGTAGAAGCCCAGCCGGAGAAGGCCTGGCCGGGACAGTAAAGGAAACAAGGAGGCCCCTGGGCTGAGGTGGCTCGAAGGCCACTGTGGACGTGAACTGAAGTCTAAGCCTGCATATGCCTCAAGGCTACTAAATTGGAACGTAAGGGCAACCAATCACGACAAGCCAGCTAGGCTTTAAGCTGTAACCCATGGAAGCATTTCCTTTCTTTGCTTCCACACTTCTGTGTATCATCTTTCAGCAGAGCAACCCAGCAACTTCCGGTTTGGCACTGTGCCAATGGAATCAAGGTTTGCTCGGAGAAGCTCTTAAAATGTTTAATATACCTCAGTTTATCGTCTGACAACACCAAACGCTGAACACCTTCAGACGGGGACATTTATTTCCTCCCGAACCTTCAGTTCAGTGAGCGGATTTGATTTCTGTTACGGTACGATTCTGGCAAACAGGGAAAATAATCATCTTCTGTTTTCAATCTTTCTATGTTTTGCATTATATTTTTGATGTACCAGGGCGTAAAAGGCTTCCAACAGTAATAGGGACATTACGTGACGTGGCAGTAATTTTACTGAAGCGAGTACATTGAAATTCACTTGAAGTTCTTCTCATTATCAAATTCTATGCCAAATGAATATTCCATAAATCCAAATGGATTACCAGTGGGATAGACACTTGTTATAGAACAACGTTACATATTTGGTCTACATCAGAAATAGTAAGCCTTGTTTGCCATCGAAAATGTCTTTAAATTTTCTTTTTTAAACCTTTTAAACCATTTTTAATTGAAGTGTAGTTAATTTACAATGTTGTGTTAGTTTCAAGTGTTGAGTAAAGTGATTCAGTTATTCATATATATATGGACATATTCTTGTTCAGATTCTTTTCCCTTATAGGTTATTACAAGATATTGAGTATAGTTCCCTGTGCTGTACAGTCGGTCCTTGTTGGTTATCTATTTGATACATAGTAGTGTATGTATGTTAATCCCAACCTCCTAATTAATTCCGCTGCCCACCCCCCCCATCCCCTTTGGTAACCAGAAGTTTGTTTTCTATGTCTGTGAGTTTATTTCTGTTTTGTAAATAAGTTCATTTCTATCATTTTTGTAGATTCCACGTTTAAGTGGTACCATGTGATAGTTGTCTTTCTTTGTCTGACTTACTTAATATGATAATCTCTAGGTCCATCCATGTTGCTGCAAATGGCATTATTTCATTCTTTTTTGTGGCTGAGTAGTGTTCCATTGTGTGTGTCTATGTATATATCTACATACACACATACCACATCTTCTTTATCCATTCCTCTGTCGATGAACATGTATTTTGCTTCTGTGTCTTGGCTGTTGTAAATAGTGCTGCTCTGAACGTTGGGGTACATGTATCTTTTCAAATTAGAGTTTTGTCTGGATATATGCCCAGGAGTGGAATTGCTGGATCATCTGGCAACTCTATTTTCAGTTTTTTTGAGGAACCTCCATACTGTTTTCCATAGTGGCTGCACCAATTTATATTCCCACCCACAGTGCAAGAGGGTTCCCTTTTCTACACACCCTCTCCAGCATTTATTGTTTGTAGATTTTTTTCAACATCTTTATTGGAGTATAATTGCTTTACAATGGTGTGTTAGTTTCTGCTTTATAACAAAGTGAATCAGCTATACATATACATACATCCCCATATCTCCTCCCTCTTGCGTCTCCCTCCCACCCTCCCTAGCCCACCCCTCTAGGTGGTCACAAAGCACCGAGCTGATCTCCCTGCGCTATGCGGCTGCTTCCCACTAGCTATCTATTTTACGTTTGGTAGTGTATATATGTCCATGCCACTCTCTCACTTTGTCACAGCTTACCCTTCCCCCTCTCCATATCCTCAAGTCCATTCTCTAATGATGGCCATTCTAACTGGTGTGAGGTGATACCTCATTGTAGTTTTGATTTGCATTTCTCTAATAATTAACGACGTTGAGCATCTTTTCATGTGCCTGTTGGTCATCTGTATGTCTTCTTTGGAGAAATGTCTGTTTAGGTCTGTTCTTCCTGAGAGGCGCGTCTTAACTATCTAGGGCCCATTTTTGCAAAGCATAGTGCTGTTGCATACTTAATAGACTCCAGCATAGTGTAAACATAACTTGCGTATGCATGAGGAAACCAAAAAATGTGTGTGACTGACTTTATTGCAATATTGGCTTTATTGCAGAGGTCTGGAACTGAACCTGCAACATCTTCGAGGTATGCCTGTGTTTGTAAAAAGACTGCAGTAATACCCTCCCACTGTCCATACCCGTGAGCACTTCCCTCCCACACTGGCTCTGTGCTTGCCCACGTGACTTACTTTGGTTAATGGGGCCATAGCAAATGTGACATAAACGGAGACTTGAAAAGTGCTTGCCCTCTTTTGCTGCTCTTGGGAACCCTGTAATCACCACCATGGAACAGGCCCAGACTAGCCTGCTGGATGATGAGGGACACATGGCCAAGTCATCCCCTGCCTCACCTGACATAGAGCCAACAATGAGACATGTGAAGGAGGCCATCTGGAACTAACCAGAGAAAGAAAATTTAAGATAAGATCTGAAGCCTGCTAGGAGTTAGCCAGCAGGTCTCTCTGTGCCAACCGGTGCCCAGTATCAAGCCAGGAACTGCCTCTCAAAGAAGGTGGGCTGGTGCCAGACACGTAACAAGACCCTCCTCAGGAGGATAATAGTTATGTGTAGTGCCTGCACTAAAAGATCCTGGTAGATAACCTTTGATCAAGTGGTCACCTGGCACAGTCATGTGTGTAATACTCATGTGATAAATTGTATTCAGCATTTGAAGCTGTAGTAAAATGATAGCCCAAAATTAACTTAACTTTGAGATACTTTATTTATTCTTTACTAAAAACACAGGATCATGCTATAAAGAATTTAAATATGCGTGAATCTGAACAATCTTTTATCGCAGTGAGCATGCAAGTGTCTACAAGATGAGCACTCTTAAAATTAGGGCCAGATGATAGCTTCAATTAGCTGGTTCCAAGTTTCTTTTAACTCTTAATGTCTTGGAATAGAATCTCGAGTGAAGAAGTTCTATATTTGGCACTATCTTAACACACTTATTTCTATCTCAAGAGACCTAGTTACTACTACAGATGTGAATAATTCTAAACGGCAATACATGATTTACTTAGCTTCTGTACTTGTAAACTGGGAAAGGGAAGAAAAACAAAAAATATGGAATCATTTTAACATCATTAATTGTTGACTCTTAGTAAAAGTTACATATGGCCAGAAATATACATGGGATACAAGAACAGTAAGAAAAAGACCTGCATCTTATTCCACTTAATCATCACACATGTAACAAATAATTGTAGCTTTTATTGATATTTCATAAAACCAACTCTTTCACTCCCTTTTAAGTCCTCAACTTCATTTTCTTTTTTTTTAAGGGAACTTTATTTATTTATAAACATCTTTATTGGACTATAATTGCTTTACAATGGTGTGTTAGTTTCTGCTGTATAACAAAGTGAATCAGCTCTACGTATACATATATCCCCATATCCCCTCCGTCTTAAGCCTCGCTCCCACCTCCCCCATCCCATCCTTCTTGGTGGACACAAAGCACAGAGCTGATCTCCCTGTGCTATGTGGCTGCTTCCCACTAGCTATCTATTTTACATTTGTTAGTGTATATATGGAACTTTACTTTTATTTATTTATTTATTTTTGGCTGCGTTGGGTCTTCATTGCTGCACGCAGGCTTTCTCTAGTTGCGGCGAGCAGGGGCTACTCTTCGTTGCGGTGCGCGGGCTTCACATTGCGGTCGTTGGCTTCTCTTGTTGCGGAGCACGGGCTCTAGGCGCGCAGGCTGCAGTATTTGTGGCTTGCGGGCTCTAGAGCGTAGGCTCAGTAGTTGTGGCGCACGGGCTTAGTTGTTCCACGGCATGTGGGATCTCCCCGGACCAGGGCTCGAACCCGTGTCCCCTGCATTGGCAGGCAGCTTCGTAACCACTGCGCCACTAGGGAAGCCGTCAACTTTATTTTCAATCCCTGCTGTTAGCTTCATGCTTGGGAGTTGCCAGGTTAATAATTTTACAACCGTAATCTTTTCAGAAGGAATTGTGATTAATTTTGGTAGATTGTATAGTGGATTACCACCATCTTTATTTCCTCTCCCCTACCGTTTAATTCAGTTAGGCCATAAAACTTGTGAAGGATATGTTTGCTATTTCTTTTTTGGCCTCTTGAGCACTGAACACGATATTTTGTAAGAGCTTAGTAAATGGTGGTTGGATACTCAGATGAAGTACCCAATCTGTCCCTTCTTTTCCCTGACTTCCTCTTAGTCCTCAGTAAGTTTTGGCGAATACGACTAAGACATGCTCAGAATCTGCGAGGGGGTTTAAATAGGGATGCTTTAATGTCTCTGCGCTTTGTCTCCATATTTTACTGGCTGCAATTCCATGACTAGTGATACTCCCCTAGAGATCTGGACAGTATGCTTTCTTCTTGCTGTTTCTCATGCTGTCTCCGTGAATCCCCATCCGTCCTATGCATCAGGGCCAGGGCTGAACGACGTGTGTATGTTTACCTGGGTCGATTTTGCAAATGGGAAGGAATTTGTTGCTTCAGTGATTTGGACAAATCACTTCAGGTGGTTTCATGCACACATTCAAAGCTGTGCCCAGGTAATCATTGGAAAGATGTAGCAAAGAAGGAGGCAAGCCTGGGAGAGATGGAATGCACTTACATTTTTCATTTCCCTCTGCATAAATAGGTGTCACAAATACATTTTCTAAAATTTCTCTTGAGACTTCCTCTTTCACTGGATTGTTTAGAAGTGTGGTGTTTAATTTCCAAATGATTGGAGATTTTCCTTTCTGTTAACGATTTCCAGTTTAATTCCATTACGATCAGAGATTTTAATTCTTTAAAATGTGTTCATGTTTTATTTATGACCCAGGATGTGGCCTATCTTAGTGAGTATTCCCTGTGTGCTTGAGAGGAGTGGGTGTTCTGTCGTTGTTGGGTAGAATGTTCTGTAGATGTCAGGTGGATCCCATTTGTTGATGTTGTTCAGTTCTTCTATACACTTGCTGATTTCTTATCTAGTAGTTCTGTAGTTACTGAAAGAGGTGTTGAAATTGTCAGCTATAATGTGAATTTGCCTATTTCTCTTTCAGTCATGTCAGTTTTGGTTTTGTGTATTTTGCAGCTCTGTTGTTTGGGGTATACATGTATGTAGGATTGCTACATCCTCCTGCTAGACTGATCTTTTTATCATTATATAATGTCCCACTTTATCCCTGGTGATGTTTTTTCCTCTGAAGTCTACTTTATCTGATATTAGTAGGTCACTTCTGCTTTCTTTTGAATGGTGTTCGTATGATACATCATTTTGCATCCTTTTATTTTTAACCTACCGATATCATTATATTTGAAGTGAATTTCTTGTAGACAGCGTGTATTTGGGTTTGGGGAAATTTTAATTATTCTTTATTCTGCTCTTCCTTCCTGTTCATAATCTCTCAGTCTCCTGTTTTCCCATTGTATTTTATTTGTACTTATGGTATAGCAGTTTATCACATTTTGTCTTATGTACGTATTCGAATGTGATTATAGAAGCAGTCTCTTATGTATTTGAATGTGATTATAGAAGCAGTTTCTTATATCTTTGATGCCCCGTATGGAAGACAGGCAAATTTTGGTGACTTGAGTTCAGTATAGTACTATTTTAAAATTCGCTGTGCTCTATTACCTGGTTTTCTTTCATTGAAGTGCAGTTGATTTACAATGATATGTTAGTTTCTGGCGTACAGCAAAGTGATTCAGTTATACGTATATATACACATTCTTTTTCATATTCATTTCCATTATAGTTTATCACAGGATATTGAATATAGTTCCATGTGCTATACATCAGGACCTTGTTGTTTATCTCTCTTACCTGTTAATGGTAAACTTAAAGTGTAAAATCCATGAAAGAAATGAGATTTTACATTTTGAAAAATCTCATCCTTAGTTTACTTTAGGAAGGCATATTGATGTTTGGTTGCTACACATAAAAATGCTTATGTAAAAGATTTAAAACTTTATTTTTAATTCCATCAAAGGGAAATATTATATGAGAGAGTCATAGTCTCGAATTCTGAAATCTGGGAAATCTAAATTTAAGAAAATACAAACTAGAGTGTATTTGACATGAGAACTTCTTGGGTGAATTAACGTAAGATTGTTAGAGGATGAAGAGCTGTGGTGAAGGAGGGGAGTAGGTGGGAAGAAGCAAGTGAAAACTCCTTTCATTGCCAGTTCACACCCATTCTCTGCAACAAATCACATATTCTTACTCCCTAATATAATGTCAATGCTAACATTGCCCCTCATATATATATATATATATATATATATATATACACATATATATATATATATATATATTTAAAAAAAATTTTTGGGAGTATAGTTGATTTACAAGGCTGTGTTAGTTTCAGGTGTACAGCCCTCATATATTAATAATAGCAAAATATAGGGATTTCTGATGGCTCATAAAATAATAGCCTTATTGATGAGCACTAATAATTTTCGCAGAAGTGTTTTAGTAACATGTAGACTATGGTTACATCAGGGAACATTTTGCTTTTAGTTCAAGGGTTACAAACTCCACCGCCCACCTGAGTCAGGGAGGTCATTTAAATGTGTGAAATGGGTCAAGGGTTTACCAAGGAATGTTGAGGACTGTGGTAAAGTAGCAATTGCACGCCCCATATAAAGGCATTCCATTTAAAACATTTTAAAAATATTATGAAGGACATACAAAACATGTCTCCTGGTCAAGCCACCTTTGTGTGATCTCCAGTTAAATTACTTAGCCATTTCAATGGAGAAGAAAACTAGTCTGTCTTTATCACGTTCAGGGTGCCTTTACCTCACATGTAACTTTCTCGTTTTGGAGTCATGTGGAATCTCTGAATACGGAATCATCATATGGGGAGATTTTACAGTACACAGTGACTATAAGACATGATGCTATGCCTCAGGAATTTCTGACCCCTAGAATCTTAAAATCAATAGGCAGATTAAAAAAATCAGGGTTCCAAAAAGGTCTAAATAAATAGTCATTTTTACTTTAAAACTTATTTTGTATATGAACATGTATAATCTTTAAAATTAAGAATGGGACTTCCCTGGCAGTCCAGCGGTTAAGACTCCATGCTCCCCCTGCAGGGGGTACATGTTTGATCCCCGATCGGAGAACTAAGATCCCACATGATCCGTGATGCGGTCAAAAAAAAAAAAAAAAAAAAAAAACTTAGGCTAAAACAGCAAATAATTAAAACACTTAGCACAAAAAAACCCCAAAACAAAAGAATAACAATTATTTTTAAAAATTAAACTAAATAAAGGATGCCATCAATAATTCAATATATATTTTGCTCTAGATCAGGGGCCAGCAAAATTTTTCTGTAAAGGTTCAGATAGTAAATATTTTAGGCTTGCAGGCCACATGATCTCTGTCACGAGTAGTAAATTCTCTCATGGTAGTACAGAAGTAGCCACAGACAATATATGTGTGTGACTGTGTTCCAGTAAAAGTTACTATGGACTTTGTGATATTTTCAAAGAAAAAAATTGGGGTACTAGTTTTTTAAAAACAAATGGGTAAAACCATTAATAGTTACCCAAACCTTGAATGTTCAGCCAAAATTAAGTTGATATGAATCTTGTTTCTGCACTCTGAAGTGAGCTCAATTTACTATCAAAATCCCACAGGATATTTTCCAGTTGTTTTGGAAAGAAGGCAATATTATGTCTCAGAGCCAGCCCAGTGGCACACAGTGACCAGGCAGTGGGAGTATCTGCCCACATGGGAAGGCTTATGACTTGCACTGTTTTGCTGTGCATAGTGATAATAAAATGCAGACAGATTTTAGTCAGGTTTTTTATTATTCTTGAAATTGTCTGTCGTCAGTGAAGCCTATTGTTGGCTGTAGTCATTGCCTACACCAAGGGGCAGACCGCTTCCACTGGCCCATCCTTGGAACGCCACATGGGGCCAGCCTACATGATGTTTGCCCACATGGTATCATTGGAGGGCTGTAGGAAAGCCTCAGACAAGTCTACCATGAAACGCCTGAAATTCTGCCATTCACAACAGAAATAATAATGATAGAAGTGGAGAATTACCATTCACTGACTGTCTACCATGTGCCAGAAATTATGTGTTAAATGCTTCATCTATATTTGAAAGATGAGGAAATGGAGTTTCTGAGAGGCAAAATAACTTATCCAAGGCCACAGAAGGGGGCCAGATTGGGGGGGATTAGGGACTGGGTGCAGGGAGTGAGGAGGGTGGAGAAGGCGACGTGAGAAACCTCAGGAAAGAGGATGCGTAAAGTCATGAGAAGAAGTGGTTCTGAAGAGCCTAGGGGCAGGACAGGAATAAAGACGCAGACGTAGAGAATGGACTTGAGGACACGGGGAGGGGGAAGGGGAAGCTGGGACGAAGTGAGAGAGTGGCGTGGACATATATGCACTACCCAATGTAAAATAGATGGCTAGTGGGAAGCAGCCGCATGGCACAGGGAGATCAGCTCGGTGCTTTGTGACCACCTAGAGGGGTGGGATAGGGAGGGTGGGAGGGAGACACAAGAGGGAGGAGATATGGGGATATATGTATACACATAGCTGATTCACTTTGTTATACAGCGGAATCTAACACACCATTGTAAAGCAATTATACTCCCATAGAGACGTTAAAAAAAATGTATGTGAATAAACAGCTCATGAGCCGGGAACTTGAAGTGGCTATTAAAAATTGGGGGAGAAAAAAAAAAAAAGAAAAAAAGTCGTGAGAAGAGAGAGTTGCATGAGAAACATATGAAAGGGTAGGGTTGAAATGAACGAGTGTGTCACAGGTTTCCCATGGCTGCCTTTCTTCCCCAGTGTGTCCTTTCTCCTCATCTTGAGCAGTTTATTTACAGCTAACAATATGCAGAATGCTTCCAGATTGCTGCTGTCACAGGAGCCAGGGGTTTTCTGTGTCTGCTGAGCCTGCGGAATGCTCACTTGTGCAGTTTGTCAGCTATGCTGCAAACAAAGACTGAACCATATGACCAATCGTCATATAGAATTGCTCGAAAAGAAAACTTACTCCGTACACATTTATAAAGAAGCTTAAGTAATCATTGAAGCCTTCTTCCTAGCACTTTGATACAGTATTAAAAAAACACCACCACCAGCAACACTGAAGCAACATTCACAAGCATCACCATGTTGTAGAATAATTAATTACCATGGTTTGATTGTTATGTAAGATCACCTTTTCTAACCCCTAAAAACCATTTAACACCTTTTGAAAAGTGAGGTGATTGCGTAAGATGTAAAGGTAGTTTTGGTCTCATAGAAAGATTTCAGCATTTAACAGGCTCAGGGCCTTCCTCGTTCAAAAGAGGTGTGTCTTATTTTGGCAACCCAGATCTTTTTCCTACGAGTCTGTAAACATTTTAAGTATGGCCATAGCTGTCATGTAGTAAACGACCTCAACTAAGGTGAATACTAAAAGCACCTCTAGTGAGAAAAAGAAAAAGAAAAGAACAGAAAAAATAAGATGAAAAGCATGTCTACAATTGGTAAAAAGGGAAGGGCGAGACAGGGAAGTTATCATCATATTCACTGAAATTGAAAGTAAATGTTAAATGGATAGAAAGTTTTAAAGTTAGGAGACTAAAAGTGGTCCTGCAACTTCAGTGTGCATCTCTTTGACCTGGAGGGATTGTTAAAACACAGATCACAAGTCCTCACCCTGAAAGTCTCTGATTCAGAAGGTCTGGGCTTCCTTGGTGGCGCAGTGGTTGAGAGTCCGCCTGCCGATGCAGGGGACACGGGCTAGTCCCCCGGTCTGGGAGGATCCCACATGCCACGGAGCGGCTGGGCCCGTGCGCGTCCGGAGCCTGTGCTCCGCAACGGGAGAGGCCGCAACAGTGAGAGGCCCGCGCACCCCAAAAACAACAAAAAAAAAAACAGAAGGTCTGAGGTGAGGCCCGATAATCTGCATTTTTAGCAAGTTTCCAGGTAATGCTGATGATGCAGGTGTGGGGACCACCCTTTAAGAACTACTGGACCAGAGCAATGCTGCTTACTCTCTTCAAACTAACTACTCCTGATAGCAGAGGAGAGCAGGCAGCCACGGGCTGCATGTGTGAATCCTGTATCTACCGTTCACCAGTTCTGTGACCTTGGCCTAGGTACTTGACTGCTCTGTGGATTTTGCATTCTATTCTGTGACATATCCCTGCTTTTTTTCATATAAGAATGACACCCCCTTAAATCTTTTGAGTAAAATGTTAAGTTCTAGGGTAAGACACTGATCTGCAAACCCCACAGCACGCTAGAATCACCAAGGAGACTCGAAAAAATACTGATGGCTGGTACCCATCCCCAGAGACTCTTAACGTATTAAGTATAAGGTTAGCTTGGGAAGGGGCATTTTAAGAAAGTGGTTGGTGTAGTTATAACAGTACATGGTGTAGATCGGTGAAAATATGTAAGCCGAGGCTACATGCATCTACATGGAGAAATAAACCCTCAAAAAAGCAACAGGAAATAATCACATTATAACACAATAATACTTCTGTAAGGATCAAACACATTTAAAACAATTCCACATACATGGATGGTAAAAGTGTGAGAACTTGGACAGGAAACATAACCTACACCCCCAAGGTAATATTTACCTCTTGTTAGGAAGTGGCTTGGAGGATGCCATTGAAGCGGCATACAAAAGAAACTTCTGGTGCAAAAATATTGAATTACTTTTAAAAAAAGAACGGGAGCAAGTGTGACAAAATGTTAACATCTAATACATCTAGGTGGGAGTTAGATGAGTAATTTTTATATCATTATATACATTTCTGTTGTGGATTTGCAAGTCGTAGAAAGGGAAGCTACATCTTCTATGCTCAGGGAGTGTGTCAGTTGTGGACCTTGCTGTGTGGTACTGAAAAAGACAAGGGGAATCTATTGCACTGAGAATTCTCAAAAATACTTGACATGGGGCCCTTTTATTCAAGGAGAGTCTTGTAGGATGAGAGCCGTCAGAACACATTTGGGAAGCACTGCTTTATTGAATGGTGGACACCATCATCCAGCGTTCGGTATCATTATATGTCACCCCCAATGAGTGAAGACACAGACTTAAGCTTGTAAAGGATGGACTGTCATAGTCATGCTTGAGCTCCCACCCCTGCTTGATAGTAGGAATCAGGCAATTTAGATCTGCAAGTAGTTCAGAGTCAGGAGGTAGGTCACGGGTCCTCAGTGTTGCACCCACGTTCAGAGATTCACTAGGATTCTTGGGAATCAGCACATAGGTGCAGTCGGGGCTGAGATTTATCACAGCCATGTCGTAAGGATACAGAGCCAGATCCTAAGGGGACAAACACAGGCGGAGTCTGGAGGAATCCATGTGTACGCCTCCCATGAGGGGCCACACGCAACATCCTCTTCCCCCAGAAATTAAAATGCAGCATCATGTGTGCAGTGCTTTTGCCCAGGGAAGCCCTTTGAGACTCAGTTTAGGGTTGTTTTTTGTTTTTTACTGGAGGCTGGTCACATAGGCACCCTCTGCCTATCAAGTAGCAGAAGTCCAGACTTCCAGAAGGAAAGTAGGTGTCAGAATAAAAGACGTTGTTTGTATACGGTCCAGGCACAGTAAAAAGTCGTATCAATTAGGGAGTATTAAGTACCACCACCCCCCCCACACACACCGAAATCGAAGCTCCCAGACACCAGCCAAGGGCCAAGTTTGCAAACAGGCCTTTCTGAGGGTACCAGTCTCAGGACTGCTATGTTCTTGCGTCTGCAGAGGACAGTTGGCGGAAATCTCAGATACTACCATCGCTAGTATTAAGGAACCCTACAGGATAGAATGATGAGGTGAAACCAACAAGGTGAAGCCTATCAAGGGAAGACAAGAGCTTTGCCTTAAAGTCCAAATGTCAATTCCGAGTATTGGCTGGAGGAGACCCAGCTTGACAGCAATTAATGAGAAAAACCTCAGGGGGGTTTGCTGCTCAATATCAATTAACAGTGTTAACTGGGCCATTGGAAAAACTAATTGAAACTTATTCTAAATTAATGGGCGTGTCATGTCCAGATCAATGGATGTAGAACTCCCATGGTATTCTGAAACGACCAAACATCGTTTGGAAGATGTATGCACTTCTAAGGCTTTTATTCTAATACATGGATGAATAAATAAAAGATGTGTAGTAGGTAGTGAGGGCCGCTAGAGTGACACATGTATGAGCAGCCTTACCATTTTTGAAATGAGGTTTTGAAAATTTTGAAATGAGTCTGGGAGATTCTCTTTTGCTCCATTTGGCAGAATTGAGACCAGTGGAGGCAGCTTTAGGAGACAGATATGGAGACAATATAAAAAGGAATGAGAACAGCCCAGCTATGGAATTAGCTGACTTGGGCAAGAATGTCTTCCCCAATAATGGAAGTATTCACTCAGCTGGATGAACATGTGTCTCTAGACTGGAGGAGACATTGAAACTGAAGATCTGTAGAGTCTCTTTCTACTCTACAATGCTTGACCCTATGGTCCTATTAATTTAGACGTTTCCACTGTGCCCGTGGCTCAGAGGCTGCTGAACGGACGGTCAGAGGAAGAACAGGAGTCATGACCTGTGCCCGGTGTCTCAGTCTCATTTTGAGTGTTGCTGCAGGAACCCCGGGGATGCTCCCAAGCCCTGGGGGCTCATTTCATAACATTGCCTCATACAGGCAGGCCCTAAAAGTTTTGGAGATACAACTTTTCACTGGCAAGATTCATGCTTGAAATTTCGCCTCTAGAATTAATCTTCTAAGGATTCTGTGACAGACATCAAGACACTACCTCAGTGAAGGACTCTGTTAAGTTTGAGATGCAATTTCAGTATACACCAGAAAGTTCCTTAGTCCCAACTGACCAGAGCTTCTCACGTTATACCATTAAGCATTCATTTTTCTGCATCTTACTAATATGTCAACTTTCACAAAACACCCACTAAAAATAAATACCCCTGAGTGAAGTAGTGCTTTAGCTAATCTCATGTAAATCAGGGTTCTCTACATGTTCCATATTATGTAAAAATTATTGATTTCTATCAGGAAAAATTCAGTTGTATCAGTAAAAAAAAACAAACAAAAAATTGTGTCCCCACCATGCCTCTATCTGTTTTATTTCCTCATATACTTGACTCCCTGGACTCAGTCTCATTCAAACTTACTTCCTTGGAACAACCAGAACCCTAGTCACAGCCAGCTCTCTGCCTGCCCTGCAGCTGTACCCTGCTAGTGCCTTTGGCTGGAGTAAAACTCACGGCCATGCAGATGGGTCTCTCTTGAAATTCATAGTGCAAACCTCGCGTGGGCCCTTAATGCAGCTGGGCCATCAGACTATTCTTCCCCAATCTAGTCACTCTCGCGAAAGTGTATCTCAGACTTGAGTGTGCTGTCAGTCACCCGGGGGTCTTGATAAATAACACTTTCTGATCTTGCCTTTGAGTATGAGAGCCTGTGTTTCTAACAGGCCTCCAGGTAAGGTACAACACAACAGTGTATATGTGTCCATGCCACTCTCTCACTTTGTCACAGCTTACCTTTCCCCCTCCCCGAGTCCTCAAGTCCATTCTCTAGTAGGTTTGTGTCTTTATTCCTCTCCTGCCCCTAGGTTCTTCAGAACCATTTTGAGTTTTTTTTAGATTCCATATATATGTGTTAGCATACGGTATTTGTTTTTCTCTTTCTGACTTACTTCACTCTGTATGACAGACTCTAGGTCTATCCACCTCATTACAAATAGCTCAGTTTCGTTTCTTTTTATGGCTGAGTAATATTCCATTGTATATATGTGCCACATCTTCTTTATCCATTCGTCTGTTGATGGACACTTAGGTTGTTTCCATCTCCAGGCTATTGTAGATAGAGCTGCAGTGAACATTGTGGTACATGACTCTTTTTTGAATTATGGTTTTCTCAGGGTATATGCCCAGTAGTGGGATTACTGGGTCGTATGGTAGTTCTATGTTTAGTTTTTTAAGGAACCTCCATACTGTTCTCCATAGTGACTGTATCAATGTACATTCCCACCAACAGTACAAGAGGGTTCCCTTTTCTCCACATGCTCTCCAGCATTTATTGTTTGTAGACTTTTTGATGATGGTCATACTCACTGGTGTGAGGTAATAACTCATTGTAGTTTTGATTTGCATTTCCCTAATGTTTAGTGATGTTGAGCATCTTGTCATGTGTTTGTCGGCCATTTGTATGTCTTCTTTGGAGAAATGTCTATTTAGGTCTTCTGCCCATGTTTGGATTGCGTTGTTTGTTTTTTTGATATTGAGCTGCATGAGTTGTTGTATATTTTGGAGATTAATCCTTTGTCAGTTGCTTCAATTGCAAATATTTTCTCCCATTCTGAGGGTTCTCTTTTCGTCTTGTTTATAGTTTCCTTTGCTGTGCAAAAGCATTTAAGTCTCATTAGGTCCCATGTGTTTATTTTTGTTTTTATTTCCATTTCTCTGGGAGGTGGGTCCAAAAGGATCTTGCTGTGATTTCTGACATAGAGTGTTCTGCCTAAGTTTTCCTCTAAGAGTTTGATAGTTTCTGGCCTTACATTTAGGTCTTTAATCCATTTTGAGCTTATTTTTGTGTATGGTGTTAGGGAGTGATCGAATCTCGTACTTTTACATGTCCCTGTCCAGTTTTCCCAGCACCACTTATTGAAGAGGCTGTCCTTTCTCCACTGTACATTCCTGCCTCCTTTATCAAAGATAAGGTGACCATGTGCGCGTGGGTTTCTCTCTGGGCTTTCTATCCCGTTCCATTGATCTGTCTTTCTGTTTTTGTGCCATTACTATACTGTCTTGATTACTGTAGCTCTGTAGTATAGTCTGAAGTCAGGGAGCCTGATGCCTCCAGCTCCATTTTTCTTTTTCAAGATTGCTTTGCCTATTCAGGGTCTTTTGTGTTTCCATACAAATTGTGAAATTTTTTGTTCTAGTTCTGTGAAAAATGCCATTGGTAGTTTGATAGGGATTGCATTGAATCTGTAGATTGTTCTGGGTAGTAGAGTCATTTTCACAGTGTTGATTCTTCCAATCCAACAACATAGTGTATCTCTCCATCTGTTTGTATCAACTTTAATTTCTTTCATCAGTGTCTTATAGTTTTCTGCATACAGGTCTTTTGTCTACTTAGGTAGGTTTATTCCTAGGTATTTTATTCTTTTCATTGCAGTGGTAAATGGGAGTGTTTCCTTAATGTCTCTTTCAGATTTTTCAGCATTCGTGTATAGGAATGCAGGAGATTTCTGTGCATTAATTTTATATCCTGCTACTTTACCAAATTCATGGTTTAGCTCTAGTAGTTTTCTGGTAGCATCTTTAGGATTCTCTATGTACAGTATCATGGCATCTGCAAACAGTGACAGTTTTGCTTCCTCTTTTCCAATTTGGATTCCTTTTATTTCTTTTTCTTCTCTGATTGCTGTGGCTAAAACTTCCAAAACTATGTTGAATAAGAGTGGTGGGAGTGGGCAACCTTGTGTTGTTCCTGATGTTAGTGGAAATGCTTTCAGTTTTTCACCATTGAGGACGATGTTGGCTGTGGGTTTGTCATATATGGCCTTTAGTATGTTGAGGTAAGTTCCCTCTATGCCTACTTTCTGGAGGGTTTTTATCATAAATGGGTGTTGAATTTAGTCGAAATCTTTCTCTGCATCTATTGAGATGATCCTATGGTTTTTCTCCTTCAACTTGTTAATATGGTGTATCACATTGATTGATTTGCGTATATTGAAGAATCCTTGCATTCCTGGAATAAACCCCACTTGATCATGGTGTATGATCCTTTTAATGTGCTGTTGGATTCTGTTTGCTAGTATTTTGTTGAGGATTTTTGCATCTATGTTCATCAGTGATATTGGCCTGTAGTTTTCTTTCTTTGTGACATCCTTGTCTGGTTTTGGTATCAGGGTGATGGTGGCCTCGTAGAATGAGTTTGGGAGTGTTCCTCCCTCTGAATATCTTGGAAGAGTTTGAGAAGGATGGGTGTTAGCTCTTCTCTAAATGTTTGATAGAATTTACCTGTGAAGCCATCCGGTCCTGGGCTTCTGTTGGAAGATTTTTAATCACAGTTTCAATTTGAGTGCTTGTGATTGGTTTGTTTATATTTTCTGTTTCTTCCTGGTTCAGTCTCAGAAGGTTGTGCTTTTCTAAGAATTTGTCCATTTCTTCCAGGTTGTCCATTTTATTGGCCTAGAGTTGCTTGTAGTCACCTCTCATGATCCTTTGTATTTCTGCAGTGTCAGTTGTTACCTCTCCTTTTTCATTTCTCATTCCATTGATTTGAGTCTTCTCCCTTTTTCTCTTGTTGAGTCTGGTTAATGGTTTACCAATTTTGTTTATCTTCTCAAAGAACCAGCATTTAGTTTTACTGATCTTTGCTATCGTTTCCTTCATTTCTTTTTCATTGATTTCTGATCTGATCTTTATGATTTCTTTCCTTCTGCTAACTTTGGGGGTTTTTTGTTCTTCTTTCTCTAATTGCTTTAGGTGCGAGGTCAGGTTGTTTACTCGAGATGTTTCCTGTTTCTTGAGGTAGGATTGTATTGCTTAAACTTCCCTCTTAGAACTGCTTTTGCTGCATCCCATGGGTTTTGGGTTGTTGTGTTTTCACTGTCATTTGTTTCTAGGTATTTTTTGATTTCCTCTTTGATTTCTTCATGATCTCTTGGTTATTTAGTAGCGTATTTTTTAGCCTCCATGTGTTTATGTTTTTCCTGGAATTGATATCTAGTCTCGTAGCGTTGTGGTCGGAAAAGATAGTTGATGTGAACGACCAAACGAAAAAAGAATTCCACCAATGATAACAAGCGCTAAAAACTATACTAAGAAAAAAAAAAAAAGGACAGACAGAACCCTAGGACAAATGGTAAAAGCAAAGCTATACAGACAAAATCACACAAAGAAGCATACACTTACATACTCACAAAAAGAGAAAAAGGAAAAAGCATATATATATATATATATATATATATATGTATATAAAAGGAAGAGAGCAACAAAAGCAATAAACAAACATACCAATGATAATAAGCTCTAAATACTAAACTAAAATAAACATAAAACCAGAAACAAATTAGATGCAGAAAGCAAACCCCAAGTGTGCAGTTGTTCCCAAAGTCTACCGCCTCAATCTGGGAATGATTCGTTGTCTATTCAGGTATTCCACAGATGCAGGGTACATCAAGGTGATTGTGGAGATTTAATCTGCTGCTCCCGAGGCTGCTGGGAGAGATTTCCCTTCCTCGTCTTTGTTCGCACAGCTCCTGGGGTTCAGCTTTGTATTAGCCCCACCTCTGCGTGTAGGTCACCTGTGGGCATCTTTCGGGAAGTCTGAGGTCTTCTGCCCACATTCAGTAGGTGTTCTGTAGGAGCTGTTCCACACATAGATGTATTTTTGATGTGTTTGTGGGGAGGCAGGTGATCTCCACGTCTTACTCCTCCACCATCTTGAAGGTCCCTTCCAATTCTTTCTTTTCATTGTGCAAGATTCAGGCCCCACGAATCCTAGATCTGTCCGTGCTCTGACATCTATACCATTACCCTTGGGCCCCAGTCCCCACACACTTGCCCTGAGCTCCTGCCATGCTGGCCTTCTCACCATTCCTCAGACAATTCTGTCGTTCCCTGGTCTCTGCACTGGTCCCCCTGCCTGGAGCCTTCTTCCTCCAAACATCCACATTGCTTGCTTCTTCCCCTTTCAGAAGTCTTTTCTCAAAATTGACATTCACAGGGAACTATATTCAATATCCTGAGATAAACTATAATGGAAAAGAGTATTTTTAAAATGGCTTTGTATAACTGAATCACTCTGCTGTACAGCAGAAACTAACAAAACATTGTAAATCAACTATACTTCAGTGAAGAAGAAAGAAAAAAAAAATTCACCTTCTCCGTAAGGCCCTCCCTGTCCTGTCCTCTCCTCTCCTTTGAATATGAAGTCCATATCTACACATACTCCTGAAACTTCTTATTCCACTTTCATTGTCTCCTTTCTGTAGCATCTTTCACACTCTAAAGTAGATAGATTGATAATGATTGATCAAGCAATAGATAGATGCTAGACACTATCAACAACCAATCAGGTTATTATGCTTCAAGCTAATTGCCCCTCCACAAGAATGTACTCAATAAATATTTGTTAAATGAATGAAGCACTCCTACATCAAAACCTGTGAATCATTTACTTAGGTCTCACATACACACACACACACACACACAAAATGCTCTTCTAAACCAAAAGGATAACAACTTCTAGGATCTTAAGTGAAATGAAAATCAAGATGGAGTCACTATTGCTAAGAGAGCTCTCTAAAATGGATCCGGGAGGCCATTAAGGAAGTGTGACTTATGCATGTCTCCGCCTGGATGGAATCTGATCTTTTGACTTGATGAAGCCTCCCAGAACACCGGCCAGAAACTCAAGATACTTATCTGACAGTGACCCTAAAATAACTCGTGACAGTCTATCTATTGTTGGACCCCTACCCTAAAACAACTTGTGTTCCTTAAGGACAAATATTTTCTGACTCAAGTCAGAGTCAGTCACCGTTCTCTCCAGGCAACTTTTAACCAACCATCATGTGGCTTTTTGTCTCTATAAGCCCCTGACTCTTTCTCTTCCCCAGAGCATTCTTTCGGGGTTACCCGAATGTGGGGGTCTCCCAAATTGCAATTCTTAAGACCCCAGATAAACACTTTTCTTATCTGCAGCCTCCTGCATTATTATCATTATTATTATTATTATTTTTGGTTGACACCCCTTACTGTGCCTTGTAGAAATTTAATATCAACATGATACTCTGTGCCCCAAAATGTGAAAGTGTGGAGAAAATGTGACTCTTTGATTGAAAAGGCCCGGGGAAATATTGTAGGGTTTAGTTGTAGTCGGTGGATGCATATTCTTCTTTTTGGATCGTGTGAGGATTTTTCTTTTAAGATGATTTTTTTAGAGCAGTTTTAGGTTCGCAGAAAAATTGAGAAAGGTACAGACTTTTCCCTTATACCCCCTGCCCAGAGGTTGCAGGTTGTTACTACAGAAAAAGGACAGCATGATGTTTATAGTTGAATGACTGCAGGACAAAGGACAAAAGCTGCCTGTGAAATAAAGCTTCTCAGACGCATGGCTCTCGGTTCAGGAAACCAGAGAATTCTATGGTGGTCATTATTTAGACCAGTGAGGAAAATGAGTACAGCGGAAAATGTGGAATGCTGTGAGCATTGGATACAAGCCAGACGTTTGAAATGATTGTTTATTAACTTCTTTTCTGCCTGAATTTGTTTAGCTTTTTTTTTTTTTTTTTTCTTTTCTCGCCTGAGAAGTGAGGATCATTTTTCCACACCTGCATGATAGGGTAGCATCCAGGGCTCCATTTCCATCACAGTGCAGGAGGGGATGGCGGCAGGATCCTGACAGATGTTAATTTTGCTTCTGTCTCAGAACTTCACGTTTCAGGAAAACTCTTCCTCCTTGTCAACAGCAAATTAAGTTAGAGTTAATAGCTATGTTTCTTGTGTCTTCCCCTGGCTGTGGGCGGCTTCAAGCAACTTCTGTCACTGTGTGAGAGGCTGGATGAGAGGTCACGTTTCTCCTTCTCGCTGAAACAAAAGAAAGATTCAGTCATAATGTTTTCTGCTTGGCTTAGCACATACCCTGGGATGCTTACATATTTTGCATGGAGATTCTAGGGAAATTTTAATTTCAAGAACAGGTATCCCCTATGAGGATCAGTTGTCCGGGTGGTTAACCGTGTTTGTTCTTCATTTATATTTTACAAACCTATTTGTAGCTTTGGTTCATGTCTGATACTGAGCCTTGCCAGTTGTCAGAGAGCTATAGCTTTCTGTTCACAGCATGATGAACTGGCAGGAGGGGGCCTCCAATGGGCGCGGATGGCTTGTGGGGGCCGAGGGAGGGGCCACACGAGCCAGGGCTTATGAGGTTTGTTACTTTGTTATCCAAGTGAATAAGACACTAGTCTTACTGCCTTCGTCCTGGCGCCCACACAGCAGGCCGAAGGACCCTGTTGAAACCAGAATGAGATCATGTCACTCCACGGCTTCGCACGTTCCCTTGGGTCCTCATTTCACTCAGAGGAAAGACAGAGTCTTCACAAT
The DNA here is from genome assembly GCF_964165515.1 of Mesoplodon bidens. Taxonomy (NCBI): domain Eukaryota; kingdom Metazoa; phylum Chordata; class Mammalia; order Artiodactyla; family Ziphiidae; genus Mesoplodon; species Mesoplodon bidens. The sequence goes on from NC_138163.1 coordinate 107,687,268, forward strand.
GGCCCCCAAAGCCCTCCTCGATCGGACCCATGCCCGCCTCTTACCTCTCCAGCCTCTTCTATTATTCTCCACCCGCCTCGCTCCATCCACTTGGACCACACTGGTCTTCTTGCTGGGCCTAGGACACACCAAGCCCATACCCTCCTCTTGTCCCTTGCATTTGCTGTCTCATCTGCCTGGAATTCTCTTCCCCCAGATTTCCTCAAGGCACCCTCCCTCATCTTCCACAAATCTCTGCTTAGAAGTCATCTTCTCACAGAGGCTTACCCTGACTGCTACATTTTAATTAGCACCCTCCAGACACCGCACTCACACATATATACCTAACTTTTCTCTTCTCTGCTTTCATTGTCCCATAGCCCTCTGTCATCATTTAACATTGTAGATTATCTTTCTTGATTGTTGTATCGTCTGTCTTTCCTACTGTGTACAGTGGAAGCTCCAAGAACGCATTGATTTTTACCTTGATATGATGTTCACTGCTCTAGTCCAAGCCCCTGGAATAGCACTTGGAATGTAGCCAGGTTGAGCATCCATTACTGGTTTGCCAGGACCATCCCAGTTATGCCTGAGGTCCTCGTGTGATTATTAACGGCACTCCCTTCACTGTGCAAAGTGTTAGATGCTTAGATTTATGGTCACTGTACACAGAGGAGAGGCTCAGTAACTATATCTTTATCTACTTATTTATTTATTTATTTATTTTTTCATTTCAGTTTATGGACAATGTATCTGCTAGGTTTTTTTTTTTTTTTTTTTTTTTTTGGCAGTACGCGGGCCTCTCACTGTTGCGGCCTCTCCCATTGCGGAGCACAGGCTCCGGATGCGCAGGCTCAGTAGCCATGGCTCACGGGCCCAGCCGCTCCGCGGCATGTGGGATCTTCCCAGACCGGGGCACGAACCCGTGTCCCCTGCATCGGCAGGCGGACTCTCAACCACTGCGCCACCAGGGAAGCCCTCAGTAACTATATCTTAATTGAGAGGCTGCTCCCTCAGGCGTACAAGCTTTTCTAGTTGTGGTTCAGGCAAATAGTCAGGACTGGGAAAAAAATCATATCGCTCACCAGGATAAAGCAGCTGAGGCTCAGAAATGGTGGTATAGAAGAGCAGCTGGCAGCTGGAAGGTCAGTCTTTGGGCTACAGTCCATCAGCCTCTGATATTCAGGAGCAGGGTACCAGTCTCCTACAAAGAGCACAGTGGAGTCACTGCTCCTGCAAGAAGCCTTGGGGACTAGAAAGTTGACCGGAGCAGAAATGTAGACTAGCATCCAAAGCAGAAATCTAGCTTTAAAACTGGGGTAGCAGCCAGGTAATCACACGTTCAGTTAAAAACGCAGCTAATGAAAAGGATTCTTGGGACCTCCCTGGCGGTCCAGCGGTTAAGGCTTCGTCTTCCCACGCAGGGGGTGCGGCCTCGATCCCTGGTCGGGGAGCTAGGATCCCACATGCCTCGTGGTCAAAAAAACACAAAACAGAAGCAATATTGTAACAAATTCAATAAAGACTTTATTTTACTTTTTAGTATTTATTTACTTATTTAATTTTATTTATTTTTGGCCTCATTGGGTCTTCGTTGCTGCACGTGGGCTCTCCTCTAGTTGGTACGAGCGGGGGCTTCTCTTCATTGTGGTGCGCGGGCTTCTCATTGCAGTGGCTTCTCTTGTTGTGGAGCATGGGCTTCAGTAGTCGTGGCACGTGGGCTCAGTAGCTGTGGCACGTGGGCTCAGTAGTTGTGGCTCGTGGGCTCAGTAGTTGTGGCTTGTGGGCTCTAGAGCGCAGGGTCAGTAGTTGTGGTGCACGGGCTTGGTTGCTCCGCGGCATGTGGGATCTTCCCGGACGAGGGCTGGAACCCGTGTCTCCTGCACTGGCGGGCAGATTCTTAACCACTGCGCCACCAGGGGAGCCCTCGATAAAGACTTTTAGAATGGTCCACATGAAAAAAAAAAAAAGAAAGAAAAAAAGGATCCTTAATGCTTTAGTCTCTTGAATGAACCCTTTGAAGCCTTTACGTATGTTCAAAATCATCCTTTTCTTAATGAAGACTGTGGCTCCCCTTCTACATGCCTTGTTAATCTGTGACTTTCCCTTGTTTCAAAATATATTCTTGAATATCTTTTTTAATATATCTTTCACTTTGATTTCTCATTCCCTGTATTAGTTTTCTATTGCTGACCTAGCAGCTGGCCACAAGCTTTTAGCAGCTCAAAACAACCCAAATATATCACCTCATGGTTCTGCAGGTCAAAAGTATGGGTTGGATCAGCGGGTTTTTCTACTCTGGTCCCACAAAGCTGAAATCAAGGCATTGGCTGGCCTGGGCACTTACGTGGAGGCTCTTGAGAGCTATTCCCCTGCTAGGCACATTCAGGTTTTTAGAGGGATTCAGTTGCATGCTGCTTTAGGACTGACGCCCCCATTTCCTTGCCGGCCGTTGTCTGGGAGTCGTTTACAGCTCCGGGAAGCTGCCCACATTCCTTGGTTTGTGGTCCCTTTTTACCTTCAAAGCCAGCAAGAGTAGGTCGACTTCCTGTCCCAATTGGAATCTCCCTGACCTGTTCCTCCCTAGCATCTCTCCTCCATTCTCCTCTGCTGCTGCATCTCTGACTGACTTTTCAGCCTTCCTCTTTTGTTTCTCTGGATTCATTTGTTTCTAATGGGCCCACATAGATAACCCAGAATATTCTCCCTATCATAAGGTTAACTGATTAATCGCTGTTGATCAGTTATTGTAATAAACTGTAAGAACTGTAATAAACAGATTAATTACATCTGCAAAGCCCCTTCACAGCAGTACCTAGATTAGTATTGGGTTGAATAAGCAGGAAAGGGGACTCTTGGGGGAGTCACCTTTAAGAACTCTGCCTGTCACACTCCTCCTGCTTTTGAAAATGTATATTTGAATCTCTCTTCAAAATGTTGAGTGTTAGGCACTTGAGGTGTTTTTACTTGTGAGTATGAGGGCCTCCCTGCCCTGCAGCTCTCCAAATGATGCCTGCGAAGGTGGTAAAATGGGTGGGCAGAACCTTGGGCCGGACTTAAAAAGTAAACTCATTTGGTGAGAACTGATTTGTGAGAGTCCTCCGGCTTCTGGCTGGTACTCAGTAACTTCATTCCTTCCTACCAGCAGAGTGTTTAGTAAATAGCAAACTTCGATGTCAACAATGTGTCTCCAAGTCTCTGATTTCCAAGGCAGGGGAAATGGGTAGGAGGATGTGCACAGGGCTTAGAAAACTCCAGCACGGGAGCATAATTATCAAAACGGTGCACCCGGGAAGTGGAGGTGGGAGGATCCCACGTAACTGAGGCCCACCAGATAGATGTGAATTGTGACAAGGGACATGTGGGTGATGATTCTGAAACTGCCGCAGTAACTCCTCTCTGGAGCTAGGATAGGTCAAAGGTGGTGGTTCTCCAAGTGTGAGTCCTAGACCAATCAGCGTCACCTGGGAACTTGTTAAAAGCATCAGTTCTTGGGCCCCATTCCCGACCTATTGAATCAGAAACGCTAGGGATAGGGCCCAGGTGTCCGTGTTTTAACATGCCCTCCAGGTGATTCTGATGCAGGCTGGAAGGAGTCCAACAGTGATTTCAAAGGGATTCCAAGGGGTTCCCCTTTCTGAAGATTAGGCTGCTCTCAAGATAATGGAGAGAAAGGAAACGGGCTTGCTCCCTGGTTGGGGTCCCCTTCTGTTGAGCCATCACACTGCACAAGAAACAGAAAGAGACACATTATCTGCAGGAGGTAAGTGTGTAAGGTTAAAATATCACGGACATTCTCAATTACCTTTCATGCATAACACCGTGTTAGTGGTTTTCTGAGAAGACGTGAGCACAGAATTATTTCCTCTAGAAATTTATACGCAGGACGCAGTTCCTTAACATCATACTTGAATATTTTCTCTAGAATGGGAGTTTTGTTGCCCGGAACCTCTGGGAACATTTTCCAACTTCAGTAATCTAGGACTATACTTAGTGCCCAGGGGCAAGAATATTTAAAATTTGAAAAACATTCCCCAAGAGATTCTGATCAAGTTCAGCGTTTCTCTGGTCCTGGTGAAAGCCATGGAGGAAGGAGTGTTCACGTCAAGGTTCCGACCTGAGCTTAAGGTGTTCCTAAGTCGTTCAACTGAAGCCCTTCAGGTCTGTCAGCTTTTCACTCACGACCCAGGGTGTGGAGGGCCCTGTTACCAATTTGGCTGCTAAATGGCTGGTGCTGAATAAAAGTAAGGGTCTAAACAGCAACAGTGAGCCCTGTCTCTCTACAGTGAGCTTCTCCTTTGATTGAACTTGGATGTGGGGCTGGCAAGTTGCCCAGACCATCAGCGAGTGAAAGAATTTATTGTGAGTAAATGCTTGAGGCGGAGGGAGTGGAAAAGGTCAAGGGCACGGTTGAACTCAGACATCGGCTTGGCTTCATAAAGAGAGGCGTGGGCCCTGTTCAAGGAATTGAGGCTTTTGTCCTCTTTTTCTTTCTTTGCTAAATGCTGATTGACTCCCTTTTCCCTGAGACGGTATGCTTTGGCTTTTGTTTTCCTCTGTTTGTTTTTTGGTTGGCCTGGAAGCTCCATGACCAAAAGAAATGGCTTTTCTGGATGTTTTGTCTTCAAGTTTTTTTTTTTTTTTTTTTTTTTTTTTTGCTGTACGCGGGCCTCTCACTGCCGTGGCCTCTCCCGTTGCGGAGCACAGGCTCCGGACACACAGGCTCCGCGGCATGGCTCGCGGGCCCAGCCGCTGCGCGGCATGTGGGATCTTCCGGGATAGGGGCACGAACCCGTGTCCCCTGCATCGGCAGGCGGACTCTCAACCACTGCGCCACCAGGGAAGCCCCTGTCTTCAAGTTTTGACATACCCAAGCAGCAACTCCTGAAACTTGTTCCTTGAGAGCTGCCTGCCCCCCAGCTCTGCCATTTCCAAACTCTGTAAGCTTGGGCAAGTCACTTAGCGCCTCAGCGTCTCATCTGCAACATACAGATATAATAGTTCTTACCTCACTGGGTGACTTTAAGGGCTGAGTGAGTTCGTAAATGGCAAGTGCTTACAACCGCGCCCCACGTAGAATAGGCGCACAGCAAATAGGAAAATTCTTATTGCTGTTGTGGTGGCTGCTTGCCCTGCCCTGGATCTCTTACTTCTCACACTTCCCCTCTTTCACCCAGTATGTACCACATGCCTGGTGGCCATAACTAGGGGAGAAGACAGACGCCATGGATTGGAGGTGAAATAGTTCCCCAAAGGCCACATCCCATCTGCATTCATAGTACCTCCTTGTCTTCTCTGACTGACCGTGAGTTCCTTAATGAAATGGTAGGAGAGTGAAAGAATAGCAAAGAATTACTTTAATGACCTGAAAATGTGGCCTTTGAGCATCTAGAAATGGAAACAGTAGAAACTAGCACAAACAAATTTTAAATCATTCCAACATAATGTACAGACCGTGTCAGTCAGAATAGGCAACGTCTTGTGCAGGGAAGCCCAGCATTGTAAGAATGTATGACAACAAGGGCTTATTCCTTGCTCACATAACCAGTCTGTCCTGGGGAAGCTGGGTCCCTCCTCCACAGCTCTCTTCTCTGGCCGACTTGGGCTGTGAGGGCAGCCAGCTTCTGGAGGGTTGCTGTATTGTCACTATGGCACATGAAGAAGGTCACGAGGGACTTCCCTGGGGGTCCAGTGGTTAAGACTCCGGGCTGCCAATGCAGGGGGGCCGGGTTTGATCCCACATGCTGCAACTAAGAGCCTGCGCGCATGCTGCCACTAAAGATCCCGCCCGCCGCAACGAAGATCCCATGTGCCGCGCTGAGACCCGGCGCAGCCAAATAAATAAATAGATAAAAGAAATATTAAAAAGAAAAAAAGAAAAGTAAAGCTTAAAAATAGGATAAACAAAAAAAAAAGAAAACGGTCATGAGGCAAATCATGTACTCGTTCTTAAAGCTGCAGCCCAGAAATCAGCCACTTCTCCTCACATTCCTTTGGCTAAAGCAAGTCAGCCGTCTATGCTTAACTTCCACGGGGTACATTTAATCTTTGAAGCAATATCCTAAAAACTATAAACATTGGAAACTATTGCTTCAAAAGAAATAATGAAAGCTATTTCATATTTAACAGTATAAGGACACAAATGAACCTGAAGTGAATCATCTCAACCCCAAGTGCAAATTATATCAAGTCAGTTTTTTCAGTCTTAACTCCCTTTTTTTTTTTTTGGCCGCACTGTGTGGCATGCGGGATCTCAGTTCTTCGACCAGGGATCAAACCCGTGCCCCTGCATTGGGAGCATGGAGTCTTAACCACTGGACCACCAGGGAAGTCCTTCATGTAATACTTACATGATTAGTATACTTTTTCAAAAGCATCACCATAAGCAGAATGATACAATTTTCAAACACTTGAATTGTCTAAGAAAGAACTGCATAAAAAGATCAGTCTCATTCCGATTTTAGGACAATAGAGAGGGAAGTGGAATTTTTCTCCCTGACTTATTTGTATTATCCTACATTTGTAGATATATAATTCCTAAAGTGTATTTTTCTGTAATGTCTTTTGTTCCTGGTGTTCAGTGTATGCATATATGTATTCCAGTTGCTTTAATTCAAAGAAACTACTTAAAATTTAACTAAGGAAATATATTTTTGAGAAAGTCTATCAAGTTTACTAGGTTGTAAGCATGGACTACAGTCTTTTTTCTTTTAAGTTAACCTTGGTAATTCCAGCTGTATAATTCAGTGTTTGCATTTAAAGCCAACTCTGAATTATCCACAGCTGTGAAATGAGAATAATAATAAACAATATCTTAAATTACTAAATTTTATATACTTATTTAATCCCTTCAATGCTCAGAAGGAGGTGCTATTATCCCCCCTGCCCCGATTTTACAATTTTAGAGATTGAGGAGAGGCTAAGAGACTTAACTAGGGTGACACAGTAAGTGGCAGAGAGAGCAGGCAAATCCTAGTCTCCCTGGGCACCAGAGTCGGTGCTCCTAATACCACTCTATGCTCAGGTGCTGACCAAGCCCCCCCAGAGTGAAATAAGACCATTTTGATTATCCAACTGAACTTATCCACATGGAATCCCTGAATATATAAAACAAAAACAGGATTACTTAGGGCCAGATAAAAATACATCCCAGTGAGTTAAGAGTAGGTATAATTTACCCAAAAGCATAATGATCACCTACCTGCACTAGTAGAATGAGTCCAATACAACGATTATCTATGTTTAAAGTATATAAGGAGGGAGTAGCAGGCTTTTGTAGGCTAAACGGATGAAAAAACAGTTGTGCTTATAGATAAGCAGCTGAATCCTTAATATTAAAGGAAAAACAACTATTTAAAAAAATGGTTTAAACTGGTAGGTATGTGAAAGGCTTCTTTAGTAAAAGCAGAGATGAACAGCAAGGAATATGCAGTAGCTTCAACTCACCTATTAACACATGAACCTCCAGGCCTGCCAAGAGACTTAGAGTGGCCAGACGTGTCATAATAGGCTTTTAGTTTTCAACAGGATCAGAGAGAAATCACATTTTAACTCCGATTAATTCCAACATCCTGTTAATTGAATACCTTGACAAGCTGGTTAATGAGACCATGGACGGAAGAATGTAAGATCACTTGTTTTTTATTGTGGCTTTTCAGTTTACATTTCCTTCATAAAGAAAAGCTGATAAATTACATTGGAAAATCTGTATTTGTAACCAGAAAATAAATTGCTATTACAGTAACTTTGCTAGGGTAGGCAGGCTACAGTATAAAGGGCATTTATTTTTAGGTAGATTGCTGGTGTTCAAAAATGTTCTATTTGCAAGGCTAGCTTGGTTAGCCACTATGCAGAAAAAGGGTTAAGATAACATGCCTGAGACTGCTTTCGTAAGAATGGTCTGTTAGTAAGGTTGGACCTTGCCTGGCTCTGGGAACTTGGAGTTTGGGAGGGTTCCCACCAGTCCCAGAACTGATAAGGGTGACTCACTGGGTCTAAGTGGTTTGTGCAGTGTAGTTCCTGCTGAACTCTGCTTTCCTTCTGGGGGGAATTTTGATATATGATTGACAGAGGGTACCTACGTGACCAGTCCCCAATGAAAAGCCCGAATGCTAAGTCTCTAATGGGTGTCCCAGGGCAGTAGCATCACACACGTGTTGCTGCATTTTTGTTGCTGGGGGAAGAGTGCGCTCTGAGTGACCCCTCATGGGAGGAATGAAACCAAGTAGGACCCTGTGGGCCCTCCCTGGTAGAAAAGCGTCTCTGTGTCCCCCGTTTCTTGTCTGTAGAAAAAGGCTTTAGTCTCCTAGACCCTTCGTGAGTTCCAAAGAGCAGACTCAAACATTTGCTAATTAGGGAAGTGAGGGAATGCAGAAACAAAGGAAAAGCAGTCAAGCAAGAAAAGTAATGACAGCTTCAACAGTAGTTCAGCAATAATACAGAGTCTTAGTTCCTCCTCAAGACCTCCACATAATAATCTGACATATATCTTTGAGTCGTTCTGCAAAAACTAAGACTCCCCACCCAGGCGGAGGATGGTGACTACACGCTGACTACAAGCAAGTAGACCTCAGACTGATTGGAACCAGAAGTTTGATGATTGATTAAGATTACCAAAACATCACCCTGTTACCTCACCACCAACCAATCAGAAGAAAGTCTTGCATCCTGCAGCCCTCACCCCAAATGTTGCCTTCAAAAACCCTCCCCTGAAGCCACCAAGGAGTTCTGGTCTTTTGAGCATGAGCTGCCCATTCTCCTTGCTTGGTGTCCTGCAAGTAAATGCTGTACTTTCCTTTACCACACCTGGTGTCAGTAGACTGGCTTTGCTGCTCAGTGGGCACGCGGACCCAAATTTGGTTTAGTAACAGGAAGAGAGTAAAAGGAAGCCTGCATGTGGATTCCTCGAGGTTCTGCTTGTGTCTTTTCCCCTCGTGATCTGGCTGTATATCCATACTGTATCACCGTAATAAATCTTAGCCATGTGTGCCACTGTATGCTGAGTCCTGTGAGTCCCTCTAGTGAATCTGAATGTGGGGATGGTCTTGGAAACCCTTCAGCACAGCTACTTTCTACAGGCATTTTACATCCACAGGCTTTAGTTTGAAAAGCAGTGCTAAGTACATGTGTTTCATGAGAAGCTTGTAGAAAGATGATGCCTTGCCCCTGTTCTGACCAGATAAGTAAAACTCCAAATATATTTGCAATCTTTGATTTCAATACATCAGCCTGGAACAAACATTTTACACAGTAACAAGCTCTGGAAGAGAATCAGGAAGGCAGTGAATGCACACAGCAGAAACAATAGTTCACTTTTAAAGAAAAGTAAGCAGAAATGTCATTGTTCCTTTAGCCTTGGGGCACAATTATTCTTTGTTCTGAGAATTGTGAGAAAAAAAAAAATCCAAGAAGCCATATGAAGATCTCCTGTGGACTTTAAAAACTATCAGCCAAGGGAGAAAGTGGGCAGAGATAGAGGGATCATGTTATTAACAAATGTTGTCTTTTTTGTTTGTTTGTTATTTTGTAATGCTTTTTTCTTCTTTAAAAAATGTTTTGCGGTTTGTGTTTTGTGAATGTTGTCTTTTAAAATTACAGTAACATTACCTTCACTACAATATCAGTATGTGTTTTATCTACTCTTCTTTTTAGGTACTGGAAGGCTGTTAAATATTTGTGAACAAAGGAAGAAAACACATTCACACAGTATGTTTTGAAATGGAATTGAAAACCAAAGAAAAGAACAAAGCAGAGTGTTCACTGAGATCATCACATGAAAAGAAAAGATGCCTGACAGGATTAAAATGCCAATGCCTGGCATCAGGTAAAATTGAAATGTCAATTTCATAATAAATACGTCATGAAGAGATCCTGTAACACAGTATGAAATGTTAGAAAATGACAATGCAGTGCAATGTGCATGTTCTAAGCATCACTGTAGTTTTTTTCCTCATCCTTTAAAGCAATATGATTTTTCAGAGTGCATAAAATACAGTGTTATGACAGCATTTAACACGTTTCATATAGTTTCACAGGGTATTTCCAGAATATGAGTAATAATTTAAGAGATATTTCATCTCTTGAGAGTATGGTTTGAAACTCTCTTCCTTTCCTGTACGATTCCTGTGACATGTATGCAACTTTAGCATCGGCCTCCCGTGTTTTTCCGCTTGCCACCCACTGACTACTTTGTAATTAACTTTATTTTTTTCTCCACAAACTGAAGATTTCTTAATGGAAGAAATAGTAAAAGGCTGGCCTTAAGGGGCAATGGGTTTTGCCAGAAAGTTGCAAGAGGATAAGGTTAAAAAGAAGGAAGATAGTGAGAGTAATGAATAGTTTGAGGACTAGAGATGGCAGGGAGTTACTCTAATTGCAATGTGAAGCCTATTGAAATGATCTGTCGTTAAAGTAGAAGTGATGTGACAAATAACTATGTCTATCAAAGAACTTTAATATTGTCTCAGAAAGGATTATTTTCCAATACTGTCAGTCCAGTTAGAACATATAAATCATTTGTAACAAAGATCTTTTTATTTCTGTTACATTCCTCATAGTAAAGGTGAGTAGAGTTGGCTTCACAAAATTATTTCTAAGACTGTAAACACCTTTAAGGAAGGGAAGTGAATCCATTATTCCTTACTTATATTTTTCTCCCCACATCCTCAGGCTTTTCTCAATGCTTCCTTCCTAAAAGGAATTTGGAGAAAAGTGGAGGGGGTGATGGGGGCAGTTTGCTCCTTTTGTTGATAGGTCGACTTGAAGAAAAATGCACGATACAAGAGTTGTGAGTTTGGTGTTCGTTTTTAACTTTTTATTTTATACTGGGGTATAGTTGATTAACAATGTTGTAGTAGTTTCAGGTGTACAACAGAGTGGTTCAGTTATACATATTACATGTATCTGTTCTTTTTCAAAATTTTTTTCCCAATTAGGATGTTACAAAATATTGAGCAGAGTTCCCTGTGCTACACAGCAGGTCCTTGTTGGGTATCCATTTTAAATATAGCAGCGTGTACATGTCAAGACCTTACTGGGGACTCTTGCCCAGGAGACAGCCTCTCAGTAGTTCTGAGGGAACTGCTCTGAAGAGGAAGAGGAAGAAGCCTAGTTTATATATGATTCTTGGCTAGGGAATCTATGCAGTCAAGCATGCATCTTGGTAGAAGATTACTGCTATTCACAAAGAACAGGTATCTCAGGTTAATGATTTTAGTGCTTTTCTATGTATGGGTCTCTCTAAGGGGCTTGTTTTTTCCAAAGCACAGAGTGCCTCATCCTGTTTTTCATCCTGAATTCTTCTCAGGGTACACTGTCAGTCAGTAATGACTTAGAGCTGGGTGCTGAGCAGTGCTCTTTGATCTTCTTTGTTTACAGCTATGTTATAAAAAATTAATTTTACTTTGTAATTCATAATTGAGAGGTGGACTGCAACTCTATCTGATTTCAGTTCTAGAATTTCCACTGGGTTCTATTTAGAGTTCGTACTTCTTTGCTGAGAGTCCCTGTCTGTATTATTCATTGTGAGGGTATTTTTATTTACTTCCCTGAGCATAATTAAAATAGCTCCTTTAGTATCCTTGCCTAATAATTTGGACAACTGAGTCATCTTAGGGTTGATCTCTGTTGATTAACTTTTCTCCTAAAAATTGGGCCACGTTCTCCTGTTTTGTTGGATAATTTTGGATTTTACCCTGGATATTGTGACTGTTATATCATGGAGACTCTGGATTCTGCTATAGTCTCCTGAAGAGTTGATTTTGATATTTTGCTTGTTTGTTTGTTTTTAAATCAGGTATGTCATTTGGTTGGTTTCAGACTTCATGGTCTGAATCTCCTGAGGTGGCAACATCTCAGATTTCAGCTCTCTTACATTTAGCTGTGTTAATTTGAGCCTACCCTAGCACCTGTGCAGTTCAGGGGTCAGCCACAGAATTGAGCAAAATTTGTAGAGAGAAATCGATACACCCCACCCCCACCCCCGTCTCCTTTCCATTGTCACCCCCTTGCTTTCCAGTGGCTGTAGTTGCTCTGCATTCTATCCTCTATTTCTTCAGGCCAGAAATTCTGCAGATTGTCTGCGTTTTAGCCTCTCCAGGTAGAGATATCTGTGTTTTTTCCTCAGTCTCTAACAGATGGAAAACTGGTACTGTGCTCCGTTCCTTCTTCCGAGTTTCGACTTCCCTCCAAGATCTACTGTTTTTGTTTATTCTCCTATGCCTCCCAGTCACTGTTTGTTTTATATTATTTTGGGTTTTTTTTTTCCCCCAGCATCTTAAATTGTTTCCTGTGGCAGGGTTGGACCTAGTAGAGCTACTCAGCTGTACTATAGCAAAACTGATAGCTCTATGTGATTTCAAATATGACAACTATAAGATGAACTTTGTGACTGTAAAAGCTTCTATGGTGTTTTCGCTAGTGGGATATTATAATAAAAATAATCGGCCTAGCTATTAAAAGTGAGCCTACCAAATATAACTTTTCTGTAAGCTATTTAAATATTTTAAAAATAGAATTTTCAAAAGAAAGTAAAATAAAAATAAGAAGTAAATAGAACAATAATTACTTGGAAATTCATATCATAAATTAAGGATATTTGAAGGAAGAATAAGGGGCATCACAGAAGACATAAGGTGAGAAGTAAACACAAAGGCTGTGACCTTGATTCTAAGTCATTATAGATAAAGACATTGGACTTCAGTATAGATTTTCTCCCTCCGAGTCTGATGTGGGTTGGCAGGGGCTCTCGTCCATTTAGTGACTCAGGGATCCAGGTTCCCACCATCTTGTGATGTTGCCATGTAAACACGTGGCTTGCATGACCTCTGCTATAGGGAGAGAAAGAGCCAGAGAGTTGCTTGCACACAGGCTTTTTATAGCCGGACTTGGAAGCGGCGTGCCATTTTTGTCTACATTCCATTGGCAAGAACTCAGTGAAATGCTCCCAACCCATCTGCAAGGGAGGTTGGGAATGTTGTCGTTCTGTGTGTCCAAGAAGAGGAAATGGTACGGTAAACACGTGGCACCTTATGTGCAACGCTCTCCTTTTAATCGAGGCTACAAGATGGAAAAAAAAAGATACGGTTTGTAGTCCACATTTCTCTTCTTAATGGGAAAGAAAGTTGCTACTTCTTGCATATTACAAGAATACTGCTAGGATCAAGATTACCTCAGAAAAGTATTTATGCAGTTGATCCAAAAGGAGCAAAGGGGCCCACTTACAGTAAAGAGTGATATCTTTAGTTATAGACAGACTGGTATTTGCGTGCGGGGGCGGTGTTTTATAAGATGTTCTTTCTGCTCCCTTTTCTCAGTAGTTTTAGCAACCTGCTCTATATTATAAGGGCAATACGGAGACTGTAGTTCTTGTACAATAAGATATAGGATATATAGCTTTTATATACAAGAAGGTAATCTACAGCCTATATGGAGGGTACGAGCACTGAGAGCTTGCCCCTGAGGGTTGGTGCAGCTGGGCTACCTTCATGCTGATTGTCCTTCAACCCCAGGGAGGCTGGTGGGCTGGGCTTTGACCTTTCTCTCTGGGGCTCTCTGCCCTGACATGTGGGAGTGGCCTGCATGTAATGCATTCAGGAATCCCAAAGCTTGAAAAGTTCTCCATTGATTACTGATTCTCCCTTCAAAAGTATTCCCTTCGTCAGATTTGGGACTTAACTGTGCATGGTTTGTTTTATTGTTACAGTTGGGTTTTAATTTTTTTTTTTAACTTAGAATATTTTAGCTGATCTTTCATAGTTTCTCTGGCGGGGTTCTTTGTATTATTGTAACGAACTTTAACCTCTTTCCTGTTTTACTAAGTAAATGTTTAACACAGTTTTTTTTTAGCTCCTTTCACACCTATATACAGAGAGGGAGAGAAGTGGAGCGAGAAACCAAAAGATATAGGAATAGATGGCAATTTCTGTATGCGATACAGGATTTTTGTGCAGAAATGATCAAAAACTATTTTGTGAAAGAGCCAATATCTCTGTCACAATCATTTTATGAAGAAATTATTTTATTATTTTAATACAGTACATAATATTTTCTGGAATTTATAATATATATTATAATAATATATTTCTAGAATTATAATACATTAATATATTATTGTATATTAATATATTATATATCATATTTTCTAGAATTTATACAATATAAAGTATACGAAAAATGCCCCAAAAAATCAAAAAGAAAAAAATTGCTCACAGTCCCATGATTCAGTCACTGTTTACAATTTAGAAAATGTGTGCACTGAAAACCTGATGATATTTGTAAGGAGATAGAGGGCAAACCCGTTTCAAAATCATGAACAGCTGGTTAGCTGAGGAGACAGTCTGTAGAAATGGAGAGAATGGAAGATTTGAGACAGTGCTATTAGAAGAGCATGAAGCAACTAAATGAATGAAGAGGCGTCAGAGAGGAAAAATTTTTCCTCTACCCTTCTGAGTTCTTCTGGCTGGTCTAAGAATTAATCTGACGTGAGACAGATTGACAGCAGAAAATCAAACATAAATTTAGTAACATGTAGACATGGGAGAGACCCAGGAAAATGGAGTAACTTGCCAGAATGTCTGAAGCCCTCACCTTAAATACCATCTTCAGCTAAAGACAAAAGAGGATGTTGGGGGCAGTGGTTTGGAACTTCAACGGGGAGGAAGGCAATTCACACGGAGATGGAAAAGCAAATGTTTGCTAAACAAATGTTTGCTGGGCTTTGCAGAGATGGTGCAGAAACAGAGTGGACCCCGATCTGTAGGTCCTGCTGAGTTTCCCCAATACATCTAGCCTGTGTTCTTTAGCTATCTCTAGTGATAGCTCTATTCTGGGACAGGACTTCTGTCTAAATTCTTTTAGGCAGTGAGGTGGAAGGTCAAAGATTCTTCCTGAGTCTTTGGGCCTTGATGGTTTTCACCTTGAAATAATCCGCATGTCAAAGAGACACATTTTGGTGTGGCAAATTTTGTTCCCCTGTAGAGTAAAAGTGTTATAAAGGTATAGTGTTAATATTTTTAAGGGAAAGAAAGGAAGTGATAAGCCACAAACAAAATCTCTTAGATCAAGAAAAAGCCCTAGTGCAAGCTCCCTGATAGAAAAAAAAGCTAGAGATAGCTCATAAGCCCCCAATGTAGAAAAACTAACGTCACCCAAAAGACTGATAACATTAGCCCTAAAAGCCCTGTGGGACTTCAGAGTAGCCAAAATGCTCCAGAAATAAACAGGATGAGGTCAAACTAATTAATCTAATTTATGGCCCACGTCGGGAAAGAGCAATCTGGCAGCTTCCTCACTGGATGCAAGAAAAATAAATTATTCTGTTTATATTTATTTTGGTTATATATTTTCTATGTAAGTTTAGCATAAGCATATTTTTTCACATAAGTACTGCCCTTCCACTTAAGATTGATAACAGAGAAAATCAAGTTGGGGTTTTCTTTCTTATTGAGTTCAAAACTGAACAAGAAATGACTATAAAAGTACAAGAACTTACAGTATAGACTCATGAAATAAGTTACAGAGGCGTGTAACTGAGAAGAGGAAGGGAAGAAGAGTGAGAAGATAAGAGCAAAGGCAGAAGAGAGGGAGGATTTTTTTCTTAAGTTTTAAATAGATTTTGTTTTTAAAAGAAATGAGCCACATACGCTACAAGTTCTCAAATTCAATCTGAGACTCTCCATTACCAAAATTCTTAAATTGCTTTTAAAAGTTAAATTAACTGTTTAATTCTTCACAGTTTAGGCGTTCTAGGCATCCCTGTTGAGAACATTGACCTGATTAGTTTTTCAGTTTACTTTTGGAAATTAGTTCCTTAGTCTGTAATTAAGCCACGTGCCCGTAGACTCAACAATGAACCCCAAAGATATTCACATCGTAATCCCTGGAACCCGTGAACATATTAGCTAACATAGTAAAAGGGTCTTCGCAGGTGTGATGACTTTCAGGATCTTGAGGAGGGGAGATGAGCCTGCGTTATTCAAGTGGGCCTTAAATGTGATCGCAAGGGTTCTTACGGGAGAGAGGTGGCGGGAGATTTGGCAACAGAAGAGGGAATGCAAAATGGAAGCAAAAGATTGGAGTGATGTGAGGAAGGGGATGAAAGGGACCACTAGCCAAGTGATATAGGAGACTTCTGACGATTGGAGAAGGCAAGGAGACAAATTCTCCCCTGAAGTCTCCAGAAAGAACACACCCTTGCCAACACCTTGATTTTAGACTTTTGCAGATTTTAGACATTTCTGACCTCCAGAGCTATAAGAAAATAAATATATGTTGTTTTAAGTCAGTAAATTGTGGTAATTGGTTACAGCAACAATAGGAAACTAATATAGCAAGCTGATTTGAATGGATCTGAAAGTAAAAAACAGAAAAAAACAAGGCTCTATATAATGTATATATATATGTGTGTGTGCGTGTATACATGCATATATATGTTCACATTCATATATACATATATAAACTTATATATTAAAAAGCTATTGCTATATATACATATATAAAAGGCTATTCATATATATATATATATACACACACACACACATGTATGAAATCAACTATCTGACATGTTAGACTTTTAATAAAAATGGAAAATACAACACATTCCTCTGGAATCATGTGAAGGTGATGTGCATAATCACTATACCACTTTTACTACACTTCATCTTAGCCAAACAACCGAGAAGCAATTACTATACTGCTTGTGACTGTAGTGAAACACAGATGAGATTTAAATATGGCAGAAACTCTCTTCACTGACCTCCTCCTGAAGGAGTTGTGGATGAAATGATGATCATTTAACTGTAAAACATACTAACCCATGTCCACAGCACAGTGAATACTCTTGGGCAATAATACTCATGCCTACTTCTGTCCCACCAGTTAAGTGGTCTGCTCTTCGTTGCGTTTGTTCCCAAACCTATTTATTTCAAGTACACATCCGTAAGTTGATCACAAATATTGTAATTCTGTATGTACAATTTAAATTCCATAATTTGACTAAACATTTCATAAACGGATGAAATATAAATTGGAATTCATGAAATTCCAACTGTTGTTTTCATGAAAATACTTTGGGAAGATTTAATGCAGATGAAGAGCTCGTAAAATTGCTGTTAAAATATGTATGGGGGAGACAACTTAAAGGTTTTGGATAAAAATCATAAAAGTCTAGGATTCTGTACTTAGACTGCTTCACAAATGCCTTTAGTTTTGTAAAAGCTCTTCTCTAAGGACACCCAGAAGTGGAAATTAGAGATGATGTTGTGCTGGTTAAGAGTGTAAACTTGGAAGACAGACAACATGTGTTTTAATCTTATCTCTACCATTTACTGACTGTATAATGTTAGGCAAGTTTCTTAACCTCAAATGTGAAATGAGGATGATAATAATTGCTACCTCAAAAAGATACTGGTTCTCCAAAGAAGATATACAGACTGCCAACAAACACATGAAAGAATGCTCAACATCATTAATCATTAGAGAAATGCAAATCAAAACTACAATGAGATATCATCTCACACCAGTCAGAATGGCCATCATCAAGGAATCTAGAAACAATAAATGCTGGAGAGGGTGTGGAGAAAAGGGAACACTCTTGCACTGCTGGTGGGAATGTGAATTGGTACAGCCACTATGGAGAACGGTATGGAGGTTCCTTAAAAAACTACAAATAGAACTACCATATGACCCAGCAATCCCACTACTGGGCATATACCCTGAGAAAACCATAATTCAAAAAGAGACATGTACCAAAATGTTCATTGCAGCTCTATTCACAATAGCCCGGAGCTGGAAACAACCTAAGTGTCCATCATCGGATGAATGGATAAAGAAGATGTGGCACATATATACAATGGAATATTACTCAGCCATAAAAAGAAACGAAACTGAGCTATTTGTAATGAGGTGGATAGACCTAGAGTCTGTCATACAGAGTGAAGTTAGTCAGAAAGAGAAAGACAAATACCGTATGCTAACACATATATACGGAATTTAAAAAAAAAATGTCATGAAGAACCTAGGGGCAAAACGAGAATAAAGACACAGACCTACTTGAGAATGGACTTGAGGATATGGGGAGGGGGAAGGGTAAGCTGTGACAAAGCGAAAGAGAGGCATGGACATATATACACTACCAAACGTAAGGTAGATAGATAGTGGGAAGCAGCCGCAGAGCACAGGGAGATCAGCTCGGTGCTTTGTGACCGCCTGGAGGGGTGGGATGGGGAGGGTGGGAGGGAGGGAGATGCATGAGGGAAGGGATGTGGGAACAGATGTATATGTATGACTGATTCACTTTGTTATAAAGCAGAAACTAATTAAAAAAAAAAAAAGAGAAATCTAGAAACAATAAATGCTGGAGAGGGTGTGGAGAAAAGGGAACACTCTTGCACTGCTGGTGGGAATGTGAATTGGTACAGCCACTATGGAGAACGGTATGGAGGTTCCTTAAAAAACTACAAATAGAACTACCATATGACCCAGCAATCCCACTACTGGGCATATACCCTGAGAAAACCATAATTCAAAAAGAGACATGTACCAAAATGTTCATTGCAGCTCTATTCACAATAGCCCGGAGCTGGAAACAACCTAAGTGTCCATCATCGGATGAATGGATAAAGAAGATGTGGCACATATATACAATGGAATATTACTCAGCCATAAAAAGAAACGAAACTGAGCTATTTGTAATGAGGTGGATAGACCTAGAGTTTGTCATACAGAGTGAAGTTAGTCAGAAAGAGAAAGACAAATACCATATGCTAACACATATATACGGAATTTAAAAAAAAAATGTCATGAAGAACCTAGGGGCAAAACGGGAATGAAGACGCAGACCTACTTGAGAATGGACTTGAGGATATGGGGAGGGGGAAGGGTGGGCTGTGACAAGGCGAAAGAGAGGCATGGACGTGTATACACTACCAAACGTAAGGTAGATAGATAGTGGGAAGCAGCCGCAGAGCACAGGGAGATCAGCTCGGTGCTTTGTGACCGCCTGGAGGGGTGGGATGGGGAGGGTGGGAGGGAGGGAGATGCATGAGGGAAGGGATGTGGGAACAGATGTATATGTATGACTGATTCACTTTGTTATAAAGCAGAAACTAATTAAAAAAATAAATAAATAAACTTAAAAAAAAAAAAAAAAGATACTGGGAGGACTAAAAGTACATGACACATTGTAGGTGCTCAAATGTTATTATTAATACTGTTATTGCTACTATGTATATGGTTTATTCAAGAGTGACTACGGGGACCATCTATTGATGGAGCCATACTCAAAGAAGACCCCCGGGCTTTAAGTCAAAAGACTGATAAATAAATGTACATATAGCTTTATGTTAAAATGAAGTTTTCAATTCTCCACTTTAGCCAGCTTTGCCAATTACCAAACCAATTCCAATCCTAATTGCTTTTGATGAGGGAATTCTCCTACAAGTTGGCTTATTTTTCTGCAAATTATTAGCTTAAAAACACAAAAATAAGACCCAAATCCTATGAAAGTACAAAGCTCCCATGACAGGGTAGTATCACTTCGCTCAACCCTTCCTTCCCTAGTGTTTTAAAGATTAAGAGTTTAAAACAGTAAAGCCATGTGCCTGTGGCCCATGGCACCCTGTACCAGTCCGGCTTCACCCTCTGTCCCTATGCAACATTCATCTTATAAAACAAGGGCCAAGGTCTTTTCAAGCTGAGGTTGCCTTCTGTAGCTGGTGCAGGATTCCCATTGCAGCTTGCTTTCAAACATTTCAATGTTGCATCTCTCTTGTTATCTTACCTTAAAAAATCATATTGAAGTAAATGGTGTCAGAACTATCCTAAGACCTAGCCTATTGTATTGGCCTAGGTCACCCAGAGGGGTCTACCCACGAGAAATGAGGGAAATTAATCACTACCTCGCGACTAAATAAACAGAATTTCATTTTTCTTATTCAGGATCAGAATAATAACTACTTCTGGTTAGACTATAATGGGCTCAAGTGAAGAGAGCAATGGAATCCCAGGTTGCTTCTGATAGAATCATCTCAATATTTTAGTAATTTGCAATTGGGTTTTCTCAAATGTCTTATATGGAAAATTTGTAATTATTTGGGAAAAAATGTTCCCTATTTTGGGGGTCATATTGGGAAAAGATACCCCAAAGTCTACAGCTATTGATCCAAAGGGAAGACAAATAAGAAGGAAACAAATATCATCTAGTAATATTTATTAAGGTAGGGCTCTGTTGGGCTTCTTCCCAAAGGTAAAAAGAGACTCAGCCCCTCTCCTCCCAGTGATAATAGATTTAAGAAAATCAACTCAGATTGTGATGAAACAAAAGACATATTAGAGCTGAAGACAAAATGGCCAGCAAACACTCAGACTAAACAGAGAGCAAATACAGAATCACTGAATGTTGTATCGATTTTTCTGTCTGAAGGATATATGTTTGACTATAGGATTTCAGAATTCAATCAAACGTCTTAGATTAAGAATCGTAACTTTTAGCCTTAAAAGGGATACTCATGATTTAGAGGCAAGAGCACAAAATGAGGTTTCAGAAGACCTGAATTCTAGTCCGAACTCCGTTCTGTATTTAGGTGAAGGCACTTAACCTCTCAGAGCTGAGTGAATTAAGATCAGACACTTACTGGATTCTAATTTAGTCCTTGACCCTTACCAGCCATGACCTTGGGCCCAGTGTTTAACCTTCCCTAGCCTTAGATTGGCTATTTGCAAAACAGGGATAATAATAGAACTAAACTGTAGTAGGTAGAAGTGATGATTCCATGGAATAAACATATGTAAAGAGCATAGCACTGTGGCCAGCATACAAGTACTCAAGAAATATTAGCTGGAATTTACTTATTCACTTGTTTGGGAGTTGGTTAGAGAGACTGGCAGGAAGGAATGAGTGTCAGAATCGGTGGCGTTAGCTCATTGAAAGGGAGCTATTTTTTTAAATTATTTACAATTTTTCAGCCTCTAAAGAAATGCTGGTACCCTAAAGCATAGTCCTGGGTGACCACACCCTAGTCAAACCTCTCATAACAGATCTTGCTCTTTTGCATGAAGATCCAGGGTCTGTGAATGCCTTCTGTGTGGTACTCATTCTGTTTAACCAGAAACTAGACAATTAGCCTGGGGAATAAAAGAGTATGCAGAAGTACAATTTATATTTATAGTAATTATTTTAGCTTTTATTCCAGTATTGACAATGCCTTATTAATAGTATCCTTTTCCAACAATTGAGAACTGTTTAGCCGCCAAAACGATGATCCAAATTTACAATCAGGATAAAAAGAGGTTTGGGGGAAGGATGGAGAAGTAACATCTCTGAAAGGTAAATGGCGGGGGAAGGCTTGGGCAGAGAAAACCTTGGTCCTGAGATGCTGATTGGACACTTCTGAAAGGAAAGTGAGGAGCTTCAGACCAAAATGCAGATGTGATCAAGTTTCAGCCAACCCAAGAGGGAGCTCCACACCAAAGATTGCTCCTTAGAGGAGTCCCACATTGGGCAGGAAGGGCCAGGTACCAGTGACCCACCATGCTCATTCACATGGTGGGGATTGCCCATCAAGCATGCATAGCCTCTGCCCCCACCTCCAAAGTTGAGGCGCATCCTGAAGGTGATATAGCTGGAGGCTGCCCGCTAAGCCTACTGTTTGTAGCTGAGCAACAGTTTTCCTTCTTGAAGGAAGATCTGAGAGGCATACCTGAATGGCTGCCAAAGAGTGTTCCCATAATATACACACCCTCAATATATTTTATTAGAATACAAATTTTTCCTATTTTTATACCTTACATCATTTAATGTTTTGTAATTTAAATCTTTATATTTTTTCTTGAAAAATTTTTACCAAATTCTTGAGTAGTTAAATTGAAATAGCAAATTACAAATTATAGTAAAGGACTTTAAAATATATATTTAAAAATTGATTTATTTTATTTTTAGAGGCAACTAAGTAAATATTCATTCCTGTGTTCCCAAGTATACCGATAAAGTTGGCATTTAAAATGCTGAGGTACCTAACCATAAAATTTCATTTATATTTTGTACTGAATTAAAATTCGTACTTTTGAAGTCATATTTTTGATATTACAAGCACATGTTAGATGCAAAAACAGCATTCTCTTTTAGTTTTCAGGTTCTTTAAGGATAGGCATTGTATCCATATTGCCAAGTATTTTCCAAGAGGTACTGTAGCCCAATTATAATGAACAGAGAATCACCTCATTTCTTGAATGTGATGAAGGATTATTTAAAATAGACCTTTAACATTAGTGAGATATATAAAACAGTCATTGAAAATGAAATATGTTTTTTATGTAACCTTACCTTTTAGTGAATTCAGGAGGATGATAGAGACTATGATTTTGGATTACTCTGTGATATAATGAAGGTTGTAAACAAAATGAGCCATGGACATTAGAAATGAAAAGCCATATTCTCTCTATCATGACAGTAAACTAGAGGATATTCTTTCATATATATTTTTACAGACATGTATGGACAGACAGATTGAATTCTGTAGATACATGTTGGAATTTCCAATGTACTTTAAGACCTTTTTAAAAATGTGAATATTGGCTCCCTGGATTATCTAAAGATTTAAATAAGTTAACCTGCACATACATGGCAGTCATAGTTATTATGTAACTAACTTTTGTATTCTGCAGCCAAAAGAAATTCCTGTATTCTGATGAGACTCAGTAAATATGGTTAGAAAAAAATGTTTATTTATTTAACATCTCCTAATTATATCACATTTTGCTGAGTATTTTTCCAATATTATAAAAATTTTCAATGATACAGAAAAGTGGGAAGGATTGTACAGTGAACACTCACCAAAGAGATTCTACAAATAACATTTAACTTTACTTGCTTTTATCTATCCATCTATCCATTACTTCATCCTTTCATCAGTCCAAATGATTTTCAACACATTTGAAAGTAGATCGTACATATCAGTATATTCCCCCTAAAATACATTAGAATTCATTAGAGTTTAATATTTGGTTGTATTTTTTTCTTTTGAGGTAAAATTTCGATACAGTATTATGCAAATGTCTTGAGTGTGCCATTCAATGAGGTTCCACAGATGCACAGATCTGTGCACCCAGAGTACAGAATGTTAATATCATCCCATAAAGTTTTCTCATGCCCACGTACCACTTTCCAGTCAATCTCCCAACACCCCACAGGGAAATACCATTGTCTTTTTTTTCCACCATAGATGAGTTTTGCCTGCTCTAGAAATTCATGTAAATGGTATCATACACATTCTTTCTTTTCTTTTCTTTTCTTCTTTTTTTTGGGGGGAGTTTGGTTTTGATTTTTGTTTTGTATTTTTTAAATTAATTTTTATTGGAGTATAGTTGATGTACAATGTTGTGTTGGTTTCTGCTGTACAGCAAAGTGAATTAGTTATACATATACATGTATTCACTCTTCTTTAGATTTTATTCCCCTGTAGGTCATTACAGAGTATTGAGTAGAGTTCCCTGTGCTATACAATAGGTTCTTATTAATTTTCTATTTTGTATTTAGTAGTGTATATATGTCAGTTCCAGTCTCCCAGTTGATCCACCCCCCCTTCCCCCTTGGTAACTATAAGTTTGTTTTCTACATCTGTGACTATTTCTGTTTTGTAAATAGGTACATTTGTACCGTGTTTTTAGATTCCACATGTAAGCAATATCATATGATATTTGTCTTTCTCTGTCTGACTTACTTCACTCAGTATGATAATCTCCAGGTCCACCCATGTTGTTGCAAATGGCATTATTTCATTCTTTTTAATGGCTGAGTAATATTCCATTGTATATAGGTACCACATCTTCTTTATCCATTCATCTGTTGATGGACATTTAGGTTGCTTTCATGGCTTGGCTATTGTAAACAGTACTGCAGTGAAAATTGGTGTGCATGTATCCTTTCAAACCATGTTTTTCTCTGGATATATGCCCAGGAGTGGTATTACTGGATCATATGGTAGCTCTATTTTTAGGGTTTTTTTTTAACACCTTTATTGGAGTATAATTGTTTTACAATGGTACATTAGTTTCTGCTTTATAACAAAGTGAATCAGCTATACATATACATATATCCCCATATCTCTTCCCTCCTGCATCTCCCTCCCTCCCACCCTTCCTATCCCACCCCTCTACATGGTCACAAAGCACCAAGCTGATCTCCCTGGGCTATGCGGCTGCTTTCCACTAGCTATCGGTTTTACATTTGGTAGTGTATATATGTCCATGCCACTCTCTCACTTTGTCCCAGCTTACCCTTCCCCCTCCCCATGTCCTCAAGTCCATTCTCTAGTACGTCTGCATCTTTATTCCCATCTTGCCCCTAGGTTCTTCATGACCTTTTTTTTTTTTTTTTTTTTTTTTGTTGCGGTACGCAGGCCTCTCACTGTTCTGGCCTTTCCCATTGTGGAGCACAGGCTCCAGACACGCAGGCTCAGCGGCCATGGCTCACGGGCCCAGCCGCTCTGTGGCATGTGGGATCTTCCCGGACCGGGGCACGAACCTGTGTCCCCTGCATCGGCAGGCGGACTCTCAACCACTGCGCCACCAGGGAAGCCCGACCTTTTTTTTTTTTTTAGATTCCATATATATATGTTAGCATACGGTATTTGTTTTTCTGACTTACTTCACTCTGTATGACAGACTCTAGGTCCATCCACCTCACTACAAATAACTCGATTTCATTTCTTTTTATGGCTGAGTAATATTCCATTGTATATATGTGCCACATCTTCTTTATCCATTCATCTGTTGATGGACACTTAGGTTGCTTCCATGTCCTGGCTATTGTAAATAGAGCTGCAATGAACATTGTGGTACATGACTCTTTTTGAACTATAGTTTTCTCAGGGTATATGCCCAGTAGTGGGATTGCTGGGTCATATGGTAGTTCTATTTTTAGTTTTTTAAGGAACCTCCATGCTGTTCTCTATAGTGGCTGTATCAATTTACATTCCCACCAACAGTGCAAGAGGGTTCCCTTTTCTCCACACCCTCTCCAGCATTTATTGTTTGTAGATTTTTTGATGATGGCCATTTTGACCTGTGTGAGGTGATACCTCACTGTAGTTTTGATTTGCATTTCTCTAATGATTAGTGATGTTGAGCATATTTTCATGTGTTTGTTGGCAATCTGTATATCTTCTTTGGAGAAATGTCTATTTAGGTCTTCTGCCCATTTTTTGATTGGGTTCTTTGTTTTTTTGATAATGAGCTGCATGAGCTGTTTGTATATTTTGGAGATTAATCTCTTGTTGGTCACTTCGTTTGCAAATATTTTCTCCCATTCTGTGGATTGTCTTTTCATTTTGTTCCTACATACTCTTTCATGTAAGGCTTTCTTCACTCAGCACTTTTTTTTCAGATTCATCCACATTGTTACTTGTTTCAGTAGTTCATTTCTTTTTATTATTTTTTTTTGCTGAGTTATACCTCCTTGTGTGAAGATCTCAGTTTGTTTATTCATTGTCTTACTGATGGGCACCTCTGTTTCCAATTTTAGACTACTGTAAATAAAGCTGTTAAGAACCTTTTCATACTAGTCTTTTTTGTACACATTTGTTATTATTTCTCTTGAGTAAATACTGATGAGGGGAATTATTTGGTTATAGAGTAGGCATATGAATAATTTTAGAAGAAACTGCCAGATCTTTCTCCAAAGTAGTTGTATATTGCTTCACTCCCACCAACAATGTATGAATGTTCCAATGGCTCCATATCTTCACTGACATTTGGTGGTGTTGATCTTTTCAATTTTAGCCAAACTGGTGGGTATGTTTTGTGATCTAATTGTGGTTTTATTTTGCATTTCCCTGATGACTGATGATGTTGGGCACATTGTCATGTGCTCATTGACCATTTGTATCTCTTCCTTTGTGAGACTTCTACTCAACTTTTTTGTTAATTTTTAAATTGCTTTTTTCTTTTTATTATTGAGTTTCAGAAACTCTGTTTGTATATTGATGCCAGTATTTTGTGAGATATGTTATGCAGAGTTTTTTCCCAGTCTGAAGGTTTTTCATTAATTTTCTAAATGATATCATTTGATGAACAAAAGTTTTAAATTTTCATGAAGTCTACTTCATCATTATTTTCATTTATGGTTATTGCTTTCTTTGTTCTGTCTTAGAAATCTTTGCCTACCTCCAAGTCACAAAAATATTCTATGTTTCCACATAAATGATGTATTTTATTTTATTTTACTTTATTTTTTAATATTAATTAACTAATTTACTTTTGGCTGCATTGGGTCTTCGTTGCTGCGTGCAGGCTTTCTCTAGTTGCGGCGAGCGGGGGCTACTTTTCATTGTGGTACGGCGGGCTTGTTATTGCAGTGGCTTCTCTTGTTGCGGAGCACAGGCTCTAGGTGCGTGGGCTTCAGTAGTTGTGGGTCGCGGGCTCTAGAGTGAAGGCTCAGTAGTTGTGGCGCATGGGCTTAGTTGCTCCACGGCATGTGGGATCTTCCCGGACCAGGGCTCGAACCCGTGTCCCCTGCATTGGCAGGTGGATTCTTAATGACTGTGCCACCAGGGAAGTCCCCCACATAAAAGATTTATAGTTTTACTTTGTACATTTAGGTCTATGTTCTATCTCAAATTAAGTTTTTATTGTGTGAGGTAGGAATCAAGTTTCAATTTCTTTGCATATGGGTACCCCATTATTCCAGCATTATTCATGGAAAAGGCTCTCCTCTCCCTAACAGATTGCCTTGGCTACTTTGTCAGAAATCAAATGACCATATAAGTGGGACACTTCTGGGCTCTCTGTTTAATCTATTGATATTTCTATTGGTCTGTATTCCAGGCTGTCTGTGACGTTGTAGTAGGTCTTAAAAGTCAGTTATTGTAAGTCCTCTAAGTTTGTTTTTCTTTTTCAAAATTGCTTTGGATAATTTGGATTCTTCCTTTACATTCCTATGTGGCTTTATTTTCCTATATGCCTTTTATAATCAGTGTGATTATTTTTTAGGTCTGCTGGGATTATGACTGGGAAGGTGATGAGTCTAAAATCAAAACTGGGAGAAATATATCTTAACACTGAGTTTTCCAATACATGAACATGGTGTATCTTTCCATTTAGTTAGGTCTTTCTGAATTTCTATCAGCAGTTTTTTGTAGTTAATAATAAAGAGGTCTTGCATATTCTTTGTGAAATTTGTTCCTAACCACTTTATAGTTTCTGATGTTATCATAAATTAAACTGTTTCCAGTTTTATTTTCTAATTGTGTGCTAGCATATAAAACATGATTGACTTTTATATTATTTTATTTCCAAATATATGGGTTTTGTCTAAATATCTATTGTACTTATTTCTTTTTTTAATGTTTTGATAATTTTATTTTTTATTATTTTTAATTAATTAATTAATTTGGCTGTGCCAGGTCTTAGTTGCGGTTAGTTGCCTTGTGTGGGATCTTCATTGTGGCATGCGGGATCTTTTAGTTGCGGCATGCAGGGTCTTGAGTTGCATCATGCGAACTCTTAGTTGCAGCATGTGGGATCTAGTTCCCTGACCAGGGATTGAACCCATGCCCCCTGCATTGGGCGTGCCAGTCTTAGTCACTGCACCACCAGGGAAGTCCCTATTGTACTTATTTCTAATTTAATCTCATTGTAGTCAGAGTGCATACTCTGTTTCATTTCAGTCCTTTTAAGTTTATTGACCTTAGTTTTATGGCCCATCATATGGCCTTCCATGCTACCTGTATGTTTACCAAGATTGTTTGAGATGATACAAAAGAAATACAGAAATTAAACTCTGCTTTCTTGCAGTTTCCCAACCACGTGGGAGTTAGAAATGTAAATACATGGAACAATACGACAAAGTCAGGAAAAACTAAATTATATCATCAGTAGGGATTAACCACATAAGTGATGAAAAGTCCTAAAGGAAAGGATTTATCAGAGTAGGGGCACAACAGGGTATGCACCCCTCCACTCATTCTGGACATGAGTGTTTAAGCCAATTCTTGAAACAAGTGCTGGGTGCAAACTATTAGATTGGAAGTTGGAGAACTAATGAGTGAAATGATTAAGGGATGGAAAAATGATCTGGCAAGTCATGAGCAGAAGACAGCATGGAATCTTATTTCCTTATGTTCCTTCTTTTTTTCCCACAAGAATTTTTTCTAACCTTGTATGTGTCAGGCTTTGTAATTAATGCCAGAGCTACATTGTTCCCCTGCCTCAGAGGTCTGGGTGAAGAGAAAGATTCAGGCATAAAGAAGAGGGGGATGCTGGTACTAGGCGAGCAAGGGGAGTAGCAATAACTAATTTACTTTGCATGGAGTGGCACCAGGAAGACCTTACACTGTGGGTGTCTTTGGAGCTGGGTCTTTAAGAATGTGTCTACCATGCAGAGAGAATAGAGAAGTCCTAGCAGCTTGAAAGTATAAGAGAGCAGCTTAGGTAGAGGGTAGAGGGAATGAGTTTGCAAAGGAGCGCTAGTGCCAGTAATTAGAAAATTTGATTGTGCTTAAGGAGTTTGTATTTTTTGTTAAAGTGCCTGGGAGTCATAAAATGTTTTTAAGAAGTACAATGGCTTGATCATGTTTGTGTTTGTTAACATATCTGGCAGAATTGAGCAGGGTGGATTGGATTTGGGAGAAACTAAAGACAGGGAAACGAGTTGGGAGAGCATCTTAGGTCAGGTGATTGATGATTAACCTGAAGTGATGCAGGAAAGAGGCATTAATATGTGAGACATGCAGGAGGTAGAATGAGTAGACAACTGAGGCTGGAAAAGAAGGGGTCATGGGTGACTTTCCCATTTCTAATGTGTGATGGGGTGCGTAGGGGTTTCATTAACAAGGAAAGAAATTGCAGGACAAAAGCAGAATTTGGAAGAAAAACTGAGTTTCATTTCTTATCAATTGAGGAGGAAAAATCCATTCGTCAGTTTTAACTATAGAACTGAAGATTAGGAGAAGGGGAGGCCAGAGATTTGATTTGCAAGTCATTAATATTTACTTGCTAGCAGTCAAGCAGAGAAGTAGAACTACATCCACCTGGTGTGTCTTGTGGAGACTGGACTATTGAATGAGAAAAAGGCTGAGATAACTTGTGAGTCCCCTTCTGGGCCTTTGAGTAACTATTAAGAGGAAGGAGGGTAACCAGGAGGTAGGGTACTAGTGAAGTAGACAGCTCTGGAATACCAACTCTGACAGTTTGGTTCTGAAATTTGCTTCATTTCTTAAACAAGAGGCATCTCATAAATAAGCAATTGGGGGAAAATTAAGCTAACATCATGTATTAATGAGAACATTTGGGGGTTTATGCAAGAGAAACCAATTTGAGCTAGCTTCAGCAAAATAAGATTTTCTTACGAGAATGCAGGGGTGCCTCATAGCAGCCAAGGGTAAGAATGCCACTGTAACCAGGAGGCGGACAGCCACTGAGAATCCAGGCTTGGCTCCACTCTGTTTACCTCCTTTCTCTTTGTGTCTCTGCCCTTTCTTGACTTGTTTTTTATCTTTCTCCTGATGCCATAGGTCCTAAATTGATATTATAGCTCCAGACACCCAGTGTTACTAATTTCCCCTTTCTAATCCCCAGGCAAGTTCTAAATCCCATTCTAAATCCCCAGGCAAGTTCTCTGATTGGGCCAGCATGGGTGAGAGGGTCCATCCTGATCCAATCAAGAGAGAGAGAGAGAGAGAGAGTGAGTGTGTGTGTGTGTGTGTGTGTGTGTGTGTGTGTGTGTGTGTTTAAGGGCCAATGGACTCCAGGCCAATTAAATCATAAGATCTGGGGGTGGTATCCAGACATCAGTATCTGTTAGAAGTGTCCCAGTTTGGGAACCAATGCCTTAGGCTCTGTTATTTTTATGAAAATAAAGACTATGGTAGGGTTAATAATGCCCCCACCATGTCCATGTGCTAGTAGCCAGAACCTGTGGAAATATTATGTTAAATGGCAAAGGGGAATTAAAGTTTCAGATGGAATTGAGGTTGCTAAAAAACTGACCTTAAAATAAGGAGATTGTTTTGGATTATCTGGGTGGGACCGATATAATCACAAGGGTCCTTAAATGTGGAAGAGGTAAGCAGAATTGTCAGTGTGAGAGAGTAATGTCATTCTGGCTTTACAGCAATGGAAAGGAAAGGGCCATGATCCAGGGCATGTGGGTGGTGTCTGGAAAGTGGAAAAGTCAAGAAAAATCATTCTCCCTTAGAACCTCCATAAAGGAACTCAACCCATCTGGCACCTTGATTTTAACCCAGTGTGACGCTTTTCAGACTTCTGACCTCTAGAGCTGTAATACATTTGTGTTGTTTTAAGCCATGAAGTTTGTGGTGATTTTTGTAACAGCAGCCATAGAAAACCAACACAGAGACATTATTGAGAAGACTGGTTAGTACTTGAATAAAAGAGAGAGATCAAAGATAATTCCAAGGCTGTATTCCTTAAATACAGTTGTTCCATGGTGAACATTGAACCTTTTTTTTTTTTTTTTTTGGTCTCTCTAGCACTTCTCTTCTGAAGACAGCATCTCCTTCTACCTTTTGTTTTCATTTAGAAATTTTCTCTTCATTTTTTTCCTCCAATTCTGAGTTTCTACTGGGGGGTACCATTCTTATGTCCCACCTGCACTTTCTCTCCAAGAATGGTTATATGACTCAGCCTCACCCAATCATGCTCTTTATCTGGTGTTCTAAAAATTGAAACTTCAGGAAGAGAGGTACTTTCTGTCTGCTGACACCTTGGTAGATGTGAGCCCACAATTTGTCCGAAGCCATGGTTCCAAGTGTACAGAACATGACTTGGAGGTTCTGAAGAGTGACCCCTTCCAAGAGAGGCAGGGTTGAGAGCCTAATCTGGAATTTGAAGCATTCAGTTACTGGTTCCACTTATTCTTAGGGCCAATCATAGACTTACCCTTTCGCAACTTGGGTTACACAATAACTTTCTCTTTTTGCGTAAGCTACTTCATTTTGGTTTTCGTCACTTCAATCAAAATATTCAGACAAATTCAGACATAAAATAAGAAAATAAATCCGTAATCAAATGAAAGTGAACAAACATATATCTGCATCTACTAAGATGCAAAAATTATCTTTATTAACACAGTGTTATTGTTGTTTTTTCTTTTAGCACCTTCTGTATGTAAAACATTTTACCAGTGAAGTAACTAGGACAAGGTCCTACTTCCAGGCACTTACAGATTTATTCAGCCTACAGAGTCTGTCTGCATTTAACAGTATACATACCCTCTTGCAGTCTGTTCTTACTGCAGTCCCCCTATGCTTATTTGACAAAAGCAAAACAGAAATGAGTTCAGAAAGTCTGGTTTGTAAAATACACAAACGGAAGAATCACAAAGGTTAATGGGAAGAATTTCAGGATATTCAAATCTCTAAGGGCAATGACCAGTCTCTCCCCAAAAATGTTTCTTTCCCTTTTCGGTCAAAATACTTGCTGGGAAGGACTATTGGTGTGGCCCTGTGGCAATTCTATTATTCTTAATAAGCCAAATGTTTCTTAGTTCCATCATAACTAAAGTAAAAAGAAGAAAGGAAAACTAATTTGGAATAAATCACTTCAGGCCCACAGGCCAATTCACTTTGGATTCACTCAGGTGTGTTTGTTTTAATAGCTGATCTGAAGGCATGTGAGATACCACAGCTTACCAGATTTTAAACAGAAAAGTACAGAACTTAAAACTAAGCACGCATGCAGCATGGAATAATAATCAAGTTAGGCTTCTTAAAATGCTAACTGCCAGAAAACCTGAAACCAATAGAGCAAAATTCACAGGACAACACAGGCTGAATATTCTGTTTCTCAGAGGGGCTTTTAAGAAGGCTCAAATTCTGAGGTAGCTCCCTAAAAAGCAGGGTCAATAATGGGTATTATTTGACAACATGTGTTCTTCTCCCCAAGATATTTGGGTAGGTTTGTTCAAGACTTTTTTTTTTTTTTTTTTTTTTAAGAAAAAGCAGATGTTGTCAGCAAAAGGCCAGAACAGCAGAAGAGTTTGTTCTCAGGGAAAGGGCTGAACTGTAACAGTGGGCAACGGTTGGAAAGTCACCAACCACGTTCTGGGCTCACACAGCAGAGACATGTTAACTAGGGTGCCCTGCATAGGCGGTTTGTGGGTGAGAAATTTCCATGCCGCTTACCATGGACTGAGGACACCGCGCGATGAGGAGAGAGGCCAGTGGGTGGAATAGTGTGTGGGGAGGTAGGCATGTAAAAGGGTGAAAGGCCCGCGAGGATCTAGGGTGGGTCCAGGGAGAGGCGTGCTGACGCAGAGGGCTGGCTAGCTTGGCCCCGCGCCAAGCTGGGCTTTCTGGAGTGTGAATGTGCGTGGGGTGCACCCAGGGGCCTCGACGACTTCTCTTGCCAGTGTTATTTGTAACAGATCTCAAGAGTGGAAAGCTCTAACGCGGTGCCCTGAGCGCTAAGTCTTCCGAACCTAGGCAGCGGAGGCCCCGCCCCTCTGTTTCCCACCCTGTCTGGCCCCTCCCCTCCCCTGCCTAACTCCGCCCTGGCCCCGCCCCCGCCGCTTCCCCCCGCCCTTCCCGTCGGCTCCTGGCTCCTCCTGGGCTCGGCGGCGGTGGGAAGGCGCAGGCGCGGTTGGCGGCCGGCAGAGCGCGGAGTAGTGGCGCGGGGCGCGCGGTGAGTGTGGTGGCGGCGCGGGGCTCGCAGCCGGGGAACATGGTTCGGGCGGGCGTCCGGGGAGGGTTCGGAGTGTGTGCGGGTGGCGGCCCTGGGAGACGTCGGCCCCATAAGGAGAAACCTGCCAGACGTGCGGCAGCGGGGCTGGCCGCGCTGCCGTAAGTGTCCGGCCCCGGCCGCGTGGGGAGCTGAGTGCGTGGTGGCGGGAGCGGGAGAGGGTATGTGTGAGGAGAAATTGAAGGAAAGGGCTCCAGAGGCTGGAAGTCCAGACTCAGGCTTGGCAGAACCGGGAGCCTCGCCAAGGGCGCTGGAGGGTGTCCCAGCTTCAAGTTCAGTACCCCCGCTTGGTGCCCCTGAGCGGCGGGCGTCCCGGGCCCGTCCCTTCCCCCGCGCTGCCGTCTCGGAGTGCAGAGTTGCCAGGAATATTCCGCGTCGCGCGGGGAGAGGATTTGGAGGAGGTGGGCTGTCGCCCCAAGCTTGTGCCAAGGAGGGAGTGGCATTCGTGTGACTTTCTTCACCCCGCCCCCGGGAATGTGCCCGTCTTCTGGTACATTGTGCTCATGGACGTTTTAACAAAGGCTATGACTGTTTTCTAGGCAGTGGCTGGTGACAGCGGGGGCGGGTCGGTGGAGGGGGGGCGCACGAGGTCGCGGTGCGGCCCTGGGGGAAGGGGGAGCGGGGGGGCAGGCTTGGGGGGAGTGGAAGGAAGGGAACAACCCTCCTGGCTCAGCTTTTTCCTCCTTCCTGGTCCGCTGATTTTGATCAGTGGTAGAAACAGCCTCGAGAGGGATGTGAGTGGAAATGAGTGTGTGTGTTCAGACTGGCTGCAGCCATTGGTTTTGTAATAGTGCTGTTGATGTATTTTCTAAGTGTCCCTTAAGGAGAAGGGCGAAATTAATGGAATTTAAGAGGAAATAATTGAACGGAAGGATGAAGAGGTGGAGTGTCAAAACTTAGAGCTAAATTAATGCTTTGAGATAGTCATAGTATAAATTAAGCCAAACTTTGAACGATGTGGAGGTGTGAAAGTCAGAGTAAGTGGAAGTTGGTTAGGGTGTGGTTGATTGTTTCAATCAAGAGTGGATTATTTTGTGTGTGTGTGTGTGTGTAGATGCTGAAAGTTCTTCAGCAGATTCACTTTAGAACCCTTAAAAATGATATTGGGGATATAAAACATCAGGGCAAATATTGTAATTTTAGATAAGGTTCTGAGGCTTTCATTTTCAAGCTTAGGATCTTTATGGAAATTAGTATGTGTTCCCAAGCATAGATGTTGATATTTATACTCATTTGTTTAACTTAATACAATAAAACAAATTGAACTTCTTCCTCCTCCACCCCTTTCCCTCGATTGTGAATCCTGTTTTATAAACATTTACTTTCAGATCTGAAGTGTGTTTAAAGGCTCAGTCCCCCCTCCAACCCCCAAGTCATGAAGTGAGCACGATTTCTTCTTGTGTTATTGTCATTTTATTCTTTCTTTTACTGTTATTTTAAGTTAAATGCCACTAACATTACCAGATTTGGGGAGGGAGGTGTTAGGGATACTTCCCTTTTCCAGTGGCTAATGAACTCCTATTCATCCCTTCAGACTCAGCCCAATTCACCACTTGGAAAAATTGCCAGATCCATCAGAATGAATTAGTCACCCCCCTTTGCTGCTAAACTGATACTACTGGCCTTATTTCTCTCTTGCTACTGGAACCTCAGTCTTCTGTGTTATCCCAGTACCTAGGGCTGCTGGGTAGGTACTAAGTGCCTAATGAATACAGTTAGATGTTAATAAGTGCTGTTGGAAAGATAGTAATTCGTATCACATAAAGTTCATGGGGTAATGGAAGAAATTCAGAATGCTGAAATTATATTTAGTATTTGAACAACATTATTTGGAATATGGATAAGAAACAAGTATGGAAATATGTTCCCATGTATTAGTCTGTGGATTATCCTTCTAAAAGAGGTGCAAAAACTTTGCGGATATCGACAAAATAGACATCAGAAAAAGGCCAATTCTTTTTTTTTTTTTTTTTTTTTTTGCTGTACGCGGGCCTCTCACTGTTGTGGCCTCTCCCGTCGCGGAGCACAGGCTCCGGATGCGCAGGCCCAGCAGCCATGGCTCACGGGCCCAGCCGCTCCGCGGCACGTGGGATCCTCCCGGACCGGGGCACGAACCCGCATCCCCTGCATCGGCAGGCGGACTCTCAACCACTGCGCCACCAGGGAGGCCCCCAATTCTTTTAAAAGGTCAACTTCTGACACTGAAACAAGTGAAAAGTCAACATGAAACGAAGATTAATCATTTGTAGAAAGACACAAATAAGGTGCTGCTGGAATTTAGGAAATTTGTAAGCAGATTAAGCTGGCCAGATGGTATCTTATGAAAGCTAATGTAACTAAAGAAGCTGTAACCTATTAGACTAATTAGAGAGACTAGTCAATTGCATTATACTCCTCCTAAACCGAAAGGTGATTTGAGTATTTGGCTAATGAGTCTCTTCACTTTAGAGTGCCCTCAATCGGTTTGTCCTATTTCTGCCAGCCAGTTCTCTTCACTGCACCAGCATCACTGGCCTTCTAGTCACCTCCGGCTCATAACAGGGATTATCTTCCTCTGGCCCCTTACCACTCAAGCTCATCACCCCTACACCTAGCTTTCGTCTGCTAGGTGGATTTACCCATCGCAGAGAATACCGTGAGCAAATAAGTGAAGAAAATTGATACTTCAGTTTTTAAAATGAGTCAGGATTGACTACTTGGTTACTCCAGGCTTCTGTGCCTGCAAAGCAGAAAACCTATTCTGGCTCTTAGGAAACTTGTAAGGTTTCTCCCCTCACTTAATTTATCCCCTCTCCACCTATATGTAAAAGCTCTTTTTCTTCATGTCACTTTTTAAAAATATATATAATATTGACCACTGTTCCCCCCAAAACACTCCAAGTTAGTGTCTGGATTTTGTCAGTAAAACTTGGGAATCAGAGAGAATGAGTAGTCGCCATAAAACATTTTCTTTTTTTTTTTTTTTTTTTTGCGGTACGCGGGCCTCTCACTGTTGTGGCCTCTCCCGTTGTGGAGCACAGGCTCAGCGGCCATGGCTCACTGACCCAGCCGCTCCGTGGCATGTGGGATCCTCCCGGACCGGGGCACGAACCCGTGTCCCCTGCATTGGCAGGCGGACTCTCAACCACTGCGCCACCAGGGAAGCCCCATAAAACATTTTGAAAAAAGTTCTACATCCTCTGTGGTCTGTAGATTCACTGAAAAAACAAAAAAATTCCCAACTACTGTGATTAAGGCTTCCTACTTAAAACTTTCCTCACCTAGACTTCCTCCCTTATTTCTGGTTTTTCCTCTCATTCTTTGACCAGTCAACCTCAGTCACTTCTACTGGGTCTTCTTAGGATTCTGTCCAAGACTCCTCCTTTCCCACTCTTTGCAGGAGACAATAATATGGTGGTCAAGGGCGTGAAATTTGGAGGCAAGATGTTAAAAATCTTTCTCTAAGTGTCAGCTTCCTCATCTGTAAAAATGATCATTATAACACCTGATAAGTGAGATCAAGTGTATTAACAGCTTACCATAATATCTAGCACATACTAATTGCCCTAATAGTGGTAGCTATCGGACACATTCCTGGGGGCGGGGTGAAGAAAGTCACACGAATGCCACCTTGCCATTTCTTATGACAAGTACTATAGTTTCACTAGCAGTTAACTTCAAAATTTGGATATACTGACACCTACTCTGTTCGAGCTTCAGTCCTGTGATTGTAGATTCCTCCCCTATTTCTAAAACAGGTGGCTTAGCACAGTGGTTCCCAAGCATCAGCATGCATAATAATCACAAGAATGCGTAGATTTCTGGGCCCCATCCCTAGAGTTTCTGATATCTGGGATGGGGCCTGAGGAGTTTTCATTTCTTACAAGTTTCCAAATGATAGTGATGCTGCTGACCCTTGGATCACATTGAGAGGCACTGATCTAGGTGGATTAAGACAAATTGGCAGGGAGGAAAGGAGACCAAAAAAAAAAAAAGACCAAAAAGTTATCAAAGAGAGGAGCATGCTTAAAAGCTGGTGGTATCAAACATCTTGTAAAGTTTGGAAAGGATAAAACTAAGAGAACACAGTTGGATTTGGTGACCAGGAGCCTTTTTGTTTGTTTTTCATGTGTGTCAGATACAGAGGGTTGATTTAATTATACTCCTCAATTGGTGGAATATTATCATTATTATGACCAGAAAAAAACATATGACAGGTATTTGAGGTAATGGTTCTTAATCTAGGGTGTGCATTAGACTCTGTTAGGGAGTTGTTTTCACTAGCATACTTATGTTGAGTGCCCTTCCCCCCAATGCAAACTCATCAAGTCAGAATTTCAGTGTGTGGAACCTGGGCATGAAAAAATTCCAGGAGATTTTCATGTACATCCTGGTTAAGAACCACTTCTTTGAACAATGATGGTCAGGAAGTAGAAGCAGTGAAAATAAACCAAGTGTTTGGTAAATTGTTGATGAAGTGAGAAGGGAAGAAAAAAACTGGGGTTTGAGAATTTTAAGGGATCAAGGAAACAGGAATGTGTAAAAAGAGGTAAAAAGCCTGCTGGAGTGTTTGAAGGTGTAATGCTAAGGGGATATAATTGATGAAATAGAGAACTGGAGCCAGAGGGCAGGAGGGAATAGAATCAGGCACCAAGAGAACAGAGGAGAAAAGAATGAGTGAAGAAAAATAAATCTAAAGGTAGAGAGCAGAGAAGTTGAAGGAACACTCCTTAAGGGAGGTTGTTTGCACACTACTGTTCAGTGGAACTTAAATAGTCCATGAAGTCTATGGATTTTTCAAGGTTAGTAATGCTGGTAAATAAACTAGTCAGTTCAGCTACTCCAGCTACCTCTAATGGTTACACAGTTGTGTTTTTCCACAACTTTTCGCATTTAGAAGAGTTTTTTGAAATTAAGTCTCGACATGCTGGGCTGTAATGCTGTTGCCCCAGCCCTTGCCATAAGATGACATATCATAAGTATTTATATGATTATTATTCAACAAATGTTTGTGTGCCTCTCAATTGCCAGGCATTGTTCTAAGAACTAAGGATACAGCAGTGAATAAAATATTTGTATTTTATTGAAATTTCTGTCCTCAGGGAGCTCACATCCTATTTGAGGGAGGAAGATAATAAACAAAATAAATAAAATATAAGTGTGCATGTGCACTCTGTGTGTGTGTGTGTGTGTATGTATATACATACATATGTATATGTGTGTATGTATGTAAATTTATAAAGTGTTGCATTCTCTGGAAAAATACAAAGTAGGGAAAGTGAATAGTGGAGCATCTATAGGTATTCACCAATAGGTGAATAGAGTCTGTTGGAGGGTGGTGATCAGGGAAGACTTCGCTGTCAGCAAAGACTTGTAAGAGATGAGAAAACCATTTATTTGGAGGAAGAGCTTTCTGGGCACACAGCACAGCAAGTATAGAGGTCCTGAGGTGGTACCTTTTTGAGACCTTTTTGCTAGGAATCACAAAACAGTCCTTGTGGTTAGAGTAGCATGAATGAGTGGGGATGAATAATAAGAAACAGGGTCAGATAAGTAAGAAGGTGTGTTGGAGGGTGGGAAGAGCATGTAGGGCTATTCAGCTCATTGTGAGAGGACATTGTAAGGTTATTGAGTGAGAAGGAAAGCCATGAAGCATTTGAAGAGTGAAATGATGTGATCTGATTTATTTTTTGCAAGGATCAATCTGAGTGCTTTGTGGAGAATAGATTATAAGGGGAGCAAGAACAGAAGAGACCAATTCGAGGAGAGGTTGTGGTGGCTCGGACCAAGACAGTATAATGCTGGAGGTATGATAAGTGATCAGATTTCCTGCTCACTTATTGGAAGTGGAATTGGAAGGGGAATGTGACGAAGCATGAGAGTCAGGGATGACGCCGAGGATTTTGATCTGAACAACTAGAAGGATGGAGTAGCCATTTAGTGAGACATAGAAGATTGTTGGAGAAGAAAATTTGAGAGAAGGAAGACCAAGAATTCAGTACTAGGCATGCTGAGTCTGAGATGACTGATATCCAGGTGGAATTCAGGAAAGTGGCATGGGTGGACAGGAAGCTCTGGGAATGGAACAAATCATTACAAGGAAAGAGAAAGGGTTACTCCTTTGCTTTAAAAACATTAATAAACTGTGTTTTAGAGCATTTTAGGTTCACAGCAAAATTGAACAGAAAATACAGAGTTCCCATATACCCCCAAACACACACGAACTCTTCCACTGTGAACATCCTGCAACATAGTGGTACCCTTGTTATAAGCAGTGAACCTGCACTGACTCATCATTATCACCTAAAGTCCACTGTTTACATTAGAGTTCACTCTTGGTGTTGTACATTGTGTGGGTTTGGATAAATGTTTAATGACATGCATCTACCATTGTAACATCATACAGAATAGTTCTGCTGCCCTAAAAATCCTCTGGCTCTGCCTGTTGATCCCTGGCAACCCTGGTCTTCTTACTGTTTCCATAGATTTACCTTTTCTAGAATGTCATATCGTTGGAATTCCACAGTATGTGAACTTTTTACATTGGCTTCTTTCACATAGCAATATGCGTTACTTTCCTCCATGTCTTTTCATGGCTTGATAGCTCATTTCTTTTCAGTGCTGAATAATATTCAATTGTCTGGATATATCACAATTTAACTTACTGAAGGACATCTTGGTTGCTTCCAGGTTTTGGCAGTTGTGAATAAAGCTGCTGTAAACATCTATGTGTAGGTTTTTTTGTGGACACAATTTTGCTGGATCATATGATAAGAGTATGTTTAACTTTGTAAGAAACTGCCAGTTTGTATTCCAAAGTGGCTGTACCATTTTGCCTCTCCACCTACAATGGATGAGAATTCCTGTTGCTCCACATCTTCACTAGCATTTGATTTTTTCAGTGTTTTGGATTTTGGTCATTCAAATAGGTGTGTAGTAATATCTCATTGCTTTAATTTGGAACTCACCAATGATATAAGATATTAAACATCTTTTCATATGCTTACTTGCCATCTGTATATTTTCTTTCTTGAGGTGTCTGTTCAGATCTTTTGCCCATTTTTTATTTTTATTTTATTTTTTTAACATCGTTATTGGAGTATAATTGCTTTACAATGGTGCGTTAGTTTCTGCTTTATAACAAAGCAAATCAGTTATACATATACATATATTCCCATATCTCTTCCCTCTTGCGTATCCCTCCCTCCCTCCCACCTTCCCTATCCCACCCCTCTAGGTGGTCACAAAGCACCGAGCTGATCTCCCTGTGCTATGCGGCTGCTTCCCACTAGCTATCTATTTTACGTTTGGTAGTGTATATATGTCCATGCCACTCTCTCAGAGTCTATTCTCTAGTAGGTCTGTGTCTTTATTCCCATCTTACCCCTAGGTTCTTCATGACCTTTTTTTTTCTTAAATTCCATATATATGTGTTAGCATATGGTATTTGTTTTTCTCTTTCTGACTTACTTCACTCTGTATGACAGACTCTAGGTCCATTCACCTCACTACATATAACTCAATTTCGTTTCTTTTTATGGCTCAGTAATATTCCACTGTATATATGTGCCACATCTTCTTTATCCATTCGTCTGTTGATGGACACTTAGGTTGCTTCCGTATCCTGGCTATTGTAAATAGAGCTGCAGTGAACACTGTGGTACATGACTCTTTTTGAATTATGGTTTTCTTAGGGTATATGCCCAGTAGTGGGATTGCTGGGTCGTATGGTAGTTCTATTTGTAGTTTTTTCAGGAACCTCCATACTGTTCTCCATAGTGACTGTATCAATGTACATTCCCACCAGCAGTGCAAGAGGGTTCCCTTTTCTCCACACCCTCTCCAGCATTTATTGTTTCTAGATTTTTTGTTGATGGCCACTGTGACCAGTGTGAGATGATATCTCATTGTAGTTTTGATTTGCATTTCTCTAATGATTAATGATGTTGAGCATTCTTTCATGTGTTTGTTGGCAATCTGTATATCTTCTTTGGAGAAATGTCTATTTAGGTCTTCTGCCCATTTTTGGATTGGGTTGTTTGTTTTTTTGTTAATTGAGCTGCATGAGCTGCTTGTAAATTTTGGAGATTAATCCTTTGCCAGTTGCTTCATTTGCAAATTTCAGAGACCTCTGGGACAACATTAAACGCACCAGCATTCGAATTATAGGGGTCCCAGAAGAAGAGAAAAAGAAAGGGACTGAGAAAATATTTGAGGAGATTATAGTTGAAAACTTACCTAATATGGGAAAGGAATAGTTAATCAAGTCCAGAAAGCACAGAGAGTCCCGTACAGGATAAATCCAAGGAGAAACACGCCAAGACACATATTAATCAAACTATCAAAAGTTAAATACAAAGAAAACATATTAAAAGCAGCAAGGGAAGAAAAACAAATAACACACAAGGGAATCCCCATAAGGTTAACAGCTTATCTTTCACCAGAAACTCTGCAAGCCAGAAGGGAGTGACAAGGGAGGACATATTTAAAGCGATGAAGGAGAAAAACCTACAACCAAGATTATTCTACCCAGCAAGGATCTCATTCAGATTTGATGGAGAAATTAAAACCTTTACAGACAAGGAAAGGCTGAGAGAATTCAGCACCACCAAACCAGCTTTACAGCAAATGCTAGAGGAACTTTTCTAGGCAAGAAACACAAGAGAAGGAAAAGACCTACAATAACAAACCCAAAACAACTAAGAAAATGGTAATAGGAACATACATATCGATAATTACCTTAAATGTAAATGGATTAAATGCTCCCACCAAAGGACACACTGGCTGAATGGATACAAAAACAAGACCCATATATATGCTGTCTACAAGAGACCCACTTCAGACCTAGGGACACATACACACTAAAATTGAGGGGATGGAAAAAGATATTCCATGCAAATGGAAATCAGAAGAAAGCTGGAGTAGCCATTCTCATATCAGACAAAATAGACTTTAAAGATTGTTACAAGAGACAAAGAAGAACACTACATAACGATCAAGGGATCGATCCAAGAAGAAGATACAACAATTGTAAATATTTATGCACCCAACATAGGAGCACCTCAATACATAAGGCAAATACTAACAGCCATAAAAGGGGAAATCGACAGTAACACGTTCATAGTAGGGGACTTTAACACCCCACTTTCACCAATGGACAGATCATCCAAAATGAAAATAAATAAGGAAACACAAGCTTTAAATGATACACTAAACAAGATGGACTTAATTGATATTTATAGGACATTCCATCCAAAAACAACAGAA
Organism: Mesoplodon bidens; assembly: GCF_964165515.1. NCBI lineage: Eukaryota > Metazoa > Chordata > Mammalia > Artiodactyla > Ziphiidae > Mesoplodon > Mesoplodon bidens. The sequence goes on from NC_138163.1 coordinate 107,729,184, forward strand.
TACACATTTTTCTCAAGTGCTCATGGAACATTCTCCAGGATAGATCATATCTTGGGTCACAAATCAAGCCTTGGTAAATTTAAGAAAATTGAAATTGTATCAAGTATCTTTTCCGACCACAACGCTATGAGACTTGACCTCAATTACAGGAAAAGATCTGTAAAAAATACAAACACATGGAGGCTAAACAATACACTACTTAAAAATGAAGTGATCACTGAAGAAATCAAAGAGGAAATCAAAAAGTACCTAGAAACAAATGACAATGGAGACACGACGACCCAAAACCTATGGGACACAGCAAAAGGAGTTCTAAGAGGGAAGTTTATAGCAATACAATCCTACCTTAAGAAACAGGAAACATCTCGAATAAACAACCTAACCTTACACCTAAAGCAGTTAGAGAAAGAAGAACAAAAAAACCCCAAAGTTAGCAGAAGGAAAGAAATCATAAAGATCAGATCAGAAATAAATGAGAAATAAATGAGGGAAACGATAGCAAAGATCAATAAAACTAAAAACTGGTTCTTTGAGAAGATAAACAAAATTGATAAACCATTAGCCAGACTCATCAAGAAAAAAAGGAAGAAGACTCAAATCAATAGAATTAGAAATGAAAAAGGAGAAGTAACAACTGACACTACAGAAATACAAAAGATCATGAGAGATTACTACAAGCAACTCTGCCAATAAAATGGACAACCTGGAAGAAATGGACACATTCTTAGAAATGCACAACCTGCCAAGACTGAACCAGGAAGAAATAGAAAATATGAACAGACCAATCACAAGCATTGAAATTGAGACTGTGATTAAAAATCTTCCAACAAACAAAAGCCCAGGACCAGATGGCTTCACAGGCAAATTCTATCAAACATTTAGAGAAGAGCTAACACCTATCTTCCTCAAACTCTTCCACAATATAGCAGAGGGAGGAACACTCCCAAACTCATTCTATGAGGCCACCATCACCCTGATACCAAAACCAGACAAAGATGTCACAAAGAAAGAAAACTACAGGCCAATATCACTGATGAACATAGATGCAAAAATCCTCAACAAAATACTAGCAAACAGAATCCAACAGCACATTAAAAGGATCATACACCATGATCAAGTGGGCTTTATTCCAGGAATGCAAGAATTCTTCAATATACGCAAATCAATCAATGTGATACACCATATTAACAAATTGAAGGAGAAAAACCATATGATCATCTCAATAGATGCAGAGAAAACTTTCCACAAAATTCAACACCCATTTATGATAAAAACCCTGCAGAAAGTAGGCATAGAGGGAACTTTCCTCAACGTAATAAAGGCCATATATGACAAACCCACAGCCAACATCATCCTCAGTGGTGAAAAACTGAAAGCATTTCCACTAAGATCAGGAGCAAGACAAGGTTGCCCACTCTCACCAGTATTATTCAACATAGTTTTGGAAGTTTTAGGCACAGCAATTAGAGAAGAAAAAGAAATAAAAGGAATCCAAATCGGAAAACAAGAAGTAAAGCTGTCACTGTTTGCCAATTTTAAAAATCAGTTTGTTAATTTTCTTATTGAGTTTTAAGAGTTTTTTGGTATATTTTGGATAACACTCCTTTATCAGATGTCTATTTTGAAAGTATTTCCTCTCAGACTGTGGTTTGTCTTCTCATCCTTTTAACATTATCTTTCACAGAGCAGAAGTTTTTAACTTTAATGAAATCCAGCTTATCAATTTATTTCTTCCACAGATCATGCCTTTAGTGTTGTATCTAAAAGTCATTGCCATATCTAAGGCCAGTTAGGTTTTCTCCTATGTTATCTTTCAGGATTTTTATAGTTTTGTATTTTACATTTGGTCTTTGATCCATTTTGCGTTAAATTTTGTGAAGGGTGTAAAGTCTGTGTCTAGATTCTTTTTTTTTTTTTAGGTGGATGTTCAGTTGTTATAGCACCATTTGGTGAAAAGACTATCTTTGCCCCATTATGTTGCCTTTGCTCCTTTGTTAACAATCAGTTGACTATATTTATTTGTGTCTTTTTTCTGGGCTCTCTGTTTTATTTCATTGATTTATTTGTGTTCTTTCTCAATACCACAGTCTCTTGATTACTGTACCTTTATTGTAATTCTGTAAATTGGGTTGAGTCAGTCTTCTGACTTTGTTCTCCTTCAGTATTGAGTTGACTCTTTTAGGTCTTTTGCCTCTCCATATAAATTTTGGAATAAGTTTGTTGATATCCACCAAATAACTTGCTAGATTTTGACTGAGATTGTGTTGAATCTGTTGATCAACCTGGGAAAAACTGACATCTTGACACTATTGAGTCTTTCTATCCATGAACATGGAATAATTCTCCATTTATTTAGTTCTTTGATATCTTTTGTCACAATTATGAGGAATTTTCCTCATACAGATTTTGTACAAATTTTTTTAGATTTATGCATAAGTAATTCATTGGGGGGGAGTGCTAATGTAAATGGTAATATATTTTAAATTTCAAATTCCACTTATTTATTGCTGGTATATAGGAAATTGATTAACTTTTGCATATTAATGTTGTATCTTGCAACATTCCTGTCATTGCTTGTTAGTTCCAGGAGGTTTTTTGTTGTTGTTGTTGTTGATTCTTTTGGATTTTCTACATTGATGATAACGCCATCTGTGAACATTTGATTTCTTACTTACCAGTCTGTATAACTTGGAAAGGAGTGGTGAAAGGGCACATTATTTCTTTGTTCCTTATCTTAGTTGGAAAGCTTTGAGTGTCTCCTTATTAAGTATGATGTTAGCTGTAGGTTGTTTGTAGATATCCTTAACACATAGAGGAAGTTTCCCTCTATTTTTAATTTTCTGAGAGTTCTTAATCATGAATAGGTGTTGGATTTTGTCAAGTCCTTTTTCTGCATCTACTGATAAGATCATGTTATTTTTCTTCTTTAGCTTATTGATGTGATGGATTACATTAATTGATCTTCAAATGTTGAATCAGCCTTGCAAACATGGGATAAATCTCTCTTGGTTATGGTGTGTAATCTTTTTTATACATTGTTGCATTTGATTTGCTAATCTTTTCTTGAGGATTTTTGAATGTATGTTCATGAGAGATACTAGTCTGTAGTTTTCTTTTCCTGTAATGTCTTTGGTTTTGGTATTAGGGTAATTCTGGCCTCATGAGTTAGGAAGTATTCCCTTGGTTTGGTTTCTATCTTCTGGAAGAGATTGTAGAAAATTGGTATAATTTCTCCTTAGGGGTTTGATAGAATTCTCAAGTGAGCCCATCTGGGCCTGTTGCTTTCTGTTTTGGAAGGTTATTAATTTTTGATTTAATTTCTTTAATATATATAGGCCTATTCATACTGTATTCTTGTGTAAGTTTTGGCAGATTGACTCTTTCAGGGAATTGGTTTGTTTAATCTAGGTTATAAAATTTGTGGTCATGGATTTGTTCATAATAATCTTTTATTAACCTTTTAATGTCTCCATGCGATCTGTTGTGATGTCTTTTTTTTTTAAACCAAATTTAATCCATGTGTTTTTATTTATTTTATTTTATTATTTTTTTACATCTTTATTGGAGTATAATTGCTTTACAATGGTGTGTTAGTTTCTGCTTTATAACAAAGTGAATCAGTTATACATATATTATTTCATTTCTCATATTGTAATTCGTCTTTTTTTTTTCTTAGCTTGGCTAGAAGTTTACCAAATTTAAAGATTTTTTCAAAGAATCAGGTTTAGGTTTTACTTTGTCTGTTGATTTCTTGTTTTCAATTTCATTGATATTATTTTACTTCTCTTCTTTTGCTTACTTTGAATTTAATTTGTTCTTTTCTGGCTTTCTAAGGTGGAACCTTAGATTGTTAATTTTAGATATTTCTTCTTTTTTAATATATGCATTCAATGCCATAAATTTCCCTCTAAGCACTGCTTTTACTGCATTCCATAGTGTCTGGTAAGTTGCATTTCATTTTCATTTAGTTCAAAATATTTTAAAATTTATTTTGAGAGTTCTTCATTGACCCATGTGTTGTTTAGAAGTCAGTTGTTTAATCAGCATATATTTTGGGATTTTGCAGTTATCTTACTGTTAACTGATTTCTAGTGTAATTCCATTGTGGTCTGAGAGCAGACACTGTATGATTTCTATTATTTTAAATTTGTTAAGGTTGTGTTTTATGTTCCAGAATGTGGTTTATTTTGGTGCATATTCCATCAAGCTAGAGAAAGTTGTGAATTCTGCTGTTGTTGGATGAAGTAGTCTTTAGATATCAATTATATCCAATTGATTGATGGTGCTGTAGGGTTTGACTATGTACTTACTGAATTTCTGCCTGCGGGATCTGTCCATTTCTGTTAGAGGAGTGTTAAAGTCTGCAACTATAATAAGGGATTCATCTACTTTTCCTTGCAGGTCTGTCAGGTTTTGCCAAATATATTTTAACACTTTGTTGTTATGTGCATGCACATTGAGGATTGTTATGTCTTCTTGGAGGATCGACCCCTTTATCATTATGTTATGGTATTATCCTCTTATCGCTGACAACTTTCCTTGCCCTGAAGTAGTTCTGTCTGAAATTGATACAGCTGCTTCTGCTTTCTTTTGATTAATTACTAGCATGGTGTATCTTTCTCTATGCCTTTACTTTTCATCTATATATGTCTTTGTATCTAAAATGGGTTTCTGAATAATGCCATTTGCAGCAACGTGGATGGACCTAGAGTGTCATACTGAGTGAAGTAAGTCAGACAGAGAAAGAGAAACATCCTATGATATCGCATATATGTGGAATCTAAAAAGAAATGATACAAATGAACTTATTTACAAAACAGAAACAGACTCACAGACTTAGAGAAAGAACGTATGGTTCCCCCGGGGGGAAGAGTGGGGGGAAGGGTTAGTTAGGGAGTTTGGGATTGATAGGTACACACTGCTATCTTTAAAATAGATAACCAACAAGGACCTTCTGTATAGCACAGGGAACTCTGCTCAATGTTGCAGCCTGGATGGGAGGGGAGTTTGGGGGAGAATGGATACATGCATATGTATGGCTGAGTCGCTTTGCTGTGCACCTCAAACTATCACAACATTGTTAATCAGCTATACTCCAGTATAAAGTAAAAAGTTAAAAAAAATAATAAAATGAGTTTCTTGTAGACCAGCAGTCCCCAACCTTTTTGGTATCAGGGACCGGTTTCATGGAAGACAATTTTTCCATGGACAGGGGTGGGAGGAGGATGACGGTTCAGGTGGTAATGCGAGTGACGGGGAGTGCAGCTTCGCTCACTTGCCCAGCACTCACCTCCTGCTGTGCAGCCTGGTTCCTAACAGGCCACAGACCAGTTCTGGTCTGCGGCCTGGGAGTTGGGGACCCCTGTTGTAGACAACGTGTATTTGTCTTTTCATTGGTATATTTAGATCATTGACATTTTAAAGGGATTATTGATATAGTTGGATTAATAACTACCATATTTGTTACTGTTTTCTATTTATTGCTCTTGTTCTTTGTTCCTGTTTTTGTCTTTCATACTTTTACTGCCTTTTTGTGGTTTTAATTGAGCACTTTATATGATTCCATTTTCTCTCATTTGTTAGCGTATCAATTATGCTTTTTAAAAAAACTTTTAATGGTTGCCCTAACATTTGCTAAATATACATTTCCAACTAATCCAATTCCACTTTCAAATAATACTGTCTCACTTTGTGGGTGATAACAAGTACCGTATAATAAAAAAAAATTCCAAATTCCTCCCTCCTATTCCTTGTATCATTGTTATCATTCATTTCACTTATACAAAAGCATATTACATATATAAGCATTCATAATTGAATACATTGTTGCTATTATTTTCAACAAATTGTTAGCTTTTAGATCACTTAAGAATAAGAAAAATAAAACTTTTAATATTACCTTTAGTTATTCATTTTTTGATGGTCTTCCTTTCTTTATGTAGATCCTTATTTCTGACCTATATTGTTTTCCTTCTTTCTGAAGAACTTCTTTTAACATATCTTGTCAGGCAGATCTACTGGCTAAAAGTTTCCTCAGTTTTTGTTTGTGTGAGAAAGTCTTTATTTCTCCTTCCCTTTTGAAAGATAATTTCTCAGGGTACAAAATTCTGAATTGGTGGATTGTTTTTAATCTCAACACTGTAAATACTTCTCTTCACTCCCTTCTTGCTTGCTTCGTTTCTGAGGGAAAGTCAGATGTACAGTTAAGCCTTGAACAATGGGGGGGTTAATCCAAGTGAATATAGCTTACAGTCATCCCTCTGCATCTGCATCCTCTGCATCTGCAAAATCAACCAGCCATGGGCCGTGTGGTACTTGAGTATATACTAGTGAAAAATATCTGCATATAAGTGAGCCCGGGCAGTTCAAACCCAGGTTATTCAAGGATCAACTTACCTTTGTTCCTCTATAGGTAAGTTTTTTTTGTCCCCCTTCGGCTTCTTTCCAGATTTTTTTGTCTTTGATTTTCTGCAGTTTGAATATAACATGCCTAGACATCACTTTTTGTTTGTTTCTTTGTTTTTGTTTTTTTTTAACTTTCTGTTTTTGGTTTTTAAAATTAATTAATTAATTAGTTTATTTTTTGGCTGCATTGGGTCTTTGTTGCTGCACATGGGCTTTCTCTCGTTGCAGCAAGTGGGGGCTACTCTTCATTGCGGTGCGCAGGCTTCTCATTGCGGTGGCTCCTCTTGTTGCGGAGCATGGGCTGTAGGCACGTGGGCTCAGTAGTTGTGGCTCGCAGGCTCTAGAGCACAGGCTCAGTAGCTGTGGCACACGGGCTTAGTTGCTCTGCGGCATGTGGGATCTTCTGGACCAGGGCTCGAACCCATGTACCCTGCATTGGCAGGCGGATTCTTAACCACTGTGCCACCAGGGAAGCCCTGTTTCTTTGTTTTGTTTTGTTTTTAAGCATTTATCCTGCTTGGTGTTCTCTCAGCTTTCCTGGATCTGTGGTTTGGTATCTGACACTTATTGGGGAAATTCTCACTCACTATTACTTCAGATATTGCTTCTGTTCTTTTCTCTGTTTCCTCTTTCTGGTATTCTCATTACACATATGTTACATCTTTTGTAGTTGTCTCAGAGTTCTTGGATATTCTTTTCAGTTTTGGTAAGTGTTTATTGTCATATTTTCAAGCTTAGAGATTCTTTACTCACCTGTGTCCATTCTACTAATGAGCCCATCAGAGGCATTCTTTATTTCAGTTACAGCGTTTTTGATTGGTAGCATTTCTTTTTGATACTTTCTTAGAATGTCCATCTCTCTGCTTACATTATCCATCTTTTCTTGCATGTTGTTTACTTTTTCCATTAAAGCCTATAGCATGTTATTCTTAGTATTTTAAAATTCCTGGTCTGATGATTCCAGCATTCCTGCCATATCTGACTCTGGTTTTGTTTTGATTTTTCTCCCTTTTCACAGGGTTTAGAAGACAACCTCTTGGTATTGCAATACCTTTCCTACAATGGCAAAGTGATTGGGTTATCCTGAAAACCTTGAAATAATATTGTCAGTGCAAGTTGACTTTTAGAGTCTCTTAAAGAAATGGCTTTATACAACGTATGTCAAAATTTTATTTAGCATTTATTGAACACCTTTGCTGTGAAAGGGGTATGCTTTACCCTTTGTAAAGCAAAAACATAAATATTTCTTAAGAATGTTATTGAGCATAATGAAGTGAGAGTCCAATAAATTTCCACAAGGCAGAGATAATCAGAGCTCTTAAAAATGCTCAGTGGTTGCTTTGCTTTCTCTATTATTGCATGGAAATAGCTGGTATACTTCTTTTCAAGCTCATTCACATACTTATGATGAAGTTTTGATAGCATTCGTTATCTTCTTGAAAGTCTTGGCAGTTAAATGGGCCAGAATTTAAATAACAATTTGAGCTTCTTAGGTACGTTTTTTCAGTGCCTCGGAATTTAGAATCTAGGATTTCTTTAGGAAAATGTATTCTATTTTATATTCCTGCCTTGGAATAAGTTCCTTGCATTCTGTTTTTTCCCTTCTTTGTGTCCTAGAAGATATGTGTTATTTCCTGGAATCCTAGGTAACCAAACTCCTCCTTTTTGAGTGACAAAAACGTTGTTACTCAAAGCACTGTATGTTCTGTGTATGTGCTCCAGTCTGGCTCTAGAGAGCCTGTTCTTTGTGGTTTGGTTTCTAATGTTATGTGTTACCATTTTGTAAAAAAAAAAAAAAAATTCCATGTGACTAACTTGCCACAGTAATGCTCTCTGACACGTTTGCTTCAGGGAGAAAGCTGGCAAAGTTAGAAACACATGCCTAGTTTAAAATTTGCTGTCACTGCAGAAAAAAAGTTAATGGAATATAGTCCTAGTTTTTTCCTCTGTGTTAGTATTACTCATGGGACCAGAATAATGATTTTGGCAAGAGTATATTTACTTTCCTGTGTAATTTTATCATACTTCAGTATCTCACTCATATTTTCCCTAGGATTTGTCAAGAAAATATTATTATATAGAGGAGTAAAAATAAAATTCTTTCTTTAGGCTCATAAGCAGTTAGTCTGAAAATACAAATGTTTTTGTTGCATTAATATGAACTATACAAAATTTAGTGTTCCTTGTATTTTAAAGTTCCTTTAACTTAAAATGCAAATGGTAGACATTCATATTTATTAACATGTTCTTTATATTTCATTCTCTCAACTCTGAATGTTCACCTAGTTTACAGAATTGACCTTTGCAGAGTTTTCAATAGTCCATCCCCACTCTGTTGTCCTTGTTCAGGGTTCATTACTTCTTTCCTAACACTCTAATCATATCCTTTTTACTGGTCTCCTCAGTCATTTCTTAGCAGTGCTTAACGCAGATCTGCCCCTCCACAGATACTGAAAGCCTCCAGCCTACAGGTACCACCCTTCACAGTGCTTCTAGAAAGCCCCACCCACCCCTAAAGTCTGACCCCTTTACTTTCTTAAAAGGTTGTATATGCCTAACCTTTCTGAGTTGGCTTCTGCTTTTTCTGTCTGAATTCCTCATTTGCATTTCAGTTCTTAACTAATGAACTGGTGCTAGTTCTCTGCCAGAATCTCACCCTCATTAGCCAGGGGTCAGAGCATCTCTGTTGTCTTTGACTACTTGGTCTCTGCCTGGTTAGGGTTGGGAATCAGGATTCTGAACACCCCGCGACTCCTTGCCACTAGAGTGGGTGGCCTCTAGTGTACTTCATCGGGGCTGATAAGAGGAAGAAGATAATCAGGGCCTTCAGAAGACCAGGAAGGGCACTGGGGTAAATCCTGCTTAGAATGGGATTTTGTTTTTTCCTCTGGGACCCAAACACACTCTTAGCAACCCTGTCCTTCACGGGAGTATAGTGAGTTCATTATTCAGAAGGTTGCCCACATTATTTTTTCTTCTCATCTCTCAAGCAACTCCTGACTGCACAGATTATCTTCCTTAATAATGATAATCACAGCAATGACAACCCCTCTGTGTTGTACCACACATTTTACTTTTATTATATTTGTTGCCTTGTAGGGGATATGACATTTACCCCCACTGTATACTGAGGACACTGCAGTTCAGAGAGGTTAAGAGCTCAAGGTCACTTTGGGGTATGTGGTAGAGCTGGAATTCCAGTCCAGCTTTCTGACACTAAATCTTGGAGCTTTTTTCAGGAGGCCCCACTGCATGAAGCATGCTTTTGGGCTGCCTCTTTCCATTTTCAGCTTTATACAGTAAAACTCCTGTGTTCAGGAAGAGAAAATATATATTGAACACTTACTATGTGTGCATTTCAAGCATCAAACATTATGATCTAGCAAGCATTAGGTGCTTAATGATTGTTGAATGAATTGATGAATGAATGAATGAGAGGATACTATGTAAATTTGTTAGAAAGGGCAATCTCTTTGTGCTTAACACAGTGGCAGGCATGCGGTAGGTGCTCAAAAATATTTGAATTAATGAGATTATTCATTCAAATATTGTTGAATTAATGAGATTATCCAGTGCACCCTTCTATTAAAACATGATGATGACTATAAGTATTTGAGTGATAGATCTAGTCTTCTGGTGAAGAAAAGATGGGTTTTAATGGATGTTTTTTCCTTTGTATCCCTCAAAGAGTAGTTGATATCCTATGATGAGCTCCACTTCCAGTAGAAGGCTTCACTTACCTACTTCATCTTACTCGACCTCTCACTTATTTACTCCTTAAAACTCCTTCCTTGACTTTGACCCTTGCCCTTGGATAATGCCATTAATTCTCATAACCAGCTACGTTCTGCACACTGACAATCCCCACAGCTATATCAGAATTTTTAGGCAGAATTTTTCCTTGACAATCCAGGGTCATTTAAATGACTGTCTACCTTAAACTAAAATGTCTTAGAACTTTCCCGCCCCGCCCACTACCCCTTGTATATATATCTGCTGCTTCTCCTTTGTGTCTCATCTTGTTAAAGGGGAGGAAACTCTTTATTCAGGACAGAGACCACTGGGTAAGAAGCAGCCTCAGTATAATCACGAATGTGACCACATGGGGTTCCCTTAGCCACTGCTTTGGAGAAATCAGTGTTGACCTAGAGTTAAGACCCCCTAACTTAAGGGGCTAACAGTGGTCTACATCACCCCCTCCAAACAAGTTTTGTCTTTTGGTGCTTTTCTGTGCCGCTGACCTTCTATTCCTCCTTGCCGATGCAAGCAGGGATGACAGGAGAGTGAGGCCTCTTTCTCATTACATTCCTTTCTCAAGCATGATGTGTGAGAGAATGTACTCTGATTATCACATCCATAGAACTTTCTCAAGGTTTGTGTAGATTTTTCCCCCATTGTCTGTTTCTTTCCTGGCTGGATAATAGACCATAAGTTGTTTTGTGAGTTGTTTTTCCTGTTACTTGCAGTCCTCACAGGAGGCCTGCCCAGTGACACAGTGCGGTTAACTCTTACCTATTTCTCTGGGCCTATTCATGGTTTCCCCTTCTTGTGCTAGAGTCACTGGGCTTCAGCTGATAGTGTTATGTTTTTTCCTGTTACATTACTACAGTGGCATGTGGTTTTGCTTCTCTTTTTTCCTTCATCACATTTGTGTGGGACCCATTTGTCTAAAACTGTATATGAAATGTCTTCAAACAGCCTTAGTCAAGTGAGACGCTGTCTGTGTATAATGTTGGCAAAGAAATATTAAGCATTTCCTTCCTACATTTAGTCATATTAAAGAGAAATTTATAAGGAGTATTTTATTCTTTTTATTACAAAATGTTTACTATAAGATGACCAAAAGTTAATGCAAATCTAGCCTCCACTTTGGCATAGGTAAATCTTAGTTGCTATGTGACCATCTACCGTCTGTCTGTCCATATCTGTATTTGAAGAAACGTAATTCAAACTCATTTTGTTGAAGTGAGAGAGTGGTGTATATATGGACATATATACACTACCAAACGTAAAATAGATAGCTAGTGGGAAGCAGCCACATAGCACAGGGAGATCAGCTCGGTGCTTTGTGACCACCTAGAGGGGTGGGATAGGGAGGGAGGGAGGGAGACGCAAGAGGGAGGAGATATGGGGATATATGTATATGTATAGCTGATTCACTTTGTTATAAAGTAGAAAGTAACACACATCATTGTAAAGCAATTATACTCCAATAAAAACGTTAAAAAAAAGGTAAATGTAGTGTTAGATTGTCTGGTGAAAGGTGAAAGTTGTTTGATGTTATTATCATTTTTTTTTTTTGGTTTTTTTTTTTTAATTTTTTAAATTAGTTTCTGCTTTATAACAAAGTGAATCAGTCATACATATACATCTGTTCCCACATCCCTTCCCTCATGCATCTCCCTCCCTCCCACCCTCCCCATCCCACCCCTCCAGGCGGTCACAAAGCACCGAGCTGATCTCCCTGTGCTCTATGGCTGCTTCCCACTATCTATCTACCTTACGTTTGGTAGTGTATATATGTCCATGCCTCTCTTTCGCTTTGTCACAGCTTACCCTTCCCCCTCCCCATATCCTCAAGTCCATTCTCAAGTAGGTCTGTGTCTTTATTCCTGTTTTGCCCCTAGGTCCTTCATGACTTTTTTTTTTTTTTTAATTCCGTATATATGTGTTAGCATACGGTATTTGTCTTTCTCTTTCTGACTTACTTCACTCTGTATGACAGACACTAGGTCTATCCACCTCATTACAAATAGCTCAGTTTCGTTTCTTTTTATGGCTGAGTAATATTCCATTGTATATATGTACCACATCTTCTTTATCCATTCATCTGATGATGGACACTTAGGTTGTTTCCAGCTCCGGGCTATTGTGAATAGAGCTGCAATGAACATTTTGGTACATGTCTCTTTTGGAATTATGGTTTTCTCAGGGTATATGCCTAGTAGTGGGATTGCTGGGTCATATGGTAGTTCTATTTTTAGTTTTTTAAGGAACCTCCATACTGTTCTCCATAGTGGCTGTACCAATTCACATTCCCACCAGCAGTGCAAGAGTGTTCCCTTTTTTCCACACCCTCTCCAGCATTTATTGTTTCTAGATTTCTTGATGATGGCCATTCTGACTGGTGTGAGATGATATCTCATTGTAGTTTTGATTTGCATTTCTCTAATGATTAATGATGTTGAGCATTCTTTCATGTGTTTGTTGGCAGTCTGTATATCTTCTTTGGAGAAATGCCTATTTAAGTCTTCTGCCCATTTTTGGATTGGGTTGTTTGTTTTTTTGCTATTGAGCTGCATGAGCTGTTTATAAATTTTGGAGATTAATCCTTTGTCAGTTGCTTCATTTGCAAATATTTTCTCCCATTCTGAGGGTTGTCTTTTGGTCTTGTTTATGGTTTCCTTTGCTGTGCAAAAGCTTTGAAGTTTCATTAGGTCCCATTTGTTTATCTTTGTTTTTATTTCCATTTCTCTAGGAGGTGGGTCCAAAAGGATCTTGCTGTGATTTATGTCATAGAGTGTTCTACCTATGTTTTCCTCTAAGAGTTTGATAGTTTCTGGCCTTACATTTAAGTCTTTAATCCATTTTAAGCTTATTTTTGTGTATGGTGTTAGGGAATGATCTAATCTCAAACTTTTACCTGTCCCTGTCCAGTTTTCCCAGCACCACTTATTGAAGAGGCTGTCCTTTCTCCACTGTACATTCCTGCCTCCTTTATCAAAGATAAGTTGGCCATATGTGCGTGGGTTTATCTCTGGGCTTTCTATCCTGATCCACTGATCTATCTTTCTGTTTTTATGCCAGTACCACACTGTCTTGATTACTGTAGCTTTGTAGTATAGTCTGAAGTCAGGGAGCCTGATTCCTCCAGCTCCGTTTTTCGTTCTCAAGATTGCTTTGGCTATTCGGGGTCTTTTGTTTTTCCAAACAAATTTTGAAATTTTTTGTTCTAGTTCTGTGAAAAATGCCAGTGGTAGTTTGATAGGGATTGCATTGAATCTGTAGATTGCTTTGGGTAGTAGAGTCATTTTCACAATATTGATTCTTCCAATCCAGGAGCATGGTATATCTCTCCATCTATTTGTATCATCTTTAATTTCTTTCATCAGTGTCTTATAATTTTCTGCATACAGGTCTTTTGTCTCCTTAGGTAGGTTTATTCCTAGATATTTTATTCTTTTTGTTGCAATGGTAAATGGGAGTGTTTTCTTGATTTCATTTTCAGATTTTTCATCATTAGTGTACAGGAATGCCAGAGATTTCTGTACATTAATTTTGTATCCTGCTACTTTACCAAATTCATTGATTAGCTCTAGTAGTTTTTCGGTAGCATCTTTAGGATTCTCTATGTATAGTATCATGTCATCTGCAAACAGTGACAGCTTTACTTCTTCTTTTCCAATTTGGATTCCTTTTATTTCCTTTTCTTCTCTGATTGCTGTGGCTAAAACTTCCAAAACTATGTTGAATAAGAGTGGTGAGAGTGGGCAGCCTTGTCTTGTTCCTGATCTTAGTGGAAATGGTTTCAGTTTTTCACCATTGAGGACAATGTTGGCTGTGGGTTTGTCATATATGGCCTTTAGTATGTTGAGGAAAGTTCCCTCTATGCCTACTTTCTGCAGGGTTTTTATCATAAATGGGTGTTGAATTTTGTCGAAAGCTTTCTCTGCATCTATTGAGATGATCATATGGTTTTTCTCCTTCAACTTGTTAATATGGTGTATCACATTGATTGATTTGCGTATATTGAAGAATCCTTGCATTCCTGGAATAAAGCCCACTTGATCATGGTGTATGATCCTTTTAATGTGCTGTTGGATTCTGTTTGCTAGTATTTTGTTGAGGATTTTTGCATCTATGTTCATCAGTGATATTGGCCTGTAGTTTTCTTTCTTTGTGACATCCTTGTCTGGTTTTGGTATCAAGGTGATGGTGGCCTCGTAGAATGAGTTTGGGAGTGTTCCTTCCTCTGATATTGTTTGGAAGAGTTTGAGAAGGATGGGTGTTAGCTCTTCTCTAAATGTTTGATAGAATTCGCCTGTGAAGCCATCTGGTCCTGGGCTTTTGTTTGATGGAAGATTTTTAATCACAGTTTCAATTTCAGTGCTTGTGATTGGTCTATTCATATTTTCTATTTCTTCCTGAGTCAGTCTTGGCAGGTTGTGCATTTCTAAGAATTTGTCCATCTCTTCCAGGTTGTCCATTTTATGGGCATAGAGTTGCTTGTAGTAATCTGTCATGATCTTTTGTATTTCTGCAGTGTCAGTTGTTACTTCTCCTTTTTCATTTCTAATTCTATTGATTTGAGTCTTCTCCCTTCTTTTCTTGATGAGTCTGGCTAATGGTTTATCAATTTTGTTTATCTTCTCAAAGAACCAGCTTTTAGTTTTATTGATCTTTGCTATCGTTTCCTTCATTTCTTTTTCATTTATTTCTGATTTGATTTTTATGATTTCTTTCCTTCTGCTAACTTTGGGGTGTTTTTGTTCTTCTTTCTCTAATTGCTTTAGGTGCAAGGTTAGGTTGTTTATTCGAGATGTTTCCTGTTTCTTAAGGTGGGATTGTATTGCTATAAACTTCCCTTTTAGAACTGCTTTTGCTGCATCCCATAGGTTTTGGGTCGTCGTGTCTCCATTGTCATTTGTTTCTAGGTATTTTTTAAATTCCTCTTTGATTTCTTCAGTGATTACTTCGTTATTAAGTAGTGTATTGTTTAGCCTCCATGTGTTTGTATTTTTTACAGCTCTTTTCCTGTAATTGATATCTAGTCTCATAGCATTGTGGTCAGAAAAGACACTTGATACAATTTCAATTTTCTTAAATTTACCAAGGCTTGATTTGTGACCCAAGATATGATCTATCCTGGAGAATGTTCCATGAGCACTTGAGAAAAATGTGTATTCTGTTGTTTTTGGATGGAATGTCCTATAAATATCAATTAAGTCCATCTTGTTTAATGTATCATTTAAAGCTTGTGTTTCCTTATTTATTTTCATTTTGGAAGATCTGTCCATTGGTGAAAGTGGGGTGTTAAAGTCCCCTACTATGATTGTGTTACTGTCGATTTCTCCTTTTATGGCTGTTAGTATTTGCCTTATGTATTGAGGTGCTCCTATGTTTGGTGCATAAATATTTACAATTGTTATATCTTCTTCTTGGATCGATCCCTTGATCATTATGTAGTGTCCTTCTTTGTCTCTTCTAGTAGTCTTTATTTTAAAGTCTATTTTGTCTGATATGAGAATTGCTACTCCAGCTTTCTTTTGGTTTTCATTTGCATGGAATATCTTTTTCCATCCCCTTACTTTCAGTCTGTATGTGTCTCTAGGTCTGAAGTGGGTCTCTTGTAGACAGCATATATATGGGTCTTGTTTTTGTATCCATTCAGCCAATCTGTGTCTTTTGGTGGGAGCATTTAGTCCATTTACATTTAAGGTAATTATCGATATGTATGTTCCTATTCCCATTTTCTTAATTGTTTTGGGTTCGTTATTGTAGGTCTTTTCCTTCTGTTGTGTTTCTTGCCTAGAGAAGTTCCTTTAGCATTTGTTGTAAAGCTGGTTTGGTGGTGCTGAACTCTCTCAGCTTTTGCTTGTCTGTAAACGTTTTAATTTCTCCATCAAATCTGAATGAGATCCTTGCTGGGTAGAGTAATCTTGGTTGCAGGTTTTTCTCCTTCATCACTTTAATTATGTCCTGCCACTCCCTTCTGGCTTGTAGAGTTTCTGCTGAGAGATCAGCTGTTATCCTGATGGGGATTCCCTTGTGTGTTATTTGTTGTTTTTGCCTTGCTGCTTTTAATAGGATTTCTTTGTGTTTAATTTTTGACAGTTTGATTAATATGTGTCTTGGCGTATTTCTCCTTGGATTTATTCTGTATGGGACTCTCTGTGCTTCCTGGACTTGATTAACTATTTCCTTTCCCATATTAGGGAAGTTTTCAACTATAATCTCTTCAAATATTTTCTCAGTCCCTTTCTTTTTCTCTTCTTCTTCTGGAACCCCTATAATTCGAATGTTGGTGCGTTTAATGTTGTCCCAGAGGTCTCTGAGACTGTCCTCTGTTCTTTTCATTCTTTTTTCTTTATTTTGCTCTGCATCAGTTATTTCCACTATTTTATCTTCCACCTCACTTATCCGTTCTTCTGCCTCAGTTATTCTGCTATTGATCCCATCTAGAGTATTTTTTATTTCATGTATTGTGTTTTTAATCGATGCTTGATTCATCTTTAGTTCTTCTAGGTCCTTGTTAACTGTTTCTTGCATTTTGTCTGTTCTATTTCCAAGATTTTGGATCTGGGAAATAGAATCTTGGATCATCTTTACCATCATTATTCTGAATTCTTTTTCAGGTAGACTGCCTATTACCTCTTCATTTGTTAGGTCTGGTGGGTTTTTATCTTGTTCCTTCTCCTGCTGTGTGTTTTTCTGTCTTCTCATTTTGCTTATGTTACTGTGTTTGGGGTCTCCTTTTTGCAGGCTGCAGGTTCGTAGTTCCCGTTGTTTTTGGTGTCTGTCCCCAGTGGCTAAGGTTGGTTTAGTGGGTTGTGTAGGCTTCCTGGTGGAAGGTACTAGTGCCTGTGTTCCGGTGAATGAGGCTGGATCTTGTCTTTCTGGTGGGCAGGTCCACGTCTGGTGGTGTGTTTTGGGGTGTCTGCGGACTTTTTATGATTTTAGGCCACCTCTCTGCTAATGGGTGGCGTTGTGTTTCTGTCTTGCTAGTTGTTTGGCATAGGGTGTCCAGCACTGTAGCTTGCTGGTCGTTGAGTGAAGCTGGGTGCTGGTGTTGAGATGGAGATCTCTGGAAGATTTTCGCCGTTTGATATTATGTGGAGCTGGGAGGTCTCTTGTGGACCAGTGTCCTGAAGTTGGCTCTCCCACCTCAGAGGCACAGCACTGACTCCTGGCTCCTCAATTTGGGATGATTTGTTGTCTATTCATGTATTCCACAGATGCAGGGTACATCAAGTTGATTGTGGAGCTTTAGTCCGCTGCTTCTGAGGCTGCTGGGAGAGGTTTCCCTTTCTCTTCTTTGTTCTCACAGCTCCTGGGTCTCAGCTTTGGATTTGGCCCCGCCTCTGCGTGTAGGTCGCCGGAGGGCGTCTGTTCTTCGCTCAGACAGGACAGGGTTAAAGGAGCAGCCTCTTCGGGGACTCTGGCTCACTCAGGCCGGGCGGGAGGGAGGGGCACGGAGTGCGGGGCGAGCCTGCAGCGGCAGAGTTCGGCGTGACGTTGCACCAGCCCGAGGCGCGCCGTGCGTTCTCCCAGGGAAGCCGCCCCTGGATCCCGGGACCCCAGCAGTGGCGGGCTGCACAGGCTCCCGGAAGGGCGGTGTGGACAGTGACCTGCGCTCGCACACAGGCTTCTTGGCGGCGGCAGCAGCAGCCCCAGCGTCCCACGCCCGTCACTGGGCTCCGCGCTTTCAGTCGTGACTCGCGCCCGTCTGTGGAGCCCCTTTAAGCAGCGCTCTTAATCCCCTCTCCTCGCGCACCAGGAAACCAAGAGGGAAGAAAAAGTCTCTTGCCTCTTTGGCAGCTCCAGAGTTTTCCCGGACTCCCTGCCGGCTAGCTGTGGCACATTAGCCCCCTTCAGGCTGAGTTCTCGCCGCCAGCCCCAGTCCTTTCCCTGCGCTCTGACCGAAGCCCGAGCCTCAGCTTCCAGCGCCGCCCGCCCTGGCGGGCGAGCAGACAAGCCTCTCGGGCGGGTGAGTGCCGCTTGGCACCGATCCTCTGTGCGGGAATCTCTCCGCTTTGCCCTACCCAGGTATGTGGGGAGTTTCTTGCCTTTTGGGAGGTCTGGGGTCTTCTGCCAGCATTCAGTAGGTGTTCTGTAGGAGTTGTTCCACGTGTAGCTGTATTTCTGGTGTATCCGTGGGGAGGAAGGTGATCTTCGCGTCTTACTCTTCCGCCATCTTACCCGGAAGTCTCTATCATTTTTATAGTATATGTTATTTCACTGTAAGATGAAAATTTGTCAGTAAGCGGTTGGGACACAAACATAATTAAATACCTTTGTTCTCTACCTATCTTAAAAAATGAGAATATTAAATAGTTTGTTAGTTTCATACAGTGTGTGATCACTGATCACAATCAATATTTTTAAGCTACCTATAATGACTAAATTCACTGTTTATTTTAAGGGTATATAACCGTAGTGTTCATTTTCTGAACTTACTAGAGAGAGAGCTCTCTTAGCAAAACTGTGCATCAGTGTTTGTTTTGATTTTGGTTCACCGCTTAGCATCTTGTCTTTAATCAACATAAAGCTTGTCTAATTCATTGGCTCAAAAAAAAAAAAAAACAACCCAAAACTCATTTTGTTGTAGGTTCCCCAGCTAGCCAGGACAAAGGCAGACTGTCTCAGAGAGCTCTGAGATGGGTTTGTTTACAGCCTAAGGTTCTAACACTGTCTGGGGTAGATGCTGCTGATTATAGTACGCTGGTTGTTTTAGAACCACAGCCTTTGATCTGACCTTATTCTGTTTGACCAGAAGGAGCAGCATTAATTCCACACCACAGAATATTACAAGACCCTGAGAGTGTCCTTCTGTAGGACCAAGAGTGAGTGGTTAGGGAAGTCATATAGCTGGTATACAGCTTCCTTCATTGTGCACTACACATGTCTCCCACAAATAGGCCCCCTGCTTCAAGGGTGTTTGTATTTGGAGTGGTTAATTCCATTAGCCTGTATGGGTAGGTGACAGAGGATATTTTATTAAAAACTTCACTTACTGTCCTCCTCCATGACTTTCCTTCAGTTAATTCAGGGCCCAGCTGAAACGCTCAGTATCACTTCTTAGTGAGTGCTTCAGAAATCTTGGCATTGAATATCACTCTAGTAAAAGCACATAAGATCAACATATTGTGGAAGAGCTTCTCTGTGCGGCACCCTGCCCACCTTGCACGTCTTCATTCAGGCCACGTGGGCAATGCTTCACCACAGTCTGACTCAAGTCTTGGCGAAATGCCCTGTGGTTCCTCCTCGAGCAAGGGGAGGTAAGCGGCTCAGTGAGGAGCTGTCACTAGGTGGTTTCTCCTAACATCCCTCGTGGGAACCTGTCATAAGTCCATTTCTCATCCATCTCCTCGTTCAGCTGAGTGCAGGGGTCTCCTCCTTGTACCTTGTGCCCTTGAGGTGTCTCTGTAAGTCTGTAAAACTGCTTGGATTTAGTTTAGAGGTGGCTCCTTGACAGCAGCATGACACATCGCTTCAACATCTGTCATCTGGCCCTTCCTGTTTGATGTCAGCATGTGGGATTAAGGGCTTGGCACACTGACACTGTGCTGATTCTGCTTTTGCTGTGTGTTTAAGTAATAAATTGTCTGAATCCATTTGAGCTCATTATCTCCTTACCAGACTAATCTGTGGAAGTGTGGCAAGCCAACCTAATAGCTGTACTAGTAATACTTGTGGCCCTGTGAGCCATTGAGTTGCTGCTTTGGGAATGTTTGTGTGACGCAGTGGGGCAGTGGGGCTCTCACTGGCCAAACACTCGGCTCCTATATGTACCATGGGTTACCCTTTGACCCTTTGTACTTGTCTCTGGGCAGAGTGAGGCCCCTATTGGAATTACCCTTTTCTCACATTGCCAGGCCAACAAAAATACTAAAATCTGCTCATCAGAAAGGCTTTTTATACAACTGGAAGGACCACACAAATTCTAAAGCTGACCCCTAACACCTGCCTCCCGCCTCCCTCCCTCCCCCCGGCCCCAGCCTCTACATCTCTCTAAGTGTGGTAGGAAACAGAATAATCACAGTGTTTGGGCCTACTCAGAATTGTGTACTTTATTTTATTTATTTATTTATTTTTTTGGCTGCGTCAGGTCTTAGTTGCAGCATGTGGGATCTTCGTTGCAGCACACGGGATCTTTTCATTGCAGCGAGCAGGCTCTTCATTGCGGCATGCAGGCTTTTCTCTAGTTGTGGCATGCAGGTTCTCTCTCTCTAGTTGTGGCACGCGGGTTCCAGGGCACGTGGGTTCTGTAGTTTGAGGCACACGGGCTCTAGTTGAGGTGCGCGAGCTCAGTAGTCGTGACGCGTGGCCTTAGTTGCCCCGTGGCATGTGAGACCTTAGTTCTCCAATGAGGGATTGAACCCGCGTCCCCTGCATTGCAAGGTGGATTCTTTACCACTGGACTACCAGGGTTAGGGTTAGGGTGTACTTTAAATGGTACATTCCTACTCAGGAGGTGGTTCCCTCTTGCTCATAGATTTTGTGATATTTTGCTTTCCAAAGAAACCAAATGTTTCACCCTACAAGCACCTAAAAACATTTCTATTCTGGCATTAGATCTGGGAAAAATGGAAGACAACATGGAGGGTAATTTCTACTTATATATTTTTGAAAAATTTTCTGTATAGTACTTGTTGATTCATTATGATCTTTTTTAATATAGACATTTAAGGCTATAACTTTCCTTCTAAGCACAACTTTAACTGCATTCCACAGATTTTATGTTGTATTTTCATTACCATTTAGTTCAAAATATTGTCCAGTTTCTCTTGTAATTGATTTTTTGTTTTTTGTGTGTTTCCCTTTGTTGAAAGCTTTTCATCCAAATGCAGTCACATACATTTTACTACATACTACTATAATTTTTATTCTAATACAGTAATACTCCTTCAATTTATCAGATCCTTTTCATAAGAGAAGTTAGCATATATGTAATTTATTTTTGATCCAGTGATTATTTAGAGTTTTATTGTTTACTTCCCAAATATGTAGTGTTTTCCTGGTTTACATACTGGTGTTTGTGAGGAAAATGTTAACACAGGGGGTCTGGTTGCTGACTCCTTCGTGTCTCTAAGGGAACCTGGAACCATGATTGACTCTTGGTTAACCCCTAGGAATGTGGCCCTCTGCATGTTTTTATGTTAATGGTTGATTTAGTTTTGAACACCAGGAGCAATAGACCGTGCTGTACCTGTTTGTCAGAACTGCTTTGTGCAAACATCCAGATTGATGAAGTGTACCTAGTTTCATTGTTGGGGTCCTGAGTTTCAATTACCATGGCGGTCAAGTAACAGGATATGCCTGTATGACCAGCCTTTCGTACAAGCCATGAAAGCTGAGACTCAGTTGCTCTTTCTGCTCTTCCCTGGGCAGAGGTATTTTGCATATACCCCTATATTTTGCCTCTAGAGAGAGTATGTATAAAAAGGTCTGTGACCTCTCTGGGTTCTACCCAATGCATAACCTTTTTCCTCCTGCTTTTACTCTGTACCCTAGACTGTGATAAATCTTAGCCATGAGTATAACCTACTGTTGGCTCTTCCGTGGTGAATCACAAACTTGAGGGTGGTCCTGTGTGCCCTAAAATGGTATTCTAATTTGATTCTTTTGTGGTCAGAGAACATACTCCATATGATTTCAGGTTTGGTTTTTTTAAGAAAAAAATTATTGAGGCTTGTTTTATAACCTAGAATATGATCTCTCCTGGTAACTATCCCATGTAAATCTGAAAAGAATGTGTATTCTGCCGTTTTGGGGTGTATCATTCTATAAATATATATTAGGTCAAAGTGGCTGATAATGTGCATATCTTCTATGGCTTTGCTGATTGTTCTTTTTTTTTTCTAGTTCAATCCATTGCTGAGACAGGAGTGTTAAAGTCATCAACTATGGTTGGACAATTGTCTGTTTCTCCCTTTAATTCTGTCAATTCTTGTTTCATATATTTTGAAACTCTGTTATGGGATGCATACACATTTGGGTTGATCCCTTCCTGTTGAATTGACTCTTTTATCATTATTGACTCTTTTATCATTCTCCTTTATCTCTGGTAATACATTTGGTTTTGAAATTTGTCTTGTGATGTTAATGGCCATTGCAGCCTTTTGCTTATTACTCTTTGCAAGGTACGTTTTTCATCTGCTCATTTTTAACCTGTCTGCGTATTTATATTTAAAATGAGTGTCTTGTAAACAGTGTAGACTTGTGTAGTTTGTTTTATTTTTGTCTTCTGACAATTTCTGCTTCTTAATTGGAGTGTTTAGTTCAATGATCTTTAATGTAATTATTGACATGATTGGGCTTAGGCCTAATATATATTTTTTTTATTTTCTACACATCTTCTCTGTTTTTCCTTCCTCTCTTCATCCTGCCTTGTTTGTAGAGGATTTGAATATGTTTTCAGAATTCTCTTTTATTTTGTCTTTTGATATTTTAGCTATTCTTTTTCGTACTCTTTTTATAGCAGCTGCCCTAGGGATTATAATATACAAAAATAACTTTTCACAGTCCACTTAATTAGTTAATAATGTACTACTTAGTACATTAGTTAATAATGTACTACTTCAAGTAAAACATCGAAAACTTACAAACTTATAGGTCCACACCTCTGTCCTTTTTGTTATAGTTGTTACATGTAAACACACACACATACACACACACACACACACACACTCCAGAAGACACTTACCATTTTAGTTTTAGACAGTTATTTGATTTATAAAGAAATTCAGAGGAAAAAAGCAAAATATAGTCCTCTGTATTTATTCCTCCATTTATTACTTCTTATGCTCTTTATTCATTTTTGAGTGTCCCAATTCCATCTAGTATCATTTGCCTTACATGTAAATAACTTCTAGCATTTCTTACAGTGCAAGTCTGCTGCCAGCAAATGCACTTCTTATAGTGATCTGCCAGTGACAAATGCTTTTAGTTTTCTTTTATCTGAAAGTATCTTTATTTTGTTTTCACTCTTCAGGGATATGTTTGCTGGATACAGAATTCTGGGTTAACATTTCCTTTTTTTTCCCCCCAAGACTTTAAAGATGTTCCAGTCTTTCTGTCTTCCATGGTTTCTGATGAGAAGTTAAGCATTAATCAGATCACTGTTCTCTTGATGGTGATATGTCATTTTTCTCTGGCTGCTTTCAAGGTTTGCTCTTTATCTTTGCCTTACAATGGTTTATTATGTACTGTGGCTGGGTTTCTCTGCTTATCCTGCTTTGATTCATGTATTTTGTATCTGCGAATTTCTTTCATCAATTTTGGGAAATTTTAATCCATTATTTCTTCAAATATTTTTTCTCTCTCCTCTTCATCTGGTATTCTATTTACATTTATTTATGACTGTATAATATCATTTAACAGGTCTCTTAGCTTCTGTTCATTTTGTTTAATTTTTTCTCTCTATTCTTCACCTTCTGTAATTTCTGTTGATTTGTCTTTAAGTTCACTTACTCATTCCTCTGTCATATCTATTTGATGTTAGTCAATCTAGTGATTTTTCCAGAAATTATATGTTTCTGTTGTTCTAAAATTTCATTTTTATTGTTTCTGTTTCTCTGCTGAGACTTCCAATTTCTCTGCTGAAGTTTTCATCAATTGATCATTCCAACATCTCTGCCATAATTGAGTCTAGTTCTCATGCTTTCTTTGTCTCATCTAACTAGGTTGTTTTGTTTTATTATGCTTTGAAATTTTTTGTTGAAAACTGGACATCATGTACTGAGTAATAGGAACTGAGGTAAATAGGCCTCTAGTGTGAAGTTTGATGTTTATCTGGCTAGAAGTTAGACTGTGTGTAGTATGTACTGTAGCTGTAGGTGACAGGATAAACCTTCCGCTGGTGTCTTTGTTTTTCACTCCCCTATTGTCTTCAGGTTCTCCTAGGGATTTGTTCTTAAATAAGGTCTGGGATGAGCTATTCGTTCCGTTTTATTCCCCTCTCATTATACAAGAGTTCTACTGATGTAGTGGGAAGGTGTGGGGAGAGGGGAAGTGTTTTATAATCCTAAGACTGGGTCTCAGTCTTTTAGTGAGCCTGTACCCCTGGGCTGTGACCTTCACGACTGCGTCTCAGCATTTGCTTTTCACCCTTAGGTGAAATAGGAAGGCTAGATGGGGGCTGGAATTGGGTGATTTCCTTCCCCCATGTGGAAGGCTAAAGGGGGTTAGAACCAACTGGGTATTTGGGTATTTTGAGCCAATTTGAGTATTTCACTTCTCCAAGGTTGATTAGGCTCTGTTAAATAGTTTCTCTTGAGGGCAGACCTTGTTAAGAGGTAGAGAATGTTCTGGGCATATTACAAAGTAGCTACTTTCCCCCTCCCACTTCTGGAAGCCTGAGGGAATTTTTCTCTGATCTTCACTGTGAGAACTTGGCAGGGCTCCTGGTGGTAAAACTCACAAAAGTATGAGGGTCCCCCTAAGATCAAGCCCCCCTGAAGTTTTTAACTCTCAAACTTGTCCACACTGAGCTTCTAGCAATCAGCTACAGTTTAGGTTTTCTACTCTGGTACTGGTTCTGGAGTTTTCTGTTCCTGGGCCTCTTCTTTGGTAAGTTGGATTTTCTGTATGCACCTGTCTGTCTCTACAGTTTTGGGGGCAGTGTTTTGTGCTGTGAGCTCAGTGCTCTGCTGGATCTAGAAAGAGTTGTTGACTTTCAGTTTGTTCATCTTTTTTTCTTGTTGTGAGAATGGGAATGATAAATTCCGAAGTCCTTCTATACCAAGGTCGGAAGTCAGGTTTTTATGAATTGAAAACATGTCTTCTTGTATTTCATTGAGGCTAGCCACTTTAACATCCTTGTCTGTTAGTTCTGGTTCATCTTGGAGTTGGACTAGAATGATTATCTTTTCTCCTGATAATGTGTTATATTTTGTGTGTGTGTGTGTGTGTGTGTGTGTGTGAGATATTTTCTTGATTCTTCGTATGCTGGGTACTTTGGGATTATATCTTGGATGTTATGAATGTTAAATTGAGGAGATTCTGGACTATGTTATTTTTATCCATTAAGTACTATTTCTTTATTTTAGCAGCCAGTTTTCTTGGCTGGGCTTGAACAGCTAACTCTTGTATAGTAGCTCTTGTCTTTGTTCAGATCTGCTGTTTTTGGATGGGCTGTTAATAGTCTAGCCTGTGCAAGTGTTGTTCAGGGTTTAGTCAGAGATGTGGGTAATTAGGGGTTAGGGATCTACTCTTTGGGTCTTTCTCTTCAATGCTCATGATTTCCTGGATTCTTTTTATCTGGTTTTTCAGGTCTGAACGACTGGGTTTTTCACACATGCTTATACTTCTGCTGTGAGCACTTGGACTTCACCTAAATCCAGACTAAAAGGCACATCATCTCCTCTCCTTCAACTGAGTGCACAATCTGCCAGTGTCTGTCTGCTTCTCTTCACTCATCAGCACCTTCTGGGTGGCAGTTACAGTCTTAGTTCAAAATTTGTTCTTTTGCTTTGCATTTATTCCATACCACCATAGTTAGGATTCAATTACAGATGTAATTGAATACAGAGTTTGGGGGTTCCCTCTCTGGCTGTCTTCCTTCTGGGATTCCCTCACTTCTTCAGCATTTTCCCAACTCACCTTTTCTGGTTCCCTACGCCAGGATAATGTCGGGTTTTTTCTATGTGTCCCCTGTCCTCCACTAGCTGCTGTTCATCACAAATGCTGCACTTAGCCCCAGGCTAAAAGCCATGGTGACTAAAACTTATTGACATAGTTCCCTGTCTGTATTCCTCCCAGCAGTTGTGGGTTCCCTGTGAGAGTCTGTATGCTTTTGCTCACTGTCCATTACCTTAAGTTCATTTCTCTTTCTATGATACCTAGGTTTTGTGGTTGTTTTTTGTGTGTATGTGTGCAGGGGATGGAGAGAGTCCTATAGGTTCTGAGTTTATCATATCCAGAAATGGAAAGTTTTGAGGAATATTTCCATGAGGGCAAAAAACCAATTTACTTTACTGAATAACCTCTTAGAAACCAAGACCATGTGTTCCTTTAGTGAATGTTGGTAAGACAGAATCCTGTGATGTCCTAGCCTCTTGTTTTCCATACAAAAGGGAGCAGGGGGCAGAGACATTTTAGAGATAAGCAGAATCCTTTAAGGGCTATGAGCAACCTATATATTCCCACCTCACTAAGTTGTATTGAAAATAGAATAACTTTTCACCAAGCCTGGAGATTTAAAAAAAAAACCTATTTAGAGCTGTTTTAAGTCAAATGCTAGATTCTACTCTGCTTAGTACAATGCTTGTAGTAGGTATTCAGTAAATGTTATTTCACCATAATAAATTACTCACCATTAATAAATTAACTAAGAGTGAGCATTTTGATTATCTCAGAAATAAGAAAATTAAAGAAATATATTTGTATATTTTTCTTCTTGTACTCATGTAGATACGCAGCTGATATATTTCAAGCCATTTTAAATAAGATTACTTTGTCCATGATATACTTGGTTATATAGTGCTATATAAATGCGTTTGGGAGGAAGTCCCTGTAATGGTTATTTCTTCTAACTCATTTGCTGAAGGACTGTAGGGAATGGTGAGCTAGATAATTAAATAAAGTTCATTTTGTAGTTTCTACCTTATATGACAGCCAGAGTAAATGAGATTATTAACTTGAACACCTTAAGAATGCATACAGTAATTAGGAGGCTTATAGAAATCATCAAGGAATTTACAATGATAGAAGAGCAAAGAATTAAGGTTTATCTAATGATGGGGTTAAAGTGTTCTGCATGTATGTCTGCACACATACAAAGTATAAAATTCATCAAAATACAACTCACAATACTTTTGGCTCATTACCCTCTTGTAAATTCACATGTAAGAGATTATGTGGGGTCTTGATAGCATTATGGTAAATCACAGGCTGTGCTGTAGGTGCTACTCACTATTGAATGGGAATGAGATCAAAGCAGCCATGTTGGCCTGTCACTAAAATGAGAGATTTGGCATTGACTTGTCAGTGTGGTTATTGTAAAAGAGATGCAGTATGGAGCTGTTTCCTAAGATTAATCCAAGTATTCAGCATCATAACTCAGAAACTCATTCAATTCTCTGCCCTAGGTCTCCATTTACTCAGTGCTATAGGCAGATTGGTGAACCCTGAGAAGGCTTAGGCCTTTGAAGGGGCTGTGTGGTAGCTATCTTGCTGTTGGCTCTAGTGACCTGTAGCTATGGATCCCCCTGTATGCACCCCTTTTCTGAGGTTGAAATCCAGTGCCCCAAAGCTGCTTTGAGGCCTGAATTGCATGAGTGAGCACTAAAAATGTGAAAACAATTATAGACCAGAATAACAAGGTAAGGCCAAAGAATGTTTTTATGGATATTCATGCATGTTGCCAGCAGGATTCAATTTTTTTCCAGATGATTCTGAAAGATTCGCTTATAATTTAATGAATTTATATTTGATTCTTCTGAGCACCCAGTTACATTCCTATTGGTTCTGTACCAGACCACATCATTTTATGTCCCTTTGTCTTACCCATCTCTGAGGTAGATAAATGCTTCAGTTCAACGGGTGGTAAGGGGCTGTATTTTCATGGGACTTTCCTTGTGTTTCACAGTGTCTGTGCGATAAGAAGGACAGGAAGAAAATCTGTTTTACAATAAACTGCATAAGGTGTTAAATTCTATAACGCTTATTATGAAGTTTGGTGAAATGCTTTTCCAAAGAGAATTTTCTCCTCAAATTAGTAGCTATCAATAAATTGGTATGTGGGAGGAACCTTCCTTAAGATTGGTGTTCCTTGGTAGCTAAAGCAAGACATTGCAGACATTTCAGAAGCAGTTTCCAAGGAGGTGAATAGATGGTGAGGTAATTTTCTTAAGTACTTGGATCCTGATTGTCTCCAGAAGCTTTGAAGCTGTGAGTTACAAAATAGACTGATTTGATCTCCTGGGGATATTTGCCAGCTTCATAATTGCACCGAGATTTTGAATGAAAACAAGTGACAACACGATGTCTTTCCCTTTGTTCTAGGAGGGAGGCGATTCCTCGGTGATAAGGAACAAAGTGTAGGTTTCAGTTTGGAAGACTTGGAAAACCAGATTTCTTATAGGCCAAACACAGCAGTATATCTGTGATACAGTTATGCAGCCACCAAGTTGTGACTACTTGTTTTATTGAGATAGCCTTGAAAAAAGTCAATTAGACTAAGCAACATGAAGGCAGGTTTTATGTTATTTTGGTAATCGGACTCCTGGCACGACGCTTGGCTGTGGTAGATCCTGATACATTTTTGTTAGAAGAATGGGAAGTCTGTTGTGTTGCAGTGTCCTAGGTTGCTTGACGTGTAGACTTTCCTTCCTGCCCCTGGCAAACAAGTCATTTTTCAGGACTCTCAAGTGTTGCCTGGTCTGTGAAGACTTCATATCTTTTCTGGTTACCACTAACCTGACCATTCTTCCCTTAATGTATCCTTTACTTCTTTTATAGCATCTATGACATTTTAATTTCATTTTTGATGTGTATCTGCCTCTTTATACCACAGTGGGGAGCTCAATTACAGTTTGTTTGTTTACCCTTGGTATATTACTAGGAATGAGTTTGGCTGCAATTGAACAGAAATGCAATTAATAGAGGCTTAGATAAGAGTGTAGTTATCTCACAAAAGTAGTTTGGAGGTAGGCAATTCAGGGTGGATGTCTTCAAGGACACATACCTTTCTGTTTTTCCAACCCATTAAGTTTAGCATGTGGTTCTCATTCGCATGATTGTACAATGGCTATACTTCACACCTCACATCCGTATTCCATGCAGGAAGAAAGAGGGCAACTGGCAGAAGGGTTTGCAGAGGTATGTCCTCTTGAAAACAAGACTCTCCCCTTACATCACATTGGCTAGAACTGGGTCATTTGTACACCCTTAGTTACAAGGGAGTCTGAGAACTTTTCCAGCCCTCCTCCTACAGAAAGGCTGTGGGGCAAAGGCATTGTGGATGGCATTTGTGTAGGTAGTCTGCAATTTCCTGTTGATGATTGGGGGTCTCCCTCAAAAATGTCCTGGCACATGTCCAACCAATTATGTCACATATTGAACATATTTTAGTAGTAGGCTTACCATCTTAAATCTCAAGAACAAAATCTGTTTCTTTGCTATTTCTTCAGATTCTTTGCATCTATTTTAAAAGTGTGGTCTGGCTCTTGGTTTCAAATTAAACTTACTTTGGCCATTTTCAAGATGAAGGTTATGGTCAGAGATGGAAATAAGCAGTAGTACAAGAGAATGTGGTTCTAGGAACTTGGCCCCAGCAGTATGGAAACCATTTCCCTGTAAGTGATGGACTCCATAAATAGTCTGTCTGCTTCCTAGGGTTCTGTGATTTCTAGATGTCCTTCAATTCCTTTTTCCTTTTATGAATTGCATTTGACAGAGGGAGGGGCTGCAGCACTTGATGGGTCCCCTTATTTGTAGTGTGAGTATATTTAATTTCTGTATCAACAAATAGTTTCCGGGTGTCCTCTTCTTTAAACTGGTTGGAATGAAGCTGAGGGCATCTGGGAACCCTTAGGACCCTCTCCTCCTTGCTGCTGCTGCCCCCACTCCTATTCTCTACTGCCTTCTTAGGGCACTCCTTCCTGTGATTCGTGACTTTATTTGTATTCCTTACTGTGTTCTCTAGATAGTTGTGAATTGTAATGTCTCTTTCTTTATCCAAATACATGTTTTTTTCAGCCATAAATTCCCTTGTCCTTACTTACGGCAGCAACAGGGAAACACTACAGTCATATCTATTAGACAAATCCCTTTCCTCAGAGACCAAGCTTTCCTCCACAGTCCTTCCCTTTAGTTGTTCTAGGAAAGGCAGGAGGTTTTCTGGAGGTTTTCTGAAGCAGTTTTTAAGTTGCTTCTAGAAAATTTATATCCATTTTGGTAGTGGACAAATTTTTTTCCTTCAAAGGCCACATATATAAGGAGGAAGAGATCAAATAAGGGCCACACATGTAAAGATCCTACTTAGAAGGTAGTTCTTTTGGGTAGAAGTTTTATTTTTGAGAGAAAATGTTCTTCATCCATGCTTTTGCAATTAAAAACAGCGTAAATGCCCCAAAAGAGCAGAGAGCACAAAATTTTAACCAAAAGCTATAGGTTTATAAAAGAAGAAATATAGCTAGCTCATATATACATTATATATAATCTATTCAACCTGATTGTGATCAAGGAATTGTAAACTAAAGCAATGAGATACCATTTTTATTTATTTATTTTTTTTGCTGTACGCGGGCCCCTCACTGTTGTGGCCTCTCCCATTACGGAGTGCAGGCTCAGCAGCCATGGCTCACGGGCCCAACTGTTCCACGGCATGTGGGATCTTCCCAGACCGGGGCATGAACCCGTGTCCCCTGCATCGGCAGGTGGACTCTCAACCACTGCGCCACCACGGAAGCCCCCGAGATACCATTTTTAATCTGTTGAATTCACAAATTTGAAAAACAAAATGCTCATACTCGTTGACAAGTGTGAGAAATAGTCTTTAAAAGTTTTTTAATTATAAAAGGTTAGGCATACTGAAAAGTAGAGAAGCCAGTATGATGAAAACTTCTATGTCTACTATTTTATTTATTTCGGATCTTTTTTAAAGGCCTAATCCTCCCTAATCTGGTTCTGTTTCTTCCTCCCTCCTTCCTTCACTGTCAGCCTCCCTAAAGCCAACCTGCGGCAGCCACTTTCTGTAAACAAGCATTCTCGTATACTGGTGGTAAAAATGAAATTGCTTCAAACTTTCTGGAGGGCAAGTTAGCAATATGTATCAATCAACCTAGGAATTTAATCTCAGAAAACAATAAGATGTGCATAAAAATATAGGTGGGTACATATCAACATTATTTATAATAAAGAAACAGAACCATCCTAAATGAACACCACTAAAGCACTGGTTACATAAATGATAAATATTCATATGATGGATTATGAAGTAGTGATGAGAATTTATGTGTGTTCCAAGTTGTCTGCCCTATGTATATATCATTGAGTAGAAAATATTTCCCATACATGTCATGCAAGAATCGGTAGTCAGTGCAATGGTAAAACATATAATTTGGTTTTATGTTATGAACAGTTAAAGTAGAAAAAGAAAGGTAAAGGGGAAAATGGAAAATTAAAAGATCAGTTGAGTTTATAATGAAAGAAAGTGAAGTCGGCAGCTGGTTTGTTTAGGCTGTTCAGGGGACTTGGTGTCTTAGCCATCAGTTATTGAGTGTTTTTTCTCTGTGTCACCTGGGTGCAGAAAGGCCAAGTGATGGCCTCATCCCTCAAGCAGCTTGTGATCTGGGGGAGATAATACACAGAAAATTGGTGAACAAACAAGAGAGAGTAATATTTGACAAATGCGTACTACAGATTTGAATGCTATAGAAATTTGGAGGACAGAGAGATTATGTCCTGCTGGGCTGATAGAGATGCATTTCTAAGGAGGCAGGAAATTATACTGTCATTAATAATGGCTTTTGGATTCCAATATGCCAAAAGGAAAGGACATCATATTTAAATGAAGGGGAATGGTATGAACAAAGGCTTGGAAGTGGGAAAGTATATAGCATTTGTAGAGAGCTGGCTTGCCTTGATTTGTAGGATTCTTGTTGGAGTGGAAAAACAATTAACAAGGACCAGTACTCGGCCTAGAATGTCACCCTTGTCTTCAGACCTCTGATGCGGCTTTGCATGTAGTTGTGTTTGTTACTTTTAATTGCAAGTCACAAAAATGTTCATTTTAGTATTAGAAAATCTACTGTAGGACATATGAAATTAAGCTGAAATTTTTCCATTCTTGGTTCACTACTATAGTGGGGACAGCAGTAGAGTGAGAAGCAGATCTAGGATGTGCTGCAGGGTCTACCAAGCAGCAACTCTGCAGTTTGGTTACAACCAAACCAAGCCTTGGTTTCCTCATCTGTAAGACAAGTATGATATTATTTGCCTTACTGAATTCATAGGGTTTCTAATGTGCAGATCAAGTAAAATGATATAAAGATTCTTCTTGACGCAGTGTTGGAGAGGCAAAAAACATCTTCAGACAGAACCCCCTCTACCCTCTGCTCCCTCAACCTCAACTCTGATGAAAAGGTATGTAACTAAGGGAAATAAAGGATTTATAGAGAAATTTGAACCCACCTGAAAATTGAGTACTGACATGACAATAGTCCAGAAAAACGTTCCCCCACCCAATACCAGAATCTTTAGTGTGTTGTCCCCAGAAAGTTGGACTCCAGTATAGATTTGGGGGTTGCTTTTGAGCCACGATTATATTGTAACAAACATCCTCTTTTGTTTTGGCCAGTTGATCCCAGGGCTGTACAGATTTGGTAAACTCACTTGACAGGCATTCACAATGTATTTCCGAAGTGTAGTAATTCTTAGGGACCCAAGGCTACCCCCAGATGAACTATAGTCCCTCATCCTTAATTTTTTAGTGTAGAATGATATTCTGAATTCTCTTGGCCCATGGGTTTGCTTATCAGCATTTTTTTCAGGGCTGCCACTCTTTTCTGGCTAAAGGCCAGCAGAGTGAGTCAGATCACTTAGGATTTGTTTATAGAGTGGCCATCAGGATATTTGTCAGAATCAGCCAGGTGCAGTGAGTTTCCTTTGGCATGGGCATTCCTCTGGGCCTGGTGTGTTTTTGATTGTATCTAGGAAGTTTTAGGAAGCCATTTGAGTGGGTCCATTTCTAAATATATTATACAAATGTAGAGTACACTGCTTCTGGGCTATCTTGCCATTGGCCTACTTATAACAAAGGAACTATTGAAATTGTGTTGTAAAATGCCTTATAGTAGGGACTTCCCTGGCGCTTCAGCAGTTGAGACTCTGTGCTTCTGTTGCAAGGGGGCACCGGTTCAATCCCTGGTCGGGAAACTAAGATCCTACATGCCATGTGGTGCAGCCAAAAAGTTAAAAAAAAAAAAAAAAACCTTATAGTATTTACTATATGGATGTTGAAGATATTGTTCATTACAATATGACACTAGGGATAATTTTTCTCTATAATCTCAAAATCATAAGTGATAAGGCTTCTAGGCAATTGGTTTGTTTTTATCGTAGGGATGCCATGGCTTATGTAACTAATAGTGTTTTTCTCTTGGCATTGGCTACTAAGAGGTTTATCTCTTTCTTTAACAAAGATACAGAACCCTTCAGCAAGTTTTTTGTATACAAATCTCAGTTCTCTCTCTTGAGGCTATATTATCCTGAAACTCTTCTATTCTTGATTTTTCCCTTTGTCACATTTTCCTCAAATGCTTTTTGTTTTTTAATTTAATTTAATTTTATGTTATTATCTGATTTTATATAGATCATCTTTAATTCTTTCCAGAACTAGGTAGGGTATGAATAAATAAGATTAATTTGATACTGAAATGTTAAGTTTAATGTGTTGAAATGGTGTCTGTTTTGCTTTTGTTATTTATTATGACTTGGTGGTAATGTAGGATGCCAAAGTAGGTGATCTACTGAAGTATATAACAATTGAACTTTTAGATAAGATAGAATGGAGAGGTAAAGCAACAAATGATCATATGCCTACAATAACCCCTGCAGTGAATACCTCAAGGTATGCACAAGTTATATCTGCCCTTTCCTGTCAAGCTTCTCAAGTCTCAGTTCATTTCACCAGGAAGCCTTTTATAGAAGAGGAAACCGAGTTCCAGATATTTCTCACAACTCAATAAGTAACAAGAACAAAGGACTAGCACAGTGCACGTTCCTTGATCAGGATCAGTTCTCCCATGCCCACCCTATATGATCCAACTCTTTCATTGCCATATCATCTCTATTTTACCATGGGAAAACTCCAATTTTTGTAGTCTATTTCAGCTAGGTATTAAGAAGCAAGCTGATTAAATTAATTTACACGTGTGAAGAGTTGATAACTCCCTCTGATTTTCCTAGTAATATATGCCGGTTTGCCCCAAAAGATAAGATAGCTCTATCTCTAGATGTCTAAATCCAGGTTCTCCCATTTATCTGTCCCAAGGCAATAATCAGAAATGAGAATAACAGTTTATATTTAAAAATATACACTGCTACATTATTTATGACAGCAAAAAATAGAATCAGTTCTTAATGGCTGCATAAATTTTTATTGTATGAATGTAACAAAGCTTATTTCTTTTTTTTTTCTTGTTATTTCTTGTCTTTTTTTTAACATCTTTATTGGAGTATAATTGCTTTACAATGGTGTGTTAGTTTCTGCTTTATTATAAGATGAATCAGCTATACATATGTTCCCATATCTCTTCCCTCTTGCGTCTCCCTCCCTCCCACCCTCCTTATCCCACCCCTCTAGGTGGTCACAAAGCACCGAGCTGATCTCCCTGTGCTATGCAGCTGCTTCCCACTATCTATTTTACGTTTGGTAGTGTATATATGTCCATGCCACTCTCTCACTTCGTCCCAGCTTACCCTTCCCCCTCCCCATATCCTCAAGTCCATTCTCTAGTAGGTCTGTGTCTTTATTCTCGTCTTACCCCTAGGTTCTTCATGACCTTTTTTTTTTTTTTTTTTTTTTGCTTAGATTCCGTATGTATGTGTTAGCATATGGTATTTGTTTTTCTCTTTCTGACTTACTTCACTCTGTATGACAGTCTCTAGGTCCATCCACCTCACTACAAATAACTCAATTTCGTTTCTTTCTATGGCTGAGTAATATTCCATTGTATATATGTGCAACATCTTCTTTATCTATTCATTTGTTGATGGACACTTAGGTTGCTTCCATGTCCTGGCTATTGTAAATAGAGCTGCAATGAACACTGCGGTACATGACTCTTCTTGAATTATGGTTTTCTCAGGGTATATGCCCAGTAGTGGGATTGCTGGGTCATATGGTAGTTCTATTTGTAGTTTTTTCAGGAACCTCCATACTGTTCTCCATAGTGGCTGTACCAATTCACATGCCCACCAGCAGTGCAAGAGTGTTCCCTTTTCTCCACACCCTCTCCAGCATTTATTGTTTCTAGGTTTTTTGATGATGGCCATTCTGACTGGTGTGAGATGATATCTCATTGTAGTTTTGATTTGCATTTCTCTAATGATTAATGACGTTGAGCATATTTTCATGTGTTTGTTGGCAATCTGTATATCTTCTTTGGAGAAATGTCTATTTAGGTCTTCTGCCCATTTTTGGATTGGGTTGTTTGTTTTTTTGTTATTGAGCTGCATGAGCTGCTTGTAAATTTTGGAGATTAATCCTTTGTCAGTTGCTTCATTTGCAAATAATTTCTCCCATTCTGAGGGTTGTCTTTTGGTCTTGTTTATGGTTTACTTTGCTGTGCAGAAGCTTTCAAGTTTCATTAGGTCCCATTTGTTTATTTTTGTTTTTATTTCCATTTCTCTAGGAGGTGGGTCAAAAGGGATCTTGCTGTGATTTATGTCAAAGAATGTTCTGCCTATGTTTTCCTCTAAGAGTTTAATAGTGTCTGGCCTTACATTTAGGCCTTTAATCCATTTTGAGTTTATTTTTGTGTGTGGTGTTAGGGAGTGTTCTAATTTCATTCTTTTACATGTACCTGCCCAGTTTTCCCAGCACCACTTATTGAAGAGGCTGTCTTTTCTCCACTGTATATTCTTGCCTCCTTTTTCAAAGATAAGGTGACCATATGTGCGTGGGTTTATCTCTGGGACAAAGTTTATTTCTGAATGGTAGAACATTTAGGGAATGATTAAATTATGGTACATGAATATAATGTAGCCATCAAGAATCATGTTTATGAAATATTTAATTTCATAGGAAGATTATTTTGATATATGAATGAAAAAAGTTGGACACAAAATGGAGTATCATATGAGCTCAACTTGTTAAAATACAGTATTTATTTATTCAATAAATTTTTTATTCAATAAATTTTGCATGTCTAGTGTGTGTCAAGTAGAGTGATGAATGTGAGGATATAGAATCAAACAAGATATGCATGATCCCTGCCAGCATTAAACAAAATAGGGCATGATTATGAAATTAAATCTCCCTTTGGGGATTGGTGATTTGTAGTCAAATGTGCTTAAGCTCATTTTCTAGTTTGTGGATTCTCCAGGACCTTGGTTTCATTTCTCTTCTGCTTTTTGTCTGGGAATTCATAGCTCTCCAGTTCAATTAGATTGAGTGGTAGAATTTAAAAATAATAGCAACAGACAATTCAAGCCTGACATTCCCCATCATCTTGAGATTTTTATTTTTTTTAACCTATGTGGTCAGTGTTGCCCAATGACATCAGTATAATAGCTTCTCCTAGAAATCTATCCTTGTGAGTTTGTGTGGGCTCCTTCTGCAGGAGAAGATACTAGTTTGCAAAGGAAAAAAACATTTTTTTAGTTTTACCTGACACGAGCCTTTATAGAATGTGATTCTTATTGTTGGGTAGCATTATGAAATTAATTTTGTTCTTGAGACAAATTTCCTTTAAAAAAATTTGAATGATGCTTACAGGAAATGGACCTTTACTCAGAAATAGTTTTTACTGAAGAAGCTATAAATCTTATTTATTTAGGAAAGTCATCCTGCAAAATAAACCTTCTTTAGAATTGAGGTTAATGTTTTAATTTAATGTTTAATGGTCCGTGTCAAACCATTAAATTTTGGTTCTCCCAGTAGCTTTACTGTAATATCCTTGAACATATTCACTACAATGATACGCTTTGTTAAATAGTGATGCAACTTATTACATGTCATAGAAAGAGCCCTTCCTTCTAAAACCTTAGAGGTGTATCAGATTTGTTCGATATACTATTTGTTATGATATTTCAATGCCATTTTTGTCATGTGCATTCACAGTAGGATAGTGGGAATGTTAAAAATGTGAGAACGGATTTTTTTTCTGGTTGAATTGTAAATGTTGAGCTCTTGAAGTTATTTAGTATATCTGATCTCATTTATTTAAAAGAATTATAAACCTGAATTACTTATATGATCACATTTAAAGCACCAGTATTGTTGCATTTAGGGCTAAGATTTTGTGCTGTGGTTTGCCTAAGGTAATACAACCAAAGCCACATTGTTTATTCTTTTACTTTTTCACTCACACATGGTGTCCATTATGCATTGATCTTGTCCAGCAGTATTAACTTTCTTTAACTGATTGTTCTGCTATCTGAAGAGTCGTATTAAAATTTAATCAGTAAACTAAAAATAAGCAGCTAATGCCATAGTGCATTCTGGTAACTCATAAAAGAGAAAAAGAAAGTAAAACCTAATGTGGGCTTGTGAGGTTAAAGGAAGGTGAGTATGTATTTATTGGCTATTCAAGGATATATGTAAATTACCTTTTTTTCTCTCTGAGAAGTGTGATGTAATGGGACCACACTTGTAGGTGATAGACTCTTCCACTTGCAGATATTTACTGTTTTCCCTACTAGCGCTGAACTGCTCTGAATTATATACCACTATATAATAGGGGTAAAGCCCATCTGTGCCCCTTGTTTTCCTCAGAAGAGCTTTTCTGGACAGTGACTATGGCTAACATGGTTCATGAGTTATGTCCTGTGTGTGCTGCACTTCCCATCCGCCAAAACGAAGCAAATCCTACCCACAAGCATTATCTTCATAATAGCCTCTCCCTTTTTTCTCATTTCCACGTTGAAGGTTCTTTCCGACTTACTGCTTTTCTTGTTTCTCTTTTCAAAACACTTCTAGATTTAGAAGAGGTACCTAACCATATTCCTGCTGTTAGTTCTAACTTTACTTTTATTTTTGATGGCTCTCTTCTGCTCAAAGTTACTTGTTTTCACAATACCACAGAGAACCTATTAGTTTAGAAAATTATGGCATTTTGCTCATCTTAAAAGTAATATTTGCTTAAATGGGCAAAAGATTTGAATCAGGCACTTCACGTAAGATGTCCAAATGACCAGTTTAATGTTCACAAAGGTGTTCAGCTTCATCACTCATCAGGAAAATATATGATATGATACCATTAACACCCACCAGAGTAGGAAAGATGAAAAAGACAATACCAAGAATCTGTGAAAATGTGGAGCAACTGGAACTCTGCTCTAGTGCTGCTGGCAGTGTGTATTGGTCCAGCCACACTGGAAAAGTGTTGATCAAGTAATGAGTAGAGCTGAATATAGGTATGCCTATGAACCCATTAATTCCATTTTTAGGCATAGACGCAGAAACAGTTACATACATTCATAAAAAAACATGTACAAGAATGTTCATAGCACTATTTGTAGTAGACCTAAACTTGAGAAAACCCAAATGTCCATCAGTAGTAAAATGAATACATTAACGGGGATATATACCTAACATGGAATTGGTAGTGAGAATGAATGAACCATGACTACATGGAACAATATGGATGAATCTTACAAACATTATGTTGAGCAGAAGAAGCTAGATCCAGAAGAGTATACACTGTGATTCTACTTATATGAAGTTCAAAAACACTCAAACTTCATCTATGATGTAAGAACTCAGGCTGGTGGCTACACTTGCTGTGAGGTAGTGACTAGACAGGAGGGGGGTTGGGGGGGCTTCTGGGGTGCCAGTATTCTGTTCGGTGTTCTGGTCTGGGTACTGGTTACATGGGTTGTGCTCACTTTATGAAAATTCAACAAGGAATATACTTATGATTTGTACACTTTTATGTATGTATGCTTTATTTTAATAATATTTTATATAAGCGAATAATAAGTACTGTATTATTTATCTACTGCTACATAACAAATTACCCCAAAACTTAGCAGTTTAAAATAATAATTATCTCCCAAGTTTCTGAGAGTTAGTGATCCAGCAGTAGGTAAGCTGGGCGGTTTTAGCTCAGGGTCTCTCACAAGGTTGCTAACAACATGTCACCTGGGGCCTGCAGTCATGTGACAGCTCGAATGGGGCTGGAGGATCTGCTTCAAGGTGGCTCAGTCATCTACCTGTTGACAGAGGCCTCACTGAAAGCTCCTTGTGTTACCACAGACTAGAAAAAAGAAAAACCCCACAGATAACATTTATTTGCTCATTTATTTATTTATATACATATATTTGTGTATAATGTTTTTACACGTTTAAATGTATTTAATGAATTATAATGAATACTGTCATAATTTTTTTCTCCACTCTACATTGTGGGCATCCATTTTTTTATGACTGGCTCATCTATAGATCTATTTCATCATTTTTGCATATAGTTTTACTGAGGTATAATCGACATACAGTTGACATACATGCACATAATTGAAGTGTACAACTGGATAATTTTTTGTGCATGTATACACCCATGAAATTGTCATCACAATCAAGATAATGAGTAACTTCTCACCCCAAAAAGTTTCCTCCTGTCTCTTTATCACAATCCCTCCTCTCATTCTTTTTAATGGCTGAAAAGTTTTATTTACATATGTAAAGCATCTTTAAAATCCACACTTAGGTATGCTCACAGGTAGCTCAATCTGATTTTTTGTTTAAATTGTAGAACTCTCACCCCATTTGGAGGAAGAAATCCCCCTCTCCCAGTCAAGAGCATGTAAGCCAGATTGCCTGGGTTAGAATTTGAGCTCTGCCACTTTGCACACTGTATGACCTTGGACAAACTGCTTAATTATTCTGCATCAGATTCCTTATCTGTACCTCTCGTGCTAATGCTAGTACTATACCTAACTCATAAGATTACAAACATTAAAGGAATTAATACACATAATGATCTGATGACAAAGCACTATGTTATTGTCTTCTGTTGTTATTGTTCTCGTGGGTTGCTATGCTAAAAGCCTGGGTTCTCAGTTTCTCCTGATGATATTAAAGCTGTGAGTTGATAGTGTCCTACCTTCAAATATATTACTGGCACCTACTTCTTCCTTTCACTCCTGTTTCTTCTGTATCACCTCCCTCTGAGTTCCTTACTAAAGATGAGGAAAGGTATGTATTTAATGCCAGGCTCTTTTGGTATTTAGGTGATGTCTTAGGGACATTTAATTTGCTGAGAGATACCCAAAATAGGATGCTTTACAAATCCCAAAACCTTATGAGTCAAGATGTCAGAATGCCACTTGCATATTTCTACCTTAAAAGTTGTTAGTGGTGACTTTGATAGTAGTGGTTATACATGTACAATAATTATTCCTTGAATATATGCTAAGTATATATCCTGTGAAAGATCCAAAGAATTAAGATATTTTTGTCCTTGGGAAGCTTACTATCAACTTGAAGAAATAAGATTATATTTTGAAGTAGTGAGTGTGGAAAGGCTGGGATCAGGTATTAGAGATACAGCAAAGGAAGAGTGAGTAGGTCTTACTGATTGTTTATGTCAGATTGAGCCAAGGATACTGCCACTGCTGTAAACCATGAAACAGGCGTGTGTTTTACTACTTCCCCTAAACTGGAAACAACCCAAATTTCCATCAGTGATAGAATGAATAAATAAATAGGAATGTATAACTAATAGGGAGTGGGTAGTGAGGATGAATGTACTACAACCACATGCAACAGTATAGATGTTCACAAACATGAAGTTGAGTGGAAGAAGCTTACTCCCTAAGTATACACTATGATTCCATTTAAATGCAGATCAAAAAACACGCAAAATTCATTTATGGTGTAAGAAATCAGGTTAGCAGTTACAGGTGCCTACCCCTCCACCCCCAGTTTCCTCACCTTGCTAATTCCGAGTACAGGGCTTGCCCTGATCACTGTAACCACCATGACCACCATCGCCTCCAAGGAGCGATCGGGGCTCTGTTCTTCTTCAGGATTTATGGTCCAGGGAAGTTGCAGAGTGGGCTATCTACATGGCAGATTGGCTGGGGACTGAATAAAGCCTCAGGCATAGGTAGGCATCCTTCTAGCAGGGAGGTCATCAGCAAGGGCATGAGCACCATCCGAGAGAAGCCCTCACCGTGCACCACCAGTAAAGATTCTGTCCATATGCTTGCACTTGTGGTCTGTTGATGCTAAAACCACTCCTAAGGGACTCTTGGGCATTCAGGTAATGCCCCTCACTAAAATGGCCCAGTGGTACCCACCTGTTTGGTCCCTGCAGATCTGGCCCTTCTGTCCTATGGCCCACTGACTTCTCTCCTCCCTTTAACCTAAGGGAGCCTTTCTAGCCTGGGATGGGGGAATGAATGGATGGGATTGAAGGGGGAACCCATGCTCTCGTTACATTCTTCAGTCATATTGTCTCAGCTGTACCTTGGAAGACAAAGTTAGGAATTTTTGTTTCTCTTTTTCTGACCCAAGCTTATCTTTCATTTGAAGCAGTGAGCACAGAATGGCTTAGCTACTTGTGCAGGCAGTAGTAGGTAAGGGTGAAAGAAAAGGAAAAAAATGAACTCTTGGGAGAAATAAAACTTTAAATACCTTAAAATGTCAATCCCACAACACTTGGGTTGAATGAGATAATGACGATATCAATAATATAGTTATGGAATTTAGAGGGGAAGCTACTTTATATATGTGGTGGAGAAAATACTTGGTTTTAGATCCGTGATGTTTCAGGTGGTGGCACGATATCCAGGTGTAGATTTCTCTGAGGCATTTGGAATTATGGAAGTTAGGGGAAAGGTCAAGGCTGGATATATGGCTTTGTATTTTATTGGGGTGGAAGTGATAATTGAAACATTACTGTGGATGAAATAAATGGTTTCTGTTAAGAAATACCGATGACTTCATCAAGTGATTTATAGGGCATCTAGATTATTTGATGTAAGTTGTGATGACTTCTTTTTATTCACGGAGGTACTTCTATAGCATTAGCATGATTTATTTAGATAGTTACACCATTGTCTTTAATATTTTATTCTGTACTTGAAATATAAGTCCCACTATCATATAAAATTAATATCTCTAACTTAAAAGTTATTAGAGAATTTTCTAGCTGTTGTTATTGATAGTGCTAGATCTTTATATTTCAATAATATTTATCCTGGGCCTACTTGTATTTCTTTTGACTTGTTGATTTATGGAAATTCAGTAAGCCATTTCACAGTATACTCCTGGGGTTGGCAAGTAATGGCTTGCTTCCTGTTTTGTGTGGCCCGTGAACTGAGAATCGTTTTTACATTTTTAAACGGTTGAAAAATTTTAAAAGGAAATTTCATAATGCATGAAAATGATATAGAGTTCTAATTTCAGTATCCATAAATAAAGTTTTATTAGAACACAGCCACACACAAATGCATTTCTGTGCTTGCTTTTGTGCTACAACACAGTCCAATCGTTGTAGCAGAGACCAATTGGCCCGCAAAGCTCGAAATATTTACTCTCTGGCCCTTTACGGAAAAAGTTTGCTGACCCCTGGTACACACCACCAACAGTTGTGTCATTGATAAACTACTAAAAGACAGGTATTCAAAAAGA
This sequence comes from Mesoplodon bidens, assembly GCF_964165515.1. Classification (NCBI taxonomy): domain Eukaryota; kingdom Metazoa; phylum Chordata; class Mammalia; order Artiodactyla; family Ziphiidae; genus Mesoplodon; species Mesoplodon bidens. The sequence continues at coordinate 107,771,617 of NC_138163.1, forward strand.
AGTCCTTGTTTACACAGATAGTCATTTTAATAATCCCCGTCTTCCTTTCCTGCTTTATTTTTTTAGCCTTTGTATGCACCACTGTTTATCACGATTTAGTATGCTATATGTTTTGCTTGTTTCAATAAACAAGTCACAGGTTCCCATCTAGGTTGTAACTTTCATGAGGGCAGGGATTTTTGTCTTTTTTATTTACTGCTCTCTCCCCAGTACCTAGGCATGTGGTAGAAACACAATATGTATTTGAGTAGTCACGTAGGATATATTTGCTGAATTGAAGAAATGATTGTGCTGAATTGGCTACATATTACTCTACCCAAATCTGAGGATAACTGGAGAACAGACCGAAACAAAGCCTTTATGTCAGTTATTATATTTATACATTGAGGTTCACGGGCCTAGTGAAGTGAATGGCGTGGAGTAAGTACCCAAAGGTTAGAGTAAGTGAAGAATTAAGCAAGCTCTTTAGGAATAGGTTGTTTTATGAATGCACGGGTATTGTTTAGCAGTGTTCCACTACGTTTAGAATCCAAACTATTTTTCAACCAGTAAATCCTTGGATGATTTGACTGTTTATCTCTTTCTCCAACCTCTTCTCTCTTGCTTGCCATGCTGAAGCCATACTGAGCTTCTTTAAATTCCGTTAATAACATAAGTTCCTTTATGTATAGTTTTTTTGTAATATTTATTTATTTTATTATTTATTTATTTGCTTGTGCTGGGTCTTAGTTGCAGCAGGTGGGCTCCTTAGTTGTGGCTCGAGGGCTCCTTAGTTGTGGCATGTGAACTCTTATCCACTGCACCACCGGGGAAGTCCCGATGTATGGGTTTTTTTTTTTTTATTTGTTTGTTTGTTTTGTTTTTAACTATTATGGCCCCCTATAGATTCTAAGCTCTATTAAGGCAGGGGTCAAGTCTGTCTTATTCACCATCAAGTCCGCAGTGCTTACCAAATTTCTGACGTTTAGTAAGCAGTAAGTAAATATTTGTTGAATGACTACATACATGATTTAAAGAGTGCTAGACTTGGTGTCAGAACCCCTAGGTTAAAATCGTGTGGAATGTGTTCTGAATCTTAATCTGGATGCCAGTTAGACGGGTGTGTTTGTGAAGTCATTGAGCTGTACACTTACGAGCAGTTTTGATGCAGATGTGTTGATGAGTTAAAAACAATCCTGGGATACCCCTGCTTACTGATGATGTGAACATGAGTGAGTCAATTTCTTTGAAATTTAGTTTCATCAGTTATCAAGACGTATTGTCGTACCTATCTCATAAGGTTGTTGTGAGCACTGATAAGGTGATGTATGTGAAACGGTCTTACTGTTGTAGATATTCATCATATACCAGTTGAATCTTTATTATTTGAAGGATGTGGAAGTGGAGAAGGTACAGAGAGGAAGCTCTGAGAAACCTAGTAGAATAAACCCATCTCTTACAGAAGGGCCCTTAGGCAGCTGAAGAGAGCTGAGGCTTTAAGAGACACCATTAGGAGACAATGGACTTCATCTGTCTCTGGAGTATGCCACAGGGCTCTTAGGCCCTCTTACTCTTAAAAATTGGAAGGACTTTGGGGCTTGGGGAAGAGCAGGAGACTAGGACTGGCAAAGCCTTTAGTAAGGTGGCCAGAAATTAATGCAAGTGCATATCTGTGTCCTCCACAGTGGAGGACAGTGAAGTGATTGACCTAGCTAATCAACCATGAGAGAGCCATGTGGCTAAAAAATAAAACCATCATTGAAGTGCTTCTCTAAAAATTAAAATGTACCCTGCAGTGTTTCAGAACTAATAATAGAGCTAGATATAACTGAATCTCAGAGGATTACTGGAAGAAGAATCACTACTGGGATTAGGAGTTTCCAGGCTGTGATTGTCACTGGAAGGCTGGGAAGAGAGAGGCAAGCGTGTGTAAGGACATCAAAAACGGCAAAGGAGGCTCTTAAAGAACTGAGGGCACACATTTCAAACTTAAATAGGACATGCAACTGAAGCTAAAACTTTAAAATCAAATTTTATTTTTAAAAATTCAGGTCATAAAATATATATTATTCTACCCTCTGTCTTAAGTAGTAATATTTACACTTAATGTAGTGAACCAGATTGACCACCAGAACTACATTGAACCAAGACATTCTAGGAAAAGGAAGTCTTTGTTATGATCCTCACAGGTCCTGCTCACTGTTTATTTATTGTTATCAAGAACTGTTCTAGCTGTTCTCATTTAATCTTCCCTCAAAGTCTGTGAAATCAGGGCTACCAATAATAACTCCATTATGGATGGAGAAACTGAGACTTAGAGAGTTAAATAACTTGCACAAGGCCACATAGCTAGTGATTGGCAAGGCAGGCCTCAAACCCTGGTACATGTGGTGGCAAAGCCCACACTCTGACCTGGTTGGGGAGCTCTTGTCGGGATATACGTAACCTGCTATTATTTAAGAGGCCACAGTTCTGGAAATCTGCTCAGTACCAGCATGCCTTCCGTATATAAGAAATTCACACCACAGAGAAGAAATCCTAAAAACTGTAGACTGATGAATGTTACCTGAATGTACTGGAAGACAGTAGCATCCGTAACGTTGTTACTGGATTGTAAGCTTCAAAAAAGCAGAGAATTTGTCTCTCTTTTGTTTGCCATGTTTCTCTGAAGCAGGGTTTCTCAACTTTGGCACTGTTGACATTTTGGACCAGGTAATTCTTTGTTGTGAGGGACTGTTCTGTGAATTGTAGGATGTTTACCAGTATCCCTGGCCTCAACCCACTAGAGGTTAGTAGCACCCCTCCCCAGTTGTGACAAGCAAAAATATCTCTAGACATTGCTAAACGTCTTTTGGGGACAAAATTGCGTCCAGTTGAGAACAAATGCCCTTTTAAAGAATAGAACAGTGCCTGGCAAGTAAAAGACCCCCAGTATTTTTTTAATTGACTGAAGACAGGAGTGAATGGTGTTCCACAAAGTATACTGCTTGTGATATGCAAGATAACTAGAGGGAACCTTGAAAAAGTTCTAATAGTTATGCATTTTTATATGCATTAGAAAAAGATAACGTTTTGAACCCATGATTTCACATAGTATTTTACAGGACAAGGCTAAAGTGGATACTGAAGTTAAAAAAAAATGGCTTAATTGAAGGAAACATTAAGTGTAGACAATAAATGCATTTAGCAAAAATCATAAAATTGATTAAGGTGGTATGTAAATGACTGGAGTTTGATGCATTGCTCTATACTAAGGGAAACTTAGGCAAACAGTGTGTCCTGAATATGCCAGGTATGAGAGCCTCCTCTAAGTCCGGCCCCTAGAGCCCTCATTGGGAATGATCTGGTGTCCTGTACAACCTAGACACAGATGTTGACGACAAATTGCTTACCCTCTGAAAACTGGACAGTCTGATGGATACTGTAAGGTATGCGCATCTGTATGACATAGCACCTAAGTTCCATATTGCATGAGAGTTCAAAGGAAACAAAGATTACTTCCTGTTCATGTGATGAGGAAAGACCATACTACTGATAGTGAAGGATGAATGGAATCTTAGTAGGTATGGACATTGCAGAGAAAAAGCACAGAGGAATAGAGCTGGAACAGTTTAAAGCATACTTAAGGGATGAGTAGAGGCCACTTTGGCTGCAATGTAGGGTGAGTGCTGATGATGAAGGTGGAACCTGCTTGTTGAGAATGTTTAATCCCAGGCTGGCTAAATCCATGGAACAGTGATTTTTATTTAGATTTCCTAATGTCTGGCTAAAAGCTGCTTTGTTGTTGTTTTTAAGTGTGTTGCCATTACTTTAGAAGTGGTATTTAGTTCGGGATGAGGATCTGACTAAGAGTCAAGATTGATGAATACTGCTGCTTAGAGAGGTATACAGACTTAGATACACACACACACACAGCAGCCGAAAGAAGAGAATAAAGCAAGAGGGGATCAGAGTAGAAAGAAAAAGCTAAACCCTGGCAACAGGAGAAGAAGCAGGGTAGTAACCTGGGACTGGGGGAATACAGGGTTTTGGGGGCAATATTGGCAGTAGGCCTTAAACTCCATGCCTCTGTAAGGAAACTGTCTTCTTTAAAACAAGATTCAGATCTTTGCAAGTTTACTACTGGAACACTAGGTGAGTCAGCTGACGGGTAATATTGATCTTTACCTCCTTGGTTTTGTCTTCGCCTGGAAGAGAGCTGCCTCTGAAGCCTGTTCTCTCCACCATGTTGACCTCTGGAGAGGCAAGTCCTCTTGAAAATCCTGGCCTATGACTGACAACCCTTTCCTTTGTGGTTCCCCGAACACAACTGAGAATGACTTGATTCTTTTCAAAAAGACTATTAAATACTAAAGAATAAACAAGAAATAAAACACAGTTGCCAGTCAACTCTCCTTTCCCTGCTGTCACCACAGAGAACTTCTTAAAATCCAAATTTAGCCATGTGACTCCCTGGCTTAACTCTTTCATAGCATCTTGTTTGTGTAGGGATTGCATTTTAGTGTATTGACTTTCTTGTGTTTTTTCTTGGAGTCAAAAAGGTTTTATAATTCTCTTTACCTAACGCTTATTTTACTTATCTGATTTGGAGGGGTGACAGTGAAAATTGAGATGATACTGGGAAGGGTGAAGGACCTTCCTGTGAATATGTATGAGAGTTCCAGCTCTTTCCTAAAGCCTTCCCAGAATAGCTTCATCTGAAGGGTCAGGGCTCACTAAACTCTTGCTTTCTGACGAGGTGTTTCTACGCTACCTCAAGGAGAAATCCCAGTGAGTGGGACTACAGCCCTCCACTTCAATTCAACCTGAAAACTTTGGCCCTAACCCATTTTATGTATTAGTGTTCTGCATAAGATTTTTTGAGAGTGGGTCTGCTGCTTTAAATAAAAGGTGAGGTGATGAGAAATCATTAGATGATTTCTCAAGTTCCTTTTGGCTCCAAAAGTCTCTGAGAATCAAGCCCCCTTGACTTCTTTCTTGATTCACCTTAGGTTAATTTTGTTCCATACAATTAATGCCTTGTTAGAAAGTAATGAAATTTCAGAGCTGCAAGAGGTTTTAGCAGTCACCTTGTCCAGTTTCCCAAACTGAGCTCCCAAGAATACAACTCCTAAGAAATACTGATTGCTCACAAAAAGGATTGTATAGCCAAATATATTGAGAGGCTATACTTTTGTCACATTGCTTATTAGCATTTTTAAGGCTCTGAAAAGTTTTATAATAAACCTGTTTAACCTTAAGACAGCATGTCTTACATTTATTTGATCAGAGCCCTATTTCTGAATAATGCACCTTTTAACATCCTGTGGACATAAATTTGGGAAACACTCATCTAGTTCTGCTCCCTCCTTTTGCAAAGAACTTGAGATAGAAAATTTTCCAGTGTTACACAACTAGTTCTCAGGTTTCAGTTGCATATTTATTCCCTGATTGTCTCTATTTCATATATGCTTAATTTCTTTCTTTCCCAGCTTTATTTGAGATATAATTGATATATAACATTGTATAAGTTTAAGGTGTACAATGTGATGATTTGATACATAGATATATTGTGAAATGATTGCCACAGTAATGTTACTTAACATATCCATCACCACAATAAGGTTAGTTAGCAGATCCATCACCTCACATAGTTATAATTTTTTGTGTGGTGTGTTGAGAACTTTTAAGGTCTACTTGCTTAGCATCTTTCAAATATACAGTAAGTATTGATAACTATAATCATCATGCTCTATATTACACCCCCAGAACTTACTCATCTTAAAATTGGAAGTTTGTACCTTTTGACCATCTTCACCCATTCTCACCACCACTCCCTGCCCCCACTCCTGGCAACCATCAGGCTACTCTCTATTTTTATGAGTTTGGTTCTCTTCGGATTCCACGTATAAGTGAGATTATACAGTATTTGTCTTTCAGTATCTGACTTATTTCACTTAGCCTAATGCGTTAAGATTCATCCATCTTGTCACAAGTGGCAGAATTTCCTGTTTTATGGCTGAATAATATTCCAGTGTGTGTGTGTGTGTGTGTGTGTGTGTGTGTGTTTATCCATTCATCTGTTGGTAGGCATTTAGGCGTTTCCATGTCTTGACTATTGTAAATGATGCTGCAGTGAACATAGTGGTACAGAAATCTCTTCCAGATAGTGATTTCACTTCCTTCAGCTATATACCCCAAAGAGGAATTGCTGGATCACATGGTATTTCTCTTTTTTTATTTTCTTGAGGAACTTCCATACTCCTTTCCACAGTGGCTGTACTAGATTACATTCCCACCAACAGTGTCCAAGGGTTCCCCTTTCTCCATGTCCTCAGTAGCATTTATTATCTCTTGTCTTTGATAATAGACATAGTAACAGGTGTGAGGTGTGATGTATCGTTGTGGTTTTGATTTGCATTTCTCTCATGATTAGTGATGTTGAGCACCTTTTCATATACCTGTTGGCCATTTGTATGTTTTCTTTTGAAAAATGTCTACTTAGATTCATTGCCCATTTTTAAATTTGTTTTTTGGCTGTTGAGTTCTGTAAGTTCATTGTATATTTTGGATATTAACCCTTTATTGGATATGTGGTTTGCAAATAAACTCTCCCATTCCTTTGGTTACCTCTTCATTTTGTTGATCATTTCTTTTGCTATGCAGAAGCTTTTTAGTTTGGTGTAGTCTCATTTATTTGTGCTTTTTCTTGCCTGTGTTGTTTCCCTTTGTTTTCTTCTAGGACTTTTATGAATTCAAGTCTTACATTTAAGTCTTTAATTCATTTCAAGTTAATTTTTGTCAGTGGCATAAGGTAGGTGGTCCACTTTCATTTTCTTGCGTGTGAATATCTAGTTTTCCTGGAATCGTTTATTGAAGAGACTGTCTTTTCCCCATTGAGTGTTCTTGGCTCCCTTGTCAAATATTAGTTGACCTCATATGCTTGGGTTTACTTCTGGATTCTGGATTCTGTTCTTTTGGTCTGTCTGTTTTGTTTTGTTTTGTTTTGTTTCCTGTGCTAGTACTTCTAGGTTGTTTAATTTGTTGTTGTATAATTGTTCATAGTAGTCTCATGATCCTTTGTATTTTTGTGGTATTAGTTGTAATATCTTCTCTTTCATTTCTTATTTATTTGGGTCCTTTTTTTTCCTTGGTCTAGCTAAAAATTTGTAAATTCTGTTCATCTTTTCAATGAACCAACTTTTAGTTTCGTTAATCTTTTCTATTGTTTTCCTATTCTTTTTTTTTTTTACATCTCTATTGGAGTATAATTGCTTTACAATGGTGTGTTAGTTTCTGCTTTATAACAAAGTGAATCAGTTATACATATACATATGTTCACATATCTCTTCCTTCTTTATTTCATTCATTTCTGCTCTGATATTTAGTATTTCCTTCCTCTACTAACTTTGGGCTTAGTTTGTTCTTTTACTAATTCCTTGAGGGGTAAAGTTCGGTTGTTCTTTTGCGATCCTTCTTTTCGCTTAAAAGTTTACTGCTATAAACTGCCTCTTAGAACTCATTCCTCTCAAAAGCAATGAGATGCTTTGTTGCATCACATTGTTTTTCTTGTGTTGTGTTTCTATTTTTGTTTTCGTTTTTCTTGGGTTTTTTTTTTGGTTTCATTTATTTTTAGTACCTTTTTTTAACATCTTTATTGGAGTATAATTGCTTTACAGTGGTGTGTTAGTTTCTGCTTTATAACAAAGTGAATCAGCTATACATATACATATATCCCCATATCTCTTCCTTCTGCATCTCCCTCCCTACCACCCTCCCTATCCCACCCCTCTAGGTGGTCACAAAGCACCGAGCTGATCTCCCTGTGCTATGGGGCTGCTTCCCACTAGCTATCGGTTTTACATTTGGTAGTGTATATATGTCCATGCCACTCTCTCACTTTGTCCCAGCTTACCCTTCCCCCTCCCCGTGTCCTCAAGTCCATTCTCTAGTAGGTGTTTACCTTTATTCCCTTCCTCCCTAGATTCTTCATGACCATTTTTGTTTCTGTTTTAGATTCCATATATATATGTTAGCATACAGTATACGTTTTCCTCTTTCTGACTTACTTCACTCTGTATGACACACTCTAGGTCCATCCACCTCACTACAAATAACTCAGTTTTGATTCTTTTTATGGCTAATATTCCATTGTATATATGTGCCACATCTTCTTTATCCATTCATCTGTCGGTGAACAGTTAGGTTGCTTCCATGTCCTGGCTATTGTAAATAGAGCTGCAATGAACACTGTGGTACATGACTCTTTTTGAATTATGGTTTTCTCAGGGTATATGCCCAGTAGTGGGATTGCTGGGTCATATGGTAGTTCTATTTATAGTTTTTTAAGGAACCTCCATACTGTTCTCCATAGTGGCTGTATCAGTGTACATGCCCACCAGCAGTGCAAGAGGGTTCCCTTTTCTCCACACCCTCTCCAGCATTTACTGTTTATAAATTATTTTGATGATGGTCATTCTGACTGGTGTGAGATGATATCTCATTGTAGTTTTGATTTGCATTTCTCTAATGATTAGTGATGTTGAGCATCCTTTCATGTGTTTGTTGGCAATCTATATATCTTCTTTGGAGAAACGTCTATTTAGATCTTCTGCCCATTTTTGGATTGGGTTGTTTGGTTTTTTGATATTGAACTGCATGAGCTGCTTGTAAATTTTGGAGATTTATCCTTTGTCAGTTGCTTCATTTGCAAATATTTTTTCTCCCATTCTGAGGGTTGTCTTTTCATCTTGTTTATGGTTTCCTTTGCTGTGCAAAAGCTTTTAAGTCTCATTAGGTCCCATTTGTTTATTTTTGTTTTTATTTCCATTTCTCTAGGAGGTGGGTCAAAAAGGATCTTGCTGTGATGTATGTCATAGAGTGTTCTGCCTATGTTTTCCTCTAAGGGTTTGATAGTGTCTGGCCTTAATTTAGGTCTTTAATCCATTTTGAGTTTATTTTTGTGTGTGGTGTTAGGGAGTGTTCTAATTTCATTCTTTTACATGTACCTGTCCAGTTTTCCCAGCACTGCTTATTGAAGAGGCTGTCTTTTCTCCACTGTATATTCTTGCTTCCTTTATCAAAATAAGGTGACCATATGTGCGTGGGTTTCTCTCTGGGCTTTCTATCCTGTTCCATCAATCTATCTTTCTGTTTTTGTGCCAGTACCATACTGTCTTGATTACTGTAGCTTTGTAGTATAGTCTGAAGTCCAGGAGCCTGATTCCTCCAGCTCCATTTTTCGTTCTCAAGATTGCTTTGGGTATTCGGGGTCTTTTGTGTTTCCTTACAAATTGTGAAATTTTTTGTTCTAGTTCTGTGAAAAATGCCATTGGTAGTTTGATAGGGATTGCATTGAATCTGTAGTTTGCTTTGCGTAGTGTAGTCATTTTCACAGTGTTGATTCTTCCAATCCAAGAACATGGTATATCTCTCCATCTGCTTGTATCATCTTTAATTTCTTTCATCAGTGCCTTATAGTTTTCTGCATACAGGTGTTTTGTCTCCTTAGGTAGGTTTATTCCTTGGTATTTTATTCTTTTTGTTGCAGTGGTAAATGGGAGTGTTTCCTTAATTTCATTTTCAGATTTTTCATCATTAATGTATAGGAATGCAAGAGATTTCTGTGCCTTAATTTTGTATCCTGCTACTTTACCAGATTCATTGCTTAGCTCTAGTAGTTTTCTCGTAGCCTCTTTAGGATTCTCTATGTATAGTATCATATCATCTGCAAACAGTGGCAGTTTTACTTCTTCTTTTCCAATTTGGATTCCTTTTATTTCTTTTTCTTCTCTGATTGCTGTGGCTAAAACTTCCAAAACTGTGTTGAATAATAGTGGTGAGCATGGGCAACCTTGTCTTGTTCCTGATCTTAAAGGAAATGGTTTCAGGTTTTCACCATTGAGGATGATGTTGGCTGTGGGTTTGTCATATATGGCCTTTAGTATGTTGAGGAAAGTTCCCTCTGTGCCTACTTTCTGGAGGATTTTTATCATAAATGGGTGTTGAATTTTGTCAAAAGCTTTTTCTGCATCTATTGAGATGATCATATGGTTTTTATTCTTCAGTTTGTTAATATGGTGTAGCACATTGATTGATTTGCGTATATTGAAGAATCCTTGCATTCCTGGGATAAAGCCCACTTGATCATGGTGTATGATCCTTTTAATGTGCTGTTGGATTCTGTTTGCTAGTATTTTGTTGAGGATTTTTGCATCTATGTTCATCAGTGATATTGGCCTGTAGTTTTCTTTCTTTGTGACATCCTTGTCTGGTTTTGGTATCAGGGTGATGGTGGCCTTGTAGAATGAGTTTGGGCGTGTTCCTCCCTCTGCTATATTTTGGAAGAGTTTGAGAAGGATAGGTGTTAGCTCTTCTCTAAATGTTTGATAGAATTCGCCTGTGAAGCCATCTTGTCTTGGACTTTTGTTTTTGGAAGGTTTTTAATCACAGTTTCAATGTCAGTGCTTGTGATTGGTGTGTTTATATTTTCTGTTTCTTCCTGGTTCAGTCTCAGAATGTTGTCTTTTTCTAAGAATTTGTCCATTTCTTCCAGGTTGTCCATTTTATTGGCATAGAGTTGCTTGTAGTAATCTCTCATGATCCTTTGTATTTCTGAAATTTCAGTTGTTACTTCTTTTTCATTTCTAATTCTCTTGATTTGAGTCTTCTCTGTTTTTTTTCTTGATGAGTCTGGCTAATGGTTTATCAATTTTGTTTATCTTCTCAAAGAACCAGCTTTTAGTTTTATTGATCTTTGCTATTGTTTCCTTCATTTCTTTTTCATTTATTTCTGATCTGATCTTTATGATTTCTTTTCTTCTGCTAACTGTGGGGGTTTGTTTGTTCTTCTTTCTCTAACTGCTTTAGGTGCAAGGTTAGGTTGTTTATTCGAGATGTTTCCTGCTTCTTGAGGTAGGATTGTATTGCTATAAACTTCCCTCTTAGAACTCCTTTTGCTACATCCCATAGGTTTTGGGTCGTCGTGTCTCCATTGTCATTTGTTTCTAGATAATTTTTGAATTCCTCTTTGATTCCTTCAGTGATCTCTTGGTTATTATGTAGTGTATTGTTTAGCCTCCATGTGTTTGTATTTTTTACAGATTTTTTCCTGTACTTGATATTTAGTCTCATAGCATTGTGGTCAGAAAGATACTTGATACGATTTCAGTTTTCTTTAATTTATCAAGGCTTGATTTGTTACCCAAGATATGATCTGTCCTGGAGAATGTTCCATGAGCACTTGAGAAGAAAGTGTATTCTGTTGTTTTTGGTTGGAATGTCCTATAAATATCAATTAAGTCCGTCTTGTTTAATGTATCATTTAAAGCTTGTGTTTCCTTATTTATTTTCCTTTGGATGATCTGTCCATTGGTGAAAATGGGGTCTTAAAGTCCCGTACTATGATGGTGTTACTGTCGATTTCCCGTTTTATGGCTGTTAGTATTTGCCTGATGTATTGAGGTGCCTCCTATGTTGGGTGCATAAATATTTACAGTTGTTATATCTTCTTCTTGGATCGATCCCTTAATCATTATGTAGTGTCCTTCTTTGTCTCTTGTAATAGTCTTTGTTTTAAAGTCTATTTTGTCTGATATGAGAATTGCTACTCCAGCTTTCTTTTGATTTCCATTTGCATGGAATATCTTTTTCCATCCCCTCACTTTCAGTCTCTCTGTGTCCCTAGGTCTGAAGTGGGTCTCTTGTAGATAGCAGATATAGGGGCCTTGTTTTTGTATCCATTCAGCCAGTCTATGTCTTTTGGTGGGAGCATTTAACCCATTTACAGTTAAGGTAATTATCCATATGTATGTTCCTATTCCCATTTTCTTAATTGTTTTGGGTTTGTTATTGTAGGTGTTTTCCTTCTCTTGTGTTTCCTGCCTAGAGAAGTTCCTTTAGCATTTATTGTAAGGCTGGTTTGGTGGTGCTGAACTCTCTCAGCTTTTGCTTGTCTGTAAAGGTTTTAATTTCTCCATCAAATCTGAATGAGATCCTTGGTGGGTAGAGTAATCTTGGTTGTAGGTTTTTCCCTTTGATTGCTTTACATATGTCCTGCCACTCCCTTCTGGCTTGCAGAGTTTCTGGTGAAAGATCAGCTGTTAACCTTATGGTGCTTCCCTTTTATGTCATTTGTTGTTTTTCCCTTGCTGCTTTTAATATTTTTTCTTTGTCTTTAATTTTCGATAGTTTGATTAATATGTGTCTTGTCGTGTTTCTCCTTGGGTTTATCCTGTTTGGGACTCTCTGTGCTTCCTGGACTTGATTAACTATTTACTTTCCTGTATTAGGGAAGTTTTCAACTATAATGTCTTCACATATTTTCTCAGTCCCTCTCTTTTTCTCTTCTTCTCCTGGGACTCCTATAATTCAAATGTGGGTGCATTTAATGTTGTTCTAGAGGTCTCTGAGACTGTCCTCAATTCTTTTCATTCTTTTTTTCTTTCTTCTGCTCTGCAGTAGTTATTTCCACTATTTTATCTTCCAGGTCACTCATCCATTCTTCTGCCTCTGTTATCCTGCTATTGATTTCTTCTAGAGAAATTTTACTTTTATTTATTGTGTTGTTCATCATTGTTTGTCTGCTCTTTAGTTCTTCTAGGTCCTTGTTAAACGTTTCTTGTATTTTCTCCATTCTATTTCCAAGATTTTGGATCATCTTTACTATCATTACTCTGAATTGTTTTTCAGGTAGACTGCCTATTTCCTCTTCATTTGTTTGGTCTGGTGGGTTTTTACCTTGCTCCTTCATCTGCTGTGTGTTTCTCTGTTTTCTCATTTTGCTTAACTTACTGTGTTTGGGGTCTCCTTTTTGCACGCTGCAGGTTTGTAGTTCCCATTGTTTTTGGTGTCTGTCCCCAGTGGCTAAGGTTGGTTCAGTGGGTTGTGTAGGCTTCCTGGTGGGGGGGACTAGTTCCTGTGTTCTGGTGGATGAGGCTGGATCTTGTCTTCCTGGTGGGCAGGTCCGCATCCTATGGTGTGTTTTGGGGTGTCTCTGACCTTATTATGATTTTAGGCATCCTCTCTGCTAATGGGTGGCGTTGTGTTCCTGTCTTGCTAGTTGTTTGGCATAGGGTGTCCAGCACTGGAGCTTGCTGGTCATTGAGTGGAGCTGGGTCTTGGCAATGAGATGGAGATCTCTGGGAGATTTTTGCCGTTTGATATTACGTGGAGCTGGGAGGTCTCCTGTGGGCCAGTGTCCTGAACTCGGCTCTGCCACCTCAGAGGCACAGGCCTGACACCCAGCCAGAGCACCGAGAGCCTGTCATCCACATGGCTCAGAATAAAAGGGGGATAAAAAGAAAGAAAGAAGGAAGAGAGCATCCAAACCAAAAAACAAATCCACCAATGATAACAAGTGCTACAAACTATACTAAAAAAAAATTGTTTTTTAAAGGGACGGACAGAACCCTAGGACAAATGGTAAGAGCAAAGTTATACAGACAAAATCACACACAGAAGCATACACATACTCACTCACAGAAAGAGAAAAAGGAAAAAAATATATATATTGTTGCTCCCAAAGGCCACTGTCTCTATTTGGGATGATTCGTTGTCTATTCAGGTATTCCACAGATGCAGGGTACATCAAGTTGATTGTGTAGATTTAATCTGCTGCTGCTGAGGCTGCTGGGAGAGATTTCCTTTTCTCTTCTTTGTTCGCACAGCTCCTCGGGGTCAGCTTTGGATTTGGCCCCGCCTCTGCACGTAGGTCGCCTGAGGGCATCTGTTCTTCACTCAGACAGGACAGGGTTAAAGGAGCAGGTGATTCAGGGGCTCTGGCTCACTCAGGCCGGGGGGAGGGAGGGGTACGGAGTGCTGGGTGAGCCTGCGGTGGCAGAGGCAAGCGTGACGTTGCACCAGCCCGAGGTGTGCCGTGCGTTCTCCCGGGGAAGTTGTCCCTGGATCACGGGACCCTGGCAGTGGCAGGCTGCACAGGCTCCCAGGAGGGGGGGTGTGGAGAGTGAGCTGTGCTTGCACACAGGCTTCTTGGTGGCTGCAGCAGCAGCCTTAGCGTTTCATGCCCATCTCTGGGGTCTGCACTGATAGCCGCAGCTCACGCCCATCTCTGGAGCGCCTTTAAGTGGCGCTCTGAATACCTTCTCCTCATGCACTGTGCAACATGTAGGCAAGTAAAAGTCCCTGGCTTCTTCGCAGATCCAGACTTTTTCCCGGACTCCCTCCCAGCTAGCTGTGGTGCACTAGCCCCCTTCAGGCTGTGTTCACGCAGCCAACCCCAGTCCTGTCCCTGGGGCCCGACCTCTGAAGCCTGAACCTTAGCTCCCAGCCCCACCCGCCCTGGTGGGTGAGCAGACAAGCCTCTCGGGCTGGTGAGTGCTGGTCGGCACCAATCCTCTGTGCGGGAATCTCTCCTCTTTGCCCTCCGCACCCCTGTTGCTGCACTCTTCTCCGTGGCTCTGAAGCTCCCCCCACCCTGCCACCCCCCGTGTCTGCCCGTGAAGGGGCTTCCTAGTGTGTGGAAACCTTTCCTCCTTCACAGCTCCCTCCCACTGGTGCAGGTCCCATCCCTGTTCTTTTGTCTGTCTTTTTTCTTTTTTCTTTTGCCCTACCCGGGTATGTGGGGAGTTTCTCTTGCCTTTTGGGAGGTCTGAGGTCTTCTGCCAGCGTTCAGTAGGTGTTCTTTAGGAGTTGTTCCACGTGTAGATGTATTTCTGATGTATCTGTGGGGAGGAAGGTGATCTCCACTTCTTACTCTTGTGCCATCTTGAAGCTCTTCTCTATTTTTGTATGTCTTAAAATTTGTTTTATTTACCTTTTGATTTCTTCTTTGGTCCATTGGTTGGTTAGGAGTGGGTTGTTTAATTTCCATGTATTTGAAATTTTTCTGGTTTTCTAACAATTATTGATTTCTGCCTTCATAGCATAGTGTTTGTAAAAGATGCTTGATAAAATTTCTGTCTTCTTGAATTTGTTGAGACTTATTTTGTGGCCTACCATATGATCAATCCTATAAAAATTTTCTCTGTACTTGAGAAGCATGTGTATTCTGTTGCTGTTGGATGGAATGTTCTATATATGTCTGTTTGATCCATTTAGTCTATAGTGTTATTTAAGTCCACTGTTTCCTGATTGATTCTGTGTCTGGATGATCTATCCGTTGCTGAGAGTGGGATATTAAAGTCAACAGGTGTTATTGTATTGCTGTTTCTCATTTTATTTGTTTTAGTATTTGCTTTATATATTTAGGTGCTCCAATGTTGGGTGCAAAAACATTTACAATTGTTATATCTTCTTGATGAATTGACCCCGTTTTCATTATATAATGACCTTTGTCTCTCATGACTATATTTAGCTTAAAGTTTACGTTGTCTGATATTAGTATAGCTATCCCTGCTTTCTTTCGGTTACCACTTGCTTGGAATATCTATCACTTCATCCTATATGTGTCCTTTAAACTAAACTTGAGTCTCTTGTAGACAGCATATCATTGGGATCTTGTTTTTTATCCATTCAGCTATTCTGTCTTTTGATTGGAGAATTTAATCCATTTATGTTTAAAGTAATTTTTGATGGGTATTGCCATTTTGTTCTATTGAATTCTTCAGCCATTGTATTCTTCAGCTCTAAGATTTCTGTTTTTTTTTTCTTGATAGTTTCCATTTCTTTCTTGAACTTTTTGTTTTGTTTGTGTACTGTTTTCCTAATTTTCTTTAGATGTCTATGTGTTCTTGTAGTTCACTGAAGTTCTTTAAGAGGATTATTCTGAATTCTTTCTCAGACGGCTTATAGACCTCTGTTACATTAGGGTCAGTTATTGGAGCTTTATCAGTTTCTTTTGTTGGTGTCATGTTATGTTTACCTCTTTTCTTCATGATCCTTGATTCCTTGCATTGTTTAAACAGTCTCCTCCTCCAGACTTTACAGGTTCACTTCTGTAGGGAAAGACCTTCACCAGTCATGATAGCTTGAGGCTACTGGACAGGTCAGCTGCTAGCCTTCACAGTTAGCAGGGCTTGCTGTTGGGGTCTCTAGTTGGATGAGGCCATTGCTTGTGCTCTGAGGTTGGGGGGATGCCACTGGCTGGGCTTCACAGTTGGGTAGGCCCATTGGCTGGGCTCCATGTTCAAGCAGGACCACTGGGTGACCGTCTCCCTGTTTGGGTGGGGCTGCTGGTTTTGCTCAGCAGTCAGATGGGGCCACTAGCTGGCTTCTGCAGTCACCTCCAGTTGGGTAAAGTCCCAGGCTGTGTTCACTGGTAGGGTGGTGCCACTGGTTGGATTCCATGATTCAGCAGGGCTGTGGGTTGGGTTTAGCAATCACCCCTTGTTGTGTGGAGTCTCAGACTGTGCTCCATCACCAAGTGGTACCGCTGGCTGGATTTTATGTTTAAGTAGGGCCCCAGGCAGGACGGATTGGTTCGATGCTCTGTGATTAGGTGGGGCTGCAGAATGTGCCCTGAAGTTGAGCAGGGCTGCATTCTGGTGTTCCTGATCAGTAGACTGTGCTCTGCTGCTAGGCTGAGCTTCCTTGTTGGGTGGGATCACAGGCTATGCTTCTTGGTTGGGCAGGATTACTGGCTGGGCTTCCTGCCTGGGCAAGGCCGCAGACTGTGTTCAGCAATTGGGCAGGGCCGTAGACTGGGCTCCTCTGCTTATCAGGGTTGTAAGGCTGGGATCCATGGCTGAGTGGGATTGTAGGCTAGTCTCTCCCTCTCTAGCAGCCCCATAGGCTGGGTTCCCTTGTCACCCAGGGTCACTGTTCCAGCTCTCTGGTTTTGCAGGGCCAGTGGCTATGCTCAGCAGTTGGGCAGGGCTGCTGGCTTGGCTGCCTGACCAGGTGGGGCTATATGATGGGCTTGTGGCTGCTGTAGTTCCCTGGCCAGGCTTCCTGGAAGGAGAGACTGGAGGCTATGCTCAGCACTTGGGCGAGGCTGAGTATTTGCTTGCCTTCATGGGCTGGATGGTAGAACAGTCTCCATTTGCAGTCTGGCCCATTGATTATTGGTCCAAATCAGGTAGAACTACCAACTGAGCTCCCTAGCCAGAAGGGGCCACTGGCTCAGCTCTGCAGATGGCCAGAGTTGCTGGCTGGGATCTTTGCTCAGGTACTGATATGAGCAGGAATGCCGTTTGCCAGAGCCTGAGCACTGTTTGCTGTAAGCCCTGCCCCCTTCTCCATCTCTCTCTGATCCCCAGTAGTCAAGCCCAGCAGATTCCTCTGGTGATCTCCATGAGGCAAGACCTGAGTGGGCCTCCTGGGAAGTGTCCCATATGCTGGGGGAGCTGGATGTCCACCTCGGGCTCTCTTTTCCCATTATAGAATCCATATTCCCACTTCTCCCCACAGGGAGGAGGGTGATGTGGCCAGGGTATATCCAGTCCTCTCACCCTTCTAATGTGCTCCTTCTCAGTCTCTGTTGTCCAGCAGGGTGCTTCAGCCTTACCCTCAGGTTCTAACATCTTCACAGTGGAGTTTTTTCTATGCATAGTTGCTAGGTGGTCTTCTTGTGAGGGGGACTGAAGTTGGGAATGATCTATGTGACCATCTTGATAACATCACTCTCCTCTATATGCTTGACTTCAAGTAGATTATGTATTCCTTAACGTAGTGATAAATTATGTCTTATAATTTTGCCTCTCTGGTGCTTAGCTCCATACTGGGAATGTGGCAGGTGAACAATAGATGTGTGGTAGTTCTGTGATTAAACCCTGTTAGAAAATAAAGCATTATAGTATAAATTAGCTTCGGTGTATGTATTTTCATAAAGAAACAGAATTGCTGCTCTTCCATGCACACCTGATTTGCAATATGTATTTTTTTCCTCCAGAGTTTCTGTTGTCAGTAGCTCATAGTTATTGATTCATACTGTTTATTGGTAGTAACTCTGTGGGCTGCTTTGCTGAAGGGATAATTTGATTAGAGGTACTGCTGTTTGACACCATTCAGGAAAATGTTACACTATAAATGGTATTGGATTTGTCACAGAGTGACATTGAAGAGAAACCAGGGATAGGCAGACTAATAACATGCTAGCCTTGTTATTAAAATTGGGCCTTTTGGCATTTGTGTCCACCATTTTTTATTGATATCACTGCCTTCCTAAGAGATAAGCTAGTGACCAATTTGATGACTTTTATTTGGCAAGGGCAGAAACTAATGCCAGATAAACAAGGTCATAGTAAGCTGATGTAGAGCCCATGCCTCCAGAATACTGTGTTTCTGTCCTCTGAGGTTCGATATCTGTTTTATTTAGGCAAGGGGGCAAGATTGAATGCACTGAAATGAAATGCTCATGTTGACAACATAAGTTTTAATGGAACTTGAATCTGACTGTGTGTGTGTGTGCTGTGTTTTTTACAGGGAATCATCATCCAAGGACCTACCAGAGACCACAAGAAAACATGGGGAGAAGTAAGTTTCTCTTTACTTTTAAATAACTTAGATTCTCTCCACATTAATCCACTATATCCAGGAAATTCGATTTGCAACTCGAAGCTTGTATTTGGGGTTTTTTTTTGTGGACACCTAAATCATATTTCTGGTTAGTGTTAGAAAGGTTTTGTTTGAAGCAGGGCTGTGCATAAAAAGACCAACAGATCACATGTTGCTCACTGGAAAGGGTCTTTTGTTTCCCCTGCTCTTTTCTGGACATCTTCCAGTACAGGGAGAGAAGGCTCAAACTTGATATTATATAAACCTGCCCTAATCCCAGCTTCTTTACAACTCTTAGCAAAGTAACCCATATGCTGCTAATGGTTTCTCAGCCTTGCTGATAATAACATAAACAAAAATATGATTGTACTATGCAACCAATGATAGTAGTAAAAAATTCATCTGTGAGGTTGACTTATAAATGGCTTTGGTTGCCCCTAAAATGTTTAAGCCTGGCATTAAGAAGCATTAGATGAATTCTTTTTATTTTTCCTTTCTCATAAGGCTATTATATGGGCAGTGAACAATAGACAAATTTAAGGTCATTTCTTTGTTAAGTTGTTAATAACCAGCCACTGCAGTGACTTCATAAATAATTCTAATCAATGTATACCATAAAAATCTGATGCTATAAAGGACCTCAGAGGAAGACTTGGTGTTGGGTAAGTATAATGAGAAGAGTACTGGACATAGGTCAAAGACCTGAATTCAAGTTCTACCTCTACTATCTTGATCAAATCCTACCGTTCCCCTAAACTTGTTTGTTCATCTCTGAGTTGGGATTAAAAACATTCTGCCCTATTAGCCTCAGGAGACTGTGGTTGTCATAATGTGATAATATATATGAAAGCGTGTTGAGAACTCTGAAGTATAATGGAAGAGTGCAGTGGTATGTTCGTTGGTGTCCTTACTGAATAAGTATATCTTCATTGGTTATGTCTTTCAGTAGTTAAAATGAAGTTATTTGATCAGATGCCTCTGTAGGCAGCAGGGCTGGGACTAGGGTTGTGCAGGTGACAGAGAGTGCTTCCTTATGTTAATGCTCTAGGCATCTTTCTCGCCCCATGTCAGTATGGGCCCTGGTAGGCAGCCCCAAGGATTATAGATAGAAAATATCTTCCTGAACCTTAATGAGCCAGCTTTTGTGTGTTTTCTCCAATGCTTCCCTGGGTATTCTGGTTCTTTCCCAACCTTCACAAAAGATACCAATCTCTGATAGTTTAGAAATTTTTTTAAAATGACTAAATAAAAAAAACTGGTCAGAGTTCTGGGACTAATCCATACCACGTCCTAACTCCAAGTCAGCTGTTGACAGAACCTTCCAGAGTGACTCATCATGGTTTGATCCTCACTTTCTCCAAGCTTCAAGTGAATTTGGAGAATGTTGTGATGATTGGATTTCATCATGGCCATATGGCGAAGAAAGCTGCACTGAGACAGGGCAGCACATTACTTCTTGTTTTCATTATTCCTTTTCAGAATGGTCATCAGGTTATTAGCAGGGAGATCATTTGGTGCTTGCTTTAAAAGGCACCCCACCAAGTATTTGTTTAAATGGTCAGGTAATTAATAGAGTTCTTGCTAAAGGACAGGGCATGGTACTGTAATCTGCAAAGATGGGCATGTTTCCAACCTGGAGATGAGATAAGGGAAGTGCTTCAAAAGAGATACTACTTTTACAAACACATGGAAGCGTGTAATAGCAGCATTTTGACTGTGTTAAGCACTTTAAAAACATCCTTAAAATCCTGAATCTCAAAGAATCTATCCTTTACACTCTAAGCTTTACTTAGCTTGTCTGATTATACTTGTTAATTGCTGAAAAAAAGGATGCTTAGTGAAAAAAAAAAGGTGCTTCTGTGGGCTCTTTTTTTCCTTTTCTGGCAGTGTACAATGGAGTTTTTAGTGGATTTGGCAAAGATTCTCACAAACATAGCTCAGTGTGTCATACAAAGGGACAGCAGAGGAAAATACCACAAAGACACGGCACTAGCCTCATTAATTAAGGAGCCATGAAAACAAAGAACACAGCTGGGAAACCATACAGTATAGATGAAAAATTAAAATGAAATTGAGGTGAATTTCTTTTAGTATTCTTTGATACTGGATGAAGAAATTATTTATAAATATGTTAGAGGAATCATTCTTTTATTTATGTGATATGAAAAAATTCATAAACAAATTCTTACAAATTGTGTCCATTGTATGTGGCATTGAAATCCTATTTACTATATAGGGATTTAGTATTTAGCTAGAATTTAGGACTTTTATGAATATATAATTATTTTGATATTAACAAGTATCTGTAGAGCATTTCATAACTCGTACATATTTCTCCATTATCTTATTTGAGTTGTAAGAGAACCCTATAATGTAAATAGGGATTATTATCTTCATTTTATGTATTATAAAACTGAGGGTTATGTGAGAAAGTCTTATCTAAAGTCCACAGTTTATAAATGAAGAGTCAGAAGACAAACCTAGGTCTCCTTATGTCATATCCAGTTTTTATTTTCTTCCAACAAATTGTATTCTGAGCACCCTAGTCATCAGCAGTGTATAAAGTTGATTAAAAACTTAGGAGCTATCTGATGCTGTGAAAGGTATGGAAGAAAATATTTTCTTAGAATTACGATGATATTCATATGTTTCTCACAGCATGGGGGAGTGGGCAGATAGGAAAAGAGAAATGGCTCAGTGTTCATCAACATTTATGGTAAGAGCTAAAACACGTGTGTCAGATAGTGGAGTGCCTCAAGTATCAAAATCCTCTGAGCAGGGCTTCCCTGGTGGCGCAGTGGTTGAGAGTCCGCCTGCCGATGCAGGGGACGCAGGTTCGTGCTCCAGTCCGGGAGGACCCCACATGCCGCAGAGCGGCTGGGCCCGTGAGCCATGGTCACTGAGCCTGTGCATCCGGAGCCTGTGCTCCGCAACGGGAGAGGCCACAACAGAGAGAGGCCCGCGTACCGCAAAAACAAAACAAAACAAAACAATCCTCTGAGCAGCGGTGGTCCATGGCTGCAGTAATTCAGAGGCAGCAGCAGTGATTGACAGTCACCAAGCTAGATAACAAGATAATTCAACTCAGAAGCTTGCTGTACACAGCCCACAGTGGGAGGTGCCCAAAGTAAGGGGCCTAAGACACCACTTCTGTGATGAAAGTCACCCTTCTTGATTGATAGGTTTTTATATTTGTGGTTCTTCATAACACAAAGAATAAAATACAGCATGGAATACCAGAAAAGCATGTAGATGACAAGGGGAGATGCTGTTACAAAAAACAACAGCATGTATAAATAAAATTATGTATAATATTTTAGTAGAGAATTAACATTTTCACAAAGAAGAGAATGTAAGGATTTTGCAAATATGTATATATAGGCTTACCAAATATTATGTACACAATACTAGAGAGTATTTATCAGTAATCATCTTCAGATGGAAAGTAAAACTTTATCCTACCTTTTCATCCCCGCCCCTCCCCCGCCCCCCTCCCCCCGAATAACTGGTACATTCACGATAAA
Organism: Mesoplodon bidens; assembly: GCF_964165515.1. NCBI lineage: Eukaryota > Metazoa > Chordata > Mammalia > Artiodactyla > Ziphiidae > Mesoplodon > Mesoplodon bidens. The sequence continues at coordinate 107,793,492 of NC_138163.1, forward strand.
ATGACAAAAGTCTCAGTATTCCACAAAGCAATTTCTTGGGAGTTGTCGTGCTAAAAAATTTGGGAGTTGTTTTTGTTACAGTGTTTGAGTAGAATTTGACTTTGAATCACACCTATTTTCCATCTGATTTTTTTCTGTCAGAACACACTTCTCTTACTGCATATTTTAAGTGCTATAGCAGCAATTTATGGTATTTATTACTCTAATATGCAGTTATGATGGCTAATTTCACTGTCTTTACCTTAATAACAAAGCTTGTGGAAGAAATTCATCATGTTTCCTCAATAATAGCAAACCACAAGATGTTCCTACTCGTCTTTTACAAAATAGGAATAATATTTAGCCGTGAATCTTCAAACTGATTAATTTTGCTTTGTTGTGTAGAAAACAATATCTGGAATAGCTGAATGATAGCAGGCAGACAGGCCTTATTTGTGAAGAATAATTAACATAAAAATATAAAGATACCTTAGCATTTGTTTCTGTTTCTCCTCTTTCAGTATTCAATCTTTGGAGATAGCTTTTACCTAGCCTAGTAGGTAACCCTAGGTCTATAAATTCTTAATCTGCAAAGTCAGTTTCATCTTCATTTTCCATGCTTAATGGTAACATGCCCTTGATGTCCTAGTATACATGAACATACTGTTGTGCCGTAGAGAAACAGAGACAGTGCTACCAGTTACACTCTTTTTTAATTATTATTAAAACATAGCAGCATCATTCCTTTGGGTCACTGGATGTACTTGGCTCCTTTAGTTCAAAGAACCCAAACATGTCCCCTCCACTTACTAAGACTTAATGGAAGGAAAGATGGTTTATAGCTACCACAGTAAATTTCTAAGCTCTTTGAGTCACTGCTGAACTACTGTTCAGTTGAGGCCAATCCTGAACTTTCATTCTGAGCATACAGCTCCATGTTTTCAAACAGGGAATGAGTGTTCAAACTGACAAGCCTTGTAAAGTGACTGTCTCGTAATGTAGTGCCTGATTTTATTTGACAGCTCCCAGGTTTACAGTTCAAGTGAAGGCACACATTTAAAGACAATTATTTCATTTTCTGACCTATATTAAATCTGAGAGTCTCTCTATTATGGTAGCATATTCATGCCTCTGCAGTTCAGATGATGTCACCAATTTATTGTAAACCCTTGTCTAGCTTCATAATTTTATAACAGTAAAACAAATCTGCTTGGGGCTGACAACAGCCATTATTTTTTCCTGGCAAGTTTTTCCCATCAGAAAAAAAATGACCTTACTATTTAAGGGTCAGGCTGCTTTTTTTTTTTTTAAACTCATTATAGTGCTTGATGCTTTTTGTCTTTGATGCAATCCTCTCTGCCTTTTACCTATTCAAGAAGAAAATAACTTTGGTGCGTAAGTTTAGAATGGTTTCTCAACCTTAGCGCTATTGACATTTTTTTTAAAAAATTGAGGCAAAACACATAATGTAGGCAAAACAATTCACATAACATAGAATTGACCATTTTAAAGTGTACAGTTTAGTGGCATTTGTACAGTCACAATGCGGTACAACTATCTTGTACCAAAATATTTCCATCACCTCCAAGGGAGACCCTCTACCCGTTAAACAGTCAGTCTCTATTTCTCCCTTCCCAGGCCCTGGCAAACCTGTGATCTGATTTCTAGCTCTATGGATTTACCTATCCTGGGTATTTCATTTAAATGGAGTAATACAATATGTGCCCTTTTGTTGTGTCTGGCTTTTTTCACTTAGCATAATGGTTTTTAGGTTTATCCATGTTGTATTAGTACCTTATTCCTTTTTATGGCTGAATAATATCCCATTGTATGAATATACTACAATGTGATTAGTCATTCATCAGTTGGTGGACATTTGTGTTGTTTCCACCTTTTGGCTGTTCTAAACAGTGCTACTGTGAACATCGATGTACAAGTTTTTGTTTGAGTATCTGTTCTCAGTTCTTTGGGGCATACATGTAGGAGTGACTATTGACATTTGGGGCCAGGTAAGTCTTTGTCGTGGGGCCTCTCCCCACTACATGCCAGTGGCACCTGCCCCCTCAAGTTGTGAGAATCAAAAATGTATCCAGACACTGTCAGATGTTCCCTGGGGTGCAATGTCTCCCAAGATTGAAAACCACTGATTTAGAATAAAGGGAAGGAAATCTTTAGAGATAAGCCATAATTAACATATTATGATTTTCATAGAAGTAATTCAAGTCTAAAAGAGAGCACTAGAGTTGGCCCTCTGTGTCTGCAGGTATCCACAGGTTCCACATCCATGGATTCAACCAACCATGGATCAAAAATATTGGAAAAAAGTAAAAATTCCAGAAAGTTCAAAAAAGTGAAACTTGAATTTGCTGCATGCCAGCAACTATTTACATAGAATTTACATTGTGTTTCCAACTATTTATGTATCACTTACATTGTATTAGTTATTATAAGTAATGTAGAGATGATTTATAGTATATGAGAGGATGTGCATAGGTTATATGCAAATACTATGCCATTTCACGTAAGGGACTTGAGCATCTGCAGAATTTGGTATCCATAGGGGGTCCTGCAATGAATCCCCCATGGCTACAGAGGGACAAATGCATATGGTTGTCAACAGAAATAATCAATAAACTGATCTATGATAGGAATAAAAAGAAGTTTTATTTGAGCCAAACTAAGAACTGTAGCCCAGTAGACAGCAGCTCAGATAACTCTGAGGAACTAGTCTGAAGAAACATGGTTTTCAGCACAGTTTTGTATCTTGTCAGAACAAAGAACATCAAAGAAGTCAGGGATACATTCCTTCAAGATTTCAAAACAACAGCCACAACACATCAGCATATACACAGGGACTCAGTATGGCCTTGGCACCTGGGAAGGAAGTCTTGTCACTGAAGGCATAGCAGCATTGGCGACCCAGGAAGGGAGGCATTTCATCTTTATTTTTAACATGGACATTTTTTACTTCTGGCCAATGCACCCTTTTCTTTAAGGATTAAGGCAGATGTACAATGCATGTTTGATAGGCCACAAACAGGCTGTTTTAGTTACCATAAAGTTCGAGTTAAAGCATACATAAGCCAGAATGACTTTCCCATACCGCAACAGTATGTGAAATTTTCTTCCGTTATGGTTCTAGAAACCAAGGTGCAGTCCTGGTCTATAATCAAGCAGCTGTGTCCTTGGATAAGTCACTTAACCTCTGGATTTCAGTTTTCTTGTCAGTAAAATGAAGGGATTGAGATGGATCAGTGGTTTCCAGTGTTGCTCAGTGAAGCTCCAGGTTTTCTAAAGGGGTCCCTGAGGAGCCACTATGAGAGAAGGGGAGGAAAAGAGAGCACTCCTGGTATGTAGTACCTCCCCTTCAGACAGAGCAAGTGAAAGTTTGAATTCTATCATTTCTAGAGCAAATTCACGTATAAATAACATTGATTTCACCAGCGAAAAGTCATTTCTGAAATCCATGTGCTAATTAACAAAGGCACTAATTTGTCAATGAGACTCCATTTCTGAAATCCATCATGCTCTGCTGTTTGTGCACAGAAGAGAAAGATAGCTGAATACTATCTTTGAATGCTGTCTGAACAACCACCTCTGAAATGTGGCTTTTTGATTAAATGTAGTATGTGTTCTATTAGGACAATTATTCACTCCTAACATCTAGATTACAGCTAACTATTACATAGATAATACCATACTGTCTATGTTGACAGATTGTGAAGCATTGATTATAACATAGAGTTATGTATTTAAAACTGTATTTCATATTTGCTGAGTCTCTCTACATGCCTTTCCCCCCATTAAATTGGTGATTGTTATAGTTGTTTCCATTTTCTTCCATATGGGACAGAACTGTAATCAGTGTAAATCAGATCCATAAGCTAAAAACAAAGTTTTATGGTCGTGACAACTATAAACTCTAAGACTAACGATATTCTTGTTGATAATAGTTGAGGCACTAGTGATAGGAGAAATACCTATCTTTGGAATTCCCGTGTTTTCATGATTCCACCTGACTGTGTGCTTAATTTTGTGCAAATTAGACCATTTTCTAATTCCATATTTGTTTGTTTCCTGTGGGTAAGGCACAGCCCCTAGTCTATAAATATCATGTGTTAGAGTACCATACCATACATTTAAACCAGTTATTGCAATTGCTAGTAACTTGATTGCAGTCATCCTTATTTCATGAAGAATTCTTTTTGATAAGGCGTTATGAATTGTAGAACTCCTTCAAAGAAAATTTGGCCTTTTACCTTCCTTTGTGGGAGAATCTATTAGATCTTTTCTCTGTATCTCATTATTCCTTACAAAGTGTAAAATCGTTAGACAAGAGACATCTGAATATTTGATGTAAAATTTGGCTTTTAAGAAAACCATATTGAGTTAGCAAGACTCACTCGGCAGGGGGGGAGCCATATTTGTTTTGTTTTTAAAAAATATTGACTTTATAGACGTATGTTACCTGTTTTGTCTTCTCTCTTATAGAAATCCATTTCTGGCATTTTCTCCACACTTATTCCAGGAAACCTGCCTGTTATCATCTGGCGTTTCATTGCATACCTCCGGTAGCACAAAGATATCTTTTTTTTTAAAGTTTTAGGTAGTGATCATAACCACTACATTGTCCTTAAGAAGCAGGTTCAGGATATTAAAGATATTAATTACTTCTTCTCTCAAACCCTGAGGCTCCCCACTCTCACTAGCTCAGTCCTGTAACTTCACATTATTTTTTCAAATATCTCAGTCCTTGAGTGGGTTTTAGCTTCCTAATTCCTGTGAATACATGTACTACATGCCATTCTAACTAAGCTGTAAGTTTGTGACAACCTGTTTGGGCACATGAGCACCACTGTACAACAAATTCTGAATTATAAACCTACCTTCTATGAAAAAATTAACCTTTAATTTCCACAAATAGGTTACAGTGGTGAAATACAATTGGGAAGTAATCTGGTTTTTCCACCTCCATAACTAATAGGAAGATAATCCAAATAGGATCTTTTTATTTTGCATAATATTCGTTTTTAGGAGGTGAAATGTCACTTTAGAATTTTAGTGAGACTGTTTTTCTAGGGAAAGTTATATCCATCAGTCTGATAAGAAATGCCTATTTAATACCCATTTCAGCAGAAAAAAACCTTGAAGGCATCGTATGCACACACAACTGAGTAAATGATGGTATCAAAATGGCTTAGAAGCAAGAAAACAAAGAATTATGAGTATGACACTTCATAAGATTTTCTTTTATAGTATATAAATCTGAACGCAGGATTTGGTGCGCTTCTTGTTGATTTTTGCTTCTTGTTTGTTTTTTTTGTTGTTGTTGGTTTGGGGGATGGTGGTTTCTTGGCTGAAAAATAGTGTGTTCATATCCCCAAAGAATTTGGATGTGATACACTACTCCCACTTAACAAAAATCTTTCCAAGTATAAAACTTCACAGTTACAGCTCAAAGGACCTAAGAAATCACATACATACAACACCTTAGGTTCACAAATTAGGAGACAGGCCCAGATAAATTAAGCAACAAATGCAGAATCATGCAGCCAGGTTAGTGCCAGAGCTGGACAGGAATCCGCATACCTGACTACAAATTCAGGACCTTTTCACCCTACCATACTCCTCTCTTTGCCTGCAGTTTCATTTGTTTCAATAAAGGGTTAGTGAAAGTGGTGAATGTATATTGGCTTTCTCAGACTTCAACAAGATAGCCTCAAAAGGCAGTTTTCATATGACTAACAGAAAGCTCAAATAAGTGGATAGCTTAGCATCTTATGCAGTCTTTTATGAGAAATTCACAACTAAACAAGATGTTAGAGATTTATTCAGAAAAGAAACAGCTTCCTGGTTAGCATGTGGACTCATAGTTTCAGTCTGTGGCACACCAGCATTTACACAACACTGTCTAGGAATGAACTTTCCATTTGACTAAATACATTTTGCAGATTGCTCATGCTCACCTTTTTAAATTGTTAAAAAAACTTTTTAAAAACTATTTTTATGGAAATAGTTCTAAAATAGATAATATACCTTACTGCCTTCTTGAACAATATCGTGAACATCATGTGGTCCTTTCTTGGTGACTCAGGTTCACCATCATAAACATAATCATTGATGCCTACAGCTTTGGGAGCTGTTAGTGTGAGCAGGGCTAGGACCTACTCTAAATAACCCTCAAAGGGCCATCTGTCTGTCTTTCCTCTTGTCTTCAGATTCATCAGCTTTCACTTCTTGTTGCTGTCAGTGTGTTGATCTAGTTCAGCCCACCCCAGTCCCTTCTATTTCTCAGCTTTAATGTGCAGTGAGGCTTTCAAGTCTTATAGCCAGGCTCGTGGATGAGGGTTGAGTAAATTGATCCTTGATTAGTCTAAGGGAGCTGAGGCTCCCCTGTAGGTAAAACATAAGATAAGTTATAATGCATGACCTTGGTCATCTTTTGTTTCTCAGTTTATGAGACTGGATTTATTTGAGTGACTTCTGCATAAATAATGTCTTACTGTCCTTAATATCCACAGTGATTATGTCAAATATTGAATAGCTACCTGAACTATCAAATAACCCAAGTATCAATGGAAAATAATTTATTTAGTATATTTTGTTGTAGCTACTCATTCATGATTCACTGAACATATATATCTGTCATGTGTATGATTTTCATTTCTTAATCTGTCCTTCTTAAGAGCTTCTTTGTGATCTATTATTAAAATTCTCATGATGATAGACTATCAGCATACATTTAATCAAAGTTGAAGTTAATAAAAGTAAACATATAAGGTATGGTAAAGGATACTTATGAGTTTTTTACAAAATCAAGTCCTTCTAAATAAGGACCAGAAATAGTCCTTAATTACATTCTGAAGAACTTCTGAAACTTTTAAATCTCATGATATCCTCAAAATATTTATGACTCATCAAAGTAGGCACTACTCAACATTAGCCAATTGAAAGGACCTATGAGACTCTCATAAGGCTTTAATAATGGCTAAAGGTATGGTGCAGCAGGAGAAAGATGGCTCCTAGGGCCATTTTTAGTCACACAGGGCATGCTTTTTCTTCTAATTGTGAACAGTCGAGATACATGCAAGATAACCTTGGTCTCAGGGGAGCCAAGGCACATGTTTACTGAGAATCTTTGATACCCAATGGTCATACAGATGAAATTAGGCTGCATACCATCAGTGCAAACCATCAATCTATACATTTTCAATAAACAGTGTAGACAAGCTAGTACAGAGTGCCTCCAAGGGCTTTAAACAGCACTTTATAAAGCTAGTACATTTCATCCCAATCTTGACCAAGGGAACCAAACTTCTAGGCATCCCTGGAGTTAAACATACAGACTCACTGAAAGTTAACCCTATCCTTGATCGTTTATTCTTTATTTTCTAAGTGTATTTTTTGTATCATCTTGGTAAATCTCTTGTTTTTCCTTTAATGGAATAACTGCCACCATGACAGCTGTCATGGTGAGAACAAATCACACTCTTGTTTATTGAGCTCCATTTTTTGCCAGGCTCTGAGCAAAGCACTTTATGTCCATTACCTCATTTTTAACTATGACGTCGGTGCTGTTATTCCAATTTTACGGATGAGGAAGGGAAGCGTAGGGTTTTTGCTTTCCTCACATAGCTGTTTGCTTTAACAACTTTTTCTTACTTTCTAAATGAGTAACTGCTGTGTACCATTTAACAAGCTTGGAGTACCAATGAGATCGCATTTGTTACTCAGATTAAATAGCCACAGCCCCTGGAAATATGAGAATGTCTGTCTTCCTTCCCTGACCAACCCTATTCCCATGGGAAATTGAAGAACTCTAGGGTTGCACCTTAGGTCTAGAGGAGTACGCCCTGGGAGGAGCAGTCAAGATGGCGGAGTAGTAGGACATGAAGCTCACCCTCTCCCACAAATAGAGGAGTATGCCCTGCCTCCTGCACTGAAGAAAGATAATGGAATGCTAGGTGCATTTGTAGGAAGTCCCCATTCTCTTGCTCTTCATGTTCTTGCTGTTGTTGCCAGCGATTAGTCTTACATTAAAACCAGGGCACTCAAACCAGGCTTTCTGGTACCCAGGACAATTCCAAGGACAGTAGAGGAGTCACTTTGTGAACTGTGGCATAGGTTGCCTTTGCTGGGCTGGTAGTAATTACCAGCAGTGCTGGGAGAAGAGGAGGGCACCTTTCTACCCAGCATTTCACTCACCTGTGCTCGCTCCGTAACACAGGAGGCCCGATTGCCCGGTGTTCCGGCTACCTAGTGACCCTGTTGTTTCATTTTCATCTCCCTGGCCTCTTTCCCAGGCAAGCTCACAGAACCAGAGTGGCTAATTGAGGGAGACCTTAGGATAACCTACAGTTGAGGGGTGTGACTGGATGGGGGCGCTATACTATATTCTTTTCCTGCTAGCTCTTATCAGGGCCACAGTAACCCATGTGACAGGTTTCAGTAACTGTAAAAAGGGATCTCAGTTTCCTTCCTCAAAGAGAAGGAACTTCCCAGCCCATTCAAGCATGGTGTGCCAGATGTATTTGGGAGAGCAGTGGCAGGACTCCATCAGCCTCTAGAACCCCTAGGTCAGAGGTTCCCAAACTTTCTGAGTTTAAGGTACCCTTAGTTATTGCAGTGACTTTTTCACAGCAGCCATAGGCCAAAAGAAATGCCTAATAATTCCACTTATTAAGTAATTAGGTCCAAACAACCTAATAGGTATTTATATCCTGACAGCTTGGTAGCCATTTGAAAAAATAATACAGGCATACCTCCTTTTATTGCAGTTTGCAAATATTGTGGTTTTTTACAAATTGAAGGTTTGTGGCAACCCTGTGTTGTCAGGTAATAGTTAGCATTTTTAGCAATAAAGTATTCTCTAATTAAGGTATGTACATTGCTTTTTTTTTTTTTTTTTTTTTTTGCGGTATGCAGGCCTCTCACTGTTGTGGCCTCTCCTCTTGTGGAGCACAGGCTCCGGATGTGCAGGCCTAGCAGCCATGGCTCATGGGCCCAGCCGCTCCGCGGCATGTGGGATCCTCCCGGACTGGGGCACGAACCCGTGTCCCCTGCCATCGGCAGGCGGACTCTCAACCACTGCCCCACCAGGGAAGCCCTGTACATTGCTTTTTAAAGACATAATGCTATTGCATACTTAAGAGTCTATTGCATACTTTATAGTATAGTGTAAACATAACTTTTATAAATGCACTAGGAAACCAAAAAGCTCATGTGACTCGCTTTGTTTCGATATTTCTATCTTAAATAGCCATGCAGTTACTTACTAATTGGATGTGTGTACCTGTTGGGCACCGCACAACTTCTCAAACCTTCTCACTTCTTGTCAAACACAGTACTTTCTTTTTTAAATCATAGCCGAAAATTCAGTTTCACAAAGGAAAGGAGTGTAGAACTATCTAATAATGAAACTGTGAATTACCTTAAGCTCATAGTTTGTGTGGTATCCAACAGATGTTAAGTATCAATGCACTTCTCCAAAAATGTAAAATATCCTGCACATTCTTCATGAATTCACTGCAGCACCCTGGAGAGCCAAGGTGCTAGTTCCTTGCCAAGCCAAAAAGCATCTGACTGTGCCCTCTTCCCACAGCAGTAGTTGTCCAGCTGCTCTCCCTCTACATAAGTATTACTGCAAATTAGTGGTTCTTTCAGAACAACAAAAGATGTGCTCCAAGCAGAGCCCAAACAGAAGTACTGTACAAATTTCAAAAGGTAGTTTCTCTTGCAAAAGGATATTCAAGTGCTGTCTCACTAGAAACTTTGCAGTAAATGTATTGATTTCATAATCATATGTTAAGTTTGCCATGCTGCCTCATAATTAGAGGCATGGTCCATGGCTTCCCAGCTTCTAGTCATTCAGATATCAAGTTTCTCCCATTCTGCCTTTTCCTTTATTCCACACTTATTGAATCATGTTCTGTACCAAGGTCTTTACTATGTATTATGAAAGACAGATGTTGGATCAAAATATTAATAATACATGGGCCCTGCCCTCAAGTCTTGAGGGGGAACCAGATAGGCATACCAAAAATTATAATAAAATTATAATATAGTTTAGTTAATTGCTATAATTGAAGTATACGTAAATACTGAGAGTCTGTAGCAGCTCTGTCTAACGAAGTGGGGAGTAGAATCTGGGGAAGGTTTTTAGAGGATGTTACATCTGAATGGAATAGGAGTTTGCTAGGCAGAGGAAATATTAGGTACAGAATTATGGAGGCATAAAAGAACCTATATGAAGGATGTTAAGATTTGGTTTGACTGAGGAATAAGGTACATGATGGGTGTAGTGGCCAAAGAGGTCACCCATATTTCACATCTGTCCCTTTCTTTCCCTTCCTATTGCCACCATTCTAATGCATGATCTCATTATTTCTTAACCTGGTCTGTTGTAAGTAGCCTTTTTCCTGCCTTTATCCCTCCATTTTCTCTTCATCCTACCCCCAAATCTGTTGTACTTATACATTTTTCTAGGTTATTCTCCACGAAGTATCGGTCTAAACTCTTGAATGCTGTCGAATAGTTTAAATATCTTAGCGTAACATTAAATGCCTCCATGACATGGCTATCAGGCCCCTTTCCGGTTTCATTTCCCTCTCTTCCTCTTTTGAATTGTGTACTCTGGCCCTACTGACCAGCTTATATTCCTCGTTTATGGCCATAGGTTTATTCGATTTCAGGCCCTCACTCACTATTTTGTTTTCCTAGGATGTCTTTCCTCACCATCTTTGCATGCTCCAATCCTGCCAATTTTTAAAAGGCCAACCCAAATATACTTTTCACTTGCCCTTCTCCAGGTCCCTCTCCCATCCTGAAACACACCTACCCAGCAGAAGTACGCCTGCCTGCTGACCTCAGAGAGCATCTACCTTGTTCATCTTGTGTTAGAGCTGTTTTTGTATCTCTCTTTTTTTTTTTTTTTTTTTTTTTTTTGCGGTATGTGGGCCTCTCACTGTTGTGGCCTCTCCCGTTGCGGAGCACAGGCTCCGGACGCACAGGCCCAGCGGCCATGGCTCACGGGCCCAGCCGCTCCGCGGCATGTGGGATCCTCCCGGACCGGGGCACGAACCCGTGTCCCCTGCATCGGCAGGCGGACTCTCAACCACTGCGCCACCAGGGAAGCCCTGTATCTCTTTTATCTTCATTATCTCTTGCACTGAAGAACCTTGAGGTCAAAGGCAGTCTCCTACTCATCTTTGTGACTTGTCGTGATCTCATTGTACATAGTCTGTGTTCAGTAAATATGTCCTAAAGAAGGAATTTTGTTCACTTAAAAGAAAAATGTAAACATTTGCAACTTTAAATAATGGCTGTTTCAATGAATCGAGACCCAAGATTAGAGAACTGATTAGATAAGTGGACTAGAGATTTTCCACGTGGGCTGTTAATTTTCAGGCCTTACCATCTGCTGTTTTTCAGCAAATGTACGGACATGACTTTGCCTAGATAAAGATTTTTGGCATTAAAATGTCAGTTTTAGTATGCTGCAATGCATTAAAAATATATAACATGACTACATATTTCGGTTTAAGGCAGTAATTTACAGTTACTTGAGAAGCTATCTTATTTCATTTATTTTTATTCTTTTCTTTTGAAGAGAAAGCATGGGTGAGAGCTATTTATTTTGAAATTATGAAAAAGTAGTTACATTCTTTGAATTAATATACTTATTTTGTGGTCATTTATGTGTTTACCAGACTTAGAGTTTAAATATTTTCTTTAGTAAGGGTGTTTCCTAACTGAATCTAAAGAAAACAGCTTAGGTTTTTCTTTATGTCCTTTAATGAGAAAAGAACATGTTTGATTAATACCTCAGTGTTGTGTTCTCAGAGTAAATTTACAGTCTGTATACTTGCCACATCATGTAATCTCTGATGAAGGCATACACATGATTCTGGACAGCTGTGGGGTAACTCACACATTTTGATGAGAAGGAGGTAGAGGGAAGTAATCAACTTTCGTTTCAAACATTAAGTCCAAACACAAGCCCTAGCATCGTGGAAACTGCCCAGTGTTTTAGGAAGAAATAGTCTGATCTTATCCTATAGGTCCAAGCTGCCACCTTTCCCTTTATTTTGTTTCCACATAGAAAGAATCCCAATTCTGGTATCACCCATGAGATTTCCAAATTACCTTGATGAGGAACAGCAAATACTCTGCCACAACTTCCTATTCCCTAATATATGGCAGACGGAACTAATCTGTAACAATATCTTTCCTACTGGTCGGACTCTTACTCTACGTGGTATCTTCTAATTGAGCACATTTGGCAGGTGAGATAAAATATACTTGCCAGCTTATTCCATCTAGAGTTCTCAGTATTATATCATGTTGCCTCCCAGTACAAGAAAATACACAGAAGGTGTTTCTGGAGTGCTCTTGGTAATTTGATTAGGCTGGAATAAGAAGGGCTGTGTCTTGCTATACATTACCTTATAGTTGCTTAACCTTCTGAATTGGCCTGCTTTCTGGTTTCAAGAGTTAGCTGCTTTCCTTGACCCCTTTATGGAGATAGTGTATATAACATTTTCTCTTAGGAGAATTCAGGTTTCTTTTTTTCCTCTTAAAAGCTTAAAATGCATTATTATTGGTTTAATTTCAAGAAAACTGTCCCAAAAGCCAAAGATGCATTAGACTTTATTGACATATCTATTGTGTTTAGAAACAAGGAAGCCAATAGCTCTGATCAGTTTTTTACTTGTCAGACCACACTGAGTGTAGAATACAATATTTTATGAGGTAAAGACAGTATGGAGACTCTTATCTATTTTATATGACCAACAGATGAAGGAACTAGACATGCTTATCCTAGAAAAGAGAAGCCTCGAGAGAAATCAGTTACTGTCTTCATGAATTAGTTGGCCTATTATATGGAAGAGAATTGTTTGTCATAGCATAAATAAAACCAATGGCTAGGAAGTTGTTAATTCAGTGAAATGTTCCTTGAAAAAGGGCTCCACAGTCAAATAAATATGACACATGCCTGTGTCATGTTTGTTTTCTGGAGATTTAAAATATATATTAAATTCATATTAAAGGTCCTGAAAAGTCATGCAGTAAAAGATCTTTTTTAAATTTGTTAATCCCAGCATTCCATAAACACCTTCCTCAGAACTAGTTTTCTAAGGAGCTCCCATTTGAGTAGTGGTTTCAAACTGTGGGAGTGGGACCAGCAGCACCAGTGTTACCTGGGATCTTACTATAAATGCAGCTCCTTGGCCCTACCCCAGACTTACGGAATCAGAGACTCTGGGAGGTTGGCCCAGCAATATGTGTGATAATAAGTCCAGCATAGGATTCTGATGCTGCTAAACTGTGAAAAGCACTGAGAGAAAACTCTACTATTCCTCTCCAACTCAACAGCATCCTTTTATTTTTTTATTTTTTAAGATTTCTTCTAATGATATTTTATGACTGTGTGATTAATTTTTATTGATGGTTACCCTTCTGAAGTTCAGAAGGAAGGAAACACTTATGGAAGGCCTGCTGTAGTTTTCAATGTAGCCATCTAATTGGTATCAATTTGGATACTTTAAAGAATCCTAAGTAATGAATCTGTATCTTCTATGAAGTGAAATACACATTTCTAAAATGAGGTAAACCTTAAATTCATTGCTATTGTGGCCTTTTTTTTTTTGCTCTACGCGGGCCTCTCACTGTTGTGGCCTCTCCCGTTGCAGAGCACAGGCTCCGGACGTGCAGGCTCAGCGGCCATGGCTCACGGGCCTAGCCTCTCCGTGGCATGTAGGATCGTCCTGGACTGGGGCACGAACCCATGTCCCCTGCATTGGCAGGCGGACTCTCAACCACTGTGCCACCAGGGAAGCCCCGATTGTGGCCATTTTTAAAAGAGCATTTACCGCTTTTTATTTTACTTCAAAATGTTTTTTGCAAAATGTAGACTTTATTTTTTTTTAAAATACATCTTGAAGGATCTGTAATGTGCCTTCTCTCATGTCAGAGGTCTTTAAGATTAGGGAATTTTCTAATTTCTTTGCATTAGCAAAGATTAAATTCTGGTAGCATTCTATTTATCTCTCCAAACAAGCAGGACAGTTTTAGAAAAATGTAATTGAAGTATAGTTTAAAATGAATCTGTACGTAAAAAAAAAAAATAATTCCCCATGAGTATGCATATAACCATTGCCTTAATTTACTGGGTATCATAAATATGCATTTTGAATGTTTATATGAAATGCCCCTATAAGTCATGCAGAACAATTTTCTTTTTCTGAAGGACATTGAAATGGGGTTAAATATATTAAAGTGTCAAAATATATTTAAGTGCATTTAGAACAAAATTATTACTAGTATCCCTTGGAATGAATTATGGCCAAATTTGTCTTAATTTCTTGATATTATTTTGTCAACTCTTCCTTTCATACAAGTAAATGTTCTCTGGGTTTATATTAGGTCAATTGGAATTTTATTTTTTTTTTAGTTAGGGGGACGAAGACTGGTAGTCCACAGACTGGATTTTGATTTCATTGCTGCTGTCCAACAGCAGAACGCCTGGGGGCATCCTCTTACAGTAATGAGCACAAGTACTGGTATCATTATTGCTATATTTAAACACCCATGGTTGGCAGGAATGTGCTAAAGTCTGGATATAACATCGTTAATCATATTGCTGTCCCTGCCCAGGGCAACTGCTACTGAAAGGACACATTCACATGATGAGGAAGACAGCAGATTGGTGGTTGAGAGCTGAATGTCACTTTGCTGACCTAGAGAAAGAGGTTTAGGGTGTTGGCTATGTTTTCTAAAGAGTATCTAGCAGATTTCATCTTGTATATTAACTTTCCACATTTTTTTAATTACAATTTTATTCTTATTATTATATCTCTTTTTAGTTTTCCTCACAGGAGAAAAAGCCAATTCAGTATTAAAACGCTACCCAAGAGCTAATGGACTTTTTGAAGAGATAAGGCAGGGCAATATTGAACGTGAATGCAAAGAAGAAGTCTGCACATTTGAAGAAGCAAGAGAAGCTTTTGAAAATAATGAAAAAACTGTAAGTATATTGGCAATCTTTTTAAAATGTTCACAGATTTGCCTACCTTTGTGATGTATATTTGAAACCTGCATTCCCAAATTGTGTGCATTGCTATCATTTAAAAACTACCCTCCCGGGGCTTCCCTGGTGGCGCAGTGGTTGAGAGTCTGCCTGCCGATGCAGGGGACACGGGTTCATGTCCCGGTCCGGGAAGATCCCACATGCCACGGAGCGGCTGGGCCCGTGCACCATGGCCGCTGAGCCTGCGCTTCCGGAGCCTGTGCTATGCAACGGGAGAGGCCACAACAGTGAGAGGCCACAAAAAAAAAAAAAAAAAAACAGGGAAAAGAATACATCACCCATGATGCCATTATGCAATCACAAAGCACTGTTGGCTTTTTAATTTCTTTCCAGCTTTTTTCTTCTGTATCTGCTTACTTCTTGCAGGGTTTTTTTACACATTTTTTCTCCTTATTAATATATGTTCATTGTAGAGAAATTGAAAATGTAGTAAAACATAAAATGAATAAAATCAGTTGAATTCTTAGCACCATCAGTTTTATAATTTTGGTATTTATCCTTCTAGCCTATTGTTAGTATATAATTTTTTATAAGAACAATAGGATTATGGTATAAATGGTGCTTTGTAGCATGCAGTTTTTAATAAAAAACTAGCTCATGTACTTAAATGGAACTTAGTTTTTGATATTGTGATTTTCCAAAAAATACAAATTTTAGATATTCTGCTGTGGTTTTCATAAAGCTAATGACTTCATCCTGCTTTATCATTCTCCTTTAAAGGAAAGGTAAGAACTTTAGTGGGAAGATACTTTGAAACTATGTAAATATTCTGTTCTCCACCAAACTTCTACCTACTAGTTTTTTGGGGGTTTTTTTAGTGTTTAATCTTTTTATTGCATGTAGAATTTTGAGCCTGAATTTCCTTTCTGAATCCAGAACATTATTAAAAACAAGCATCTTTAAACGTCATTAGGCTTTTCTCCAGGTACTAGTATTTTTACAATCATCAAACAGCATTCTTAGTACTACATGAAGTATAATACTTTGAGATTGAACTATGGAATATGTCAGGACTTAAATAAACTTTGTAATTATACACTGGCTGTGGATCGTACACATTAATCAGACATGATTTCTGCCCACCTTACATGGCATTTTGCTCTCACATACATTTCCCCCCTCAGCTAAGTTTAAGTTCAGATTATCATAGAAATATGTATAACGGGTTTATTAAAAGTCCTAAGATTGGGGCTTCCCTGGTGGCGCAGTGGTTGAGAGTCCGCCTGCCGATGCAGGGGACATGGGTTCGTGCCCCGGTCCGGGAAGATCCCACATGCCACGGAGCAGCTGGCCCCGTGAGCCATGGCCGCTGAGCCTGCGCGTCCGGAGCCTGTGCTCCGCAATGGGAGAGGCCACAACAGTGAGAGGCCCGCATACCACAAAAAAAAAAAAAAAAAAAAAAAAAAAAAGTCCTAAGATTTGTGAGATACAAGTAGAAATCAACTTTATTTTTCCTTTTCAGTAGAATTTCTCCTTCTACTCGTTCCTAGAGTTGATCTTGAGTGCAATCAGTCCACAGCTTTTTTATGTGTTGTTTCCCTTATTTTGTATTTTCAAATGAGTTCCAACCTTACCCACTAGTTTTAATGTCTGCTGTTGATAGTTCTTGACTGAATCAATTAAGTTGTAGTTTAATATAACGCCAAATGGTGGATTTCTGACTCCATCATTCTGTGTACGTTTGTTAGTTGGCATTCCACTATGGGCAGGAACTTTCCCCTTATCTGTCTTTCATAGATCATTTTATTCAGTGAGTTATAGTGCATTGCTGTCAGTGTTTTGATCAAAATGTCTCAAATTTGGTTAATGGAAGTTTCTTCAAACTGGCTTCTCTGTCTCTTTGACATGTCTCTATCAGTTTTTCTTGCACTTTTTTACTTTTTGGCCCAACAAGGTGTTCCAGGATAATCTTGTACTTTCTCTGCCCCAGTCTTGGAATTGGCTGTTTCTCTGAGGAGCCTTTCTTACTTATAGTTAGGAATAATATTTAGAAACCAAGATCTGGGAGCTAGAGTGTTCTCATTGCTCTCAGAGTATCATTGCTTCTGGGCCTTCCAGCAACAGAGCTAGGAAAATAATTACACACATGTATGCATATAAATGTGTGTATGTGCGTGTGTGTGGTGTATGGACTTGCATCTTCATCCTGCTGATCTCCGATTCCAATACCCCTCAGGGTTCTTTTTTGTTTTCCCCATTCTGTATTTCTAGGTGTGATGTAGATATTCTTTGTAGATATTCTTCCACAACGAGGGCCCTGACTTTCAGTAACATCAATATATTAACTCATTTGCCCAGTTCTACAACACACATACAGTGGTTTCAGAATTTTAATATCCATATCGTAATAGGGAGGGGGAAACATTTATATTCATCCATCCATCTATCCATTCTGGAAGTCACTCCATATGTATTCACAGAGATTATCCTATTTTTAAAAATCTGTATAGTACTTCCTTGTAAGGATGTGTCACAGTTTATTCAACCAGTCTACTGTATTTAGGCATTAAGTAGTTTCCAGTATTTTTGCAATTAAAGATAATTCTGTAGTAAATAATTTTGCATTATTGGAAGTATATCTTCAGGGTAAATTCTTAGAAGTGGATTGCTTGTCAAGGATTGATGCATATGTACTTTTGTTAGATATTGCCAGAGTACCCTCTGTATAGCTTGTACTATTTTACATTCCCACCAGGTATTTGAGAGTGCCTATTTCCTCACAGTCTGACCAGCAGAGTGTATTTTAAAAGTGTTGACATTCTTTTCAATCTTTTGGGTGTGACGTGGTATCTTGGTGTTGTTTCAATATACATTTCTCTTATGAGTGAAGCTGTGTATTTTGCCATGTGTTTATGGGCCATTTTTATGTCTGTCTTGTGAATTGTCTTTGCCTTTTGCCCATTTTTGTATCAGATTTATGGTCTTTTTTTCCCTGAATTTTTAATAAGTATATTAGAGATACTAGCTTTTATTGGTGATATATTTCAAATATTTGCTTACAGTTGTCATTTATATTTTGACTTTGCTTATGGATTTTTCTCATGTAATTGTTTTTAATTTCCATTGTAGCCATAAATTAAAGAAATATTTTATTAAATCCAGATTTTTATCAGTAGAAAACCATCCTCTTATGCCCTGGTTATAGAGGAATTCACCCAATTTCTTCTAAAATCTTTGAGTTTTTACATTTAGATCTCTGATTCACTTACAGTTTATTCTTGGGTGTGGTGTGAGTTATGGATCTGATTTTTTTTCACATAGGTATCCAGTTGTCCAAACACAATTTATTATGAAATCCCTCTTTGCCCCAGTGATTTAATTACCCTTTATCATATACCTAATTTCAGTATGTGCCTAGTCAATTTCAGGATTTTATATTCTAGTCTGTTGGTCCATCCTTCTGCTCAAATGCCAGTGCCACACTGTTTTATTTATAGAAGATTTTCAGTATACTTAGTATAAATTAGAACTAGTTCTCCTTATAAGCTCTTCTTTTTCAATGTTTTGTGAGCTATTCTTACATGCCTGCTTTTCCATATAAATTTTAGTATTAATTTGTCTAGCACAGAAAAAAATCATTTGTCAGTATTTTTATTGGAATTTCTTTCAGTTTGTAAATTAATTTAGGGAGAACTAACATCTTTAAGATATTAAATCACCCTCTACAAGAAGAGATTTCTTTCTATTTGTTGAAATCAGTATTTCTCTCTTTCAGGAATGTTTTATTGTTTTCATCATATAAGTTTTGCATGGTTCTTAGGTTGACTCCTAACTATTTCTTTGTTGCTACTGTACATGGGTTCTTTTCCATGATATATTCTAACTGGTTATTATTTGTGAATGTGTAAGCTCTTGATTTTTTTTAAACCTTATTGGGTTATAATTGACATACAATTAACCACACATATATAAATTATACAACTTGGTAAGTTTTAACATATGCATACACCTATGAAACCATTACCACAGTCAAGATAGTGAACAGATTCATCATTCCCAAAAGGTCCTTCTTGCCCCATTGTAATTCCTCCTTCCCACCTCTCCCCATGATCAAGAGCACCCCAAGGCAATGATTCATCTGACTTCTGTCACTGTAGATTAGTTTATATTTTCTAGAGTTTTCTATAAGTGAAATCATACCTTATGCACTCTTTTGTCTGACTTCTTTTACTCTGCATGTTTATGTTCAGATGTCCATAGTGCACATATCAATAGTTATTCATTTTTATTGCTGAGCAGTATATCATTATAAGTATATGGACATTTGGGTTGTTTCCAGTGTGGGGTTATTACAATGAAGCTGCTATGAACACCCATGTACTAGGTTATTGATTTTTTAAAATTAATAAACCATATATTTGACTTGAGTTCTAAGAAATCCTGTGGTCCAAGTTATACTTGCAAGGATGCATTAGATTTTTTAAAACTTTTGAGATAATTATAGATTCTCAGAAAATTGCAAAGATAATACAGAGAGGTTCCATGTAGCCTTTACCCAGTTTCCCCCAGTCATTACATCTTGCATAATTGTAGTACAGTATCAAAACCAGGAAACTGACATTGGTACAATCCGTGTGTATAGTTCTGTGCCATTTTATCACTTGTGTAGACTCCTGTAACCACCACCACAGTTAAGATGCAGAATTCTTTCATTTGCACAAAATCTCCCTTAATAGTTGCACCCCCTACCACCACCACCATCCCTAACCTGTGGTAAGCACTAATCTGTTCCCCACCTCTGTAATTCTGTCATTGCAAGAATGTTATATAAATGAAATCATATATATGGAACCTTTTAATATTGCCTGTTTACACTCAACGTAATGCTCTTGAGTTCACCCAAGTTGTGTGTATATCAATAGTTCATTCTTTTTTATTTCTGAGTAGTATTCCATGGTATGGATGTATCACAGTTTGTTGAACCATTCACTTGTTCACTCACATCTGGGTTGTTTCCAGTTTGGGGCTATTTTAAATAAAGCTGCTATGAATATTTGTGTACAGGTTTTTGTGTGAACATAAATTTTTATTTCTCTGGGGTATAATTGTTGTATGCTAAGTATATGTATAGTTCTTTAGGATACTGACAGACTAAGCTGTCATTGTATAAATTACCGTTTTAAATTCCCACCAGCAGTGTTTGAGTGAACCAGTTTCTCTTCATACTTGCCAGCACTTGGTGCTGTTACTGTGTTTCCTTTTTTAGTCATTCTGATAGATGTGTAGTGATACCACATTGTGATTTTAATTTCCATTTCCTTAATGGCCAGTAATGTTGAACATCTTTTCATATGCTTATTTTCCATTTATATATTCTCTTCTGTGAAATCTCCTTTCCTGTCTTTTGGTTATTTTCTAATCGGATTGTTTGTTTTCTTGTATTTTTGAGTTTTGAGAGTTTTCTGTACATTCTAGATACAAATCCATTGTCAGATACATGTTGTAGGCTATTGATTTTTATGTGTTCATTGTATACGTTATTACCTTACCGACCTCTTTTACTGCTGTCAAGGTGAATGATGATGTTTTTATTGCTTCCCTCTCTGGCCCTTATGAGTGTCAGTGCTTCTCTGTATCCTTTCCTGCCCTCAGAGACAGGATGCTGCATTTCAGCAGTCTTCGAAGCAAATAGAAGGAACTCTTTGAGCAATTGCTCGAGCAACGCTCTGCACTCTCCAGCATCACCTCTTCCTCTCTATAGAATAATTCTCATTAGCCTACACACCTCTTAGGAAAAAAAACTCTCTTCACCCTACATCTCCCTTCAGCAGTCACCTCATTTCTTGAAACTCTGCTCTGTCTGTATTCACTCCCCTGGTGAGCTTTCCTAGTTTGTGGCTTGAAATGCTAATAACTCCCAAATTTATATCCTGGAGGGTTACCTTGAACTGCAGACCTGGGTGACTAACTGCCTACTCAACATCTCCTCTTGGAATTGGATACATTTCTCAAACTAAACGTAGACAAATTTGTGTCCCCTCCCTCCAAATCTGCTTCTGCCACAGCCTTTCTGATCTCAGTATGCGGTAGTAACTCATCCATCCATCTCTTTGCTAAGCCCCAAACCTTGTTGCCATCCCTGACTCTTCTCTCTTTTTCATATCCCCACTCCATCTGCCAACAATGTTGGTTCTAACATGAAAGTATATTCAGAGTAGAGCCACCTCTCAGCCTCTCTACTTTTTACCACTTTACATCCAAGCCACCATCACTCTCATTCGTATGGCTTCTTGTCCCCCTCCTCATAGGTCATTCTCAAAAGAGCAGGCTAGAGCGATCCTTTAAAGTGTCTTCTCTTCCTCAGACGGCTTCCTGTCTTCCTCAGTACACATCCAAGTGCTGAGAATCACCCACAAGGCACTAAACGATCAGTCCTCATCCCTCTCCGCTCCACACCTCCACTATGGCTGCAGGTACTTCTTTATCTCATCTCCTATGACACATCACCCCTTAATCACTTTTCTATGGATTCCTTGTGGCTCCTTACAGACACATAGCACGTTTCCTGCCTCAGGGCTTTGGCACTTGCTCTTTCCTCTTCCACATGGATGTTTCTGAGCTCCCTCATCACTCCCCGTCAAGTTCACTTTCTCAGTGAGGAAGTATCCTACTTTAAATTACAACCTCTTGCCCCTTCTGAGAATTATTTTTCTTCCCAGCACTTAGCACCATTTGATATCTATTTGTTGTATTTGTTTATTGTTGCTCTCCCCCCAGAACTGTTAGCTCTATGACAGCAGTGTTTCTCTTCTGTTTTGTTCATAGCTATGGTCTTTAGCATATGAGACAGTGCTGGCACATAATGGGAATTAAATAAATATTTGATGAAGGAATGAACGAATGGATTGGCGTATTATGAAGTACATTTAATTCACAGGAAGTAGTGATCTGAAACTTGTTCACAAGTTAGCTGATAGATGTGGACTTAATTTAAAATGTATTTTTTATTTTGTTGGTGTTAGGTTCCTTTCCTTCTTTATGGTTTAAGGCCTGTCATCTGAGTTTGCTTATGCCATTGAAACCATACCATTTACAAAAAGGTGTAATCAGGGGATTTTGGTCTAGTAAGTGTAATAGAAATGGTATTCTGATCCTTGATCTATTTCAGAACATTTATTTTGGAATATTGTTTGTTATATGTTAAGAAGGATCTGCTCTGTGTTAACAAGAGTTTGAATAACATAGTATCATCTTTGAAGTTCACTTGATTAATCCAGGCAGTGAAGAAAATTAAGACTAGAAAGCAAATGCCAAAAGTCAATAGACTACATACTAACTATCTTTTTGTTTACTAAAATTTATCACTCAGGACAGTTTTACTCATACTTAATTTTCATCATCCCCAAATCTGAACTGTGTGAAGTTAGAAGTATGCTTTCAGTAAAAATTCTTTTTTGGTAATTTCTTACCTAATTTGGAACATAAGTCTAATTATAAGATACAATAGAGGAAAATGTGTTATACTTCATGGTCCTCCTCTTCACCAATGTAGAAATTTGGTCAGATTTATTCGGATGTTATCTGCTGAGTGCCTACTGTATAACAGACACAGAACATTCAACAGTGAATAAGCTGACCCTCCCTCCTGGCATTTGAGATCTGGGAGAAACAGCCTGCATACTCACGTAAGCAGTAGTAGTTAACAGAATGCAAATCCTCTGCTTGGAAGATCACATGGACCTGATTTGGTGTCTCAGCTCTGCCACCTACTGACTGTATTGCTTTGTGCAAACACTTTACCTTTCTAGGCCTCAATTTCTGTACCTTTAAAAAAGGAGAAATTACACCCTCAGCATTAGGTTTGGAGCTGTGCACTTAGCTTAGTGCCTGGCACAGAGAAAGCCTTTGATAAATATATTTTATTCTAGTTTTTAGGTGCTGAATTATAATCACTTTATTTCAGAATCATTATTCGATCTGTACCATTGTTTTCTCTCTTTTCCTCTCTACAAGTCCCCCAGGGTACTTTGCATTTTGGAAGTTTTAATCTTGAACTAACATGAAGAAAATAGTAATAATTCTTTAAAACAACTATTTCAGAACTTTTCTTGACAAATTATTTCTAGTTTATTTGTGCTTGACTTTCCAAAATGGCTGTCCTCAAACTTGAGAGTGCATTAAGAATCGGCTTGGTTGCTTCTCAAAACTGCACAGTCCCCCTCAATGCCGAGATCTGGGTCTCTCATACTATACCACAGCAAAAGAAATTAGGACTCTTTGGGGGAAATGGCTGATTCAAGGGCTGGAGCAGGGAGAGTACAAGATGAGCTGAAGTGTACTGTAGTAACAGAAAGTAAGGAAGTACTCAAAGAGCAAATGAGAGCATGTCCAAGAGGCACAGGAGCCAACCTGAAGGAGCTCTCAGTGGCCAAAGGCAGAACAGTTTGAATAACAAAATAACTGATGTAGTATTGGATTATAACCTAAAGCATATAATAAATGCTTGAGTCCATAATGATACAAATAAATGAATAAATAGGTGAGAAGAGACAAATCTACAGTACACAAGAATTCCAAACTGTGTATGTAAATACCCCCATCTCCAGGAGTCAGAGCTGAATTCTCTGCCTCTCTTGAGGGTTGCTTGGTCTTAATGATCTGCTTCCAAAGATTAGAGTATGGAAAGTGGAGGGAAATACCTTACTTCTCCACTTACTTTGCCAGTGGAGAAAGCTGGCAAACCACTACCTTGACAGGGTGATCGAAGTTAGCATCATCAGTGATAAGTCATATATAGCATGTTATGAGAAGGGACTTCACCTCTGTGGTATTTTCCCCCCAAACCAATAACCCCAATGGAATTATGAGAAAATTACCGAAGACATCCAAATTGAGATATATTCTACAAAATACCTGACCCCTCAAAACTGTCAAGGTCATGAAAAAGAAGAAAAGACTGAGAAACTGTCACAGAACAGATGAGACTAAAGATACATAACGATTAAGTGCAATGTGGATTGGATTCTGGAACAAAAAGGTCATTAGTGGGAAAACCAGTGAAATCCAAATCCATTGTTAATAGTAATGGACCAATATTAGTTAATTAATTATAACAAATGTGCCATCCTAATGTAAGATGCTAACATGAGGGGATACTGGGTGAGGGGTACAGAGGGATGCTCTGTACTATCTTTGCGATTTTGCTGTATATCTAAAATTACTCCAAAATTTAAAAAAAATTTATTTTAATAATGCACAGTCCAGGGTCCACAGGTCTCCATAGGGCCAGGGAATCTGCTTTAATGAGCAGTCCTGGGGATTCTAATGTAGGTGATCAGCGGATTACATTTTGTTAGATTGTAAAGCAAATAGTTTAACTAAAACTGCTTAGTTGGAATACTCAAAAAGCTTTGCAGCGGGTTGTATTTGTGGGGGTGCGGACGATTGTCCTGTGTGGGGCTGTCCCATGCCCTGTGCACTGCATGCTCCACTCCTCCCCCAAGCTGTGTCTGCAGTTTAGAAACTGAGTCCAAGGATTTTAGTCTAAGTCCAGCTATTCCTTTTTGGATAATACCTCTCATTCCAAAGTGTTGCCTTAAATTTGTCTTGTGTGGAAATTATTAAAAGAGAAATTGAAGAAAGAGATATGCCGTGACCCTTCATACTAGGATATGCTACAAAAGCTACATAGGGGATCTCTGAATTCAGAGCCCACGGCAGGACGTACGTAGCATGTAGACACTTGTGGGTGAAGATGGTGATTAACAAGAAGTGCTCAGTGTCTGAGGTATTTAACAGTTGGTCACTAGTTCCCTGGAGATTACTCGTCACACCTGCAGGCAGAAACTTGGATTCTTTGACATTGTTAGGGGAACTCCTATTTCACTTAGCTTCTCATGATCCACTGATGGCCCTTGAGCCACTGATTCAGAGCTTTGCCCTTTGAGAGCTGAGGGAATTTAGGAAGGTAGAGAGTCGAGTCTGGGCATAGACATATAGGGGCCAAACAGGGGGCATCAGTTTGGCTGTCTCCTAGTCATACTCTATGCATTTCCATCCAGTCTTTCCACACCTTCCCTGGACCCATCCCAGACCCTCTTGGAGGAGCCAAATGTGAAGTTCCCTTTCAGCCACAAGGGGTATTTCCTGGGGCTCCCATGGGCTTTGTCACTGTTTCTTTTTTTTTTATTTTTTTGCGGTACGCGGCCCTCTCACTGTTGTGGCCTCTCCCGTTGCGGAGCACAGGCTCCGGATGTGCAGGCCCAGTGGCCATGGCTCACGGGCCCAGCCGCTCTGAGGCATGTGGGATCTTCCCGGACCGGGGCACGAACCCGTGTCCCCTGCATCGGCAGGCGGACTCTCAACCACTGCGCCACCAGGGAAGCCCTGTCACTGTTTCTTTTGGGATCTCTTGAGAGTAAGTTAAACAGGACCAAAGTGTGTTATTTTGTGGAATTGGTATTCTGAGGTATCAGGAAGGTCTGACAGCACGTTGTCCATTATATGATCATTTAAGGTAAGTTTTTATTGACTTTATTGTCGATGTTGTTTTTAAATTTGTGGTGAACTTTATTCTCTGGCAGTTGGGCCCTTTTGTAGATTATAAATCCTATGTAGTTTCAGTTATTCCTTTCAGGTTATGGTAGTAACTTAATTTGGAGGGTTTCAGCCTGAATATTAACAAAGCAGTGGACTTGCTCCAGTGTGGGTCTCTCCTGCCCATGCCAGCAGCCTGTTAACCTTAACCTGAAGTTACGTCATCACGTTTCCTGTCTTAATGCCAGTTAATCTTTTTTCAGACCTCCCCTCAGAGACTGGGTACTGGTGGGGCTGAGGGGTCCATTTTTTTGTCATTTGTAGAATCATCTGCACCATAGATTTAATATCACTCTGCATATCTTAGGCAGCAATGTCCAGTTAGTGATGCCCTGTTTAACCTCCAAATATGCTGCTATTTACCCATGATTACCCTCAAGACACATGTGGAATTTCAAAACTCATCAGTACTCATTAGAATTAGTTTGCCAGAAGGAGTTCTCCTAATAGAGCTGGTGGAAATTCAAGGGTTCCACAGGAATATCCACCAGAGTTTAAGGTCACATAAGTGATGGATGAATCAGGTGTCTGAAAAGACCCTGCCTTGCATGACCACTCTAGTTTGACAGTCTAGACTCTTGTTCCTTGAAGGCAGGCAAATCTCATACCTTTGTAGGCACTTTGGGACATAAACATTCCTACCCATCTCTTCCACTTGAAACCTGAGTGTTGGATTCGCTCACTGTTTCCTCCTGTGCTCCTTCAGCTTCTGCTAGACCTTGACCTGAAGATCGTGGAGTAAGGAGACGGTCACGGTCTGCTGTTTAACCCTTGCCCCTTCCCATTTCTCTCTCCTATGGTATTTTGAGGACCTGGGAGAAGGAAGGGAAAAGGGGACAGATGTCTCTAACTTAATTGGTATTGCTGTCACCCCCTCTTGGCTGTCACTAATTCTTTGGTGGGCCTAATTATAAGTTGGGTGGGAGAGGCACAGTGTTCTTAAAGGGCTCCTAGAAGAAGCCTCTCCACAACACAGTTCCAAGAATAGGAGTCATGACTCTGTACTGGCCTCTTCTGCACCCTTCCCCAGCTGGCTCCTATCCTGGTATGCACACCTCACTTCCTCGTTGTTGAGGTGCTCTGCCTGGCAAACAGCCCTCTGGGGCAGAGTAGCAGCAACATAGCTCGAGTTTTGCCCACTATCCACCTAACTTATGGGAAGTACTTATACCCTCATTTTAATCCTTGGAAGGAGTCTGTCTGCTCTATTGCTAACCCTGTACCCCACCTTGCTTTTCCTCATATCCACCCTGCCCTTCCTGTGGGCACAGGGGGCAGGAGTGGGGCACATCGGCCATTCCACTGCTTAAGCAGATGTCCACTTGGGGTATGGTTGTTAGTGTTCTCCTCTTGCAGGTACCCTACATGTGGCTTTCTTGGAGCTCCCCTTAGTAGTTTAGGGTCTTACGGTCTAAACACTAACTTTGAATTTATGAAAGTGTGACCAACAAACCTAGCATGTGCAGTGGTGATCCTAGTGGCCCCGTCAGCCACCGTGCCACTGCTTTGGAGTACCTGATTGCTTGCTAGGCAATACTGTTACTGTTAGAAACGGCTCACGTTATCCAATAGTGAGTGGCGTGCAGTCAGTGGAATTGATGAGAATGAAACTTTCACATTCAAATTGGGATTTGAGTAGAACCCTAAATCAGCAACTTTGCTTGGTAAATGTTTAACGCACCTATTATTTCATCTGAAAGATGGTGTCACATGCCTCCCATGGCATGCTAGGAGGAGGTTAGCTATGAATTCAGAGAACAGGGGTTTACCTGTTACCCAAGGAATTATATTCCTTAGCCTAATATATTAAACCTCTCTCTCCAAAGAAGTAAAAGAAGATTTCAATTCATGGTATATTTGATAAAATACAGCAGCCAATCACCACCCCTGCGTACTCCTCAGAGATTCCCATCTGGATGGGGCCACTACTGTATATCAATTTCTGTTACAGTGGGTGGCTGCTTATTTAATATTGGGGGTGGTAACTGGTCCTTTCCCCCAGTGTTAGGGCACAGTTCCTCTAGTGTTAGGGTGCACGTCCCCCAGGGCAAGACTTCTGACCATGGTTCTCATGGTTGGAATATCAGCAACTGTAAAAATAAGATTCAGTTTAGTGGGATAGGGAGGGTGGGAGGGAGACACAAGAGGGAAGAGATATGGGGATATATGTATACGTATAGCTGATTCACTTTGTTATACAGCAGAAACTAACACACCATTGTAAAGCAATTATACTCCAATAAAGATGTAATAAATAAAATGACTATTAATTTTAAAAAAAGATTCAGTTTAGCCACTTCCAAGGTACAATAAAATCAGTGGCAAAGGAAATTAGAACTTTGCAATAGCTCTATATTCTCAGCCATAGGTCTTAAGTACCATCAAGCTGAAACAGGGCATCTCTTCCCCTAGTGCACACACAGCCACCTGCAGAGCAAAGCGGGCTCTGCCTTTTCTTGAATTGTATGCTTCAGAGGGTTGCACTAATGTCATAACTTAACATAGCATTACTATTTGAATGTTAAAATATTACCCCATTCCCAAAGCTAATATTTGATACCAATCACTGCTCATCATGAATAGACTAAAGCCTGATTTTTCTTTCCATTCTATTATTGAAGAAAGGACTCATCGAATAGGCTCCAATCATTGTTATAACTGTGATAGGGTCCAAGAAAACCAAATAGGTCAAGCTCTTCATTTCACAAAGAAGGAAATAACAGCCTCAGAGAAGTTGTCAGTTTGCTCATTTCCCCACAGCAAGATATTGATTGGTGCAGCCCCAAGTAGGACCCAGGTCTCCCTGCTCTGCCCTCCCCTCCCTCTGCATTGAACACAATTCCCTCCTAATTTAATGGGTGATGGTTATGCTGGGGTTTCACCGTGGAACAATTTATCTCTAGGCTTCTTATGCCAGTTCTTATTAGGCCATTATTAGTAAAGGCACATCAAAATATGCTTATTCAAGCCCAGATATGATTGAAATGGAAAAACTGGTGGCTGGTTCATACTCTTAGCTGTATTTTTATTTTTACTGTTTTAAAATGCGTTAGAACAGGCAAAGCGGGTGACATTCTTTGCATCTGTACACCAATACTGTGAGTGCCAAAAAGACCAATGATGCGCCTGATTTCTGACTGGAGTTGGAACTCGTGGCTTTTGATTCCTAATCAAGTACTCCTGAGCATCATACCATGTAGCTGACACAGTTGGAGCACAAGGCAGGAAGAAAAGAAAAAGAAAACCTAATAGAACTTGCAATATAATAGGGCCAATTGGGAAAGAATATAGAGGTTGGCTGAAATTTCCTGTTACTATCTGAGAAGTGGCAACCTGAACTCTTAGAAAGTTTTGAACTTGTTTGGTTTAAGGGTGAGATCATTTTCAAGGGAGCTGTCTTTAAGCTAAATAAACTGATGAGGTTTCATTATAATTCTAGAGTAATGTCTGAGGAGGTAGAAGGGATGATAAAGAATTCTATTTAAAGTTAGTGAAACTTTTCAATTCTATAGATTCATTTTTATTACTTTGAAAGACAGATTACATTATAAAGATCCAGGTACATACTAATAACTAAAATGAGATAAAGTAGTAAGAACAATAATTCCCCACAAATCTAGAATTTATACTAGTTTTCCATTAAAACTGTTCCATTTTGCTGTTTTGTATTTTAAAGTATTAAAATCCAGAAACTAACACAACACTGTAAATCAACTATACTTCAAAAAAAAAAAAAAGAAAAAATACCCAGGGTAAACTTTAGATGAAACAGAGATAAATAATTATTTACTAGGAATTGTAATATCTCTTTAACTTACTATAAAGAGATACTTTGTTCCAGTATATGCCATGCTCTTTGCCTTCTCCATTCTACCACCTCTTGTATTACTCATTTCCATTATACTAGAAATCCTGTGCTCATTGCAGTTTGGTCTGAATTGTCCTACCACCAACATTCTTGGTGAGAAAAGAAAGTAATTGCCTGAATTAATGTATTCTAAGTTGCAGTCTGTGTGGCAGATAGTTGATCTAAAAACCATTTTACCCCCTTCTTCCTTGCTAAGAGAACCCCAATTTGGGGGAGTAATAAACATACCCAGGTGCTAGAGGTGAATCATAATTAGTCTAATCATGATTCTGGTCTAGTCTAGTCATTGCCATGACTAATCACAGCAATATTGTTCCCTTTTCATAATCTGTAGTAATGTCTTCTCCCTCATTCTTGATATTGGTAATTTGCCTTCTCTCTTTTTTCCTGATCAGTCTAAAAATTTATCTTTTCTTTAATCCTAAAGAGTCTGTGTTTGGTTTTATTTATTTTCTCTATCTTTTGTTTATTTTCTATTTCACTGAATTTTCCTTTCTTGATTGTTCCTGACTTCTGCTTGATTTAGGTATTTATTGCTCTCCTTCTTCTTGTTCCTTAAGGGAGATGGTTAGGTTTTTGATTTTACATGTTTTTTCTTTTCTAATCTTGTGTGATTTGAATCCTTTGAAATTTATTGAGACTTGGTTATGGCCCAGAATATGATTTATCTTGGTAAATATTCTATGTGTACTTGAGAAGAATGTGCTTCTAAAGAATATATTTAAAAGTTTCTTCTGTTTCATGAGTATTATTTCTTCCTCTTTTCCTTTTCTCCTCCTGATTTATAAAAAGTAATACCGTACTGGTTGCCTGCAGAAAGGAGACCAGTGTGGCTTTGAACCATGTGATGACTATATTACCTATTCAGAAAATTATGTACAGTTTTAGAAATTTTTAAAAAATGATAATTGAATCATGGTAGTAGTTAAACACACCAAAAACATCTACGCGTGCACGCACACACACACACACACACACACACATACCCTAAAGGGTATCATTAGCACACCAGAAATATGAGGAATTCTTGGAAGATAGGAAACGGCAGATGCAGTCAAATTAGTTAATTCAGAGAATTTGAAACATCTGCAGTAGAAAACTGAGGCCATTCAGACACACTTTAGGAACAGTCACCAAAACTGAAGCATTGTACAGAGTCCTAGGTCAGCAGTGAGATGAAAGAGCTAATCTGTGAACGGTACATGTTTCATCCTGCCTTGAGCCTCCCCCACCCCTGCTTCCATTGGGCATAAGCACCTGTGCCATTTGACCACCTTTAATCTCCCAGAACTGCACTCCAAAGACAGTGAATGAGCTTAAGATACCTGTAGGCCTGCACAGAAGGGAAACATCAGGACACAGCTACCTCGAAGGGAAAAACGTTTGTCTTCTGATGTGATAAATTACATCTTTCTTTTGGCAACAGTGAGGGTCTCTAGCCTACCTGAGAGCTCCATGCCATGTTCCCGCAAAGGAGGCCACTGAATAATTGACATGCTCTGCCCTCCCATTCCAAGGAGGAGACTATAAGTGAAATGGATGTCACAGCTCTAGAGCTGATCCATGCTAATTACTGAGGCTAATCAAATGAGTTCTTTCTTCCTAAGTTTAAATGAACAAAAAGGCTTGCCAGACATTGAGGAAAGTAAAAGAGAAGATCATGATGAACAAACAACTATTTCTGGAGAAAAAGCAAATATAATACAGGAAACAGAATAAATCCAAATTCATATTCTCCGAATTTTAAGGAAGATAGTGGGTTTATAAAATGAGAAGAGGGCGCAATTAGAGAACAAGAGAAAGTCCTTGGAAACTGAAATATTTTTGCAAAGTTAAAAACTTAATAGATACCAGGTGCGCAGGTCAAAGTCACCCTGCCTCACGCAGGCTGTGAGGGAATGTGGGAGCAGCGTTCGTGCCCCGTCCACCCCACGCGACCACTTCCGGTAACAGAACCGCAAGCCCACCGCCTACCTCCCATAACGGACCCCATTTCCGGTCTGTCCCAGAGCGGCCGCCCTCTTCGACCACACGGGAGAGCTCCGAGGCAGCGACCGCAGGCCCCGCGGCTTCGCCTTCACCTTGGCCTTCACGCCCGCCACGATGCCCGTGCCGTCCACCATGAAGCAAGCGCCGCCCTCGCAGGGGCGCCAGAACTACCACCCCGACTGCAAGGCCACCGTCAACAGCCATGTCACCCTGGAGTTCCACGCCTCCATGTTCTGCCTGGACGTGGCCTTTTACCTCCGCCGCGATGGCGACGTGGCCTTCAAGTACTTCACCTGGTTCTTCGTGTACCGCTCCAGCGAGCACAGCTCGCGGGTCTGGAACCTGATATGCCTGCAGAACAACCGCAGGGGCCGCCTCGACTTCCACGACATCGGGAAGCCAGTCAGTGACAACTGGAAGAGCGGCCTCAAGGCCATGAAGTGCGCCTTGTTCCTGGAGAACCGCGTGTACCAGAGCCTGCTCTACCTGCACCAGCTGGCCACCAACAAGAGCGACCACCACCTGTGCCACTTCCTGGCAACTCACTACCTCAGCCAGCAGGTGGCGTTCATCAGAGAGCTGGAGGGTCATGTCACCACCCTGAGCATGATGGAGGCCCCGGACGTCGACCTGGTGGGGTCCCTCTTTGACAGGCTCACCCTGGGCGACAGTGACAAGAACTGAGCCTGGACTGGACTTCCCCAGAGCCACGGGGTGACCAGAGCCCTGGTCACCATGCCTGCCATGCAGACGGCAATACTGCCCTTGCAGAAGAAGTTCGCTTAAGTTTTTGGTTTTATGGGGGTTTTTTTGCAACAAGTGCAGGACTCTCTTTTCCTGGACTTTATGTTATCACTTAAGTTTTTTTCTTCCACTTTTTCCGTTTCTTCCAATAAAGTTATTTGGTTCCTAAAGAAATAAAGGTCTCTCCTTGGTTCCTGTGTGCAAATCGCTCACTTTTTAAAACAGGAGGCTCTCCACCCACCCATGCCCCACCCACATGCAGCTCAGGATCTCCACAGAGGGAGGGAGAAGGCATTCCATGGGGCCCTGGAAAGTGCAAAATCCATCTTCCCCTTATAAACAATGTGGGTATATGGGGGTAGACTGGGGTGGGGTGAGGTAGGGGTCCCTGGTGAATGTGGGTGCATGTGCATAGTAAAAGGTATAGAACCATAGCCTGAAAATCATGATTGCAGTTGCCTCTTGGGAAGAAGTCAAGGGAATGGGATTGGGTAGGGATTAAAATAAAGGGAGTCTTCAGTTTCACCTGAAATGTTTAAGTTCATTAAATTATGCAAATACTAATGGTTAAGTATGAGTAGCAAGATGGGGGGTGGAGGGGTTTGGAAGTCTGAATGGTGGAGTATCTCTCTGACAAGTTCACTCTGGGCAACAGTGATAATGGAAAAATGAGTGTTAGGCTGTCTTGCTCAGAAACACGAGGGTGACTTTCCGTGGTCACCAATGCCTGGCATGCATGTTGTAATAACAAAACATCCACTTATATGTTTTCTTTCCTTTGTATCATACGTATATATGCATGCGTGTGTGTGTGTGTGTGTGTATATATATATTTTTTAATTCCAACCAGCAGCAGAGTTCATTTTGCATCTCTAGACTAGATTCTGAATGTTTGCTTAGGAAGACGCCCTTTGTTGAAAAGCAGTTCGGTGATCACATTACTGGAAATGATATAGCTGCTTCCTAGACCTTTCCTGAGCCTGGCTGTATTTCTGCCCTTGGGTTTCATATATCCAGCTTTGACTTCGTTTTTGTTATTTGCCACCAAGAGAACCTAACCTAATATGTCTTATTATCAACACACTTTTACCAGCCTTCACTGTATTTACAGTAAATAGCTCTTCTAGGGTAGTAAATGACATTTTTTTCTTTATCCCTACTACGGAGTCCACTGAAAGGAAAAAGGATCAAGGGTGGAAGGGATCAAATAAGAACAATTGCCTGGTTGATTCGTGTGTGCAACTCTCTTACCTTTTAAGTGTTAAAACAAGTATCCAGGAGTCTCTCCAGCTACCCATGCCCGGTCCACATGTAGCTCAGGATCTCCACAGAGGGAGGGAGAAGGTGTTCCATGGGACCCTGGAAAACACAAAATCCGTCTTCCCCTAATAAACAATGTGGGGGTGGCCTGGGGCCCTGGTGAATGTGGACGTCTCTACATAGTTAAAGTATAAAAACATGGCCTGAAAGTCATGATTGGGGTTGATCAGGGGAAAGAGTGAAGGGAATGAGATTGGGCAGGGGTTGAAATAAAGGGGGTCTTCACTTTATTTGAAATGTTAATGGTTAATTCTGAGTTAGCAAGATGGGGCGCCCTGGAAGCCAACACGGCAGAGTCCCTCTTTGAAAAGCTCACCCTGCGCTACAGTGTTAAGGGAAAGTGAGCCTTAGCCTGTCTTCCCCTGGTCCTATATGCAGGACATGCAGTTGTCCTCAGAAAACCTCTACTTTCCCCTTATAAACATTGTGGTTATGTGGGGTGAGGTGAGAGGGGCGGTTTGGGGCTCTGGTGTCTGTGGGTGCATGTGTATGGTAATGTATGGTAAAAATGTGGATAAAAACATGTTCTGTAATGCATCATAGCGGTTGCCTCCCAGGAAGAAGTGAAAAACGGGATTGGGCAGGGATTAAATAAATGGAGTCTTCAACATTATCTGAAGTATTTTAGCTTATTAAATTATGCAAGTGTTAATGTTTATTACTTCTCAGTAACAATCTGGGGCCTTGAAAACTGGCATAGTGGAGTACCTATGTGGCAGGCTTGCCCTTGTCAGTGATTTTGGGAACTGTGCCTTAGGCTGGCTTCTCCATAGACACAGCTATGACTTCATATAGTTAGCAGTGCCAGGCACGCATGCTGCTGTTCTAAAACCTCTGCCTTTGTTTCCTTTTTTTTGGTACAATTTCTACTAATAATTTAGTACAAAAAGAAAATCCTACTCAGTACAAGCGTTGAAAATTTAACATAATTGCTGAACATCAAAAAAATTTTTTTTCGCAGTACACGGGCCTCTCACTGTTGTGGCCTCTCCCGTTGCGGAGCACAGGCTCCGGACGCGCAGGCTCAGCGGCCATGGCTCACGGGCCCAGCCGCTCCGCAGCATGTGGGATCTTCCCGGACCAGGGCACGAACCCGTGTCCCCTGCATCGGCAGGCGGACTCTCAACCACTGCGCCACCAAGGAAGCCCAACATCAAATTTTTGATAATGAATATATAGTAGATTGAATCTCTGTCAGAGAACTAATTAAGAGTCATAGAAGAACCTTGTACAATAACTAATAGCCACCAATAGAAATTTCAGAAGGAGAAAATAAAGGGTTGTGTAGAAGGGGACACAATAAGCAAGAAATATTTTTAAAATGCTAACTGCATCCAAATACTATTATCATATATTTTTCTCCTTTAATTATACCAACACTCTAAATTAGATTAATAGATCTCCCTATGTGGAATTATTATTCCTGGAATGATATTTGGTCACTTGATTTGTTTTAGTATAATTTTTTTGAGCTATAACATTGTATAATATTAAGATGTACAATGTGTTGATTTGATACACATATATTATGAAGTGATTGCCACCAAAGCCTAAGCTGAAACCTCCATCACTTCACATAATTACCGTTTCTTTTTGGTAGTCAGAATATTTAAGATTTACAATCTTAGCGACATCCAAGTATATAATACAATATTGTTAACTATAATGACCATGCTGTACATTAGATCCCCAAAGTTTGTACCCTTTGATTAACATCTCCCCCTTTCCCCAACCCCAAGGCTCTGGTAACCACCATTTTACTCTGTGAGTTTTGCTTTTTTAAATTCCACATATAAGTGATAGAATACAATATTTGTCTAACTTATTTTACTTAGCATAATACCCTCAAGGTTCATTCTAGTTGTTAAAAACATCAGGATTTCCTTCTTTCCCATGGCTGAATAATACTCCATTGTGTATGTGTGTGTGTTTATATATATATATATATATCACATCATCTTTATCCATTCATCCACTGATAGACACAGGTTATTTTCATATGTGGGCTCTTGTGAATAATGTTGCATTGAACATGGAGATGCAGATATCTCTTTGAGATCCTGTTTTCATTTCTTTTAGATAAATACCCAGAGAAGGGATTGCAAGATCATATGGTATTTCTACTTTTAATTTTTTGAGGAGCGCCCATACTGTTTTTCATATTGGCTGTATCAATTTACATTCCCAACAACAGTACACAAGGGATCTGTTTTTTCTACATCCTTGCCAACACTTGTTACCTCTTTTATTTTTAATGACAGCCATTCTAATAAGTGTGAGGTGATATCTCGTCATGGTTTTGATTGGCATTTCCCAGATAATTAGTGATGTTGAACACCTTTGTATGTACCTGTTGGCCATTTGTATGTCTTTTTTGGAAAAAATGTCTATTCAGGTGCCTTGACCACGTTTTAATTAGGTTATTTGGCTTTTTTGCTAGTGAACTGTGTGAGTTCTTCATATATTTAGGATATTTTTATCAGATACATGATTTACCTGTTGGCTTTATTGATTGTTTCTTTTGCCATACAGACCTTTTTTTAGTTTGATGTACTCCTACTTACTTATTTTTGCTTTTGCTGCTTGTACGTTTAGTGTCATATCCACAAAATTGTTGCCAGGACCAAAGTCAAAGAACTTTTCTCCTATGTTATCTTCTAGGAGTTGTATGACTTCAGATCTTATGTTTAAGTCTTTAATCCTTTTTGAGTTAATTTTTTGAGGGGTGTAAGATAGGAGTCCAGTTTCATTCTTCTGAATGTGGTTATCTAGTTTTCCAAACACCATTTAACAAAGACATTATCCTTTCCTCATTGAATATTCTTGGCTCCCTTGTCAAATATTACTTGGCCCTATATGTATGGGTTTATATCGGAGCTCTTGATTATGTTCCACCAGACTATGTGTGATTTTTATGCCAGTACCATACTGTTTTGATTACTAAGGCTTTGTATTATAGTTCAAAATCAGGAAATATAATGCCTCCAGCTTTGTTCTTATTTCTCAAGATTCCTTTGGTTATTTGGGGTGTTTTGTGCCTCCTTAGGAATTTTAGGATTGTTTTTCTATTTCTGTAAAAAATCCCATTGAAATTTTTTTTCCATCTTTACTGGAGTATAATTGCTTTACAGTGGTGTGTTAGTTTCTGCTTTATAACAAAGTGAATCAGTTATACATGTACATAGGTTCCCATATCTCTTCCCTCTTGCGTCTCCCTCCCTCCCATCCTCCCTATCCCACCCCTCTAGGTGGTCACAAAGCACCAAGCTGATCTCCCTGGGCTATGTGGCTGCTTCCCACTAGCTATCTATTTTATGTTTGGTAGTGTATATATGTCCATGCCACTCTCTCACTTTGTCACAGCTTACCCTTCCCCCTCCCCATATCCTCAAGTCCATTCTCTAGTAGGTCTGTGTCTTTATTCCTGTCTTACCCCTAGGTTCTTCATGACTTTTTTTTTCTTAAATTCCATATATATGTGTTAGCATACGGTATTTGTCTTTCTCTTTCTGACTTACTTCACTCTGTATGACAGACTCTAGGTCCATCCACCTCATTACAAATAACTCAATTTTGTTTCTTTTTATGGCTGAGTAATATTCCATTGTATATATGTGCCACATCTTTTTTATCCATTCATCCGATGATGGACACTTAGGTTTTTTCCATCTCCTGGCCATTGTAAATAGAGCTGCAATGAACATTTTGGTACATGACTCTTTTTGAATTATGGTTTTCTCAGGGTATATGCCCGGTAGTGGGATTGCTGGGTCATATGGTAGCTCCATTTCTAGTTTTTTCAGGAACCTCCATACTGTTCTCCATAGTGGCTGTACCAATTCACATTCCCACCAGCAGTGCAAGAGTGTTCCCTTTTCTCCACACCCTCTCCAGCATTTATTGTTTCTAGGTTTTTTGATGATGGCCATTCTGACTGGTGTGAGATGATATCTCATTGTAGTTTTGATTTGCATTTCTCTAATGATTAATGATGTTGAGCATTCTTTCATGTGTTTGTTGGCGGTCTGTATATTTTCTTTGGAGAAATGTCTATTTAGGTCTTCTGCCCATTTTTGGATTGGGTTCTTTGTTTTTTTGTTATTGAGCTCCATGAGCTGCTTATAAATTTTGGAGATTAATCCTTTGTCAGTTGCTTCATTTGCAAATGTTTTCTCCCATCATGAGGGTTGTCTTTTGGTCTTGTTTATGGTTTCCTTTGCTGTGCAAAAAGCTTTGAAGTTTCATTAGGTCCCATTTGTTTATTTTTGTTTTTATTTCCATTACTCTAGGAGGTGGGTCCAAAAGGATCTGGCTGTGATTTATGTCATAAAGTGTTCTGCCTATGTTTTCCTCTAAGATAGTTTCTGGTCTTACATTTAGGTCTTTAATCCATTTGGAGCTTATTTTTGTGTATGGTACTAGGGAGTGATCTAATCTCATACTTTTACATGTACCTGTCCAGTTTTCCCAGCACCACTTATTGAAGAGGCTGTCCTTTCTCCACTATACATTCCTGCCTCCTTTATCAAAGATAAGGTGGCCATATGTGCATGGGTTTATCTCTGGGCTTTCTATCCTGTTCCATTGATCTATCTTTCTGTTTTTGTGCCAGTACCATACTGTCTTGATAACTGTAGCTTTGTAGTATAGTCTGAAGTCCAGGAGCCTGATTCCTCCAGCTGCGTTTTTCATTCTCAAGATTGCTTTGGCTATTCGGGGTCTTTTGTGTTTCCATACAAATTGTGAAATTTTTTGTTCTAGTTTTGTGAAAAATGCCATTGGTAGTATGATAGGGATTGCACTGAATCTGTA
Source organism: Mesoplodon bidens (assembly GCF_964165515.1). Taxonomy (NCBI): domain Eukaryota; kingdom Metazoa; phylum Chordata; class Mammalia; order Artiodactyla; family Ziphiidae; genus Mesoplodon; species Mesoplodon bidens. The sequence continues at coordinate 107,831,828 of NC_138163.1, forward strand.
GATTCCTTTGAGTCTATAGTCATTTTCACAGTGTTGATTTTTCCAATCCAAGAACATGGTATATCTCTCCATCTGTTTGTATCATCTTTAATTTCTTTCATCAGTGTCTTATAATTTTCTGCATACAGGTCTCTGGGGTCCACGCTTTTAGCTGCAGCTCGCACCCATCTCTGGAGCTCCTTTAAGCAGCGCTCTTAAGCCCCTCTCCTTGCGCACCAGGAAACAAAGAGGGAAGAAAAAGTCTCTTGCCTCTTCAGCAGGTCCAGACTTTTTCTTGGACTCCCTCCCGGCTAACCGTGGTGCACTAACCCCTTCAGGCTGTGTTCATGCCGCCAACCCCAGTCCTCTTCCTGCACTCTGACCGAAGCCCAAGCCTCAGCTCCCAGACCCACCTGCCCCGGCAGGGGAGCAGACAAGCCTCTCGGGCTGGTGAGTGCCAGTCGGCACTGATCCTCTGTGTGGGAATCTCTCCGCTTTGCCCTCCGCACCCCTGTTGCTGTGTTCTCCTCCGCAGCTCCGAAGCTTCCCCCTCCGCCACCCGCAGTCTCCGCCCACGAAAGGGCTTCCTAGTGTGTGGAAACCTTTCCTCCTTCACAGCTCCCTCCCACTGGTGCAGGTACCGTTCCTATCCTTTTGTCTCTGTTTATTCTTTTTTCTTTTGTCCTACCCAGGTACGTGGGGACTTTCTTGCCTTTTGGGAGGTCTGAGGTCTTCTGCCAGCATTCAGTAGGTGTTCTGTAGGAGTTGTTCCACGTGTAGATGTATTTCTGGTGTATCTGTGGGGAGGAAGGTGATCTCCGTGTCTTACTCTTCTGCCATCTTCCCCTCTCCCCCATTGAAATTTTGATAGGAATTGCACTGCATCTACAGGTGGCTTTGGCTAGTGTGGACCTTTTAACCATATCAATTCTTTTCCTCAGTGAGCACAGTATATCTTTCATTTTATTGGGTCTTACACTTTTTTATCAAAGTCTTAAAATTTTCAGTGTACATATCTTTCACCTTCTTGGTTCCGTTTATTCTTAAGTATTTTACTGCTTTTGATTTTATTGTGAATAAGATTGTTTTCTTTATTTTTCAGATGTCTTGTTAGTGTATAGTAAATACAATTGTTTATGTTAATTTTGTATCCTGCAACTTTCCTGAATTCCTTGATTAGTTATAACAGGTTTTTGGTGGAGTCTTTAGGACTTTTTATATATAAAATCATATCATCTGCAAAGACATTCTGACTTCTTCCTTTCCAATATGGTTGCCTTTTATTTCTCTTTCTTGCCTGATTGCTGTGGCTGGGACTTCCAGTACTATGTTGAATAGGAGTGGTGAGTGGGATTCTTGTCTTGTTCCTGATCTTAGAGGAAAAGCTTTCAGCTTTTCATCATTGTGGATGATGTTAGCTGTGGACTTGCTCTATATGGCTTGTATTATATTGAGGTGTCTTCTCTCTATACCCAATTTAAGAATTTTTATCATGAAAGAATGTTGTATTTTATTAAATTATTTTTCTTCATCAAGGTGATCATATGATTTTTATCTTACATTCTATTAATGTAGTGGATCAGTTTTTGATTTGCATATGTTGAACTATCCTCCATCCCAGTGATAAATCCCACTTGAGCATAGAACATGACCTTTTTAATGTGCTGCTCAGTTTAGTTTGCAAAGGTTATGTTGAGGATATTTGCATCTATACTGAACAGGGACATTGACCTGTAGTTTTTTTTCTTGTAGTGTCCTTATCTGGCTTTGGTATTAGGGTAATGCTAGCCTTGTAAGATGATTTTTGGAGTGTTCCCTCCTCTCCAATTTTTTGGAAGTGTTTGAGAAGGACTGGTGTTAATTCTTTTTTAAATGTTTGGTAGAATTCACCAGGGAAACCATCTGGTCCTGGCTTTTCTTTGGGAGAGCTTTTTCATTAGTGATTCAATTACCCTACTCATTATTGTTCTGTTCAGATTTTCTGTTTCTTCCTGATAAAGTCTTGGTAGTTGCATGTTTCTCAGAATTTATCCATTTCTTCTAGGTTCCAATTTGTTGGTGTATAGTTGTTTATAGGACCTCTTATGATCCTTTGTATTTCTGTGGTATCAGTTGTAATGTCTCCTCTTTCATTTCTGATTTTGAGTCTTTTTTTTCCTTAGTCTAGCCAAAGCTTGTCAATTTCATTAATTTTTTCTTGATGTATGCATTTGTCACTATGAATTTCCCTCTTAGAACTGTTGTTTGTGCATCCCATTTGTTTTCATATGCTGTGTTTCCACTTTTGTTTGCCTCAAGATAATATTCTATTTCCCTTTTGAATTGTTCTGTGACCCTTTGGTTGTTCAGGAGTATGTTTTTTAAATTTCCACATATTGGTGATTTTTCCAGCTTTCCTTCCATTACTGACTTCTAGTTTAATACCATTGTGCTCAGGAAAGCTACTTGGTATGATTTCAGTCTTTTTAAATTTGCTAAGACTTTTTCTGAGACTTATCATGTGATCTATCCTGGAGAATGTTTCTTGTGTGCTTGAGAAGAATGTGTGCATTCTCCTGCTGTTGGATGGGATGATCTGTATATATCTATTTGACCCCTTTGACCTAAAGTAAAGTCCAACCTTTCCTCATTGATTTTCTGTCTGGGTGATCTGTGTTGAGAGTGGAGTATTAAAGGCCCCAACTATTATTGTATTGCTATTTATTTCTCCTTTTACATCTCTTAGTATTTGCTTTATATTACTTAGGCATTCTGTGTTGGGTGCCTAAATATTTACACTTGTTATATCTTCTTTATGAATTGACTCCTTTATCATAAAGACTTTGTGTCTTTTGCCATATTTAGCTTTAAGTCTATTTTGTGTGATTGATGCATAGCTACCTCTGCTTTCTTTTGGTTATATTTGCTAAAAATACCTTTTTCCACTCCTACACTTGCTATATATGTATGTCCTTAAAGCTAAAGTAATTCTCTTGTAGGCAACTTATCATTGGATCTTGTTTTTTTATCCATTCAGCCATCCTGTGTCTTTTGATTGGAGAATTTAATCCTTTTATGTTTAAAATAATTATTTATAGGTAAGGACTTACTATTGCCATTTTGTTCATTGTTTTCTGACTGTTTTGTACATCCTTTGTTCCTTTTTTTTCCTCTCTTGCTGTCTTTCTTTGTGCTTTGATGACTTTTTATAGTGGTATGCTTTGATTCCTTTATTATAATCTTTTTTTGTATCTAACACAGGTTTTTCCCTTGCGTCTTTGGGGTTGGTTACTGATGATTATTGTGATCCTTTGATCATGTCATGTTTCCTTGATGTTTTTCATGTTCCTTGAAGTTTTGCATTGCTGTCTTTTCATTTGAAGCAGTAGTCACCTCCTACAGTCTTTACTAATTGCCTTCAGGAGAGAAATACCTGCTCTGAACCCTGGTAGTGATTCTGAGGCTTTCTCAGACCTTCTATGGATATAGCTGCTCCACGCTTCTTCCTCCCTCTTGTGGCAGAAGTCTTAAGCTTTCTCTTACGCCTTCTCTTGTTCCTGCACTGCACCAGTCCAGGTGTTGACAGTCTCACTTTTGTTTTCCAAGAAGTGGCACTAAGTCTCAAGTTTGTGGTGTTTCCCTAGCCTGCAGATTTGGGCGACTTTCTGCACGTGCTCACTAGCCATTTTCCAAAGCTCACCCTGCCACCACCACTGGGAGCACACACAGGGAGCTGACCAAAGTGTGTGGGGGGGGGGTGTAGAGGAGGCATGCTGAGTACTGAGGGTACCCACGGGTCAGTTGGGGTCATCCATGAGCAAGGCATAACCAGTGCTTGTGGGCAGGCTTCTTGATGGAGTCCAAGACACAATTATTAGGATCCATGTCCCTTTAATACCCTCTATGAGGCCTATCTGCCACTCTCTCAGCTTCTCCTTGACCCCCAGTCATGAAGCTCACAATTCAGTATTCCTCTCCAATGTGTCTGAACTTTGTATTATTTTTTCCAATGGTGTGTTGGAACTTTTCCTCTGAAAATCTGGACTTCCACAAAGGTTTTCACATCTGTGGGTGATTGTCTAAGACAGTGTTTTCCAGGGGCTCCTGGACTGTGGCCAAGAGAAGCTGGAACTGGTTCACAGGCTACCCCAGGAGCCATACCTGGGACCAAGTCAATATGCCCTTTACCCAGTGTGTGGGTGGTTGAGACTCCTTTTGGGACATTTAGCATATGGAGCTGCATCATCCCACAGCTCCCACAAAGGCACTGTTGTCCATGAATGGATGCCAAACTGTTGTTTGAGGGGGGACGAAAACAGTAAATCTCTTATTTCACCATGATGCTGACATTACTCTTGCTAATATTTCTACTTATGATTTTTCATCTGTGTTCATACTTTAACATGTAGATTTTTAAAAAATATGTGTGAGTAACATCCCTGTCCTGCTTTGGTGTTAGGATTATTCTGCCCTTGTAAAACAAATTGGGAAATTTTCTCCATTTTTATATGCTCTGGAATAGTTTTCGTGTCATAGGTTTTTTGTTCTTAGAAGGTTTAGTAGAATTCCCATTAACATGATCTGGATTTGCTCTCTTTTTGTTAAGATAGATATGTTTATTTCTGTGAAAAAAAATGACTGGGGTTTTGATAGGGATTGCATTGAATCTGTGGATTGCTTTGGGTAGCATGGATATTTTAACAATATTAAGTCTTCTAATCCATGAAATGGTATGTCTTTTCATTTATTTGTTTCTTTTTAAATTTCTTTCAGCAATGTTTTGTGTCACATTGAGTGATTTTCATACATTCAATTATCCTTGTATCCCAGGGATAAATCCCACTTGGTCATGATATATGATTCCTTTAATGTGCTGTTGAATTTCATTTGCCTAGTATTTTGTTGAGGTTTTTTGCATCTATATTCATCAGAGATATTGGCCTGTAGTTTTCTTGTAATTTCTTTTTCTGACTTTGGAGGTAGTGTAATACTGGCCATATAAAATGAGTTTAGAAGTGTTTCCTCCTCTTCAGTTTCCTGGAAGAGTTTGAGAAGGATTAGTATTATTTTTTCTTAAATTCACATGGGGGCTTCTCTGGTGGCGCAGTGGTTGGGAATCTGCCTGCCAATGCAGGGGACATGGGTTTGGGCCCTGGTCTGGGAGGATCCCACATGCTGTGGAGCAACTAAGCCCGTGCACCACAGCTACTGAGCCTGCGATCTGGAGCCCACAAGCCACAGCTACTGAGCCCACGTGCCACAACTACTGAAGCCCACACGCCTAGAGCCTGTGCTCCACAACAGGAGAAGCTACCGCAACGAGAAGCCCGCACACCGCAACGAGGAGTGGCCCCCATTCGCCGCAACTAGAGAAAGCCCACACACAGCAACGAAGACCCAACACAGCCATATATAAATAAGTAAATAAATTTATATTTAAAAAATTCACATGGAACCACAAAGGTCTCCAATAGCCAAAACAATCTTGAGTAAAAAGAACAGAGCTGGAGGCCTCACACTTCCTGATTTTGAAAAATATTACAAAGCTACAGTAATAAAAGGAGTATGGTACTGGCATAAAGAGAGACATATAGAGGCCTTGCCCGCTGGTGCGTGGAGCGGCGAGATACTCCGGGTTGAGCAAGTTTGTAAAGTGTCCTTTTCTTTTTTGGAAAAAAAGACAAAAAGACCCTCAAGATAATTCCTCCTATGTTATAGAAGATGAATTTGAAGGAAAACATTGGAAATTACTTATTGAAGTTGAAGTTGCAGAGCAGTGACTGAAGCCGGGTGGAAGAAAGGCTCTTAGTGCTGCAGCCAGGAGCCAGTGCTGTGCCTCTGAAGTGGGAAAGCCAACTTCAGGACACGGGTCCACAAGAGACCTCCCAGCTCCACATAATATCAAGCAGCGAAAATCTCCCAGAGATCTCCATCCCAACACCAGCACCCAGCTTCAGTCAACGACCAGCAAGCTACAGTGCGGGTCACCCTATGCCAAGCAACTAGCAAGGCAGGAACACAACCCCACCCATTAGCAGAGAGGCTACCCAAAAAACATAATAAGGCCATAGGCACCCCAAAACACACCACCAGACGTGGACCTGTCCACCAGAAAGACAAGATCGAGCCTCAACCACCAGAGCACAGGAATTAGTCCCCCCCACCAGGAAGCCTACACAACCTACTGAAACAACCTTAGCCACTGGGGTCAGACACCAAAAACAATGGGAACTACGAATCTGCAGCCGGCAAAAAGGAGACCCCAAACACAGTAACATAAGCAAAATGAGAAGACAGAAAAACACACAGCAGGTGAAGGAGCAAGATAAACACCTACCAGACCTAACAAATGAAGAGGTAATAGGCAGTCTACCTGAAAAAGAATTCAGAATAATGATAGTAAAGCTGATCCAAGATTCTATTTCCAAGATCCATAATCTTGGAAATAGAATAGACAAAATGCAAGAAACAGTTAACAAGGACCTAGAAGAACTAAAGATGAATCAAGCATCGATTAAAAACACAATAAATGAAATGAAAAATACTCTACATGGGATCAATAGCAGAATAACTGAGGCAGAAGAACGGATAAGTGAGGTGGAAGATAAAATAGTGGAAATAACTGATGCAGAGCAAAATAAAGAAAAAAGAATGAAAAGAACAGAGGACAGTCTCAGAGACCTCTGGGACAACATTAAACGCACCAACATTCGAATTATAGGGGTTCCAGAAGAAGAAGAGAAAAAGAAAGGGACTGAGAAAATATTTGAAGAGATTATAGTTGAAAACTTCCCCAATATGGGAAAGGAAATAGTTAATCAAGTCCAGGAGGCACAGAGAGTCCCATACAGAATAAATCCAAGGAGAAATACGCCAAGACACATATTAATCAAACTGTCAAAAATTAAACACAAAGAAATCATATTAAAAGCAGCAAGGGAAAAACAACAAATAACACACAAGGGAATCCCCATCAGGTTAACAGCTGATCTCTCAGCAGAAACTCTACAAGCCAGAAGGGAGTGGCAGGACATAATTAAAGTGATGAAGGAGAGAAACCTGCAACCAAGATTACTCTACCCAGCAAGGATCTCATTCAGATTTGATGGAGAAATTAAAACCTTTACAGACAAGCAAAAGCTGAGAGAGTTCAGCACCACCAAACCAGCTTTACAACAAATGCTAAAGGAACTTCTCTAGGCAAGAAACACAACAGAAGGAATATACCTACAATAACGAACCCAAAGCAATTAAGGAAATGGGAATAGGAACATACATATCAATAATTACCTTAAATGTAAATGGACTAAATGCTCCCACCAAAAGACACAGAGTGGCTGAATGGATACAAAAACAAGACCCATATATATGCTGTCTACAAGAGACCCACTTCAGACCTAGAGACACATACAGATTGAAAGTAAAGGGATGGAAAAAGATATTCCATGCAAATGGAAATCAAAAGAAAGCTGGAGTAGCAACTCTTATATCAGACAAAATAGACTTTAAAATAAAGACTATTAGAAGAGACAAAGAAGGACACTTCATAACGATAAAGGGATCAATCCAAGAAGAAGATATAACAATTGTAAATATTTATGCACCCAACATAGGAGCACCTCAATACATAAGGCAAATACTAACAGCCATAAAAGGGGAAATCGACAGTAACACAATCATAGTAGGGGACTTTAACACCCCACTTTCACCAATGGACAGATCATCCAAAATGAAAATAAATAAGGAAACACAAGCTTTAAATGATACATTAAACGAGATGGACTTAGTTGATATTTATAGGACATTCCATCCAAAAACAACAGAATACACATTTTTCTCAAGTGCTCATGGAACATTCTCCAGGATAGATCATATCTTGGGTCACAAATCAAGCCTCGGTAAATTTAAGAAAATTGAAATTGTATCAAGTATCTTCTCCGACCACAATGCTATGAGACTAGACATCAATTACAGGAAAAGATGTGTAAAAAATACAAACACATGGAGGCTAAACAATACACTACTCAATAACGAAGTGATCACTGAAGAAATCAAAGAGGAAATTAAAAAATACCTAGAAACAAATGACAATGGAGACACGACGACCCAAAACCTATGGGACGCAGCAAAAGCAGTTCTAAGGGGGAAGTTTATAGCAATACAATCCCACCTTAAGAAACAGGAAGCATTTCGAGTAAACAACCTGACCCTGCACCTAAAGCAATTAGAGAAAGAAGAACAAAAAAACCCCAAAGCTAGCAGAAGGAAAGAAATCATAAAGATCAGATCAGAAATAAATGAAAAAGAAACGAAGGAAACGATAGCAAAGATCAACCAAACTAAAAGCTGGTTCTTTGAGAAGATAAACAAAATTGACAAACCATTAGCCAGACTCATCAAGAAAAAAAGGGAGAAGACTCAAATCAATAGAATTAGAAATGAAAAAGGAGAAGTAACAACTGACACTGCAGAAATACAAAAGATCATGAGAGATTACTATAAGCAACTCTATGCCAATAAAATGGACAACCTGGAAGAAATGGACAAATTCTTAGAAATGCACAACCTGCCAAGACTGACTCAGGAAGAAATAGAAAATATGAATAGACCAATCACAAGCACTGAAATTGAAACTGTGATTAAAAATCTTCCATCAAACAAAAGCCCAGGAACAGATGGCTTCACAGGTGAATTCTATCAAACATTTAGAGAAGAGCTAACACCTATCCTTCTCAAACTCTTCCAAAATATAGCAGAGGGAGGAACACTCCCAAACTCATTCTACGAGGCCGACATCACCTTGATACCAAAACCAGGCAAGGATGTCACAAAGAAAGAAAACTACAGGCCAATATCACTGATGAACATAGATGCAAAAATCCTCAACAAAATACTTGCAAACAGAATCCAAGAGCACATTAAAAGGATCATACACCATGATCAAGTGGGGTTTATCCCAGGAATGCAAGGATTCTTCAATATACGCAAATCAATCAATGTGATACACCATATTAACAAGTTGAAGGAGAAAAACCATATGATCATCTCAATAGATGCAGAGAAAGCTTTCGACAAAATTCAACACCCATTTATGATAAAAACCCTGCAGAAAGTAGGCATAGAGGGATCTTTCCTCAACATAATAAAGGCCATATATGACAAACCCACAGCCAACATTGTCCTCAATGGTGAAAAACTGAAACCATTTCCACTAAGATCAGGAACAAGACAAGGCTGCCCACTCTCACCACTCTTATTCAACATAGTTTTGGAAGTTTTAGCCACAGCAATCAGAGAAGAAAAGGAAATAAAAGGAATCCAAATTGGAAAAGAAGAAGTAAAGCTGTCACTGTTTGCAGATGACATGATACTATACATAGAGAATCCTAAAGATGCTACCGAAAAACTACTAGAGCTAATCAATGAATTTGGTAAAGTAGCAGGATACAAAATTAATGTACAGAAATCTCTGGCATTCCTGTACACTAATGATGAAAAATCTGAAAATGAAATCAAGAAAACACTCCCATTTACCATCGCAACAAAAAGAATAAAATATCTAGGAATAAACCTACCTAAGGAGACAAAAGACCTGTATGCAGAAAATTATAAGACACTGATGAAAGAAATTAAAGATGATACAAATAGATGGAGAGATATACCATGCTCCTGGATTGGAAGAATCAATATTGTGAAAATGACTCTACTACCCAAAGCAATCTACAGATTCAATGCAATCCCTATCAAACTACCAATGGCATTTTTCACAGAACTAGAACAAAAAATTTCAAAATTTGTTTGGAAAAACAAAAGGCCCCGAATAGCCAAAGCAATCTTGAGAACGAAAAACGGAGCTAGAGGAATCAGGCTCCCTGACTTCAGACTATACTACAAAGCTACAGTAATTAAGACAGTCTGGTACTGGCATAAAAACAGAAAGATAGATCAGTGGATCAGGATAGAAAGCCCAGAGATAAACCCACGCACATATGGCCAACTTATCTTTGATAAAGGAGGCAGGAATGTACAGTGGAGAAAGGACAGCCTCTTCAATAAGTGGTGCTGGGAAAACTGGACAGGGACATGTAAAAGTTTGAGATTAGATCATTCCCTAGCACCATACACAAAAATAAGCTCAAAATGGATTAAAGACTTAAATGTAAGGCCAGAAACTATCAAACTCTTAGAGGAAAACATAGGTAGAACACTCTATGACATAAATCACAGCAAGATCCTTTTGGACCCACCTCCTAGAGAAATGGAAATAAAAACAAAGATAAACAAATGGGACCTAATGAAACTTCAAAGCTTTTGCACAGCAAAGGAAACCATAAACAAGACCAAAAGACAGCCCTCAGAATGGGAGAAAATATTTGCAAATGAAGCAACTGACAAAGGATTAATCTCCAAAATTTATAAACAGCTCATGCAGCTCAATAGCAAAAAAACAAACAACCCAATCCAAAAATGGGCAGAAGACTTAAATAGGCATTTCTCCAAAGAAGATATACAGACTGCCAACAAACACATGAAAGAATGCTCAACATCATTAATCATTAGAGAAATGCAAATCAAAACTACAATGAGATATCATCTCACACCAGTCAGAATGGCCATCATCAAGAAATCTAGAAACAATAAATGCTGGAGAGGGTGTGGAGAAAAGGGAACACTCTTGCACTGCTGGTGGGAATGTGAATTGGTACAGCCACTATGGAGAACAGTATGGAGGTTCCTTAAAAAAATACAAATAGAACTACCATATGACCCAGCAATCCCACTACTGGGCATATACCCTGAGAAAACCATAATTCAAAAAGAGACATGTACCAAAATGTTCATTGCAGCTCTATTCACAATAGCCCGGAGCTGGAAACAACCTAAGTGTCTCTCATCGGATGAATGGATAAAGAAGATGTGGCATATATATACAATGGAATATTACTCAGCCATAAAAAGAAACGAAACTGAGCTATTTGTAATGAGGTGGATAGACCTAGAGTCTGTCATACAGAGTGAAGTTAGTCAGAAAGAGAAAGACAAATACCGTATGCTAACACATATATACGGAATTTAAAAAAAAAATGTCATGAAGAACCTAGGGGCAAAACGGGAATAAAGACACAGACCTACTTGAGAATGGACTTGAGGATATGGGGAGGGGGAAGGGTAAGCTGTGACAAAGCGAAAGAGAGGCATGGACATATATACACTACCAAACGTAAGGTAGATAGATAGTGGGAAGCAGCCACAGAGCACAAGGAGATCAGCTCGGTGCTTTGTGACCGCCTGGAGGGGTGGGATGGGGAGGGTGGGAGGGAGGTAGATGCATGAGGAAAGGGATGTGGGAACAGATGTATATGTATGACTGATTCACTTTGTTATAAAGCAGAAACTAATTAAAAAATAAATAAATTTAAAAAAATAATAATAAAAAAAAGAGAGACATATAGACCATTAGGACTGAATAGAAATAAGCCCACACATATATGGTCAAATCATCTTCAACAAGGGTGCCAAAAATGGGAAATGGATAGTCTGTTCACCAAATGGTGTTGGGAGAGGCAGATATCTACATGCATAAGAATGAATCTGTAACCTTAGACTACATGAAATGCAAAAATAAACTCAAAATGGATTAAAGACTTTAACATAAGACATGAAACTATAAAACTTGTAGAAGAAAATATAGGGGAAAGACTTCATGACATTGGTCTTGTCAATTGTTTCTTGGATACCAAAAACATAGGCAGCAAAGGCAAAAATAGACAAGTGGGACTACATCAAACTAAAAAGCTTCTGCACAGCAAAAGAAACAGTCAACAAAATGGAAAGGTAACCTATGGAATGGGAGAAAATATTTGCAAACCATATATCAGATAAAGAGTTAATATCTAAAATATAGGAGGAACATATATAACTCAATAGCAGAAAAATAACCCAGTTAAAAAAATGTGGAAAGGACTTATAGACATTTCTCCAAAGAAGACATACAAATGGCTAACAGGTACATGAAAAGTTGTTTAATATCACTAATCATCAGGGAAGTGCAAACCAAAACCACAATGAGGTATCACCTCACATCTGTTAGGATGGCCATTATCCAAAAATCAGATAAAAACAAGTGTTTGTAAGAATGTGGAGAAATTGGAACCCTGGTGCACTGTTTTGGGGAATGTAAAATAGTACAGCCACTATTGAAAACTGTGTGGACATTCCTCAAAAACTTAAAAATAGGACTACCATATGATCCAGGAATATCACTTCTGAGTATTTATCCAAAAGAATTGAAATTAGGATCTCAAAGAGAGAATTGCACTGCCATGTTCACTGCAGCATTATTCACAATAGCCAAGAGGTGGAAATGATCCAAGTGTCCCTTGATGGATGAATGGATAAGGAAGAGGCAGTGAAGAAAATACAAATAGGAAAGAAAGAAATCCTCTCATATGCTACAATATGTATGAACCTTGAGGACACTATGATAAGTGAAATAAGCCAATCACAGAAGGACACATACTGCATTATTCCACTAATAGAAGATATACAAAGTAGTCAAGCTCATAAAAAGAAGGTTGGATGGAGATTTCCAGGGGCTGGAGGGCAAGGAAAACTGGGAATTTGCTGTTCAATGTGTATAGAGTTTCAGTTATGCACAATAAAAAAGTTCTAGATATCCTGCTACACAATATTGTGATTATAGTTAAAGATACTGTATTGTACACTTAAATTTTAATTAAGAGGGTAGATATTGTGTTACGTTTTCTACCACAATAATAAATCACTTGTAATAGATGCCTTGTAAATATCTGTTGAATAAATAAAGTAAAAATAGATAATCTTATTATACTTAGCAATCTATCAAGATTCTTCCTAACTTAGATTTCAAGATATTAATTGCCATTACATACCATTTTGGCCATCCTAACATATTTTAATATGTAATTCTCTTACTGCTTTTCATTTCTAAATATCTTAGAATATCAAATTTTATTTTCCCTTTAACTCAAGAAATTTAGAAAGATGTTTATAAAATTTAAAACAGATGTTTGGGATTACCACTTTTTGCTAATTTCTACTTGTATATGATATGGAGTGAGAATATAATTGCCCTAATTTCATTCATTTCTTTGTTCATAATTCATTTAACAAGTATTTATTGCATGCCTACTGTGTATCACACACTATACTCATCAATGAGGATATAGCATGGTCAGACAAAGGCCCTTGTCTTAAAGGAACTTAAAACCTAAAAATAAATAAGTAAATAAATATGATTAATTTCAATTGGGATTAAAACCATAGATAAATATTCAGTTTACTGTGATAGAGAATAGCTATTGCTGGAGGAGACATTATTATTATTTTGAATAAGGTGATCAGGGATGCTTCTGTGGGTTGATGTTATATTGAAGGCCAAAGGATAAGTGAGAGTCAGCATATAATAGCCAAGGGAAGGCATTTTAGGTGTCAGGGTATCAGAAAGGAGGAGGTGTATGTCACTGAACCATAATGAATTGAGGTAGAGTTGTACAAGGTAAGGTGGAGATGTAGGGTCTTGTAAGCAGTATTAGAGTAGTCCAAATTATATTCCAAGTGCAACGGCAAGGCTGTAAAGGGGTTTAAGCAGGCAAATGATTCTGGCTGTTTCGAAGGATGTTGGGTTTGGGGAAGAGTTGAAGCAAGAGGACCAGGTAAGAGGTATTGCAGAGGTCCAGGTGAAAGACCATGGTAGTTGGAACGACAGGGGTGGCTAAGGAAATGAGATATAGACAGATTCACATGGATTTTGGATAAGCTGATAGGATTTGTTCATGGATTTGGAAGTGAGAAATAAGAAATGGAGAAAATCTAGATTCATAGATTTGGACTTGAGCACCTGGGTTGATGGTAGTGCTGTTTATTAATCTGGGGACTTTTGCTGGGGAAACATTGGAGGTGGAAGGGTGGGGAAGGCATGTCATCTAAAAAAAATCTGAGATGCATATTTAGACATCCAAGTGGAATTGTCATGCAGGTAGCCAGAAACATGAATCTGGAGCTCAGGAGGAGGTCTTGTTTTGAAATATACATATGGGAGGCATCAGCTATAGATGATGTTGAGGTCAAGGTACTGGAGAAGCTTACCAGAAAGAGAGTGGAGAGAGAGTATGGCGCAGCCTGCTGCACACCCAGGGCAGCTAACATTAGAGAGCTGCTGGCCCCACCTGGACCATTACCTCATTCCAGACTGTGACCACCTGTGTCCACACCCAGTGGCCCCAAATCAGCCTGGCTTCTGGTTTCTCCTTTCAGGATGTGAAAAAGAGTTAGCTCTTTACGTTGTCTTCAGGGCTATGGATAGAAAGAAATTATTTCCCAGTTAAAAGAAGATTCCCCAAGGAAGTGATCTCCTTTTCCATATGTCTTTTTTTTTCTGTTCCCTTTCAAAACCTCAGTCTCTCACTCAGTCCACTGTGTTTGACCAGATAAAATCTGTACCTATGAAAACTCTAAGGTTGTCCATGTTTGGGAAAAAAATTCTCAAAATATTTTGTTTCTTCTGAGCTGCCTGTGTGTTACAAAGATAAAAGTTTAAAATTACAGATTTTTGTATGCAGTATTCAAGGTTACAGGAATAGTGTGAGTCTTTTTAAAGCTAGCAGATTGCTTTGAACATCTAATAAAATGTGAATACATTTATCTACGTAGTAATTACCATCCACAATTCATCACTGCATTTTAACACTTTTTTAAAAAATGAAAATTATGGCCCTGTGAGTTCAGTTTCCAGAAAATGCTATTGTCATTTACCTCTTCTTAGTCAAAGTTGGTCTTTTTACTTTCTTTCTTTCTCTGCTTGCTTGGAGGACCCCTCCTCTCTCTGACCTTGACTCAGATCCTACCTATTAACTGTACTCCTAGATATGAGGAAGCACAGTGTAAGCAGCTATTTGTGTTTATAACTGTAAATTGACTGAGGATCCTTATTTTCCTGATTTGGAGACGCAGTTTGCTGTACTGATTTCTTAAGCTCAGATTACCTGGCTTCAAATCCCAGTTTATCCACTTACTTATCTTGGGTGAACTTGGCCAAGTTATTTAACTTCTCTGTGCCTCAGTTTCCTCACATGTAAAATAGAGATAATAAAAGTGTCAATCCCATTGGGTTTTTGCAATTAAATGAGTTATATGTAAATCATTTTGAACAGTGTCTGGTATATAGTAGGTACATTATGTGTTAGTCATCATTTATCATCACCATCCTCATGGTCCACCCACTTCTAAGTTTTTTTGTGCTGTTTATGCTTTGGGGAGAAGATTTCATGTCTGTACTTTGCCACTGGTGGGTCTCTTGCATTTTGACCAACATTCGTTACCCTGCATATTTAGAAGGAAAAACTCTTTGTAGCTGCTTAGTTGTCAGGTGTTGCCAGGATTCAGGAGGGTAGATTGCTATTTTCACTGCCCCAAACTCAGGCCCAAGACAACAAGTGAATTTTGCTACGACAGTTTTCCCTGGTAATCCTCCCCATTCTGTCTCAATGAGCTTCCCTTTTAAATCACCCCGTAGAACACTTTTTGCTTATCCTTCCCAATTCCAGGTTGCCCAAGTCTGTTTTTTCCATCCTGAACTACCTCTCGCTTCTCAGAGATGGAAAAGAGCAAAAGGATGAAGTGCTAATCGTTAATCGTAACCCCCACTGTCATCTGCAGGTTGGGATCTGAAAAGGAGAGGAATGGGTGGGTGCAAATGGGGGGCTGAGGAGTAGGCAAACAGGATCACATTAGAGCTACTAACAAAATAATAACTAAAATTGATAAATCACCACACACTTTGCCATGGGGGTTCTCAAGCTTTGCTGCACGTTAGAATTACCTCCAGGGTACATCCCACACCAATTATATAAGTCTCTGGGGGCGGGACCTAGGCATCCCAGGCAATCGAACCAGCATTAGCACCTTGCTACTTAACGTGTGGTCTGTAGAGCAGCAGCAGCAAGAGCTTGTCTAACAAGCACCTGAGAGCTTGTTAGAAACTCAGTAGTCTTAAGCACTACCCCAGACTTACTGAATCAGAATCTACATTTTTAAAAATTTTTGGCTGCGTTGGGTCTTCGTCGCTGCACGCGGGCTTTCTCTAGTTGTGGCGAGCGAGGGCTACCCTTCGTTGCAGTGCGCAGGCTTCTCATTGTGGTGGCTTTTCTTGTTGCGGAGCATGGGCTCTAGGGAGCACAGGCTTCAGCAGTTGTGGCTCATGGGCTTTAGAGCGCAGGCTCAATAGTTGTGGCACATGGGCTTAGTTGCTCCGCGGCATGTGGGATCTTCCCTGACCAGGGATCCAACCCGTGTCCCCTCTATTGGCAGGCGGATTCTTAACCACTGTGCTACCAGGGAAGTCCCAGAATCTACATTTGAATAAGAGTCCAGGTAATGCATATGCACACTGAAGTTTTTGAAGCACTGTTTCAGCATCCTAGTTCTCAATGATGGCTATACCTTGGGATAATCTGGGATGCTGGAAAATCATACTGATGCTCAGATTTAAACAACTCATCTAGGTATATCCTTATGCACGTACAAGACCAAACATGCTAAAAACTTACTGTAACTTCAACAATTGTTGAATTAACAAATACTAAAAAAGACTTTGAAACCTCTCATTTCCATTGATGTTGCATACTTGCCCATGCACATACACACACACCTTTAAGCACTCTGTTTTATAAATGGGTTGGCAACCCATATGTTTTATCACAAACATGGATTGGAAGCATACAAGCCAGATCCAGCCCACCATCTACTTTTGTAATAAAGTTTTATTGGAACAAATGCATGACCATTTGATTACATATTGCTTGTTACTGGGTTCCTGCTACAGTGGTACAACTGTTAGCAAACTCAGGTCCGGCTGCTTGCCACTGGAACGTTGGAAAAGTTGCTTTAAAAAAGTTGCCATCAATCTGGAGAGAAGGCTGACTAGTGTCCCAAAACAACTCTAAAGATTCTGCTCGGCCATGAAACTTTCTAAAGGGTAAAAAGGGAAGTAATCTTAGTTAATCACTGAGATAGGGGGTCGGACTCATCGCCATCTCCCACTGCATTCAGGCTTGTCAGTTCCTTGTGATCTTTCTTTAGATGCTGTCTAATTCACACAGCTAGTTTGAGAGATTAATGAAGGGGAAGCTGGGGAAGAGAACTGGTCATCTGTTAATTTACTTATTCTTCATTCCTACTTCTTTGATCTAAGGAAGGAACCAACAGGTTAGGCAAGGCTTTGTGTGATCAAAAGATTTGAAGGGTGTGCTTCAGCTGGAGGTTAGTTAAAATATAGCTTTGCTAAAGTGACAAGACAAAAGGTGCCTCCTGTAGACAGCTCTTTCCTGCAAAGTGCTCTTTTCTGCCAAAAGATGCTTACACAATTAGTAGATACGACAAAAGACTGTATGCCCCACAAAGTCTAAAATATTATCTTATTCTTAACAGAAAATTTTGCCAACCCGTTTTATACTAACTTGTCGCAGTCCCTGAATATTTAAAATATTTAAATTGCTAAATATTTAGAAACTTTCAACTGTCTTTATACCTCTAACATACTCACATTGCAGTCTAATCGTCACTCTCTGGCAGAAAGGAAAGCCATGTACTGTATATGCTGAATCTAGGAGGGTAATGATTTAATATAGCATCTCCAGCCAAGAGAAGTATGGAAGACATTGCTGGTTACCTAATCCAATGGCCATTTCATTCCTCCTTCCCTGCTAAGGCAACACCAATTTGGGGGGAATGACAATGTCCCCAGTTACTGGTGATAAGTCATAATTAGTCTATATCCATCATGGCACTTATGTTCTCCTTAAAAGGTATTTGCTTTTTGTTCTCTCCTGCTGCTAGGGCCGGCCATGTGAATGATTTCTGGCTGCCTGGGAAAAGTTTGCTCCCCTGATAAAAGAGATAGAGTTTTGTGAAAAGAAAGCATTTTGCCACCATTCTGATCATCCTTGTTGGGATGCTTGTATGAGGACGTTATGCCAGAAGCAGAGAGCCACCTTGTAACCATGAGAAAAGGCTGAGACAATTGCAGGACATCAGTGTAGACCATGTCATACTTTTTGCCAGAGTCATCAACCCTAGCATTTTCTATCACCCAGGCTTCTTGAATAAGAAAACACAATTGACATTATTGTTTAAGTACTTTGTGTGTATTCTGTTACTTGTGGCTAATCTAACAGACGTAAGATGACTATAGGGGCAAGGCATTGTTTAGCCTCACTCAAAATTAAATCTACCTTTTCCTTCCCTTTTTAAATAAGCAGTATTGTAAGTGTGTGTTATATGTGAGGTTTCAGATACAGCACCTGTTTCAGGTGCTCTACAGACATTTTCTGTGTTGTTGTTAACAACAATCCTGTAAGGTATGGATCTTATTTGATGAGATAATGGGTTCAGAGTGATGTCATTTTCTAAAACCACATACCTACAAAGTGATAGAGCCAGAATCATCTGGTTTCAGGGGAGGGGGGTAATGTCTTTGCATCACTTCTACTTTGCTATCAATCTCAGTTCCTTGTGCTACATGAGCCTTATTACACAGGTGATTTTATTTAAGCAATAGCCCTGTGAAATGAGTCGCTTTACCTCTATCTTTAAATAAAAAGTAATGCAGTTTGGTTTATGGGCAGTGTTTGCATATCCCTTCCAGGTGTTCAGACCTAGAGTTCATTCTCTCCTTGTCACACTCAGCCCTGAATGACCTCTCTCTCCCTCAGTGTTCAATATTCATTAAAAACACAGGTCCCTAAACCTCATCTGCATCTCAAACTGACTGCTATCTCAACCTTTAATTCATAGCCAGGCTTCTAGAAAGGTTTACCTGTGTCTGTTGACTTTCTTAAAAGGAAGAATTTCTTAGTATTAAGTTTAGAAGTAGTACTTCCACAAGATCTAGAAATAAAACATATAAAATGATCTATGTGAAAGCCTTCCTCCTGTTCCTGTCCCTGGGCTCTCAATTGTTCCTCCCCTGCCCCCTGAAGGTAAGCTTTTCCTGGGACTTTTCTGTATATCCTTATTTACATTTGTTTCATGTATATTTCAGCATATATGGATTTATACCCTCCCCTCCAACCTAAATAGTAGCATAATTCAAAGATCCTGCATCTTGATTTTTTCTCCATCCTTTACAATATAAAAGAATGGATTTTTTATTTGAGATATAATTGGCATAACATTTCATTAGTTTCAGGTATACAATATAATTTGATATTTATATATATATTGCAAAATGATCACCACAATAAGTCTATTTAACATCCATCACCAAAGATGGCGGAAGAGTAAGACGTGGAGATCACCTTCCTCCCCACAAATATATCAAAAATACGGGGGCTTCCCTGGTGGCGCAGTGGTTGAGAGTCCGCCTGCCGATGCAGGGGACACAGGTTCGTGCCCCGGTCTGGGAAGATCCCACATGCTGCAGAGTGGCTGGGCCCGTGAGCCATGGCCGCTGAGCCTGCGCGTCCGGAGCCTGTGCTCTGCAACGGGAGAGGCCACAACAGTGAGAGGCCCGCATACCGCAAAAAAAAAAAAAAAAATACGTCTACATGTGGAACAACACCTACTGAACACCTACTGAACATTGGCAGAGGACCTCACACTTCCCAAAAGGCAAGAAACTCCCCACGTACCGGGGTAGGGCAAAAGAAAAAAGAAAACACAGAGATAAAAGAATAGGGACGGGACCTGCACCTTGGGGAGGGAGCTGTGAAGGAGGAAAGGTTTCCACACACTAGAAGCCCCTTCGCGGGCGGAGACTGTGGGTGGCGGAGGGGGGAAGCTTCAGGGCCACGGAGGAGAGCACAGCAACAGGGGTGCAGAGGGCAAAGCGGGGAGATTCCTGCACAGAGGATCGGTGCCAACCAGCACTCACCAGCCCAAGAGGCTTGTCTGCTCACCCGCTGGGACGGGCGGGGGCTGGGAGCTGAGGCTCGGGCTTCAGTCGGATCGCAGGGAGAGGACTGGGGTTGGCGGCGTGAACACAGCCTGAAGGGGGCTAGTGCACCACGGCTAGCCGGGAGGGAGTCCGGGAAAAGGTCTGGAGCTGCCTGAGAGGCAAGAGACCATTGTTTTGGGGTGTGTGAGGAGAGGAGATTCAGAGCACCGCCTAAAGGAGCTCCAGAGACGGGCGTGAGACGCTAAGGCTGCTGCTGCAGCCACCAAGAAGCCTGTGTGCGAGCACAGGTCACTCTCCACACCTCTCCTCCTGGGAGCCCGTGCAGCCTGCCACTGCCAGGTTCCCATGATCCAGGGACAGCCTCCCAGGGA
Source organism: Mesoplodon bidens (assembly GCF_964165515.1). Taxonomy (NCBI): domain Eukaryota; kingdom Metazoa; phylum Chordata; class Mammalia; order Artiodactyla; family Ziphiidae; genus Mesoplodon; species Mesoplodon bidens. The sequence goes on from NC_138163.1 coordinate 107,852,090, forward strand.
GAACACACAGCGCGCCTCAGGCTGGTGCAATGTCACGCTGGCCCCTGCCACTGCAGGCTCGCCCCACATCCGTACCTGTCCCTCCTCCCGGCCTGAGTGAGCCAGAGCCCCCGAATCAGCTGCTAATTTAACCCCGTCCTGTCTGAGCGAAGAACAGATGCCCTCAGGCGACCTACACGCAGAGGCAGGTCCAAATCCAAAGCTGAACCCCAGGAGCTGTGCGAACAAAGAAGAGAAAGGGAAATCTCTCCCAGCAGCCTCAGAAGCAGCGGATTAAAGCTCCACAATCAACTTGATGGACCCTGCATCTGTGGAATACCTGAATAGACAATGAATCATCCTAAATTGAGGAGATGGACTTTGGGAGCAACTGTAGACTTGGGGTTTGCTGTCTGCGACTGACTAGTTTCTGATTTTTATGTTTATCTTAGTATAGTTTTTAGCGCTTGTTATCATTGGTGGATTTGTTAATTGGTTTGGTTGCTCTCTTTTAATTTTTTTGTTTTAACAATTTTTTTAATTTTTTATTTTAATAACTATTATTTTATTTTATTTTATTTTATTTTATTTCTTTTTTTTCTCGCTTTTCTTCTGAGCTGTGTGGCTGACAGGGTCTTGGCGCTCTGGCTGGGTGTCAGGCCTGAGCCTCTGAGGTAGGAGAGCTGAGTTCAGGACATCAGACCACCAGAAACTTCCTGGCCCCATGTAATATCAATTGGCAAAGCTCTCCCAGAGATCTCCATTTCAGTGCTAAGACCCAGCTCCATTCAACAACCAGCAAGCTCCAGTGCTGGACACCCTATGCCAAACAGCTAGCAAGACAGGAACACAGCCCCACCCACTAGCACAGAGGCTGCCTAAAATCATACTAAGTTCACAGACACCCCAAATCACACCACCAGACGCAGTCCTGCCCACCAGAAAGAAAAGATCCAGCCTCATCCACCAGAACACAGGCACTAGTCCTCTCCACCAGGAAGCCTACACAACCCACTGAACCAACCTTAGCCACTGGGGACAAACACCAAAAACAATGGGAACTACGAACCTGCAGCCTTCAAAAAGGAGACCCCAAACACAGTAAGTTCAGCAAAATGAGAAAGCAGAAAAACACACAGCAGATGAAGGAGCAAGGCAAAAACCCACCAGACCAAACAAATGAAGAGGAAATAGGCAGTCTACCTGAAAAAGAATTCAGAGTAATGATAGTAAAGATGATCCAAAATCTTGGAAATAGAACGGAGAAAATACAAGAAACGTTTACCAAGGACCTAGAAGAACTAAAGAGCAAACAAACAATGATGAACAACACAGTAAGTGAAATTAGAAATTCTCTAGAAGGAATCAATAGCAGAATAACTGAGGAAGAAGAATGTATAAGTGACCTGAAGATAAAATAGTGGAAATAACTACTTCAGAGAAGAATAAAGAAAAAAGGAAAAGAATAGAGGACAGTTTCAGAGACCTCTGGGACAACATTAAATGCACCAACATTCGAATTATAGGGCTCCCAGAAGAGGAAGAGAAAAAGAAAGGGACTGAGAAAATATTTGAAGAGATTATAGTTGAAAACTTCCCTAATATGGGAAAGGAAATAGTCAATCAAGTCCAGGAAGCACAGAGAGTCCCATACAGGATAAATCCAAGGAGAAACACACCAAGACATATTATTCAAACTATCAAAAATTAAAATCAAAGAAAAAATATTAAAAGCAGCAAGGGAAAAGCAACAAATGACATACAAGGGAATCCCCATAAGGTTAACAGCTGATCTTTCAGCAGAAACTCTACAAGCCAGCAGGGAGTGGCAGGACATATTTAAAGTGATGAAAGGGAAAAACCTACAACCAAGGATGTCATTCAGATTTGATGGAGAAATTAAAACCTTTACAGACAAGCAAAAGCTGAGAGAGTTCAGTACCACCAAACTAGCTTTACAACAAATGCTAAAGGATCTTCCCTAGGCAAGAAACACAAGAGAAGGAAAAGACCTACAATAACGAACCCAAAACAATTAAGAAAATGGTCATAGGAACATACATATCGATAATTACCTTAAATGTAAATGGATTAAATGCTCCCACCAAAAGACACAGACTGGCTGAATGGATACAAAAACAAGGCCCGTATATATGCTGTCTACAAGAGACCCACTTCAGACCTAGGGACACATACAGACTGAAAGTGAGGGGGGGAAGATATTCCATGCAAATGGAAATCAAAAGAAAGCTGGAGTAACAATTCTCATATCAGACAAAATAGACTTTAAAATAAAGACTCTTAGAAGAGATAAAAAAGGACACTACATAATGATCAAGGGATCAATCCAAGAAGAAGATATAACAATTATAAGTATATAAACAGACTCCTGCTCCTTGCCTCCCATTGATAAAAGAGATAAAAAGTAGAGCTAAGAGCTAAGACCACTGCTAGGGGACACGAATAAAGACACAGATATAGTGAATGGACTTGAGGACATGGGGAGGGGGAAAGGTAAGCTGGGATGAAGTGAGAGAGTGGCATGGACATATATACACTACCAAATGTAAAACCGATAGCTAGTGGGAAGCAGCCGCATAGCCCAGGGAGATCAGCTCGGTGTTTTGTGACCACCTAGAGGGGTGGGTTACGGAGGGTGGGAGGGAGACACAAGAGGGAGGAGATATGGGGATATAGGTATATGTATAGCTGATTCACTTTGTTATAAAGCAGAAACTAACACACCATTGTAAAGCAATTATACTCCAATAAAGATGTTAAAAAAAATCCATCACCATACATAGTTACAAAATATTTTTTCTTGTGATGAGACCTTTTAAGATCTTTTCTCTTACAAATACATAAATACACAATGCAGTATTATTAACTATAGTAACCATGTTGTACATTACATCCCTATGACTTATTTTGTAACTGGAAGTTTGTACCATTTAACCCCCTTTAAGCATTCTGCCCACCCTACTCCCAAACCTGTGGTAACCAGCAATCTGTTCTCTGTATCTCTGAGCTCAGTTATTTGTTGTTTATTTTGATTGTTTAGGTTCCACGTAGAAGTGAGATCATATATTTGTCTTTCTGTGTCTGACTTATTTCACTTAGCATAATGCCCTCAAGGTGCATCCATGTTGTCGCAAATGGCAAGATTTCCTTCTTTTCGATGGCTGGATAATGTTCCATTGTGTATATATACCGCATCTTCTTTATCTATTCATCTGTTGATGGACACTTATAGACTGTTTCCATTTGTGAGTTATTGTGAATAATGTTGCAGATGAACATGGGGGTGCAGATACCTCCCTGAGATCCTGTTTTCATTTCTTTTAGATAAATACCCAGTGGAGGGATTACTGGGTCATATGGTAGTTATATATGTGTATGTATATATATATATATATATTTTTTTTTGCGGTACGCGGGCCTCTCACTGTTGTGGCCTCTCCCTTAGCGGAGCACAGGCTCCGGATGCGCAGGCTCAGCGGCCATGTCTCACGGGCCCAGCCACTCCACAGCATGTGGGATCTTCCCGGACCGGGGCACAAACCCATGTCCCCTGCATTGGCAGGCAGACTCTCAACCACTGCACCACCAGGAAAGCCCTAATTTTAATATTTTGAGGAGCCTCCGTACAAAGTTTTCCATAGTGGCTACACCAATTTACATGCTTACCGACAGTGCACAAGTGTTCCCTTTTCTCCATATCCTTGCCAACACTTGTTATTTCTTATCTTTTTGGTAATAGCCATTCTAACAGGTATGAGATGATATCTCTTTATGGTTTTGCTTTGCGTTTCCCTGATGAGTGATGTTGAGCACCTTTTCATGTACCTGTTGGTCATCTATGTCTTTTTTTAATAATGTCTATTCAGATCCTCTGTCCATGCTTTAACTGGATGGTTTTTTGGATTTGTAGTTTTTTGCTATTGAATTGTATGAGTTCCTTAAATACTTTGGATATTAACCCCTTATCAGATATATGATTTGAAAATATTTTCTCCCATTCAGTAGGGTTGCCTTTTCATTTTGTTGATAGCTTGCTTTGTTGTACAGAAGCTTTTTAGTTTGATGTAGTCCCACTTGTTGATTTTTGCTTTCTTTGCCCATTTTTGGGTGTCAAATCCAAAAAATCATCACCAAAACTGATGTCAAGGAGCTTACCACCTATGTTTTCTTCTAAGAGTTTTATGGTTTCAGGTCATACTTCAAGTCTTTAACCCATTTTGAGATAATTTTTGCATGGTGTAAGATAGTGGTCCAGTTTTCCCAGAACCATTTATTGTAAGGAGAACATAACGGCCATGACTGATGTAGAATAATTATGACTTATCACCAGTAACTGGGCACATTGTCATTCCACCCAAAATCAGCTTATAGCCTTATGGTATATGACCCTGTTTTTCTCTTGTTGCCTTTAGAATTCTCTCTTCATCTTTAACTTTGGCCATTTTAATTATGATATGTCTTGGAATGGGTCTCTTTGGATTCTTCTTGTTTGCAACCCTCTGTGCTTCCTATATCTGGATATCTGTTTCCATATTCAGGTTCAGGAAATTTTCAACCATGAAATCATCAAATACATTTCTGACCCCTTTCTCTCTCCCTTCTCCTGCAACCCTTATAATGTGAATGTTAGGACATTTGATGTTATCTAAGAGGTCCCGTAAACTCTCACTTTTTAAAATTTTTCTTTTTGCTGTTCTAATTGAGTAATTTCCATTATTCTATCTTCCAGATCACTTCTGTGTTCTTCTGTATCACCCAGTCTGCTGTTAATTCCTCTATAGTGTTTTTCATTTCAGTTATTCTTCAGCTGGACCGGTTCTTTTTTATATTTTCTAGTTCCTTGTTAAAATTCTCACTGTGGTCATCTATTCTTTTCCTAATTTCAGTTGGCAAGTCTTATTACTAATGCTTTGAACTCTTTATCTTGTAAATTAGTTCTCTATCACTAGTTGTTTTTTCATGGTTTTTTTCCTTCTTTCATTTGAAGTAACTTTCTCTGTCTCTATGAAATTAGGTGAAATAGTTACCTATCCCAGTCTTAAAGGGGTGTCCTTGTGTGGCAGTGTCCCTATGCAATCTGCATGTGCCCAGTGGCTTTGGTGGGAGAGCTGGATCTAAAGTGAGCACAGGTCAAATCTTTGCCTATGGAGTGCTGGCAGTTATCATGTTGGTGGGAGGTGGGCTGGAGATGGAGGGGCTAGAGCCAGTGCCAGGTGTGAGCCAGGGCTTCTCCTAAGCTCAGCGGCCATAACTGCCCTATTGGGGGTGGGGGCAGGTCCTAAGGTGCTGGAGCAGAAGCCCTGAGGGTCGGGTCCAAGCTAGTTCTATTCCATCTAAGCATATATTCTCCCTGCTCCTGGCAATGGCACCCTCACCCCAGAGGGGAGCAGCACTGAAGCAAGAGGGGCTGCAGTGGGTGCTCTGTGAAGGCTGGGGTGCATAATGGGATGGTCCCCACACGCCAGTCAGAGCTCCAGGCAGCTACCAATCCACTGCCTCCACCAAGCACTAGCAATGGCTGCTTTCACCCCATTCAGATGCGGTGCTGGGTCCAAGCCGGCTCCATCCTCCACAAGTATGCACTCTTCTCGGCAATGGCAGCCTTTGCCCTGGTGGGGAGCTGTACCAGAGTTAGAGCGGCTGCAGCAGGCATTCATCATAGGCCAAGGCAGTCACAGGAAACTGACCAGAGCCCTAGGCAGTTTCAATCTGCTTCCTCTTCCTTGTTTCAGGAGTAAGCAAGCTTGTGTGTGTGTTCTTCAGGAGTGAAGTCTCAATTTCTTACAGCCCACTGGTTTTCAAACCAGCTAACGGGACTCATCTTCCTGGTGTTGGACCCCAGGGCTGGGGTGCCCAATAAGTGGTTCAAACCCCTCACTCCCAGGGAGAATCTCCAATCCCATGATATCCCGCTCCCCTTCTGTGTTCCTTCCTAGGGACGTGGGTCCCAACCTGATTGCTTCTCCTCTGTTCCTAACCAACTCTATGTGGATCTTTTTTTACAGCCTTGGTTGTAGAAGAGCCTTTCTGCCAGTTTTCAGTTTGTTTTCAGTGAGAATTGCTCAACATATGGATGTATTTTTGAGGTGTTCATGGGGCGAGGTGAGCTCAGCCTCCTTCTACTCTGCCATCTTGATTTCCTCCCTCCTTTTTTTTTTTTTTTAAAGACCTGAAAGTTATCAGAAACCTCTACTAGTAAGAGTGCTTTCCATGAGTGTCCTTGAAGATGAAGCACTTTGTATAGGAATACTCTGGCGAAAGCAATAAGCAGTAACTATCTGTAATGACAAAAAGAAATGTCCATCATTAAAAATGTGATGAGAGTTTATTATAATGCAGTTCACACGGATAGTTGGTTATTCCTGTCACATAGAACACTTTAAGATAATAATTAGATTTACAACTAATAACATTCTACTAGGACATATCAGATTTTTAGGAATTTTATAAAACTTCTGCAAGTTTTATATGTTACTATTATATTAGTAACATATATGTATCAAATATAACCTAAAGAAGGTTTAAGCATTACTACTTATTTATTAATGTCTACCATGTAATTTAGCATATCAAATAAACCTAAGTAAAGTCTCTCTTTTTGTAAGGAGAGACAACAAATCTTTTGACATGTTCCAGGGACCTTCTGGAAAGTCCCAAAATTAGTTCAAGGTCAAAAAGATGTCATTTAGAATTTTATTTTTAGAAAGTTTGTCAAAAAATATCAAAAATATTAGAACAAATAGGATCATAGGTCTCTCTGAAACAATACTTAGTTATCCATTTAATCAAAGTCACAAAGACTTAGCAGGCAAATACAGAAAGTTACAAAATTGTAAAAACAACAACTTAGCTCTTTTAATAGAGAAGACTCAGTTTTCTTAAGTTGCCAAAGACCTGATAAAGATAACATGAAGCACAGGAAATTATTTTGATAAAACACACAATCTTTGTTTTCTAGGCAAATTTATTAAAAGGTAAAGAAAAACCTTTTACAGTCTTGTTAGGAGCAGACTAATAGCCCACAAAAATTTTGTCCTTTTAGCAGATGAAAGAAAATTAAGTTTTAGATTCACATACATACACTACTTACTAAAGCTTATTTTTTTAAAAAAAACCTTACGATAAATTTATCCCATTTTTAGCTAACTTGACTACCCAAGATAAAGTTCTCTCTCCCTGCCCCCAACTTTCTATATCCATTCATTTTGACCTTTATTCTTCTCGTTTCATTATGAAACAAACAGTTCTACTTTAGGACAAAATTACTTTCATTTCCCTTTTAAAAAATGCATCTCCATACTTCATACCTTTTCTTAGCCAAAACATCCAGCTTGCCTTGCATAGTGATGTTTCCCTTAGTTTTTCTAAGTAGTTTTAATTACGTATATTAATTAGAATTCTTAACCCTTAAAAACCTTAACTTCTAGTGAAAACTAAGAGGTAAGCAATTGTGAATTGTTATAGAAGTATACTGTAGATTGGAAAATTTCTGAATAAATTTCATAATTTCTAGAAGCATATGCTTTCTCATAGTATAAATTTTTTAATGTGGTACATGTCTGCTGACAGATCCAAGTATCTTTAGTTTCTCTGTAGTGAGAAGTCAAGGGTGAATAAACCTATGTTTGGTAATTAATCTTTCCATATTTTATCTTATTTGGAAATGATGCAGATATTCATTGAATTTCTATCATTTGTCTTAACTTAGAAAAACTCTAAGGTTTCAGGTTCCAAAAGGATTTGAGTAACTCTTTAAGTAGACATACCATAAAACATAATTACTGTAGAAAAAGTTCACTTAATGTTTATCCCACTTATGTCTATTTAATTTACTTTTTAAATTTTTTTATTTTTTTCTTTTTTAAAAATAAATTATTTATTTGTTTTTGGCTGCATTGGGTCTTTGTTGCTGCATGCAGGCTTTCTCTAGCTGCAGTGAGTGGGGGCTACTCTTCGTTGTGGTGCACGGGCTCCTCATTGCGGTGGCTTCTCTTGTTGCAGAGCACGGGCTCTAGGCACACGGGCTTCAGTAGTTGTGGCTAGCAGGCTCTAGAGCGCAGGCTCAGTAGTTGTGGTGCATGTGCTTAGTTGCTCCACGGCATGTAGGATCTTCCCGGACCAGGGCTCTAACTCATGTCCCCTGCATTGGCGGGCAGATTCCTAACCACTGCACCACCAGGGAAGTCCTAATTTACCTCTTCTTAACAATCATATTCAGATTACTCATGAAAATTTCATGAAACATTTAAAAAGCTAGCCATAATGACAGATTTTCAGGAGAGAGAATGTGAGCTTTAAAAAAAATTTTTTTTATATTGGAGTAGAGTTGCTTTCCAATGTTGTCTTAGTTTCGGGTGTACAGCAAAGTGATTCAGTTATACATACACAGATACCCATCCTTTTTCAGATTATTTTCCCATATAGGTTATTACAGAATACTGAGTAGAGTTCCCTGTGCTATACCATAGGTTGTTGTCAATTATTTTATATATAGCAGTATGTATACATTTATCCCAGACTCCTAATTTATCCCTCCCCCAACCTTTCCCCTTTGGTAACCATAATTTTGTTTTCAAAGTCTGTGAGTCTGTTTCTGTTTTGTACATAAGTTCATTATTACCATTTTTTTTAGATTCCACATATGAGTGATATCATATGGTATTTGTCTTTCCCTGACTTAACTTCACTTAGTATGATAATCTCTAGGTCCACCCATGTTGCTGCAAATGGTATTATTTAATTCTATTTAATGGCTGAGTAATATTCTGTTATATGTATGTACCACATCTTCTTTATCCGTTCCTCTGTCGATGGACACTTAGGTTGCTTCCATGTCCTGGCTCTTGTAAATAGTGCTGCAATGAACATTGTGGTACATGTCTCTTTTTGAATTACAGTTTTCTCAGGGTATATGCCCAGTAGTGGGATTGCTGGGTCACATGGTAGTTCTACTTTTAGTTTTCTAAGGAACCTCCATACTGTTCTCCATAGTGGCTGTACCAATTCACATTCCCACCAACAGTGTAGAAGGGTTCCCTTTTCTCCACACCCTCTCCAGCATTTACTGTTTGTATGATTTTTTGTTTGTTTTTTTGAATTTTTGAATTTTATTATTTTTTTATACAGTAGGTTCTTATTAGTCATCAGTTTTATACACATCAGTGTATACATGTCGATCCCAATTGCCCAGTTCATCACACCACCACCCCCAACCCCCCCCACGGCTTCCCCCCTTGGTGTCCATACGTTTGTTCTCTACATCTGTGTCTCAACTTCTGCCCTAGAAACTGGTTTATCTGTACCATTTTTCTAGGTTCCACATACATGTGTCAATAATACGATATTTGTTTTTCTCTTTCTGACTTACTTCACTCTGTATGACAGACTCTAGATCCATCCACGTCTCAACAGATGACCCAATTTTGTTCCTTTTTATGGCTGAGTAATATTCCGTTGTATGTATGTGCCACATCTTCTTTATCCGTTCCTCTGTCGATGGGCATTTAGGTTGCTTCCATGACCTGGCTATTGTAAATAGTGCTGCAATGAACATTGGGGTGCATGTGTCTTTTGGAATTATGGTTTTCTCAGGGTATATGCCCAGTAGTGGGATTGCTGGGTCGTATGGTAGTTCTATTTTTAGTTTTTTCAGGAACCTCCATACTGTTCTCCATAGTGGCTGTATCTATTTACATTCCCACCCACAGTGCAAGAGGGTTCCCTTTTCTCCACACCCTCTCCAGCAGTTGTTGTTTGTAAATTTTCTGATGATGCCCACTCTAACTGGTGTGAGGTGGTACCTCATTGTAGTTTTGGTTTGCATTTCTCTAACGATTAGTGATGTTGAGCAGCTTTTCATGTGCTTCTTGGCCATCTGTATATCTTCTTTGGAGAAATGTCTATTTAGGTCTTCTGCCCATCTTTGGATTGGGTTGTTTGTTTCTTTAATATTGAGCTGCATGAGCTGTTTATATATTTTGGAGATTAATCCTTTGTCGGTTGCTTCATTTGCAAATATTTTCTCCCATACTGAGGGTTGTCTTTTGGTCTTGTTTATGGTTTCCTTTGCTGTGCAAAAGCTTTTAAGTTTCAGCAGGTCCCATTTGTTTATTTTTGTTTTTATTTCCACTACTCTAGGAGGTGGATCAAAAAAGATCTTGCTGTGATTTATGCCAAAGAGTGTTCTTCCTATGTTTTTCTCTAAGAGTTTTATAGTGTCCTGTCTTACATTTAGGTCTCTAATCCATTTTGAGTTTATTTTTGTGTTTGGTGTTAGGGAGTGTTCTAATTTCATTCTTTAACATGTAGCTGTCCAGTTTTCCAAGCACCACTTACTGAAGAGACTGTCTTTTCTCCACTGTATATCCTTGCCTCCTTTGTCATAGATTAGTTGACCATAGGTGTGTGGGTTTCTCTCTGGGCTTTCTATCTTGTTCCATTGATCTATGTTTCTGTTTCTGTGCCAGTACCATATTGTCTTGATTACTGTAGCTTTGTAGTATAGTCTGAAGTCAGGGAGTCTGATTGCTCCAGCTCTGTTTTTTTCCCTCAAGACTGCTTTGGTTATTCGGGGTCTTTTGTGTCTCCATACAGATTTTAAGATTTTTTGCTCTGTAAAAAAATGCCATTGGTAATTTGATAGGGATTGCATTGAATCTGTAGGTTGCTTTGGGTAGTATAGTCATTCTCACAATATTGATTCTTCCAATCCAAGAACATGGCATATCTCTCCATCTGTTGGTATCCTCTTTAATTTCTTTCATCAGTGTCTTATAGTTTTCTGCATACAGGTCTTTTGTCTCCCTAGGTAGGTTTATCCCTAGGTATTTTGTTCTTTTTGTTGCAATGGTAAATGGGAGTGTTTCCTTAATGTCTCTTTCAGATTTTTCATCATTAGTGTATAGAAATGCAAGAGATTTCTGTGCATTAATTTTGTATCCTGCAACTTTACCAAATTCATTGATTAGCTCTAGTAGTTTTCTGGTGGCATTTTTAGGATTTTCTATGTATAGTATCATATCATCTGCAAACAGTGACAGTTTTACTTCTTCTTTTCCAATTTGGATTCCTTTTATTTATTTTTCTCCTCTGACTGCTGTGGCTAGGACTTCCAAAACTATGTTGAATAACAGTGGTGAGAGTGGACCTCCTTGTCTTGTTCCTGATCTTAGAGGAAATGCTTTCAGTTTTTCACCATTGAGAATGATGTTTGCTGTGGGTTTGTTGTATATGGCCTTTATTATGTTGAGGTAGGTTCCCTCTATGCCCACTTTCTGGAGAGTTTTTATCATAAATGGGTGTTGACTTTTGTCAAAAGCTTTTTCTGCATCTATTGAGATGATCATATGGTTTTTATTCTTCAATTTGTTAATATGGTGTATCACATTGATTTGCATATATTGAAGAATCCTTGCATCCCTGAGATAAATCCCACTGGATCATGGTGTATGATCCTTTTAATGTGTTGTTGGATTTTGTTTGCTAGTATTTTGTTGAGGATTTTTGCATCTATATTCATCAGTGATATTGGTCTATAATTTTCTTTTTTTGTAGTATCTCTGTCTGGCTTTGGTATCAGGGTGATGGTGGCCTCATAGAATGAGTTTGGGAGTGTTTCTTCCTCTGCAGTTTTTTGGAAGAGTTTGAGAAGGATGGGTGTTAGCTCTTCTCTAAATGTTTGATAGAATTCACCTGTAAAGCCCTCTGATCCTGGACTTTCGTTTGTTGGAAAATTTTTAATCACAGTTTCAATTTCATTACCTGTGCTTGGGCTGTTCATATTTTCTATTTCTTCCTGGTTCAGTCTTGGAAGGTTATACCTTTCCAGGAAATGTATCCATTTCTTCCAGGTTGTCCATTTCATTGGCATAGAGTTGCTTGTAGTAGTCTCGTAGGATGCTTTGTATTTGTGGTGTCTGTTGTAACTTCTCCTTTTTCATTTCTAATTCTATTAATTTGAGTCTTCTCCCTTTTTTTCTTGATGAGTCTGGCTAATGGTTTATCAATCTTGTTTATCTTCTCAAAGAACAAGCTTTTAGTTTTATTGATCTCTGCTATTGTTTTGTTTCTAGTTCATTTATTTCTGCTCTGATCTTTATGATTTCTTTCCTTCTGCTAACTTTGGGTTTTGTTTGTTGTTCTTTCTCTAGTTCCTCTAGGTGTAAGGTTAGATTGTTTGAGATTTTTCTTGTTTCTTGAGGTAGGCTTGTATAGCTATAAACTTCCCTCTTAGAACTGCTTTTGCTGCATCCCATAGGTTTTGGATCATCATGTTTTCATTGTCATTTGTCTCTAGGTATTTTTTCATTTCCCCTTTAATTTCTTCAGTGATCTGTTGGTTATCTAGTAACAGACTGTTTAGCCTCCATGTGTTTTGTGTTTTTTACATTTTTTTCCCTGTAATTCATTTCTTATCGCATAGCATTGTGGTCAGAAAAGATGCTTGATATGATTTCAGTTTTCTTAAATTTACTGAGGCTTGATTTGTGACCCAAGATGTGACCTATCCTGAAGAATGTTCTGTGCGCACTTGAGAAGAAAGTGTAATCTGCTGTTCTGGGATGGAATGTCCTATAAATAGCAATTAAATGTATCTGGTCTATTGTGTCATTTAAAGCTTCTGTTTCCTTATTTTTTTTTTTATTTTGGATGATCTGTCCATTGGTGTAAGTGAGGTGTTAAAGTCTGCCACTATTATTGTGTTACTGTCGATTTCCTCTTTTATAGCTGTTAGCAGTTGCCTTATGTATTGAGGTACTCCTATGTTGAGTGCATAAATATTTACAATTGTTATATCTTCTTCTTGGATTGATCCCTTGATCATTATGTGGTGTCTTTCCTTGTCTCTTGTAACACTCCTTAAAGTCTATTTTATCTGATATGAGTACTACTCCAGCTTTCTTTTGATTTCCATTTGCATGGAATATCTTTTTCCATCCCCTCACTTTCAGTCTGTATGTGTCCCTAGGTCTGAAGTGGGTCTCTTGTAGACGGCATATATATGGGTCTTGTTTTTGTATCCATTCAGCGAGCCTGTGTCTTTTGGTTGGAGCATTTAATCCATTAACATTTAAGGTAATTATCACTATGTATGTTCCTATGACCATTTTCTTAATTGTTTTGGGTTTGTTTTTGTAGGTCCTTTCCTTCTCTTGTGTTTCCCACTTAAGAGAAGTTCCTTTGGCATTTGTTGTAGAGGTGGTTTGGCGGTGCTGAATTCTCTTAGGTTTTGCTTGTCTGTAAAGCTTTTGATTTCTCCATCGAATCTGAATGAGATCCTTGCTGGGTAGAGTAATCTTGGTTGTAGGTTCTTCCCTTTCATCACTTTAAATATGTCCTGCCACTCCCTTCTGGCTTGTAGAGTTTCTGCTGAGAAATCAGCTGTTAACCTTATGGGAGTTCCCTTGTATGTTATTTGTCATTTTCCCTTGCTGCTTTCAATAATTATTCTTTGTCTTTAATTTTTGCCAATTTGATTACTGTGTCTCGGTGTGTTTCACCTTGGGTTTATCCTGTATGGGACTTGCTGTGCTTCCTGGACTTGGATGGCTATTTCCTTTCCCATTTTAGGGAAGTTTTCGACTATAATCTCTGCGAATATTTTCTCTGGTCCTTTCTCTCTCTCTTCTCCTTCAGGGACCCCTATAATGCGAATGTTGTTGCATTTAATGTTGTCCCAGAGGTCTCTTAGGCTGTCTTCATTTCTTTTCCTTCCTTTTTCTTTAGTCTGTTCCACAGCAGTGAATTCCACCATTCTGTCTTCCAGGTCACTTATCCGTTCTTCTGCCTCAGTTATTCTGCTATTGATTCCTTCTAGTGTAGTTTTCATTTCAGTTATTGTATTGTTGTTCATCTCTGTTTGTTCTTTAATTCTTGTAGGTCTTTGTTACACCGATCTTTGCTTCTGTTCTTTTTCCAAGGTCCGGGATCATCTTCACTCTCATTGTTCTGAATTCTTTTTCTGGAAGGTGGCCTATCTCCACTTCATTTAGTTGTTTTTCTGGGGTTTTATCTTGTTCTTTCATCTGGTACATAGTCCTCTGCCTTTTCATCTTGTCTATCTTTCTGTGAATGTGGTTTTTGTTCCACAGGCTGCAGGATTGTAGTTCTTCTTGCTTCTGCTTTCTGCCCTCTGGTGGATGAGGCTATCTAAGCGGCTTGTGTAAGTTTCCTGATGGGAGGGACTGGTTGTGGGTAGAGCTGACTGTTGGTTTGGTGGGCAGAGCTCAGTAAAACTTTAATCCACTTGACTGCTGATGGGTGGGGCTGGGTTCCCTCCCTGTTGGTTGTTTGGCCTGAGGCAAGCCAACACTGGAGCCTACCTGGGCTCTTTGGTGGGGCCAATGACAGACTCTGGGAGGGGCTCATGCCAAGGAGTACTTAGCAGAACTTCTGCTGCTGGTGTCCTTGTCCCCATGGTGAGCCACAGCCACCCCCTGCCTCTGCAGGAGACCCTCCAACACTAGCAGGTAGGTCTGGCTCAGTACCCCCCTGGGGTCACTGCTCCTTCCCCTGGGTCCCAATGCGCACATTACTTTGTGTGTGCCCTCCAAGAGTGGAGTCTCTGTTTCCCCCAGTCCTGTCAAAGTCCTGCAATCAAATCCCACTAGGCTTCAACATCTGATTCTCTAGAAATTCCTCCTCCTGTTGCCGGACCCTCAGGTTGTGAAGCGTGACGTGGGGCTCAGAACCTTCACTCCAGTGGGTGGACTTCTGTGGTATAAGTGTTCTCCAGTCTGTGAGTCACCCACCCAGCAGTTATGGGATTTGATTTTACTGTGATTGCACCCCTCCTACCATCTCATTGTGGCTTCTCCTTTGTCTTTGGATGTGGGGGTACCCTTTCTGGTGGGCTCCAGTGTCCTCCTGTTGATGATTGTCCAGCAGCTAGCCATGACTCTGGCGTTCTCACAATAGGGAGTGAGAGCACGTCCTACTCTGCCATCTTGGTTCGTCTTTTCTGTTTGTACGATTTTTGATGGTCATTCTGACCAGTGTGAGGTGATGTTATAGAGCTTTTTTTAAACAAATTAATTTTGGCAGTACAACCCAGAGGTAGAAAAAAGGTCACATATACATAACATGCATCCAAAGACATACATAGACCCACAGAGACCTTATAGCTTCCATTCCAAATTTTAGCCATGAATAAGATACAACAATACAAAACTCACTTGTGTATAAATAATGATTGAATCCAAATTGTGTCCGGCAGATGGAACAAGTTAGGATTAACCTGCTCCAGTGGCTAAAGCTTTTTACTAATATTTTCGGAGAAGACTTTAAAGATTTGTATTTGTCCCTGACAAGTAATATTATGGAGGCTATGGAGTAGATTTTGTGCAATGGAGCTTTTAAGGCAGTTGCATTATTAAAAGCATCCCCCCCCCTTTTTCTTGTCTTAGGTGATTATGAGCACTGTTTTACTTACCATGTCTTTGAAATATAATCTCCCCAGGAGCTAAGATTTACATCTTCAAGGGACAGAGAAAGATTGTAAGTTTTCTCCTAGGAGTTTTAGTGCCCTTTGGATCATTTCAGGAATCCCAATAAAAGGTAGTGGCACCCCCCCCCCAGTAATTAGGGGGATGCACCCTGTAAAAAGAATTCTCTGGACTCAGGGTCAAAGGGGGCCCATTCAGGGTTGGAAATGAAGAAGGGGTCATTTGGGTCACTCTGGTCATGGAAACCATCAACCCATTGGACTGTGCCAATTTTGTGCAGCAGGAGATGGTTCTTGTCTTAATGTTTTCCATTCACTGTGATGCTTAGCAGTGATCACTGTGGTGGAAGGATGGGGATGGTGCTAGGCAATAAATATCCAAGTAAGGAGAGGGACGGCCCTGGTACAGGTATCAGTGGCTCTAGGAACCTTTGCCTTCCCTTTTCCCTCCTCCTCCTCATTAGAGGCCCCGATAATCTCGTCAGCTTTTCTTTTGGTGGCAGGAATGTCTCATGAGGCATGTTTCTCCATTCTGCCTCATTCAGGGGAAAGCTGAGGGGCTCGGGATCTGTGGTATCATAGAGGAGAGGAGCAGGTTATAGATTTTAGGATCTTCAGGGATACCAACCAGTTAACACGTTTTGGCAGCCATGAGTAACAATTCAGAGCTTGTTCCCCCCCAAAAACACAAAAACCTGCAATGGCCAGTTAGCTTCCCCTTCTTCCTGCTGCATAAAATCTTTAAGAAAGGTTTGAATTTAGTTAAGGTATAGTTTCTGATCTGTTTCTGTTGTACTTCTTGATTTTTTCCTATTGCCTCAGTCTTAAGTATTATTATTGGAAAATTCTGAATGACATCACTGTGAGCCCTTTTTGTGGGCAGCTGCTTTCCTTTCCAGGGTGTGCCTCCACTAGCATGATATGCACAAGGTCTTTGGGAAAAGCCTCTGGAGCATAATACCACAATCTTGGCGTGTTGGTATGCTGGCACTGAGTAATGCCCTGGAAGCTTCCATGGGGTTTTACATTTATCAAGGAGCTAGTACACCTCCTTAGACTTGTTAGGAGCTGCTGGCACCAGGTGTTCAGGACAGGACATTTATAAATATTTGTCCATTAATTGTTTAGCAACATGATGGCAGGGATGATTATCTCATCAGGTCTGGGAGGTGAAGAGCAACAGTAGTGAGTGAAGTAGTGACACAGAGACTGTGGGCCTCTGTTGTATTTTCCCTTTTGTGTTGCCATCAGTTTCCTGTCAGGAGGCTATTTCACTGTTCTGGGTTAAGGCTCACAGTTCAAGCATGACCCACCAACTCAATTTTCACAAGAAGAAGTCTCCTATCTTCCTTACCTATAGGAATCCTTTCATCCTGCCTTTAACCTAGAGCCTCTCCTTGGTCAGTGACAATAGCCTGGTGATCCAGTCCACCTTCCTAAGTTCTCCTTGGCCTTGAGGTATGGAGTACCCTCACACACATTCATAGTCTATTAAAGCCTCTACAATTAGTGGCCTAACCACCTTATTAGACCATATGCCCTTGATTACACTGCTCTGGGTATATTGTTGAGTTATTATAGCAGCCATGATACACAAGCAACATGCAACAGAGGCAGTATGTGAAAGCACATAGCAGCTCAACAGACCTCAGGTAAGCAGTGCCCTTTCTCAGATGGGGTCACCCACCTGAGTTGGTTAGATCATGGTGTGTGATCCTTTTCATATATTGTTGAAATCAGTTTGCTCGTATTTTGTTGAGGATTTTTGCATCTGTGTTCATCAGGGATATTGGCCTGTAACTTTCTTTTCTTGTAGCATCCTTGTCTGGTTTTGGAGTCAGGGTTATGCTCACCTTGTAAAATGAGTTTGAAAGTGTTCCCTCTCCTTTTTTTTGGAAGCCTTTGAGAAGAATTGGTACTAACTCTTCTTTGAATGTGTTGTATACTTCACCAGTGAAACTGTCTGGTCCTTGTCTTTTGCTGGGAGGTTTTTTGTTTAATAATCTCTGGTTTAATCATCTCTAATTTAATTACTAGTAATTGGTCTGTTCAGATTTTCTTTCTTTATGATCCTGTCTTGGTGTTTGTATGTTTCTAGGAATTTATCCATTTCTTCTAGGTTGTCAAATTTGTTGGCAGGTAATTGTTCATAGTAGTCTCTTACATACTTTGTGTTTCTGTGGTATCAGTTGTTATGTGTCCTGTTTCATTTCTGATTTTATTTTAGTCCTCCCTTTTTCTTGGTGAGTCTAAAGGCTTGTCAACTTTATTAGTTTTTCAAAGAACCAGCTCTCAGTTTCACTGATTTTTCTATTGTCTTTTTTAGTCCCTATTTCATATATTTCCACTCTGATCTTTGTTATTTCCTTCCTTCTACTAACTTTGGCCTTACTTTTTCCTTTTTTCTAGTTCACTGAGGTATAAAATTAATTAGGTTGTTTACAATTTTTGTTTCTTGATGTAGGAATTTATTACAATGAACTTCCCTTTAGAACTGCTTTTGCTGCATCCCATACGTTTTGGTATGTTTTATTACCATTTCATTTGTCCCAGGAATTTTTTTTCTCTTTGATTTCTTCATTGACCCATTGGTTGTTCACATGTTGTTTAATCTCGACATATTTCTGAATTTTCCAGTTTTCTTCTTGTAACGGACTTCTAGTTTCATCCCACTGTGGTTGGAAAAGATGCTTGATAGCAGCTTTCAGTCTTCTTAATATATTAAGGTTTGTTTTGTGGCCTAACATATGAACTATTCTGGAAGAAATTATATGTGCACTTAACAAGAATGTGTATTCTGTTGCTTTTGGATGGAATGATCTCTCAAGTCCATCTGTTCTAATGTATCATTTAAGGCTGATGTTTCCTTATTGATGTTCTGTCTGGTTGACCTATCCATTGATGAAAGTGAGGTATAAAAGTCCCCTACTATCATTGTACTGCTATTTCTCCCTTTAGGGCGGTTAATCTTGGCTTTATACATTGACATGCTCCGATGTTGGGTGCATAAATATTTACAAATGGTATATACTCCTGTTGGACTGACCCCTTTATGTAACGCCCTTCTTTCTCTCTTATTACAGTGTGTGTTTTAAAGTCTATTTTGTCTGGTGTAAGTATAGCTACCCCAGCTTTCTTTTGGTTCCTATTTGCATGGAGTATCTTTTTCCATCCCTTCACTTTCAGTCTGTGTGTCCTTACATGCAAGGTGAGTCTCTTGAAGGCAGCATATAGATAGGTCTTTTTTTTTAATGCATGCAGCCACTCTGTCTTTTGATTACAGACTTTAGTCCGTTTACATTTAAAGTAATGAATTATAGGTATATACTTATTGCTGTTTTGTTAATTGTTTTCTTACCGTTTTATAGTTCTCTATTCATTTCTTCTGTTCTTTTCCTTTGTGATTTGATGATTTTCTTTAGTAGTACGCTTAGATTTCTTTTGCTTTATCTTGTGTGTCTACCATGAGGCTTACATATAGCAACTTATAACAACTTAACAGTCTATATTTTAACTTTGAACACATTCTGAAGTTCTACATTCTTACTCCTCCCCCCTCCACATTATGCTTCTCATATCACATTTTACATCTCTTTATCTTCTATATCCCTTACATACTGTTGACCCTTGAATAACATGGGTTTGAACTGCCCAGGTCCACTTACTTACACATGGATTTGTTTTCACTAAATATATACTATAGTACTACACAATGTACAGTTGGTTGACTCCACAGATGTGGAACTGGTATATGCAAATTTTCAAGTGGGTGGAGGGTCAGCACACTTAACCCCTGTATTGTTCAAGGGTCAACTATAATGTCTGTCTGTCGTTATTTTTTACTACTTTTGTCCTTTAACATTCATACTAGCTTTAATCCACCATTTTACTATATATTTACCAGTGAGATTTATCCTTTCATATGCTTTCTTGTTACTAATTAGTGCCTTTTTTCAGCTTAAAGAAAAATTCCTTTAACATGTCCTGTAAGGCTGATGATGAACTCCTTTACCTTTTGCTTGTCCAGTAAACTCTTTCTGTCTAACTATCAATACTTAGATGATTCTTGGTTGGAAGTTTTTCTTTCAGCACTTTGACTATATCATGCCACTCCCTTCTGGCCTGCAGCATTTCGGCTAAAATACCTACTGCTGGTCTTACCGGGGTTCCCTTGTATGTTACAAATTGTTTTTCTCTTGCTGCTTTTAAAAGTCTCTCCTTAACTTTTATCAATATAATGTGTCTTGGTGTGTGTCTCTTTGGGTTCATCTTGTTAGTTTGGAACTCCCTAGGCTTCCCAATCTGGATGTCTGTTTCCTTCCCCAGGTTAGGGAAGTTTGAGCCATTATTTCTTCAAAATATCTTTCCATCCCTTTCTCTCTCTTTCCTCCTCCTGGCACCTCCCTAAAATGTGAATGTTAAGTCAGCTTGATGTCCCCACAGTCCCTTAAGCTATCATCTTCATTCTTTTTTTCTTTTTGCTGCTCTGACTGGGTGAGTTCCACTGCCCTGTCTTTGAGTTCACTGACCTTTTTTGCTTCATCTAGTCTGCTGTTGAACCCCACTAGTGTATTCTTCAGTACAGTTATTGTATCCTTCAGCTCTGTGACTTCCTTTTAAAGTTATCACTGAGTTTATCCATTCCTTACCTGATGTTCCTGAGTACAGCAACATCTTTATGACCATTATTTATTTTGAACTCTTTATCAGATAACTAAGTCACTTACCTGTTTCATTAAGGAGTTTTTTCTGAGGTTTTTATCTTGTTTCATTTGCAACATATTCCTCTGTTTCTTCATTTTCCTTGACTCTTTGTATTGGTTTCTATATAGTAGATGAATCAACCACCTCTCTCAGTCTTGAAGGAGTGGCCTCATGTAGGAGATGAACCTTATCATTCAACCCTGCGCTAGCTCTTGGTTGTCTCTCAAACACACAAATATGATATCACAACCAGCAATCATGAGAAGAGGAGAGTACAAATGCAGGATATTGGAAATGCATTTGAAATTAAAGACCAGTAACTTTTAAAACAATCTTATTTATATATAGACTGCTATATCAAAACCTCATGGGAACCACAAACCAAAAATGTACAATAGATAGATACACACAAAAAAAGAAAAAGGAATCCTAACACAACACTGAAGATAGATAGTCAACAAATCACAAGAGGACAGACCAAAAGAGGAAGGGAAGAAAAGAGACCTTCACCACAAAATCCAAAACAAAATGGCAATAAGAACATACATATCAATAATTGCCTTAAATGTAAAAAAGGACTAAATGCTCCAACCAAAAGACACAGACTAGCTGAATGGATCCAAAAACAAGACCCATATATATGCTGTCTACAAGAGACCCACTTCAGACCTAGGGACACATACAGACTGAAAGTGAGGGGATGGAAAAAGGTATTCCATGCAAATGGAAATCAAAAGACAGCTGCAGTAGCAATACTCATATCAGACAAAATAGACTTTAAAGAATGTTAAAGAGACAAGGAAGGACGGACACCACATAATGATCAAGGGATCAATCCAAGAAGAAGACAGAACACGTAAATACATATGCATCCAACATAGGAGTACCTCAATATATAAGGCAAATGCTAACAGCCATAAAAGGGGAAATCACCAGTAACACAATAGTAGTGGGGGACTTTAACACCCCACTTTCATCAATAGACATCATCCAGATAGAAAATCAATAAGCAAACACAGGCCTTAAATGACACACTAGACCAGATGGACTTAATTGAAACTTATAGAGCATTCCATCCAAAAGCAGCAGAATACACATTCTTCTCAAATGCACATGGAACATTCTCCAGAATAGGTCACATGCTGGGCCACAAAGCAAACCTCAGTTTAAAATTAAGAAAATTGAAATAATATCAAGCATCTTTTCCAACCACAATGCTATGAGATTAGAAATCAACTACAAGGAAAAATGTGTAAAAAAAACACAAGCACATGGAGGCTAAAAAATATGCTACTAAATAACCAATGGATCACTTAAGAAATCAATACCTAGAGACAAATGAAAATGAAAGCATGACAATCCAAAACCTATGAGACGCAGCAAAAGCAGTTCTAAGAGAGAAGTTTATAGCAATACAATCTTACCTCAGGAAACAGGAAAAATCTCAAACAACCTTATGCCTAAAGCAAACAGAGAAAGAAGAAACAAAACCCATAGTAGAAGGAAAGAAATCATAAAGATCAGAGTAGAAATAAATGAAATAGAGATGAAGAAAAGATCAATGAAACTAAAACTGGTTCTTTGAGAAGATAAACCTTTAGCCAGATTCATCAAGAAAAAAAGGGAGAGGGCTCAAATCAATAAAATTAGAAATGAAAAAGGAGAAGTTACAGCACATGCCACAAAGGATCATGAAAGATTACTACAAGCAACTCTATGCCAATAAGATGGACAGATTCTTTAAAAGGCACAATCTCCCATGACTGGACCAGGAAGAAGTAGAAAATATGAACAGACCAATCGTAAGTACTGAAATTGAAACTGTGATTTAAAAACTCCCAAGAAACAAAAGTCCAGGACCAGATGGCTTCACAGTCAAATTCTATCAAACATTTAGAGAAGAGTTAACACCTACCCTTCTCCAACTCTTCCCAAAAATTGCAGAGGAAGGAACACTCCCAAATTCATTCTATGAGGCCACCATCACCCTGATTCCAAAACCAGACAAAGATCCTACAAAAAAAGAAAATTACAGGCTAGTGTCACTGATGAACATAGATGCAAAAATCCTCAACAAAATACTGGCAAACTGAATCCAACAATACATTAAAAGGATCATACACCACCATCAAGTGGGATTTATCCCAGGGATGCAAGGGTTTTTCCATATCTGAAATGATTGTCAGACCTGTCTGGTCCCTTCAGATTACATTTATTATCTGTGTAATTTTAGCCTTATCTAAAACTACTGAATCCCTTTCATCTTTTTCATTAAAATTTTTTCTTCATTAAACAAATTTTCATTCTCTTTAAAGCACTGTTTTACCAAGTCTTTTATATTATAATATTTTTATTAGTTATAATATCACATTGTAATATATCATTATTATATTACACTTAGTTATAAATTATTTTCCATGCAAGTTAAATTTGATCCTTACATGTAATCTGAAAGATCCAGACCCAGGGTTAAGAAATGACAAAAGTAAAAGCCATCATGGAAAGAAGGAACAAAACAAAACAAGCATCAGTAACAACAAAACCTGTGTTACCTCACATTGGAGATCAATCATACCTTCTTCATAAAGCAGGCTGCTTGGCACTCACCTGGTGGGCAAGTCTTAATCCATATGAATACCTTCTGCAGTAAAGATTAAGGTTTTTTACCAAGTCTTGAAATCATTTATTTGCTCTTTCTGAATATGTTCTGGCTGTTTTCAGTAAGATAGATAGAGAATAATCTAAAGAGCTCAGAAAGACATAAACTGGGTTTATTTGTTTGAATGGCAGTTGTAGTATTTTACTTGATCTCATGTGACTATTTCTCCAATTCTCTTGCCTCAAAGACAAAGTTAGGCTAGTTTCCCAAGAAATAAATCTGTCAGTACCTTTTATTCAGATCAATGTTACTTGCTTTCAACTCCACATTTAACATGATGAGAAGATTGAATTTTCTAGGAAAGTGTCCAGGTTTAAAAAACCTTATACATCAGGGCAGATTGCTTTTTGGTTTGCTCTGACGCCAGGCCTGTGGCATTCAAATCCCAGCCCCAACATTTGTGTGTTAAATGACCTTGGTTTTATAATTTGGTAACATCTCTGAGCCTCCATTTCCTCATCTGCAAGTAGGGATGATAATTATACCTTCATTATTGGGTGTGGCTTAAGAATTGAGTTGCTATAGGTAAAGTAAAAATCAGTGTTGTAATTCCATTTTTGCCTAAGCTTTATTTTTAACCCTGGAAAATAAAAGTGTGACTTTGTTTTAAAGTTTTTTTCTCCCAAAGGAAAAAAATTTACTAGTCTGTAGATTTCTGAGCATGCCAAAGAAACTACAGAAATTGAATCACACAAGCCAAGCATGAAAAAAAAGAATCATTTTCATGTGCATCATTGATGCTCGATTATCCCAAAGTGACTGGACAAGATTAAAAAGCCACATTTTATTGTGTTTATCTAAGATTAGCATTAGATAATTATCTGAAATCACATATTTATTGTGTTTTGTGGTTAAGATTAAATGCGGGGGCGGGGGGAAGGAGATGATGATCTGAGAGATTAGGAAGAGAGGAGAAATCCTCATCTATATAGGTAAAGAAAATCGACTACAAATCAGATACTTGGTGGGTCTCTGTAAGTACATTATTAAAAAGTTTCTTGTGGTTTAGTACAGTTTGATTCCAAATTTCTAAAGAATGTGTATGTGTGTAAGGATTCGAATGTGAGTTGGAAGTAAGAGTAGATGTAAACCGAAAATGTTACTAGTGATTATATCTTTGCAATGTAATTCATTGCAGATGAGTGGTTTTCTCTTTTAGATGTTTCTGCATTAGTAAATTTTTATGTAATATATATTTTCTGTAATAAAGTTGGCAATCCTAAAAGTAACAATTATGCAAAAAGTTAATAGTGTACAGTTTTATTGTTTAAGAAAAGCTTCATGTATCTGTGTTTCATGAGTTTTCAACCTGTGATTATCAAGTGATTGTTTCACGAATAAAAATATAATTTCAAGTTTGGGGTATTGTCCTAAAATAAATGCTGTATGATTTGGGATTATACTGTCTCTAACCTTGGCTTGTTTTAATATTGCACCTTGTGTATTTTCATCTGTACATAGCCTTTAGTAAATACCATATTTCTTATAGCATATTGAAATTTTATCTTAGAATCACAGAATATTGTAATAATAATGTACCTTATAGGAGATTGAGTTCAGGGGTGGAACATTGATGACTGTAGGTCATTTGTTATACACAGTCAAAGCCTTTATGAGTAATAAAATATAGTACTATAAAACAAGCAGCTTTATAATGCCCACCGTCTTACTTTCTGCCAGATATTTAAATAGTATCAGTGACCTGTAGTGCCTGCAAATATTGTTTTTTTAAAAAAAAGCTATTATTGGCTAAGTTTAAGCCTTGAAAACAAAGTCTATAGCATTGGGGGTGGTGTTTGTACCAAGGTTTGGGATATAGATTAATCAGTCAGTTTGAAGCAGAGGCTTGATTATGATATACAAGAATTCATTATAATCACTACTACTTATTCAATGTTTATATGCTAGGGACTTACCTTAGATGCATTAGAGCTGTGTACTTTGGGGCTGGGGAGGAATATCTGGTAGAAGAGGATCCCAAACAGAACCATTAGAAAACAAGGCATTCATCTGTGAAGCATTTGAACAGCCAGAAATAGCACAATGATGATGGGATCCGTGAATGAGAAGCTCGTAATTGGACATGGAAAATGGTATTTAACTTAGATTTTAAAGGGAAGATTATGTGGTATATTTGGAAAAAGGAAAATTCCTTATGCTTTTTTTCCCCTTGTAATATGTCATAACTGAAAATACAAATAACACCAAGTCTTAAAGACTTTTGGTTCTGACTGACCATATTAGGGGAGGATCCAGAGTGAGCACCATGATTTGTAATTTCTTGTCAGGGAAAATATAGGCTGTAGGTCATCTGAACCAGCGAGTCTGGTTTTGGGTTTTGTTTTCGTCATGTTAATAGAACCCAGATATGTGTTCATTTGCTATCTATCTCCTATCTTTTGAGTACACTGATTTTCAATTCATTTCGTCTTGTATTTTCAGAAGGAGTTTTGGAACACTTACACAAAAGCACAACAAGGAGAGAGTAACAGAGGAAGTGACTGGTTTCAGTTTTACCTTACCTTTCCATTAATCTTTGGCCTCTTCATTATCCTCCTTGTCATTTTCCTAATCTGGAGATGCTTCCTAAGAAACAAAACTCGCCGACAGACGGTGACTGAAGGCCATATTCCTTTCCCTCAGAACCTCAATATTATCACTCCGCCTCCACCACCAGATGAAGTTTTTGATAGCAGCGGATTGTCGCCAGGCTTTCTGGAATATGTAGTTGGGCGCTCAGATTCCGTCTCCACTCGCCTGTCCAATTGCGATCCCCCACCGACCTATGAGGAAGCCACTGGTCAGGTGAACCTGCGGAGGAGTGAAACAGAACCTCATTTAGATCCACCCCCGGAGTATGAGGACATCATCAACTCCAACTCAGCCAGTGCCATTGCTATGGTGCCTGTGGTCACCACCATCAAATGAAACTGCACACTTCTTTTTATTATAATCATTTTTAAAATACTAATGAAAGAACTTTCTAGCACTTTACCACTACATAAATGTGCATTTGACTTATTGGATTCTGACAGCATACCACTTCACATCCTCTGATTTGATTTTCATTAGTTTTGTTTCCTACTATAAATTCATTATCCATGCTCATTTTTGCTAATGGAAATATGTTAAGAGGGAAAAATACTAGTGGAGGTCTTCATGTGAGGAGATGTACATGTGTGTACGTATATATGTTTATGTATATATGTACATATATGTGTTTGTACATCAGCCCAGTGTACGGGCAACTGTCTTAAAAAGTCATTAACATCTATCTAAATCACCTGTAAAGTTAGAACATTACTCACCAAAACCGGGGTGGGGGAGAAGGCACCAACAAGTTGTGTAACAGGTAGCAACATGCTGTTGAATTTTGAAAATAAGATGAACTTAGCATGTTTTCTAATTCTTACAGGCTTTTGTTAACCTTCTTCAACTACCTTAAAAGGAAAGAAAAATGCAAGCAGTCAATCTTGACTTTAGGAACATCTCAGAAGGCAACAGAGAAGGAAGGCACAATAAACAATACCTTGCTTATTTCAGTGGACAGCAAGAAAATCATGGGTCCTTAGTGGCATTTGGCTGGTTTCATAGGAGGGATTTTTGTTGCTGTTATTGACTGCCTCCCCCACAAAAATTAAACAGTATTTGCTCAGTATCTTTCCATGTCTCATGCTATTTGTATTAACATCTTGATGGAGTGGATTTCCTGGCAAAAGAATAATTTCTCAAGTAGATACACGTATTAATGACAGGGAACAGATGCAGATTTCTCCTTTGCCCATTGGCCACAGTATTGTTTTCTCGTTGTTTCATTGCCCTTTACTCCTTCTCCTACCACCACAGAATCTTCAAGCACCTAAGAATTTAGTTAAAATTCCTGAAATTATTTTCTTAATGTTTTTATATAGAGTGACGCCTTTGTCTCAAGATGATTAGGAGGCAATTTTCCATTAAATTAAGAACTGTGATTTTTATATTGTTCTCCAGTTGGTGGAGGAAGATTGCAAAGTCTGTGCTGTGCCACGTGCACAATAAATCTAGTTATACCTGCACACAGACCTCATTGTTGCTATTTCATTTTGTATTTTCATCAGATTTTTTTTAACTGCAGGATTTTTACTTTTCCCTTGGAGCAGGGGGAACAGGCTGTGAATAAACTGCCAACATAAACTGGCTCAGAAAGGAAAAATAAAAGTTATACATGCACTGATGGAAAATTCATTATATCGGTCAGGGAAATGTCTGTGCCACTCCCATGACTGCGTAGTGTTGAGCAGGGTTTGGAAGTGTCGTACCCTGCTGCCTCCATCTCCAGCCCACCCACACTCCCCCAAACCCAAGGAAGGAGGACCCTGAACTAAGGAGTCAGATGACCTGAATTCGAATTCCGCTCTGCCATACACTTGCCAGGCTACCTTGGCAAAGACCCACATCTGACCCTCAAATTTCTCCCCTCTGAAACAGCAATAGTATCCTTTGCCCTGCCTTTCTCCTGGGGCTTTAAAAGTATCTAATGAGGTGGTGTGCATGAAAGTCATTTGTAAGAAGTGAAGAGCTCTCTAAGTGAAAGGTCATAGCATCGTTCTCATTGCTCCTATGAAGGGAGAATTTTCTCCCCGTTTCCCTAAAATGTATCTGAGTTTTCACATAGCGAGGAAGTGTAGAGTAGGCGGCTCCATAAATGGCTAACGTGTTCCTAATCTGGGTGTGTGGGCTCTTAGTTAAACACCTGTCATTCTCTGGTCTCTACGGATGCTGCGCCTACCTAATGACGACTGCCAGCTCAGCACAAACAGGATTAAGCAAATGTTGGAAAGGGAACTAAGATGTCTATGTTTAGATAATAGGTTTTATAGCTTTCATGGACTAAAAATGAATAAATCTTGAACCTGGTCTCAGCAGAAATGACAATATTATTTTGAATTTGGTCATGAGTTCATGGTGATCTGTGGCTTCTATGTAAAGCTGAGAGTGGGAGTGTTTGAGCCAGTGATTTGTGTGCATGTGTGTAGGTATGTATTTTGGTTTATTTTTAAAACAAAAGTAAGGCTCCTTTTGTGTGGACTTTTTTGTCATTAATAACAGGCCTTAGATTAAACCAGCAGTTTTCAAAGTGTGGCCAGTGAACCCCTGGGTGTCCTTGAGAACCTTTGAGGGGATCTGTGGGATCAAAAGTATTCTCATAATAATAACCAAGACATTAGTTGTCTTTCCACTCTCTCTCTCTCAAAAAAGTAGTTAAAAATGTAAAAGCCATCTTCCCATGAATTTTTTTTTGTTTTAGAAAACATAACTATTTTCTTTAAAGTGTTATTTATGTTAGCATGCAATGGACTTTTTACTTTTTAAATGAATAAATACTTAAAAATTTTTTCAGTTTTACTTTCTTAGATGGCAAATACTGGTACATATAAACTCCATAAACAAAAGCTCTTTGGTGTCCATATCCCCAACAAATGTTGAGTATAAAAGGGTCTGGAGACCAAAAGTTTGAGAATTACAGGATTAGACAAAGAAGCAGGATGTTCTATTACTAAGTATGTATTCTTGCAATTTTATTTTACATTCTAAACTCCTGGTATTGGACTTAATGCTGCCTCTTAGAGATACCCGAATTTCAGTATAAGAATGAATGTTGATCCTTGAAGGAAAAGCCAAATGATTAAACTGATCAATGACTACAGCTTTTTAGACTGTTGGTCACAGACCACACTACTCCACAGTGATAACTGGCATCAGCCACAGGTCTCCTGGCAGCATTCAGGTGATAATGACAGGATAAGTAAATTTTTAAGATAAACAAAATAAATACTTTCTTCAAGAAACAGTCTCTTCGGTTACTTTGTTTTGTTTGATATTGGTTTGGGTTTGACATTTTTAGAAACCCTTTTGCTACCCCATCTGGTTTTATAAACTGCGTTTCTTAACATTTGTTATAATTAAAGGGGCTTATCTGGAATAACATATATTTTTTATGCTTTGGCCTTTCTTACCTGACTATTACATTCACCTTTGATTATTTTTAATAAAGGTTTATTTTTACAGATATATTTAGTACCTTCCTTAAGCAGTAACTAAATTGAATCAACCAATGTGCATTTAAATGAAAGAATGAGCTTCCGGGTCTTCCAGTGGACCCGTTTCCAGGCCTCCACATGCACTGCTTGTGTCTGGAATCCTAGAACTGGCACTTTTCTGCCTCCCTGCTTTGAATGTTACAATGAACTGTTATCTGTTGAAAGTAAATTAAATGATTTCTTGTTTTCCTATTGACCAGTACAAATACAGATGCTGTGTTTGATTCACTGTTACTGATGACTTCAAGATTGATGATCTGAGAGGATAACTGTGGAGGTAGCTTTAACTTGGTTCTGTGTAAATAGCATGTATTTTATAATATTACACATTTTTAAACACTTGGTTTACATTAAATTATGGTATTTAACTATTTTTATGTTTATTCTAGGTAAGGTTTTTCTTATGTTTCTGTGTTTTTGGTATGCTAAATAAAGCTATTTTTAAACCCAAGCAATTTCTTCTGCCATGTGTTAACTATATTATGGTTAGGTGATAAACAAGCTCTTATTGTGATGTTTTTAACATGGTAAAATTATTACATTTTTTCTTATGAATTTAGGGAATATTGGTCAGTAAAGAAATCAAAAATTACCTGGTGAAAACTTCAGGCTGTTCTCAGCATAAGAAAGAACCATCTGTACTAGTTGTGAATGATGCTGGAATGATACAAAATGGGAACACTTGCTCCAAAGGGATACACTGAGTTCCCTGCTATAGTGTGGTTTGTAAATTACTGGGACTAGTGTTGTCTGCAGATACAAAGGAGCTGGGTTTTTCCTCCTTAGCAGAATAGCTTGCATTTGACAGGAGAAAATGAGAAAGGAAAGCAAAGGATACAAACATATGTGACCACAGGGCATCTCCCTAAGTGCAGTTACCTCAAGACTAAAAGCTGATGTGCCATGTCATTAACCAAGCAAATGTAAATATGACTTGGGCTTTATGGTATAAAAAAATTTAAACTGTTTACTTATATCCAAGGAAGAATTTTAGGTATAAATTATAAGTTTAAATATACATTTTATAAGCATAAGTTTTCAGAGAATTGTCCAAAATGTCATAGAAAGGTACTTTTAAAAACATATAGCAATTTCTAAAACTTACATAACTTACATCTTAACACATCCATGAAACCCAACACCTGGATCAAGACATTTCCAGGACCCGAGAAGGCTCCCTGTTACCCCGCCCCCTCCTTAAAGAGAACACTATTCTCACTTTGATCATAAAATATCAGTTTTTAAAATTTCATACTTGTCTGAAGTCCATATGGACTTGCCCCTTTTCCTTTTAGTTTTTTTTTTTTTGCGGGACGCGGACCTCTCACTGTTGTGGCCTCTCCCGTTGTGGAGCACAGGCTCCAGATGCGCAGGCTCAGCGGCCATGGCTCACGGGTCCAGCCGCTCCACGGCATGTGGGATCTTCCCGGACCGGGGCACGAACCCGTGTCCCCTGCATCGGCAGGCAGACTCTCAACCACTGCGCCACCAGGGAAGCCCGCCCCTTTTCCTTTTTAAAAAAATTTCCAAAAACTTCAAGCTAGAAGTTCCAGAGCTGCTCTTCCATCTCTTGGCCCTCCTTGAACTCACCTACTCATTCTAAGCCTTTTCTACATACCTGAGGCTCTTTGAGGGCCAAAATTATGTTTAATGCTTTTAACTCTCTTCCACAAATACACCAAATACCTAAAAGTGAGGACTCTTCTAATACTATAAATTGACCAAACCATCAGTACCTTTCTGGCTGGTCCCCTTAATGCTTGTCTTCATCCTAAAATTCTTATCACATGCCATTTCCTTAAACTTTGTATGCTAACATTTTGTTCTCAGGAATTTTATTTACTTTATCTACTACTTTTTTTCCCTTTAGATCAAAACCTGCTATAATCTGGCCCCACAGGCTTATCCAACCTTATTTCCTTCCATAGCTCAGATGATAGATATTTACAAAAGTACCTACCTTGTGTTAGACAATAATGGGATTAGAAGGCAATGGTGCCTATAGCCCTTCTCCCTGGGGATGAGACTGGGATAACTTCCTAACCTTCTAATTTAGTGCAACCCTAATTCTACCCCATCTCACAGAGATTCTTTTTGCCCAAAGTTCTATGGTATTTATAATCAGTCATCTTTATCATGTAGTCCTTTATAGCAGGCTATGTTGTGACTTTTATAAGTTTTTAACAATGGAAACAATTTGAAATTTTTTTCATACAGCCCTAATATATTAAACAGATGAGACTATTGTGGTTGACTACAGAAGTGGGAAGCTTGGAACCTCACCATCTGTGACCTTCCTTGTCAATCCCCCTTCAAGTCAGTCCAAGTTCCCTCTGCAAACATTAGAATTTGATGAACATAACTGGAAAACCACTGAAACATCTCCTTGGAAAACCACTATAACGTCTCCTATTGATGTCCAATTTCTTAGTCCCTCATTTTTCCACACACGCAAAAAAGCAATCTACAGAATCTCCTCCACTAACACACTGCTTAGGGTTCAAAATGTTCTTTCTGGTCCAACTGTTCCTAGCATACTGCACTGGCCACCAACAAACACTATCAAAATTTTGTCAGAGGACAGCACTATGTAATGTTAGTAGTTCTGATTCTTTGGTTACATCATTTCCATCATCACCATACTTTTAGCTACATTTTCAATACTCAGTCCTTTTGCATTTGTGGAAATGATAGTTTGATTGTATCCACAGACCATATTTTAAAATAAGCGTAGAGTAATGTCAATGAAAATAGTATGGACAGAGGACTCCAAAAGCCTGTTCTTCCACAAAAGCAGCAAATAAACTGCCAAAAACTGTCAGAATCAACTTCATTAGCACTCTGGAAATAAAGTTTATAGCAACCAATCAAGAAAAAAACTTTAACTTACCCTGTCCTTATCCCCTGCTTCCCTTCTCAGTGGCATCTTGGAAGACAACAGCTCACATTCCATGTATAGGTTCCTAGTACCAGAAGGAGAAAAATGAACCTTATTCTCAAAGAATTGAGGTTGGTTGTTTAGCCCTTTATTTTGGCTTCCTGAAGTACCAGCACAAAGGGCTTATGTTTATTTCACCTCACTTGGAACTTTCCCAAGGTGGAGGCAGCTACCAGGGTGGGGTGGGGACATTCAAAAATACTTAAAAGGTAAAAGCATTAGCTGCTACCTCCTGGACAAGAAGTAACAGTTGGGATAAATAAGAGATAAAATGAAAAACTTGGGAGGAAAGGCTAGGGAATGAAGAGAATAAGGACTTTGAAAAACTCCCAGATAGTCTTAGGAATCTATTAATAGAAGGCCAAGCACATATCCAAAGCTGGGTACCTGCTCTAAAAAATCTGAGAGGCTGGGGCTTCCCTGGTGGCTCAGTGGGTAAGAATCCACCTGCCAATGCAGGGGACACAGGTTCGAGCCCTGGTCCAGGAAGATCCCACATGCCACGGAGCAACTAAGCCCATGTGCCACAACTACTGAGCCTGCGCTCTAGAGCCCGCGAGCCACAACTACTGAGCCCACGTGTCACAACTACTGAAGCCTGCGCACCTAGAGCCAGTGCTCCAGAACAAGAGAAGCCACCGCAATGAGAAGCCCGCGCACCGCAACAAAGACCCAACACAGCCAAAAATAAATAAATAAATAAAATTTAAAAAAATCTGAGAGGCTTTAAAACTCACCTTTGTCTGATCTTCAGGTTCTCCATAAGCAAGAAGTGAAGGTTATGATAGAGTTGTATATTATTTGGCTGACAGCTGAAGGTTTCCTCCAACACAAAGAGCCCATCTGCCAAAACTAGGACACTTTTTTGGGGGGGCATTCTAGGCATTTAGGGAACTCTGTCAAGTCACTAGCTGACCACTACAATAACAGAAACGAGACTTCTATCACATGACAAAGAGTACAGACTTCAGCCACATACGACTTCAACCACATATGACAAAGAATACAGACTTTACAAAATGAGATTAAAACGTTACTAAAGCAACAAACAACAACTAAAACAAGTAGCAAAAACAAACCCTGAGGAGGGGGAAGAATCTGATTTCCAGAGTTGCTATCCTTTAATATTAATTCATAGCTCCACCTTACTGCTCAGTATAGTCCCCAGTCCCCACCATCTAGGAAGCCTGATGAGAAAACTCAGGCAACTGTGGAGCCCATCCTACAGCCTCATGTGGGCAGGGCACAAAGCCAACAGTCCTATCCAACAGTTCTCAGCCAGCAACACACACCCCCAACCTTGGAGCTCATGTAGTGGCCTCACCCCAAAATGGACCCAGCAAGCCCAAGTGGCCCAAGGATGTTACCAGCAGACATGTACAGGAACCCAACAGCTGACTGGTGAAGAATTGTCTCTGACGAAGCAAACCTGTTAAGTCTGGAAGAGGAAACCACTTACTCAAATGTGCAGATACCAATAAGGAATCAAAGATCATAAATAACCAAGTAAGTATGAAACCAAAGGAAACTAAGAAAACTCCAATTACTAATCGTAAAGAAATATAAATTACGAACTGTCAAAGAATTCAGAATAATCCTTTTAAAGAAGTTTAGTGAAATACAAGAAGACACAGACAACTCAATGAAATCAGTAAAACAATACATGAACAAAAATAAAACTTCAAAGGAATAAAAACCATCAAAAACAAAAACAAATCCTAGAGCTAAAAAATATAAAAATATAATGAATAAACTGAAGAATTCAGTAGGGAGCTTCAAAGGCAGACTCAACCATACCAAAGAAGGAATCAGTGACTGAGAAGACAGGAGTATTGAAATTATCCAGTCAGAGGAGAAAAAAGAATAAAAAGAGTAAAGAAAGTTGATGGGACATATGGGACACAATGAAAAGAAACAATATCCACATTATAGGAATTCCAGAAGGGGAAGAAAAAGACAAAGGGCCAGAAACTATATTTAAAGCAATAATGGCTGAAAAAATTCCCAAACCAGGGGAGAGAAATTGACATCCAGATCCATGAGCCTTTAAAGGATGCCAAATAGGTTGAACTCAAAGAGAGCTACTCCAAAATACATTATAATTAAGTTGTCAAATGTCAAACACAAAGGCGGAATTTTGAAAACAGCAAAAGAAGAGAAGTTATGTACAAGGGAACTCCCATAACACAATCAATAGATTTCTCAACAGAAACGTTTCAGGTCAGAAGAGAATAGCATGATATATTCAAAATATTGTAAGGAAAAAAAAAAACCCTGTTAACCAAGATTCCTATACCCAGCAAAGCTGTCCTTCAGAAATGAAGGAGGGATAAAGACTTTCTCAAACAAACAAAAGCTGAGGAAGTTCATCACCACTAGACCTGCCTTACAAGAAATGCTAAAGGGAGTTCTTTGAGTGAAAGTAAAAGGACAATAATAAACATCATAAAAACGTAAGAAGATAGAGTAAAACTCACTGATCATGGTAAATATATAGTCAAAGTTAGATTCTTTACTATGATAATGGTGGTGCTAATTCACTTACAGCTCTAGTTTAAAAGTTAAAAAGCAAATGTAAAAATTACCATAACTATAATAATCTGTTATTAGTTATACAATATAATAATATGTAAACTGTAATATCAATAACCAAAAATGTGAGGGGAAGGAGAAGTAAAAATGTAAAGCTTAGAAATTCAGGTGAAGTTAAGTTGTTATCAGTGTAACACAGGGTGTTATAATTTTAACCTATTTCATGTGAGCCTCATGGTGACCACCAGGAAAAAAACCTTTAGAGTTACACAAAAGAACACGATAAAGAATTCAAAACATACAGATACTAAAAGACATCAAAACACACACATACAAAGACAGCAGGAACAATGGATCTACATAACAGCCAGAAAACAATTTAAAAAAATGACAATAGCAAGTCTTTACCTATCAATAATTACTTTAAATGTAAATGGATTAAATTCTCCAATCACAAGACATAAAATAAATGAATGGATTAAAAAACAAGATCCAGAGAGGAGCTTCAAGATGGCCAAAGAGTAAGACACAGAGATCACCTTCCTCCCAACAAATACATCAGAAATACATCTACATGTGGAACAACTCCTACAGAACACCTACTGAACGCTGGCAGAAGACCTCAGACCTCCCAAAAGGCAAGAAACTCCCCACGTACCTGGGTAGGGCAAAAGAAGAAAGAAAAAACAGAGACCAAAGAATAGGGACGGGACCTGCACCAGTGGGAGGGAGCTGTGAAGGAGGAAAGGTTTCCACACACTAGGAAGCCCCTTCGCGGGCAGAGACTGCGGGGGGCGGAGGCGGGGGGAAGCTTCGGAGCCACAGAGGAGAGCGCAGCAACAGGGGTAAAGAGGGCACAGCGGAGAGATTCCTGCACAGAGTATTGGTGCCGACCAGCACTCAGCAGCCCGAGAGGCTTGTCTGCTCACACGCCACTTATTTTGTCAGGAGGTAGTGATTAATTTCCTTCATTTATCGTGGGTAGACCCCTCTGGGTGACCTAGGCCAATACAATAGGCTAGGTCTTAGGATAGTTCTGACACCATTTACTTCAATATGATTTTTTAAGGTAAGATAACAAGAGAGATGCAACATTGAAATGTTTGAAAGCAAGCTGCAATGGGAATCCTGCACCAGCTACAGAAGGCAACCTCAGCTTGAAAAGACCTTGGCCCTTGTTTTATAAGATGAATGTTGCATAGGGACAGAGGGTGAAGCCGGACTGGTACAGGGTGCCATGGGCCACAGGCACATGGCTTTACTGTTTTAAACTCTTAATCTTTAAAACACTAGGGAAGGAAGGGTTGAGCGAAGTGATACTACCCTGTCATGGGAGCTTTGTACTTTCATAGGATTTGGGTCTTATTTTTGTGTTTTTAAGCTAATAATTTGCAGAAAAATAAGCCAACTTGTAGGAGAATTCCCTCATCAAAAGCAATTAGGATTGGAATTGGTTTGGTAATTGGCAAAGCTGGCTAAAGTGGAGAATTGAAAACTTCATTTTAACATAAAGCTATATGTACATTTATTTATCAGTCTTTTGACTTAAAGCCCGGGGGTCTTCTTTGAGTATGGCTCCATCAATAGATGGTCCCCGTAGTCACTCTTGAATAAACCATATACATAGTAGCAATAACAGTATTAATAATAACATTTGAGCACCTACAATGTGTCATGTACTTTTAGTCCTCCCAGTATCTTTTTGAGGTAGCAATTATTATCATCCTCATTTCACATTTGAGGTTAAGAAACTTGCCTAACATTATACAGTCAGTAAATGGTAGAGATAAGATTAAAACACATGTTGTCTGTCTTCCAAGTTTACACTCTTAACCAGCACAACATCATCTCTAATTTCCACTTCTGGGTGTCCTTAGAGAAGAGCTTTTACAAAACTAAAGGCATTTGTGAAGCAGTCTAAGTACAGAATCCTAGACTTTTATGATTTTTATCCAAAACCTTTAAGTTGTCTCCCCCATACATATTTTAACAGCAATTTTACGAGCTCTTCATCTGCATTAAATCTTCCCAAAGTATTTTCATGAAAACAACAGTTGGAATTTCATGAATTCCAATTTATATTTCATCCGTTTATGAAATGTTTAGTCAAATTATGGAATTTAAATTGTACATACAGAATTACAATATTTGTGATCAACTTACGGATGTGTACTTGAAATAAATAGGTTTGGGAACAAACGCAACGAAGAGCAGACCACTTAACTGGTGGGACAGAAGTAGGCATGAGTATTATTGCCCAAGAGTATTCACTGTGCTGTGGACATGGGTTAGTATGTTTTACAGTTAAATGATCATCATTTCATCCACAACTCCTTCAGGAGGAGGTCAGTGAAGAGAGTTTCTGCCATATTTAAATCTCATCTGTGTTTCACTACAGTCACAAGCAGTATAGTAATTGCTTCTCGGTTGTTTGGCTAAGATGAAGTGTAGTAAAAGTGGTATAGTGATTATGCACATCACCTTCACATGATTCCAGAGGAATGTGTTGTATTTTCCATTTTTATTAAAAGTCTAACATGTCAGATAGTTGATTTCATACATGTGTATGTGTGTGTATATATATATATATGAATAGCCTTTTATGTATGTATATATAGCAATAGCTTTTTAATATATAAGTTTATATATGTATATATGAATGTGAACATATATATGCATGTATACACGCACACACACATATATATATACATTATATAGAGCCTTGTTTTTTTCTGTTTTTTACTTTCAGATCCATTCAAATCAGCTTGCTATATTAGTTTCCTATTGTTGCTGTAACCAATTACCACAATTTACTGACTTAAAACAACATATATTTATTTTCTTATAGCTCTGGAGGTCAGAAATGTCTAAAATCTGCAAAAGTCTAAAATCAAGGTGTTGGCAAGGGTGTGTTCTTTCTGGAGACTTCAGGGGAGAATTTGTCTCCTTGCCTTCTCCAATCGTCAGAAGTCTCCTATATCACTTGGCTAGTGGTCCCTTTCATCCCCTTCCTCACATCACTCCAATCTTTTGCTTCCATTTTGCATTCCCTCTTCTGTTGCCAAATCTCCCGCCACCTCTCTCCCGTAAGAACCCTTGCGATCACATTTAAGGCCCACTTGAATAACGCAGGCTCATCTCCCCTCCTCAAGATCCTGAAAGTCATCACACCTGCGAAGACCCTTTTACTATGTTAGCTAATATGTTCACGGGTTCCAGGGATTACGATGTGAATATCTTTGGGGTTCATTGTTGAGTCTACGGGCACGTGGCTTAATTACAGACTAAGGAACTAATTTCCAAAAGTAAACTGAAAAACTAATCAGGTCAATGTTCTCAACAGGGATGCCTAGAACGCCTAAACTGTGAAGAATTAAACAGTTAATTTAACTTTTAAAAGCAATTTAAGAATTTTGGTAATGGAGAGTCTCAGATTGAATTTGAGAACTTGTAGCGTATGTGGCTCATTTCTTTTAAAAACAAAATCTATTTAAAACTTAAGAAAAAAATCCTCCCTCTCTTCTGCCTTTGCTCTTATCTTCTCACTCTTCTTCCCTTCCTCTTCTCAGTTACACGCCTCTGTAACTTATTTCATGAGTCTATACTGTAAGTTCTTGTACTTTTATAGTCATTTCTTGTTCAGTTTTGAACTCAATAAGAAAGAAAACCCCAACTTGATTTTCTCTGTTATCAATCTTAAGTGGAAGGGCAGTACTTATGTGAAAAAATATGCTTATGCTAAACTTACATAGAAAATATATAACCAAAATAAATATAAACAGAATAATTTATTTTTCTTGCATCCAGTGAGGAAGCTGCCAGATTGCTCTTTCCCGACGTGGGCCATAAATTAGATTAATTAGTTTGACCTCATCCTGTTTATTTCTGGAGCATTTTGGCTACTCTGAAGTCCCACAGGGCTTTTAGGGCTAATGTTATCAGTCTTTTGGGTGACGCTGGTTTTTCTACATTGGGGGCTTATGAGCTATCTCTAGCTTTTTTTTCTATCAGGGAGCTTGCACTAGGGCTTTTTCTTGATCTAAGAGATTTTGTTTGTGGCTTATCACTTCCTTTCTTTCCCTTAAAAATATTAACACTATACCTTTATAACACTTTTACTCTACAGGGGAACAAAATTTGCCACACCAAAATGTGTCTCTTTGACATGCGGATTATTTCAAGGTGAAAACCATCAAGGCCCAAAGACTCAGGAAGAATCTTTGACCTTCCACCTCACTGCCTAAAAGAATTTAGACAGAAGTCCTGTCCCAGAATAGAGCTATCACTAGAGATAGCTAAAGAACACAGGCTAGATGTATTGGGGAAACTCAGCAGGACCTACAGATCGGGGTCCACTCTGTTTCTGCACCATCTCTGCAAAGCCCAGCAAACATTTGTTTAGCAAATATTTGCTTTTCCATCTCCGTGTGAATTGCCTTCCTCCCCGTTGAAGTTCCAAACCACTGCCCCCAACATCCTCTTTTGTCTTTAGCTGAAGATGGTATTTAAGGTGAGGGCTTCAGACATTCTGGCAAGTTACTCCATTTTCCTGGGTCTCTCCCATGTCTACATGTTACTAAATTTATGTTTGATTTTCTGCTGTCAATCTGTCTCACGTCAGATTAATTCTTAGACCAGCCAGAAGAACTCAGAAGGGTAGAGGAAAAATTTTTCCTCTCTGACGCCTCTTCATTCATTTAGTTGCTTCATGCTCTTCTAATAGCACTGTCTCAAATCTTCCATTCTCTCCATTTCTACAGACTGTCTCCTCAGCTAACCAGCTGTTCATGATTTTGAAACGGGTTTGCCCTCTATCTCCTTACAAATATCATCAGGTTTTCAGTGCACACATTTTCTAAATTGTAAACAGTGACTGAATCATGGGACTGTGAGCAATTTTTTTCTTTTTGATTTTTTGGGGCATTTTTCGTATACTTTATATTGTATAAATTCTAGAAAATATGATATATAATATATTAATATACAATAATATATTAATGTATTATAATTCTAGAAATATATTATTATAATATATATTATAAATTCCAGAAAATATTATGTACTGTATTAAAATAATAAAATAATTTCTTCATAAAATGATTGTGACAGAGATATTGGCTCTTTCACAAAATAGTTTTTGATCATTTCTGCACAAAAATCCTGTATCGCATACAGAAATTGCCATCTATTCCTATATCTTTTGGTTTCTCGCTCCACTTCTCTCCCTCTCTGTATATAGGTGTGAAAGGAGCTAAAAAAAAACTGTGTTAAACATTTACTTAGTAAAACAGGAAAGAGGTTAAAGTTCGTTACAATAATACAAAGAACCCCGCCAGAGAAACTATGAAAGATCAGCTAAAATATTCTAAGTTAAAAAAAAAATTAAAACCCAACTGTAACAATAAAACAAACCATGCACAGTTAAGTCCCAAATCTGACGAAGGGAATACTTTTGAAGGGAGAATCAGTAATCAATGGAGAACTTTTCAAGCTTTGGGATTCCTGAATGCATTACATGCAGGCCACTCCCACATGTCAGGGCAGAGAGCCCCAGAGAGAAAGGTCAAAGCCCAGCCCACCAGCCTCCCTGGGGTTGAAGGACAATCAGCATGAAGGTAGCCCAGCTGCACCAACCCTCAGGGGCAAGCTCTCAGTGCTCCTACCCTCCATATAGGCTGTAGATTACCTTCTTGTATATAAAAGCTATATATCCTATATCTTATTGTACAAGAACTACAGTCTCCGTATTGCCCTTATAATATAGAGCAGGTTGCTAAAACTACTGAGAAAAGGGAGCAGAAAGAACATCTTATAAAACACCGCCCCCGCACGCAAATACCAGTCTGTCTATAACTAAAGATATCACTCTTTACTGTAAGTGGGCCCCTTTGCTCCTTTTGGATCAACTGCATAAATACTTTTCTGAGGTAATCTTGATCCTAGCAGTATTCTTGTAATATGCAAGAAGTAGCAACTTTCTTTCCCATTAAGAAGAGAAATGTGGACTAAAAACCGTATCTTTTTTTTTTCCATCTTGTAGCCTCGATTAAAAGGAGAGCGTTGCACATAAGGTGCCACGTGTTTACCGTACCATTTCCTCTTCTTGGACACACAGAACGACAACATTCCCAACCTCCCTTGCAGATGGGTTGGGAGCATTTCACTGAGTTCTTGCCAATGGAATGTAGACAAAAATGGCACGCCGCTTCCAAGTCCGGCTATAAAAAGCCTGTGTGCAAGCAACTCTCTGGCTCTTTCTCTCCCTATAGCAGAGGTCATGCAAGCCACGTGTTTACATGGCAACATCACAAGATGGTGGGAACCTGGATCCCTGAGTCACTAAATGGACGAGAGCCCCTGCCAACCCACATCAGACTCGGAGGGAGAAAATCTATACTGAAGTCCAATGTCTTTATCTATAATGACTTAGAATCAAGGTCACAGCCTTTGTGTTTACTTCTCACCTTATGTCTTCTGTGATGCCCCTTATTCTTCCTTCAAATATCCTTAATTTATGATATGAATTTCCAAGTAATTATTGTTCTATTTACTTCTTATTTTTATTTTACTTTCTTTTGAAAATTCTATTTTTAAAATATTTAAATAGCTTACAGAAAAGTTATATTTGGTAGGCTCACTTTTAATAGCTAGGCCGATTATTTTTATTATAATATCCCACTAGCGAAAACACCATAGAAGCTTTTACAGTCACAAAGTTCATCTTATAGTTGTCATATTTGAAATCACATAGAGCTATCAGTTTTGCTATAGTACAGCTGAGTAGCTCTACTAGGTCCAACCCTGCCACAGGAAACAATTTAAGATGCTGGGGGAAAAAAAAACCCAAAATAATATAAAACAAACAGTGACTGGGAGGCATAGGAGAATAAACAAAAACAGTAGATCTTGGAGGGAAGTCGAAACTCGGAAGAAGGAACGGAGCACAGTACCAGTTTTCCATCTGTTAGAGACTGAGGAAAAAACACAGATATCTCTACCTGGAGAGGCTAAAACGCAGACAATCTGCAGAATTTCTGGCCTGAAGAAATAGAGGATAGAATGCAGAGCAACTACAGCCACTGGAAAGCAAGGGGGTGACAATGGAAAGGAGACGGGGGTGGGGGTGGGGTGTATCGATTTCTCTCTACAAATTTTGCTCAATTCTGTGGCTGACCCCTGAACTGCACAGGTGCTAGGGTAGGCTCAAATTAACACAGCTAAATGTAAGAGAGCTGAAATCTGAGATGTTGCCACCTCAGGAGATTCAGACCATGAAGTCTGAAACCAACCAAATGACATACCTGATTTAAAAACAAACAAACAAGCAAAATATCAAAATCAACTCTTCAGGAGACTATAGCAGAATCCAGAGTCTCCATGATATAACAGTCACAATATCCAGGGTAAAATCCAAAATTATCCAACAAAACAGGAGAACGTGGCCCAATTTTTAGGAGAAAAGTTAATCAACAGAGATCAACCCTAAGATGACTCAGTTGTCCAAATTATTAGGCAAGGATACTAAAGGAGCTATTTTAATTATGCTCAGGGAAGTAAATAAAAATACCCTCACAATGAATAATACAGACAGGGACTCTCAGCAAAGAAGTACGAACTCTAAATAGAACCCAGTGGAAATTCTAGAACTGAAATCAGATAGAGTTGCAGTCCACCTCTCAATTATGAATTACAAAGTAAAATTAATTTTTTATAACATAGCTGTAAACAAAGAAGATCAAAGAGCACTGCTCAGCACCCAGCTCTAAGTCATTACTGACTGACAGTGTACCCTGAGAAGAATTCAGGATGAAAAACAGGATGAGGCACTCTGTGCTTTGGAAAAAACAAGCCCCTTAGAGAGACCCATACATAGAAAAGCACTAAAATCATTAACCTGAGATACCTGTTCTTTGTGAATAGCAGTAATCTTCTACCAAGATGCATGCTTGACTGCATAGATTCCCTAGCCAAGAATCATATATAAACTAGGCTTCTTCCTCTTCCTCTTCAGAGCAGTTCCCTCAGAACTACTGAGAGGCTGTCTCCTGGGCAAGAGTCCCCAGTAAGGTCTTGACATGTACACGCTGCTATATTTAAAATGGATACCCAACAAGGACCTGCTGTGTAGCACAGGGAACTCTGCTCAATATTTTGTAACATCCTAATTGGGAAAAAAATTTTGAAAAAGAACAGATACATGTAATATGTATAACTGAACCACTCTGTTGTACACCTGAAACTACTACAACATTGTTAA
This sequence comes from Mesoplodon bidens, assembly GCF_964165515.1. Taxonomy (NCBI): domain Eukaryota; kingdom Metazoa; phylum Chordata; class Mammalia; order Artiodactyla; family Ziphiidae; genus Mesoplodon; species Mesoplodon bidens. The sequence continues at coordinate 107,894,702 of NC_138163.1, forward strand.
TCAACTATACCCCAGTATAAAATAAAAAGTTAAAAACGAACACCAAACTCACAACTCTTGTATCGTGCATTTTTCTTCAAGTCGACCTATCAACAAAAGGAGCAAACTGCCCCCATCACCCCCTCCACTTTTCTCCAAATTCCTTTTAGGAAGGAAGCATTGAGAAAAGCCTGAGGATGTGGGGAGAAAAATATAAGTAAGGAATAATGGATTCACTTCCCTTCCTTAAAGGTGTTTACAGTCTTAGAAATAATTTTGTGAAGCCAACTCTACTCACCTTTACTATGAGGAATGTAACAGAAATAAAAAGATCTTTGTTACAAATGATTTATATGTTCTAACTGGACTGACAGTATTGGAAAATAATCCTTTCTGAGACAATATTAAAGTTCTTTGATAGACATAGTTATTTGTCACATCACTTCTACTTTAACGACAGATCATTTCAATAGGCTTCACATTGCAATTAGAGTAACTCCCTGCCATCTCTAGTCCTCAAACTATTCATTACTCTCACTATCTTCCTTCTTTTTAACCTTATCCTCTTGCAACTTTCTGGCAAAACCCATTGCCCCTTAAGGCCAGCCTTTTACTATTTCTTCCATTAAGAAATCTTCAGTTTGTGGAGAAAAAAATAAAGTTAATTACAAAGTAGTCAGTGGGTGGCAAGCGGAAAAACACGGGAGGCCGATGCTAAAGTTGCATACATGTCACAGGAATCGTACAGGAAAGGAAGAGAGTTTCAAACCATACTCTCAAGAGATGAAATATCTCTTAAATTATTACTCATATTCTGGAAATACCCTGTGAAACTATATGAAACGTGTTAAATGCTGTCATAACACTGTATTTTATGCACTCTGAAAAATCATATTGCTTTAAAGGATGAGGAAAAAAACTACAGTGATGCTTAGAACATGCACATTGCACTGCATTGTCATTTTCTAACATTTCATACTGTGTTACAGGATCTCTTCATGACGTATTTATTATGAAATTGACATTTCAATTTTACCTGATGCCAGGCATTGGCATTTTAATCCTGTCAGGCATCTTTTCTTTTCATGTGATGATCTCAGTGAACACTCTGCTTTGTTCTTTTCTTTGGTTTTCAATTCCATTTCAAAACATACTGTGTGAATGTGTTTTCTTCCTTTGTTCACAAATATTTAACAGCCTTCCAGTACCTAAAAAGAAGAGTAGATAAAACACATACTGATATTGTAGTGAAGGTAATGTTACTGTAATTTTAAAAGACAACATTCACAAAACACAAACCGCAAAACATTTTTTAAAGAAGAAAAAAGCATTACAAAATAACAAACAAACAAAAAAGACAACATTTGTTAATAACATGATCCCTCTATCTCTGCCCACTTTCTCCCTTGGCTGATAGTTTTTAAAGTCCACAGGAGATCTTCATATGGCTTCTTGGATTTTTTTTTTTCTCACAATTCTCAGAACAAAGAATAATTGTGCCCCAAGGCTAAAGGAACAATGACATTTCTGCTTACTTTTCTTTAAAAGTGAACTATTGTTTCTGCTGTGTGCATTCACTGCCTTCCTGATTCTCTTCCAGAGCTTGTTACTGTGTAAAATGTTTGTTCCAGGCTGATGTATTGAAATCAAAGATTGCAAATATATTTGGAGTTTTACTTATCTGGTCAGAACAGGGGCAAGGCATCATCTTTCTACAAGCTTCTCATGAAACACATGTACTTAGCACTGCTTTTCAAACTAAAGCCTGTGGATGTAAAATGCCTGTAGAAAGTAGCTGTGCTGAAGGGTTTCCAAGACCATCCCCACATTCAGATTCACTAGAGGGACTCACAGGACTCAGCATACAGTGGCACACATGGCTAAGATTTATTACGGTGATACAGTATGGATATACAGCCAGATCACGAGGGGAAAAGACACAAGCAGAACCTCGAGGAATCCACATGCAGGCTTCCTTTTACTCTCTTCCTGTTACTAAACCAAATTTGGGTCCGCGTGCCCACTGAGCAGCAAAGCCAGTCTACTGACACCAGGTGTGGTAAAGGAAAGTACAGCATTTACTTGCAGGACACCAAGCAAGGAGAATGGGCAGCTCATGCTCAAAAGACCAGAACTCCTTGGTGGCTTCAGGGGAGGGTTTTTGAAGGCAACATTTGGGGTGAGGGCTGCAGGATGCAAGACTTTCTTCTGATTGGTTGGTGGTGAGGTAACAGGGTGATGTTTTGGTAATCTTAATCAATCATCAAACTTCTGGTTCCAATCAGTCTGAGGTCTACTTGCTTGTAGTCAGCGTGTAGTCACCATCCTCCGCCTGGGTGGGGAGTCTTAGTTTTTGCAGAACGACTCAAAGATATATGTCAGATTATTATGTGGAGGTCTTGAGGAGGAACTAAGACTCTGTATTATTGCTGAACTACTGTTGAAGCTGTCATTACTTTTCTTGCTTGACTGCTTTTCCTTTGTTTCTGCATTCCCTCACTTCCCTAATTAGCAAATGTTTGAGTCTGCTCTTTGGAACTCACGAAGGGTCTAGGAGACTAAAGCCTTTTTCTACAGACAAGAAACGGGGGACACAGAGACGCTTTTCTACCAGGGAGGGCCCACAGGGTCCTACTTGGTTTCATTCCTCCCATGAGGGGTCACTCAGAGCGCACTCTTCCCCCAGCAACAAAAATGCAGCAACACGTGTGTGATGCTACTGCCCTGGGACACCCATTAGAGACTTAGCATTCGGGCTTTTCATTGGGGACTGGTCACGTAGGTACCCTCTGTCAATCATATATCAAAATTCCCCCCAGAAGGAAAGCAGAGTTCAGCAGGAACTACACTGCACAAACCACTTAGACCCAGTGAGTCACCCTTATCAGTTCTGGGACTGGTGGGAACCCTCCCAAACTCCAAGTTCCCAGAGCCAGGCAAGGTCCAACCTTACTAACAGACCATTCTTACGAAAGCAGTCTCAGGCATGTTATCTTAACCCTTTTTCTGCATAGTGGCTAACCAAGCTAGCCTTGCAAATAGAACATTTTTGAACACCAGCAATCTACCTAAAAATAAATGCCCTTTATACTGTAGCCTGCCTACCCTAGCAAAGTTACTGTAATAGCAATTTATTTTCTGGTTACAAATACAGATTTTCCAATGTAATTTATCAGCTTTTCTTTATGAAGGAAATGTAAACTGAAAAGCCACAATAAAAAACAAGTGATCTTACATTCTTCCGTCCATGGTCTCATTAACCAGCTTGTCAAGGTATTCAATTAACAGGATGTTGGAATTAATCGGAGTTAAAATGTGATTTCTCTCTGATCCTGTTGAAAACTAAAAGCCTATTATGACACGTCTGGCCACTCTAAGTCTCTTGGCAGGCCTGGAGGTTCATGTGTTAATAGGTGAGTTGAAGCTACTGCATATTCCTTGCTGTTCATCTCTGCTTTTACTAAAGAAGCCTTTCACATACCTACCAGTTTAAACCATTTTTTTAAATAGTTGTTTTTCCTTTAATATTAAGGATTCAGCTGCTTATCTATAAGCACAACTGTTTTTTCATCCGTTTAGCCTACAAAAGCCTGCTACTCCCTCCTTATATACTTTAAACATAGATAATCGTTGTATTGGACTCATTCTACTAGTGCAGGTAGGTGATCATTATGCTTTTGGGTAAATTATACCTACTCTTAACTCACTGGGATGTATTTTTATCTGGCCCTAAGTAATCCTGTTTTTGTTTTATATATTCAGGGATTCCATGTGGATAAGTTCAGTTGGATAATCAAAATGGTCTTATTTCACTCTGGGGGGGCTTGGTCAGCACCTGAGCATAGAGTGGTATTAGGAGCACCGACTCTGGTGCCCAGGGAGACTAGGATTTGCCTGCTCTCTCTGCCACTTACTGTGTCACCCTAGTTAAGTCTCTTAGCCTCTCCTCAATCTCTAAAATTGTAAAATCGGGGCAGGGGGGATAATAGCACCTCCTTCTGAGCATTGAAGGGATTAAATAAGTATATAAAATTTAGTAATTTAAGATATTGTTTATTATTATTCTCATTTCACAGCTGTGGATAATTCAGAGTTGGCTTTAAATGCAAACACTGAATTATACAGCTGGAATTACCAAGGTTAACTTAAAAGAAAAAAGACTGTAGTCCATGCTTACAACCTAGTAAACTTGATAGACTTTCTCAAAAATATATTTCCTTAGTTAAATTTTAAGTAGTTTCTTTGAATTAAAGCAACTGGAATACATATATGCATACACTGAACACCAGGAACAAAAGACATTACAGAAAAATACACTTTAGGAATTATATATCTACAAATGTAGGATAATACAAATAAGTCAGGGAGAAAAATTCCACTTCCCTCTCTATTGTCCTAAAATCGGAATGAGACTGATCTTTTTATGCAGTTCTTTCTTAGACAATTCAAGTGTTTGAAAATTGTATCATTCTGCTTATGGTGATGCTTTTGAAAAAGTATACTAATCATGTAAGTATTACATGAAGGACTTCCCTGGTGGTCCAGTGGTTAAGACTCCATGCTCCCAATGCAGGGGCACGGGTTTGATCCCTGGTCGAAGAACTGAGATCCCGCATGCCACACAGTGCGGCCAAAAAAAAAAAAAGGGAGTTAAGACTGAAAAAACTGACTTGATATAATTTGCACTTGGGGTTGAGATGATTCACTTCAGGTTCATTTGTGTCCTTATACTGTTAAATATGAAATAGCTTTCATTATTTCTTTTGAAGCAATAGTTTCCAATGTTTATAGTTTTTAGGATATTGCTTCAAAGATTAAATGTACCCCGTGGAAGTTAAGCATAGACGGCTGACTTGCTTTAGCCAAAGGAATGTGAGGAGAAGTGGCTGATTTCTGGGCTGCAGCTTTAAGAACGAGTACATGATTTGCCTCATGACCGTTTTCTTTTTTTTTTGTTTATCCTATTTTTAAGCTTTACTTTTCTTTTTTTCTTTTTAATATTTCTTTTATCTATTTATTTATTTGGCTGCGCCGGGTCTCAGCGCGGCACATGGGATCTTCGTTGCGGCGGGCGGGATCTTTAGTGGCAGCATGCGCGCAGGCTCTTAGTTGCAGCATGTGGGATCAAACCCGGCCCCCCTGCATTGGCAGCCCGGAGTCTTAACCACTGGACCCCCAGGGAAGTCCCTCGTGACCTTCTTCATGTGCCATAGTGACAATACAGCAACCCTCCAGAAGCTGGCTGCCCTCACAGCCCAAGTCGGCCAGAGAAGAGAGCTGTGGAGGAGGGACCCAGCTTCCCCAGGACAGACTGGTTATGTGAGCAAGGAATAAGCCCTTGTTGTCATACATTCTTACAATGCTGGGCTTCCCTGCACAAGACGTTGCCTATTCTGACTGACACGGTCTGTACATTATGTTGGAATGATTTAAAATTTGTTTGTGCTAGTTTCTACTGTTTCCATTTCTAGATGCTCAAAGGCCACATTTTCAGGTCATTAAAGTAATTCTTTGCTATTCTTTCACTCTCCTACCATTTCATTAAGGAACTCACGGTCAGTCAGAGAAGACAAGGAGGTACTATGAATGCAGATGGGATGTGGCCTTTGGGGAACTATTTCACCTCCAATCCATGGCGTCTGTCTTCTCCCCTAGTTATGGCCACCAGGCATGTGGTACATACTGGGTGAAAGAGGGGAAGTGTGAGAAGTAAGAGATCCAGGGCAGGGCAAGCAGCCACCACAACAGCAATAAGAATTTTCCTATTTGCTGTGCGCCTATTCTACGTGGGGCGCGGTTGTAAGCACTTGCCATTTACGAACTCACTCAGCCCTTAAAGTCACCCAGTGAGGTAAGAACTATTATATCTGTATGTTGCAGATGAGACGCTGAGGCGCTAAGTGACTTGCCCAAGCTTACAGAGTTTGGAAATGGCAGAGCTGGGGGGCAGGCAGCTCTCAAGGAACAAGTTTCAGGAGTTGCTGCTTGGGTATGTCAAAACTTGAAGACAGGGGCTTCCCTGGTGGCGCAGTGGTTGAGAGTCCGCCTGCCGATGCAGGGGACACGGGTTCGTGCCCCTATCCCGGAAGATCCCACATGCCGCGCAGCGGCTGGGCCCGCGAGCCATGCCGCGGAGCCTGTGTGTCCGGAGCCTGTGCTCCGCAACGGGAGAGGCCACGGCAGTGAGAGGCCCGCGTACAGCAAAAAAAAAAAAAAAAAAAAAAAAAAAAACTTGAAGACAAAACATCCAGAAAAGCCATTTCTTTTGGTCATGGAGCTTCCAGGCCAACCAAAAAACAAACAGAGGAAAACAAAAGCCAAAGCATACCGTCTCAGGGAAAAGGGAGTCAATCAGCATTTAGCAAAGAAAGAAAAAGAGGACAAAAGCCTCAATTCCTTGAACAGGGCCCACGCCTCTCTTTATGAAGCCAAGCCGATGTCTGAGTTCAACCGTGCCCTTGACCTTTTCCACTCCCTCCGCCTCAAGCATTTACTCACAATAAATTCTTTCACTCGCTGATGGTCTGGGCAACTTGCCAGCCCCACATCCAAGTTCAATCAAAGGAGAAGCTCACTGTAGAGAGACAGGGCTCACTGTTGCTGTTTAGACCCTTACTTTTATTCAGCACCAGCCATTTAGCAGCCAAATTGGTAACAGGGCCCTCCACACCCTGGGTCGTGAGTGAAAAGCTGACAGACCTGAAGGGCTTCAGTTGAACGACTTAGGAACACCTTAAGCTCAGGTCGGAACCTTGACGTGAACACTCCTTCCTCCATGGCTTTCACCAGGACCAGAGAAACGCTGAACTTGATCAGAATCTCTTGGGGAATGTTTTTCAAATTTTAAATATTCTTGCCCCTGGGCACTAAGTATAGTCCTAGATTACTGAAGTTGGAAAATGTTCCCAGAGGTTCCGGGCAACAAAACTCCCATTCTAGAGAAAATATTCAAGTATGATGTTAAGGAACTGCGTCCTGCGTATAAATTTCTAGAGGAAATAATTCTGTGCTCACGTCTTCTCAGAAAACCACTAACACGGTGTTATGCATGAAAGGTAATTGAGAATGTCCGTGATATTTTAACCTTACACACTTACCTCCTGCAGATAATGTGTCTCTTTCTGTTTCTTGTGCAGTGTGATGGCTCAACAGAAGGGGACCCCAACCAGGGAGCAAGCCCGTTTCCTTTCTCTCCATTATCTTGAGAGCAGCCTAATCTTCAGAAAGGGGAACCCCTTGGAATCCCTTTGAAATCACTGTTGGACTCCTTCCAGCCTGCATCAGAATCACCTGGAGGGCATGTTAAAACACGGACACCTGGGCCCTATCCCTAGCGTTTCTGATTCAATAGGTCGGGAATGGGGCCCAAGAACTGATGCTTTTAACAAGTTCCCAGGTGACGCTGATTGGTCTAGGACTCACACTTGGAGAACCACCACCTTTGACCTATCCTAGCTCCAGAGAGGAGTTACTGCGGCAGTTTCAGAATCATCACCCACATGTCCCTTGTCACAATTCACATCTATCTGGTGGGCCTCAGTTACGTGGGATCCTCCCACCTCCACTTCCCGGGTGCACCGTTTTGATAATTATGCTCCCGTGCTGGAGTTTTCTAAGCCCTGTGCACATCCTCCTACCCATTTCCCCTGCCTTGGAAATCAGAGACTTGGAGACACATTGTTGACATCGAAGTTTGCTATTTACTAAACACTCTGCTGGTAGGAAGGAATGAAGTTACTGAGTACCAGCCAGAAGCCGGAGGACTCTCACAAATCAGTTCTCACCAAATGAGTTTACTTTTTAAGTCCGGCCCAAGGTTCTGCCCACCCATTTTACCACCTTCGCAGGCATCATTTGGAGAGCTGCAGGGCAGGGAGGCCCTCATACTCACAAGTAAAAACACCTCAAGTGCCTAACACTCAACATTTTGAAGAGAGATTCAAATATACATTTTCAAAAGCAGGAGGAGTGTGACAGGCAGAGTTCTTAAAGGTGACTCCCCCAAGAGTCCCCTTTCCTGCTTATTCAACCCAATACTAATCTAGGTACTGCTGTGAAGGGGCTTTGCAGATGTAATTAATCTGTTTATTACAGTTCTTACAGTTTATTACAATAACTGATCAACAGCGATTAATCAGTTAACCTTATGATAGGGAGAATATTCTGGGTTATCTATGTGGGCCCATTAGAAACAAATGAATCCAGAGAAACAAAAGAGGAAGGCTGAAAAGTCAGTCAGAGATGCAGCAGCAGAGGAGAATGGAGGAGAGATGCTAGGGAGGAACAGGTCAGGGAGATTCCAATTGGGACAGGAAGTCGACCTACTCTTGCTGGCTTTGAAGGTAAAAAGGGACCACAAACCAAGGAATGTGGGCAGCTTCCCGGAGCTGTAAACGACTCCCAGACAACGGCCGGCAAGGAAATGGGGGCGTCAGTCCTAAAGCAGCATGCAACTGAATCCCTCTAAAAACCTGAATGTGCCTAGCAGGGGAATAGCTCTCAAGAGCCTCCACGTAAGTGCCCAGGCCAGCCAATGCCTTGATTTCAGCTTTGTGGGACCAGAGTAGAAAAACCCGCTGATCCAACCCATACTTTTGACCTGCAGAACCATGAGGTGATATATTTGGGTTGTTTTGAGCTGCTAAAAGCTTGTGGCCAGCTGCTAGGTCAGCAATAGAAAACTAATACAGGGAATGAGAAATCAAAGTGAAAGATATATTAAAAAAGATATTCAAGAATATATTTTGAAACAAGGGAAAGTCACAGATTAACAAGGCATGTAGAAGGGGAGCCACAGTCTTCATTAAGAAAAGGATGATTTTGAACATACGTAAAGGCTTCAAAGGGTTCATTCAAGAGACTAAAGCATTAAGGATCCTTTTTTTCTTTCTTTTTTTTTTTTTCATGTGGACCATTCTAAAAGTCTTTATCGAGGGCTCCCCTGGTGGCGCAGTGGTTAAGAATCTGCCCGCCAGTGCAGGAGACACGGGTTCCAGCCCTCGTCCGGGAAGATCCCACATGCCGCGGAGCAACCAAGCCCGTGCACCACAACTACTGACCCTGCGCTCTAGAGCCCACAAGCCACAACTACTGAGCCCACGAGCCACAACTACTGAGCCCACGTGCCACAGCTACTGAGCCCACGTGCCACGACTACTGAAGCCCATGCTCCACAACAAGAGAAGCCACTGCAATGAGAAGCCCGCGCACCACAACGAAGAGAAGCCCCCGCTCGTACCAACTAGAGGAGAGCCCACGTGCAGCAACGAAGACCCAATGAGGCCAAAAATAAATAAAATTAAATAAGTAAATAAATACTAAAAAGTAAAATAAAGTCTTTATTGAATTTGTTACAATATTGCTTCTGTTTTGTGTTTTTTTGACCACGAGGCATGTGGGATCCTAGCTCCCCGACCAGGGATCGAGGCCGCACCCCCTGCGTGGGAAGACGAAGCCTTAACCGCTGGACCGCCAGGGAGGTCCCAAGAATCCTTTTCATTAGCTGCGTTTTTAACTGAACGTGTGATTACCTGGCTGCTACCCCAGTTTTAAAGCTAGATTTCTGCTTTGGATGCTAGTCTACATTTCTGCTCCGGTCAACTTTCTAGTCCCCAAGGCTTCTTGCAGGAGCAGTGACTCCACTGTGCTCTTTGTAGGAGACTGGTACCCTGCTCCTGAATATCAGAGGCTGATGGACTGTAGCCCAAAGACTGACCTTCCAGCTGCCAGCTGCTCTTCTATACCACCATTTCTGAGCCTCAGCTGCTTTATCCTGGTGAGCGATATGATTTTTTTCCCAGTCCTGACTATTTGCCTGAACCACAACTAGAAAAGCTTGTACGCCTGAGGGAGCAGCCTCTCAATTAAGATATAGTTGCTGAGGGCTTCCCTGGTGGCGCAGTGGTTGAGAGTCCGCCTGCCGATGCAGGGGACACGGGTTCGTGCCCCGGTCTGGGAAGATCCCACATGCCGCGGAGCGGCTGGGCCCGTGAGCCATGGCTACTGAGCCTGCGCATCCGGAGCCTGTGCTCCGCAATGGGAGAGGCCGCAACAGTGAGAGGCCCGCGTACTGCCAAAAAAAAAAAAAAAAAAAAAAAAACCTAGCAGATACATTGTCCATAAACTGAAATGAAAAAATAAATAAATAAATAAATAAGTAGATAAAGATATAGTTACTGAGCCTCTCCTCTGTGTACAGTGACCATAAATCTAAGCATCTAACACTTTGCACAGTGAAGGGAGTGCCGTTAATAATCACACGAGGACCTCAGGCATAACTGGGATGGTCCTGGCAAACCAGTAATGGATGCTCAACCTGGCTACATTCCAAGTGCTATTCCAGGGGCTTGGACTAGAGCAGTGAACATCATATCAAGGTAAAAATCAATGCGTTCTTGGAGCTTCCACTGTACACAGTAGGAAAGACAGACGATACAACAATCAAGAAAGATAATCTACAATGTTAAATGATGACAGAGGGCTATGGGACAATGAAAGCAGAGAAGAGAAAAGTTAGGTATATATGTGTGAGTGCGGTGTCTGGAGGGTGCTAATTAAAATGTAGCAGTCAGGGTAAGCCTCTGTGAGAAGATGACTTCTAAGCAGAGATTTGTGGAAGATGAGGGAGGGTGCCTTGAGGAAATCTGGGGGAAGAGAATTCCAGGCAGATGAGACAGCAAATGCAAGGGACAAGAGGAGGGTATGGGCTTGGTGTGTCCTAGGCCCAGCAAGAAGACCAGTGTGGTCCAAGTGGATGGAGCGAGGCGGGTGGAGAATAATAGAAGAGGCTGGAGAGGTAAGAGGCGGGCATGGGTCCGATCGAGGAGGGCTTTGGGGGCCATTGTGAAGACTCTGTCTTTCCTCTGAGTGAAATGAGGACCCAAGGGAACGTGCGAAGCCGTGGAGTGACATGATCTCATTCTGGTTTCAACAGGGTCCTTCGGCCTGCTGTGTGGGCGCCAGGACGAAGGCAGTAAGACTAGTGTCTTATTCACTTGGATAACAAAGTAACAAACCTCATAAGCCCTGGCTCGTGTGGCCCCTCCCTCGGCCCCCACAAGCCATCCGCGCCCATTGGAGGCCCCCTCCTGCCAGTTCATCATGCTGTGAACAGAAAGCTATAGCTCTCTGACAACTGGCAAGGCTCAGTATCAGACATGAACCAAAGCTACAAATAGGTTTGTAAAATATAAATGAAGAACAAACACGGTTAACCACCCGGACAACTGATCCTCATAGGGGATACCTGTTCTTGAAATTAAAATTTCCCTAGAATCTCCATGCAAAATATGTAAGCATCCCAGGGTATGTGCTAAGCCAAGCAGAAAACATTATGACTGAATCTTTCTTTTGTTTCAGCGAGAAGGAGAAACGTGACCTCTCATCCAGCCTCTCACACAGTGACAGAAGTTGCTTGAAGCCGCCCACAGCCAGGGGAAGACACAAGAAACATAGCTATTAACTCTAACTTAATTTGCTGTTGACAAGGAGGAAGAGTTTTCCTGAAACGTGAAGTTCTGAGACAGAAGCAAAATTAACATCTGTCAGGATCCTGCCGCCATCCCCTCCTGCACTGTGATGGAAATGGAGCCCTGGATGCTACCCTATCATGCAGGTGTGGAAAAATGATCCTCACTTCTCAGGCGAGAAAAGAAAAAAAAAAAAAAAAAAGCTAAACAAATTCAGGCAGAAAAGAAGTTAATAAACAATCATTTCAAACGTCTGGCTTGTATCCAATGCTCACAGCATTCCACATTTTCCGCTGTACTCATTTTCCTCACTGGTCTAAATAATGACCACCATAGAATTCTCTGGTTTCCTGAACCGAGAGCCATGCGTCTGAGAAGCTTTATTTCACAGGCAGCTTTTGTCCTTTGTCCTGCAGTCATTCAACTATAAACATCATGCTGTCCTTTTTCTGTAGTAACAACCTGCAACCTCTGGGCAGGGGGTATAAGGGAAAAGTCTGTACCTTTCTCAATTTTTCTGCGAACCTAAAACTGCTCTAAAAAAATCATCTTAAAAGAAAAATCCTCACACGATCCAAAAAGAAGAATATGCATCCACCGACTACAACTAAACCCTACAATATTTCCCCGGGCCTTTTCAATCAAAGAGTCACATTTTCTCCACACTTTCACATTTTGGGGCACAGAGTATCATGTTGATATTAAATTTCTACAAGGCACAGTAAGGGGTGTCAACCAAAAATAATAATAATAATAATGATAATAATGCAGGAGGCTGCAGATAAGAAAAGTGTTTATCTGGGGTCTTAAGAATTGCAATTTGGGAGACCCCCACATTCGGGTAACCCCGAAAGAATGCTCTGGGGAAGAGAAAGAGTCAGGGGCTTATAGAGACAAAAAGCCACATGATGGTTGGTTAAAAGTTGCCTGGAGAGAACGGTGACTGACTCTGACTTGAGTCAGAAAATATTTGTCCTTAAGGAACACAAGTTGTTTTAGGGTAGGGGTCCAACAATAGATAGACTGTCACGAGTTATTTTAGGGTCACTGTCAGATAAGTATCTTGAGTTTCTGGCCGGTGTTCTGGGAGGCTTCATCAAGTCAAAAGATCAGATTCCATCCAGGCGGAGACATGCATAAGTCACACTTCCTTAATGGCCTCCCGGATCCATTTTAGAGAGCTCTCTTAGCAATAGTGACTCCATCTTGATTTTCATTTCACTTAAGATCCTAGAAGTTGTTATCCTTTTGGTTTAGAAGAGCATTTTGTGTGTGTGTGTGTGTGTGTATGTGAGACCTAAGTAAATGATTCACAGGTTTTGATGTAGGAGTGCTTCATTCATTTAACAAATATTTATTGAGTACATTCTTGTGGAGGGGCAATTAGCTTGAAGCATAATAACCTGATTGGTTGTTGATAGTGTCTAGCATCTATCTATTGCTTGATCAATCATTATCAATCTATCTACTTTAGAGTGTGAAAGATGCTACAGAAAGGAGACAATGAAAGTGGAATAAGAAGTTTCAGGAGTATGTGTAGATATGGACTTCATATTCAAAGGAGAGGAGAGGACAGGACAGGGAGGGCCTTACGGAGAAGGTGAATTTTTTTTTTCTTTCTTCTTCACTGAAGTATAGTTGATTTACAATGTTTTGTTAGTTTCTGCTGTACAGCAGAGTGATTCAGTTATACAAAGCCATTTTAAAAATACTCTTTTCCATTATAGTTTATCTCAGGATATTGAATATAGTTCCCTGTGAATGTCAATTTTGAGAAAAGACTTCTGAAAGGGGAAGAAGCAAGCAATGTGGATGTTTGGAGGAAGAAGGCTCCAGGCAGGGGGACCAGTGCAGAGACCAGGGAACGACAGAATTGTCTGAGGAATGGTGAGAAGGCCAGCATGGCAGGAGCTCAGGGCAAGTGTGTGGGGACTGGGGCCCAAGGGTAATGGTATAGATGTCAGAGCACGGACAGATCTAGGATTCGTGGGGCCTGAATCTTGCACAATGAAAAGAAAGAATTGGAAGGGACCTTCAAGATGGTGGAGGAGTAAGACGTGGAGATCACCTGCCTCCCCACAAACACATCAAAAATACATCTATGTGTGGAACAGCTCCTACAGAACACCTACTGAATGTGGGCAGAAGACCTCAGACTTCCCGAAAGATGCCCACAGGTGACCTACACGCAGAGGTGGGGCTAATACAAAGCTGAACCCCAGGAGCTGTGCGAACAAAGACGAGGAAGGGAAATCTCTCCCAGCAGCCTCGGGAGCAGCAGATTAAATCTCCACAATCACCTTGATGTACCCTGCATCTGTGGAATACCTGAATAGACAACGAATCATTCCCAGATTGAGGCGGTAGACTTTGGGAACAACTGCACACTTGGGGTTTGCTTTCTGCATCTAATTTGTTTCTGGTTTTATGTTTATTTTAGTTTAGTATTTAGAGCTTATTATCATTGGTATGTTTGTTTATTGCTTTTGTTGCTCTCTTCCTTTTATATACATATATATATATATATATATATATATATGCTTTTTCCTTTTTCTCTTTTTGTGAGTATGTAAGTGTATGCTTCTTTGTGTGATTTTGTCTGTATAGCTTTGCTTTTACCATTTGTCCTAGGGTTCTGTCTGTCCTTTTTTTTTTTTTCTTAGTATAGTTTTTAGCGCTTGTTATCATTGGTGGAATTCTTTTTTCGTTTGGTCGTTCACATCAACTATCTTTTCCGACCACAACGCTACGAGACTAGATATCAATTCCAGGAAAAACATAAACACATGGAGGCTAAAAAATACGCTACTAAATAACCAAGAGATCATGAAGAAATCAAAGAGGAAATCAAAAAATACCTAGAAACAAATGACAGTGAAAACACAACAACCCAAAACCCATGGGATGCAGCAAAAGCAGTTCTAAGAGGGAAGTTTAAGCAATACAATCCTACCTCAAGAAACAGGAAACATCTCGAGTAAACAACCTGACCTCGCACCTAAAGCAATTAGAGAAAGAAGAACAAAAAACCCCCAAAGTTAGCAGAAGGAAAGAAATCATAAAGATCAGATCAGAAATCAATGAAAAAGAAATGAAGGAAACGATAGCAAAGATCAGTAAAACTAAATGCTGGTTCTTTGAGAAGATAAACAAAATTGGTAAACCATTAACCAGACTCAACAAGAGAAAAAGGGAGAAGACTCAAATCAATGGAATGAGAAATGAAAAAGGAGAGGTAACAACTGACACTGCAGAAATACAAAGGATCATGAGAGGTGACTACAAGCAACTCTAGGCCAATAAAATGGACAACCTGGAAGAAATGGACAAATTCTTAGAAAAGCACAACCTTCTGAGACTGAACCAGGAAGAAACAGAAAATATAAACAAACCAATCACAAGCACTCAAATTGAAACTGTGATTAAAAATCTTCCAACAGAAGCCCAGGACCGGATGGCTTCACAGGTAAATTCTATCAAACATTTAGAGAAGAGCTAACACCCATCCTTCTCAAACTCTTCCAAGATATTCAGAGGGAGGAACACTCCCAAACTCATTCTACGAGGCCACCATCACCCTGATACCAAAACCAGACAAGGATGTCACAAAGAAAGAAAACTACAGGCCAATATCACTGATGAACATAGATGCAAAAATCCTCAACAAAATACTAGCAAACAGAATCCAACAGCACATTAAAAGGATCATACACCATGATCAAGTGGGGTTTATTCCAGGAATGCAAGGATTCTTCAATATACGCAAATCAATCAATGTGATACACCATATTAACAAGTTGAAGGAGAAAAACCATAGGATCATCTCAATAGATGCAGAGAAAGATTTCGACTAAATTCAACACCCATTTATGATAAAAACCCTCCAGAAAGTAGGCATAGAGGGAACTTACCTCAACATACTAAAGGCCATATATGACAAACCCACAGCCAACATCGTCCTCAATGGTGAAAAACTGAAAGCATTTCCACTAACATCAGGAACAACACAAGGTTGCCCACTCCCACCACTCTTATTCAACATAGTTTTGGAAGTTTTAGCCACAGCAATCAGAGAAGAAAAAGAAATAAAAGGAATCCAAATTGGAAAAGAGGAAGCAAAACTGTCACTGTTTGCAGATGCCATGATACTGTACATAGAGAATCCTAAAGATGCTACCAGAAAACTACTAGAGCTAAACCATGAATTTGGTAAAGTAGCAGGATATAAAATTAATGCACAGAAATCTCCTGCATTCCTATACACGAATGCTGAAAAATCTGAAAGAGACATTAAGGAAACACTCCCATTTACCACTGCAATGAAAAGAATAAAATACCTAGGAATAAACCTACCTAAGTAGACAAAAGACCTGTATGCAGAAAACTATAAGACACTGATGAAAGAAATTAAAGTTGATACAAACAGATGGAGAGATACACTATGTTGTTGGATTGGAAGAATCAACACTGTGAAAATGACTCTACTACCCAGAACAATCTACAGATTCAATGCAATCCCTATCAAACTACCAATGGCATTTTTCACAGAACTAGAACAAAAAATTTCACAATTTGTATGGAAACACAAAAGACCCTGAATAGGCAAAGCAATCTTGAAAAAGAAAAATGGAGCTGGAGGCATCAGGCTCCCTGACTTCAGACTATACTACAGAGCTACAGTAATCAAGACAGTATAGTAATGGCACAAAAACAGAAAGACAGATCAATGGAACGGGATAGAAAGCCCAGAGAGAAACCCACGCGCACATGGTCACCTTATCTTTGATAAAGGAGGCAGGAATGTACAGTGGAGAAAGGACAGCCTCTTCAATAAGTGGTGCTGGGAAAACTGGACAGGGACATGTAAAAGTACGAGATTCGATCACTCCCTAACACCATACACAAAAATAAGCTCAAAATGGATTAAAGACCTAAATGTAAGGCCAGAAACTATCAAACTCTTAGAGGAAAACTTAGGCAGAACACTCTATGTCAGAAATCACAGCAAGATCCTTTTGGACCCACCTCCCAGAGAAATGGAAATAAAAACAAAAATAAACACATGGGACCTAATGAGACTTAAATGCTTTTGCACAGCAAAGGAAACTATAAACAAGACGAAAAGAGAACCCTCAGAATGGGAGAAAATATTTGCAATTGAAGCAACTGACAAAGGATTAATCTCCAAAATATACAACAACTCATGCAGCTCAATATCAAAAAAACAAACAACGCAATCCAAACATGGGCAGAAGACCTAAATAGACATTTCTCCAAAGAAGACATACAAATGGCCGACAAACACATGACAAGATGCTCAACATCACTAAACATTAGGGAAATGCAAATCAAAACTACAATGAGTTATTACCTCACACCAGTGAGTATGACCATCATCAAAAAGTCTACAAACAATAAATGCTGGAGAGCATGTGGAGAAAAGGGAACCCTCTTGTACTGTTGGTGGGAATGTACATTGATACAGTCACTATGGAGAACAGTATGGAGGTTCCTTAAAAAACTAAACATAGAACTACCATACGACCCAGTAATCCCACTACTGGGCATATACCCTGAGAAAACCATAATTCAAAAAAGAGTCATGTACCACAATGTTCACTGCAGCTCTATCTACAATAGCCTGGAGATGGAAACAACCTAAGTGTCCATCAACAGACGAATGGATAAAGAAGATGTGGCACATATATACAATGGAATATTACTCAGCCATAAAAAGAAACGAAACTGAGCTATTTGTAATGAGGTGGATAGACCTAGAGTCTGTCATACAGAGTGAAGTAAGTCAGAAAGAGAAAAACAAATACCGTATGCTAACACATATATATGGAATCTAAAAAAAACTCAAAATGGTTCTGAAGAACCTAGGGGCAGGAGAGGAATAAAGACACAAACCTACTAGAGAATGGACTTGAGGACTCGGGGAGGGGGAAAGGTAAGCTGTGACAAAGTGAGAGAGTGGCATGGACACATATACACTGTTGTGTTGTACCTTACCTGGAGGCCTGTTAGAAACACAGGCTCTCATACTCAAAGGCAAGATCAGAAAGTGTTATTTATCAAGACCCCCGGGTGACTGACAGCACACTCAAGTCTGAGATACACTTTCGCGAGAGTGACTAGATTGGGGAAGAATAGTCTGATGGCCCAGCTGCATTAAGGGCCCACGCGAGGTTTGCACTATGAATTTCAAGAGAGACCCGTCTGCATGGCCGTGAGTTTTACTCCAGCCAAAGGCACTAGCAGGGTACAGCTGCAGGGCAGGCAGAGAGCTGGCTGTGACTAGGGTTCTGGTTGTTCCAAGGAAGTAAGTTTGAATGAGACTGAGTCCAGGGAGTCAAGTATATGAGGAAATAAAACAGATAGAGGCATGGTGGGGACACAATTTTTTGTTTGTTTTTTTTTACTGATACAACTGAATTTTTCCTGATAGAAATCAATAATTTTTACATAATATGGAACATGTAGAGAACCCTGATTTACATGAGATTAGCTAAAGCACTACTTCACTCAGGGGTATTTATTTTTAGTGGGTGTTTTGTGAAAGTTGACATATTAGTAAGATGCAGAAAAATGAATGCTTAATGGTATAACGTGAGAAGCTCTGGTCAGTTGGGACTAAGGAACTTTCTGGTGTATACTGAAATTGCATCTCAAACTTAACAGAGTCCTTCACTGAGGTAGTGTCTTGATGTCTGTCACAGAATCCTTAGAAGATTAATTCTAGAGGCGAAATTTCAAGCATGAATCTTGCCAGTGAAAAGTTGTATCTCCAAAACTTTTAGGGCCTGCCTGTATGAGGCAATGTTATGAAATGAGCCCCCAGGGCTTGGGAGCATCCCCGGGGTTCCTGCAGCAACACTCAAAATGAGACTGAGACACCGGGCACAGGTCATGACTCCTGTTCTTCCTCTGACCGTCCGTTCAGCAGCCTCTGAGCCACGGGCACAGTGGAAACGTCTAAATTAATAGGACCATAGGGTCAAGCATTGTAGAGTAGAAAGAGACTCTACAGATCTTCAGTTTCAATGTCTCCTCCAGTCTAGAGACACATGTTCATCCAGCTGAGTGAATACTTCCATTATTGGGGAAGACATTCTTGCCCAAGTCAGCTAATTCCATAGCTGGGCTGTTCTCATTCCTTTTTATATTGTCTCCATATCTGTCTCCTAAAGCTGCCTCCACTGGTCTCAATTCTGCCAAATGGAGCAAAAGAGAATCTCCCAGACTCATTTCAAAATTTTCAAAACCTCATTTCAAAAATGGTAAGGCTGCTCATACATGTGTCACTCTAGCGGCCCTCACTACCTACTACACATCTTTTATTTATTCATCCATGTATTAGAATAAAAGCCTTAGAAGTGCATACATCTTCCAAACGATGTTTGGTCGTTTCAGAATACCATGGGAGTTCTACATCCATTGATCTGGACATGACACGCCCATTAATTTAGAATAAGTTTCAATTAGTTTTTCCAATGGCCCAGTTAACACTGTTAATTGATATTGAGCAGCAAACCCCCCTGAGGTTTTTCTCATTAATTGCTGTCAAGCTGGGTCTCCTCCAGCCAATACTCGGAATTGACATTTGGACTTTAAGGCAAAGCTCTTGTCTTCCCTTGATAGGCTTCACCTTGTTGGTTTCACCTCATCATTCTATCCTGTAGGGTTCCTTAATACTAGCGATGGTAGTATCTGAGATTTCCGCCAACTGTCCTCTGCAGACGCAAGAACATAGCAGTCCTGAGACTGGTACCCTCAGAAAGGCCTGTTTGCAAACTTGGCCCTTGGCTGGTGTCTGGGAGCTTCGATTTCGGTGTGTGTGGGGGGGGTGGTGGTACTTAATACTCCCTAATTGATACGACTTTTTACTGTGCCTGGACCGTATACAAACAACGTCTTTTATTCTGACACCTACTTTCCTTCTGGAAGTCTGGACTTCTGCTACTTGATAGGCAGAGGGTGCCTATGTGACCAGCCTCCAGTAAAAAACAAAAAACAACCCTAAACTGAGTCTCAAAGGGCTTCCCTGGGCAAAAGCACTGCACACATGATGCTGCATTTTAATTTCTGGGGGAAGAGGATGTTGCGTGTGGCCCCTCATGGGAGGCGTACACATGGATTCCTCCAGACTCCGCCTGTGTTTGTCCCCTTAGGATCTGGCTCTGTATCCTTACGACAT
Organism: Mesoplodon bidens; assembly: GCF_964165515.1. Classification (NCBI taxonomy): domain Eukaryota; kingdom Metazoa; phylum Chordata; class Mammalia; order Artiodactyla; family Ziphiidae; genus Mesoplodon; species Mesoplodon bidens. Next base: position 107,914,349 of record NC_138163.1, read on the forward strand.
GGCTGTGATAAATCTCAGCCCCGACTGCACCTATGTGCTGATTCCCAAGAATCCTAGTGAATCTCTGAACGTGGGTGCAACACTGAGGACCCGTGACCTACCTCCTGACTCTGAACTACTTGCAGATCTAAATTGCCTGATTCCTACTATCAAGCAGGGGTGGGAGCTCAAGCATGACTATGACAGTCCATCCTTTACAAGCTTAAGTCTGTGTCTTCACTCATTGGGGGTGACATATAATGATACCGAACGCTGGATGATGGTGTCCACCATTCAATAAAGCAGTGCTTCCCAAATGTGTTCTGACGGCTCTCATCCTACAAGACTCTCCTTGAATAAAAGGGCCCCATGTCAAGTATTTTTGAGAATTCTCAGTGCAATAGATTCCCCTTGTCTTTTTCAGTACCACACAGCAAGGTCCACAACTGACACACTCCCTGAGCATAGAAGATGTAGCTTCCCTTTCTACGACTTGCAAATCCACAACAGAAATGTATATAATGATATAAAAATTACTCATCTAACTCCCACCTAGATGTATTAGATGTTAACATTTTGTCACACTTGCTCCTGTTCTTTTTTTAAAAGTAATTCAATATTTTTGCACCAGAAGTTTCTTTTGTATGCCGCTTCAATGGCATCCTCCAAGCCACTTCCTAACAAGAGGTAAATATTACCTTGGGGGTGTAGGTTATGTTTCCTGTCCAAGTTCTCACACTTTTACCATCCATGTATGTGGAATTGTTTTAAATGTGTTTGATCCTTACAGAAGTATTATTGTGTTATAATGTGATTATTTCCTGTTGCTTTTTTGAGGGTTTATTTCTCCATGTAGATGCATGTAGCCTCGGCTTACATATTTTCACCGATCTACACCATGTACTGTTATAACTACACCAACCACTTTCTTAAAATGCCCCTTCCCAAGCTAACCTTATACTTAATACGTTAAGAGTCTCTGGGGATGGGTACCAGCCATCAGTATTTTTTCGAGTCTCCTTGGTGATTCTAGCGTGCTGTGGGGTTTGCAGATCAGTGTCTTACCCTAGAACTTAACATTTTACTCAAAAGATTTAAGGGGGTGTCATTCTTATATGAAAAAAAGCAGGGATATGTCACAGAATAGAATGCAAAATCCACAGAGCAGTCAAGTACCTAGGCCAAGGTCACAGAACTGGTGAACGGTAGATACAGGATTCACACATGCAGCCCGTGGCTGCCTGCTCTCCTCTGCTATCAGGAGTAGTTAGTTTGAAGAGAGTAAGCAGCATTGCTCTGGTCCAGTAGTTCTTAAAGGGTGGTCCCCACACCTGCATCATCAGCATTACCTGGAAACTTGCTAAAAATGCAGATTATCGGGCCTCACCTCAGACCTTCTGTTTTTTTTTTTGTTGTTTTTGGGGTGCGCGGGCCTCTCACTGTTGCGGCCTCTCCCGTTGCGGAGCACAGGCTCCGGACGCGCACGGGCCCAGCCGCTCCGTGGCATGTGGGATCCTCCCAGACCGGGGGACTAGCCCGTGTCCCCTGCATCGGCAGGCGGACTCTCAACCACTGCGCCACCAAGGAAGCCCAGACCTTCTGAATCAGAGACTTTCAGGGTGAGGACTTGTGATCTGTGTTTTAACAATCCCTCCAGGTCAAAGAGATGCACACTGAAGTTGCAGGACCACTTTTAGTCTCCTAACTTTAAAACTTTCTATCCATTTAACATTTACTTTCAATTTCAGTGAATATGATGATAACTTCCCTGTCTCGCCCTTCCCTTTTTACCAATTGTAGACATGCTTTTCATCTTATTTTTTCTGTTCTTTTCTTTTTCTTTTTCTCACTAGAGGTGCTTTTAGTATTCACCTTAGTTGAGGTCGTTTACTACATGACAGCTATGGCCATACTTAAAATGTTTACAGACTCGTAGGAAAAAGATCTGGGTTGCCAAAATAAGACACACCTCTTTTGAACGAGGAAGGCCCTGAGCCTGTTAAATGCTGAAATCTTTCTATGAGACCAAAACTACCTTTACATCTTACGCAATCACCTCACTTTTCAAAAGGTGTTAAATGGTTTTTAGGGGTTAGAAAAGGTGATCTTACATAACAATCAAACCATGGTAATTAATTATTCTACAACATGGTGATGCTTGTGAATGTTGCTTCAGTGTTGCTGGTGGTGGTGTTTTTTTAATACTGTATCAAAGTGCTAGGAAGAAGGCTTCAATGATTACTTAAGCTTCTTTATAAATGTGTACGGAGTAAGTTTTCTTTTCGAGCAATTCTATATGACGATTGGTCATATGGTTCAGTCTTTGTTTGCAGCATAGCTGACAAACTGCACAAGTGAGCATTCCGCAGGCTCAGCAGACACAGAAAACCCCTGGCTCCTGTGACAGCAGCAATCTGGAAGCATTCTGCATATTGTTAGCTGTAAATAAACTGCTCAAGATGAGGAGAAAGGACACACTGGGGAAGAAAGGCAGCCATGGGAAACCTGTGACACACTCGTTCATTTCAACCCTACCCTTTCATATGTTTCTCATGCAACTCTCTCTTCTCACGACTTTTTTTCTTTTTTTTTTTTTCTCCCCCAATTTTTAATAGCCACTTCAAGTTCCCGGCTCATGAGCTGTTTATTCACATACATTTTTTTTAACGTCTCTATGGGAGTATAATTGCTTTACAATGGTGTGTTAGATTCCGCTGTATAACAAAGTGAATCAGCTATGTGTATACATATATCCCCATATCTCCTCCCTCTTGTGTCTCCCTCCCACCCTCCCTATCCCACCCCTCTAGGTGGTCACAAAGCACCGAGCTGATCTCCCTGTGCCATGCGGCTGCTTCCCACTAGCCATCTATTTTACATTGGGTAGTGCATATATGTCCACGCCACTCTCTCACTTCGTCCCAGCTTCCCCTTCCCCCTCCCCGTGTCCTCAAGTCCATTCTCTACGTCTGCGTCTTTATTCCTGTCCTGCCCCTAGGCTCTTCAGAACCACTTCTTCTCATGACTTTACGCATCCTCTTTCCTGAGGTTTCTCACGTCGCCTTCTCCACCCTCCTCACTCCCTGCACCCAGTCCCTAATCCCCCCCAATCTGGCCCCCTTCTGTGGCCTTGGATAAGTTATTTTGCCTCTCAGAAACTCCATTTCCTCATCTTTCAAATATAGATGAAGCATTTAACACATAATTTCTGGCACATGGTAGACAGTCAGTGAATGGTAATTCTCCACTTCTATCATTATTATTTCTGTTGTGAATGGCAGAATTTCAGGCGTTTCATGGTAGACTTGTCTGAGGCTTTCCTACAGCCCTCCAATGATACCATGTGGGCAAACATCATGTAGGCTGGCCCCATGTGGCGTTCCAAGGATGGGCCAGTGGAAGCGGTCTGCCCCTTGGTGTAGGCAATGACTACAGCCAACAATAGGCTTCACTGACGACAGACAATTTCAAGAATAATAAAAAACCTGACTAAAATCTGTCTGCATTTTATTATCACTATGCACAGCAAAACAGTGCAAGTCATAAGCCTTCCCATGTGGGCAGATACTCCCACTGCCTGGTCACTGTGTGCCACTGGGCTGGCTCTGAGACATAATATTGCCTTCTTTCCAAAACAACTGGAAAATATCCTGTGGGATTTTGATAGTAAATTGAGCTCACTTCAGAGTGCAGAAACAAGATTCATATCAACTTAATTTTGGCTGAACATTCAAGGTTTGGGTAACTATTAATGGTTTTACCCATTTGTTTTTAAAAAACTAGTACCCCAATTTTTTTCTTTGAAAATATCACAAAGTCCATAGTAACTTTTACTGGAACACAGTCACACACATATATTGTCTGTGGCTACTTCTGTACTACCATGAGAGAATTTACTACTCGTGACAGAGATCATGTGGCCTGCAAGCCTAAAATATTTACTATCTGAACCTTTACAGAAAAATTTTGCTGGCCCCTGATCTAGAGCAAAATATATATTGAATTATTGATGGCATCCTTTATTTAGTTTAATTTTTAAAAATAATTGTTATTCTTTTGTTTTGGGGTTTTTTTGTGCTAAGTGTTTTAATTATTTGCTGTTTTAGCCTAAGTTTTTTTTTTTTTTTTTTTTTTTGACCGCATCACGGATCATGTGGGATCTTAGTTCTCCGATCGGGGATCAAACATGTACCCCCTGCAGGGGGAGCATGGAGTCTTAACCGCTGGACTGCCAGGGAAGTCCCATTCTTAATTTTAAAGATTATACATGTTCATATACAAAATAAGTTTTAAAGTAAAAATGACTATTTATTTAGACCTTTTTGGAACCCTGATTTTTTTAATCTGCCTATTGATTTTAAGATTCTAGGGGTCAGAAATTCCTGAGGCATAGCATCATGTCTTATAGTCACTGTGTACTGTAAAATCTCCCCATATGATGATTCCGTATTCAGAGATTCCACATGACTCCAAAACGAGAAAGTTACATGTGAGGTAAAGGCACCCTGAACGTGATAAAGACAGACTAGTTTTCTTCTCCATTGAAATGGCTAAGTAATTTAACTGGAGATCACACAAAGGTGGCTTGACCAGGAGACATGTTTTGTATGTCCTTCATAATATTTTTAAAATGTTTTAAATGGAATGCCTTTATATGGGGCGTGCAATTGCTACTTTACCACAGTCCTCAACATTCCTTGGTAAACCCTTGACCCATTTCACACATTTAAATGACCTCCCTGACTCAGGTGGGCGGTGGAGTTTGTAACCCTTGAACTAAAAGCAAAATGTTCCCTGATGTAACCATAGTCTACATGTTACTAAAACACTTCTGCGAAAATTATTAGTGCTCATCAATAAGGCTATTATTTTATGAGCCATCAGAAATCCCTATATTTTGCTATTATTAATATATGAGGGCTGTACACCTGAAACTAACACAGCCTTGTAAATCAACTATACTCCCAAAAATTTTTTTTAAATATATATATATATATATATATGTGTATATATATATATATATATATATATATATATGAGGGGCAATGTTAGTATTGACATTATATTAGGGAGTAAGAATATGTGATTTGTTGCAGAGAATGGGTGTGAACTGGCAATGAAAGGAGTTTTCACTTGCTTCTTCCCACCTACTCCCCTCCTTCACCACAGCTCTTCATCCTCTAACAATCTTACGTTAATTCACCCAAGAAGTTCTCATGTCAAATACACTCTAGTTTGTATTTTCTTAAATTTAGATTTCCCAGATTTCAGAATTCGAGACTATGACTCTCTCATATAATATTTCCCTTTGATGGAATTAAAAATAAAGTTTTAAATCTTTTACATAAGCATTTTTATGTGTAGCAACCAAACATCAATATGCCTTCCTAAAGTAAACTAAGGATGAGATTTTTCAAAATGTAAAATCTCATTTCTTTCATGGATTTTACACTTTAAGTTTACCATTAACAGGTAAGAGAGATAAACAACAAGGTCCTGATGTATAGCACATGGAACTATATTCAATATCCTGTGATAAACTATAATGGAAATGAATATGAAAAAGAATGTGTATATATACGTATAACTGAATCACTTTGCTGTACGCCAGAAACTAACATATCATTGTAAATCAACTGCACTTCAATGAAAGAAAACCAGGTAATAGAGCACAGCGAATTTTAAAATAGTACTATACTGAACTCAAGTCACCAAAATTTGCCTGTCTTCCATACGGGGCATCAAAGATATAAGAAACTGCTTCTATAATCACATTCAAATACATAAGAGACTGCTTCTATAATCACATTCGAATACGTACATAAGACAAAATGTGATAAACTGCTATACCATAAGTACAAATAAAATACAATGGGAAAACAGGAGACTGAGAGATTATGAACAGGAAGGAAGAGCAGAATAAAGAATAATTAAAATTTCCCCAAACCCAAATACACGCTGTCTACAAGAAATTCACTTCAAATATAATGATATCGGTAGGTTAAAAATAAAAGGATGCAAAATGATGTATCATACGAACACCATTCAAAAGAAAGCAGAAGTGACCTACTAATATCAGATAAAGTAGACTTCAGAGGAAAAAACATCACCAGGGATAAAGTGGGACATTATATAATGATAAAAAGATCAGTCTAGCAGGAGGATGTAGCAATCCTACATACATGTATACCCCAAACAACAGAGCTGCAAAATACACAAAACCAAAACTGACATGACTGAAAGAGAAATAGGCAAATTCACATTATAGCTGACAATTTCAACACCTCTTTCAGTAACTACAGAACTACTAGATAAGAAATCAGCAAGTGTATAGAAGAACTGAACAACATCAACAAATGGGATCCACCTGACATCTACAGAACATTCTACCCAACAACGACAGAACACCCACTCCTCTCAAGCACACAGGGAATACTCACTAAGATAGGCCACATCCTGGGTCATAAATAAAACATGAACACATTTTAAAGAATTAAAATCTCTGATCGTAATGGAATTAAACTGGAAATCGTTAACAGAAAGGAAAATCTCCAATCATTTGGAAATTAAACACCACACTTCTAAACAATCCAGTGAAAGAGGAAGTCTCAAGAGAAATTTTAGAAAATGTATTTGTGACACCTATTTATGCAGAGGGAAATGAAAAATGTAAGTGCATTCCATCTCTCCCAGGCTTGCCTCCTTCTTTGCTACATCTTTCCAATGATTACCTGGGCACAGCTTTGAATGTGTGCATGAAACCACCTGAAGTGATTTGTCCAAATCACTGAAGCAACAAATTCCTTCCCATTTGCAAAATCGACCCAGGTAAACATACACACGTCGTTCAGCCCTGGCCCTGATGCATAGGACGGATGGGGATTCACGGAGACAGCATGAGAAACAGCAAGAAGAAAGCATACTGTCCAGATCTCTAGGGGAGTATCACTAGTCATGGAATTGCAGCCAGTAAAATATGGAGACAAAGCGCAGAGACATTAAAGCATCCCTATTTAAACCCCCTCGCAGATTCTGAGCATGTCTTAGTCGTATTCGCCAAAACTTACTGAGGACTAAGAGGAAGTCAGGGAAAAGAAGGGACAGATTGGGTACTTCATCTGAGTATCCAACCACCATTTACTAAGCTCTTACAAAATATCGTGTTCAGTGCTCAAGAGGCCAAAAAAGAAATAGCAAACATATCCTTCACAAGTTTTATGGCCTAACTGAATTAAACGGTAGGGGAGAGGAAATAAAGATGGTGGTAATCCACTATACAATCTACCAAAATTAATCACAATTCCTTCTGAAAAGATTACGGTTGTAAAATTATTAACCTGGCAACTCCCAAGCATGAAGCTAACAGCAGGGATTGAAAATAAAGTTGACGGCTTCCCTAGTGGCGCAGTGGTTACGAAGCTGCCTGCCAATGCAGGGGACACGGGTTCGAGCCCTGGTCCGGGGAGATCCCACATGCCGTGGAACAACTAAGCCCGTGCGCCACAACTACTGAGCCTACGCTCTAGAGCCCGCAAGCCACAAATACTGCAGCCTGCGCGCCTAGAGCCCGTGCTCCGCAACAAGAGAAGCCAACGACCGCAATGTGAAGCCCGCGCACCGCAACGAAGAGTAGCCCCTGCTCGCCGCAACTAGAGAAAGCCTGCGTGCAGCAATGAAGACCCAACGCAGCCAAAAATAAATAAATAAATAAAAGTAAAGTTCCATATATACACTAACAAATGTAAAATAGATAGCTAGTGGGAAGCAGCCACATAGCACAGGGAGATCAGCTCTGTGCTTTGTGTCCACCAAGAAGGATGGGATGGGGGAGGTGGGAGCGAGGCTTAAGACGGAGGGGATATGGGGATATATGTATACGTAGAGCTGATTCACTTTGTTATACAGCAGAAACTAACACACCATTGTAAAGCAATTATAGTCCAATAAAGATGTTTATAAATAAATAAAGTTCCCTTAAAAAAAAAGAAAATGAAGTTGAGGACTTAAAAGGGAGTGAAAGAGTTGGTTTTATGAAATATCAATAAAAGCTACAATTATTTGTTACATGTGTGATGATTAAGTGGAATAAGATGCAGGTCTTTTTCTTACTGTTCTTGTATCCCATGTATATTTCTGGCCATATGTAACTTTTACTAAGAGTCAACAATTAATGATGTTAAAATGATTCCATATTTTTTGTTTTTCTTCCCTTTCCCAGTTTACAAGTACAGAAGCTAAGTAAATCATGTATTGCCGTTTAGAATTATTCACATCTGTAGTAGTAACTAGGTCTCTTGAGATAGAAATAAGTGTGTTAAGATAGTGCCAAATATAGAACTTCTTCACTCGAGATTCTATTCCAAGACATTAAGAGTTAAAAGAAACTTGGAACCAGCTAATTGAAGCTATCATCTGGCCCTAATTTTAAGAGTGCTCATCTTGTAGACACTTGCATGCTCACTGCGATAAAAGATTGTTCAGATTCACGCATATTTAAATTCTTTATAGCATGATCCTGTGTTTTTAGTAAAGAATAAATAAAGTATCTCAAAGTTAAGTTAATTTTGGGCTATCATTTTACTACAGCTTCAAATGCTGAATACAATTTATCACATGAGTATTACACACATGACTGTGCCAGGTGACCACTTGATCAAAGGTTATCTACCAGGATCTTTTAGTGCAGGCACTACACATAACTATTATCCTCCTGAGGAGGGTCTTGTTACGTGTCTGGCACCAGCCCACCTTCTTTGAGAGGCAGTTCCTGGCTTGATACTGGGCACCGGTTGGCACAGAGAGACCTGCTGGCTAACTCCTAGCAGGCTTCAGATCTTATCTTAAATTTTCTTTCTCTGGTTAGTTCCAGATGGCCTCCTTCACATGTCTCATTGTTGGCTCTATGTCAGGTGAGGCAGGGGATGACTTGGCCATGTGTCCCTCATCATCCAGCAGGCTAGTCTGGGCCTGTTCCATGGTGGTGATTACAGGGTTCCCAAGAGCAGCAAAAGAGGGCAAGCACTTTTCAAGTCTCCGTTTATGTCACATTTGCTATGGCCCCATTAACCAAAGTAAGTCACGTGGGCAAGCACAGAGCCAGTGTGGGAGGGAAGTGCTCACGGGTATGGACAGTGGGAGGGTATTACTGCAGTCTTTTTACAAACACAGGCATACCTCGAAGATGTTGCAGGTTCAGTTCCAGACCTCTGCAATAAAGCCAATATTGCAATAAAGTCAGTCACACACATTTTTTGGTTTCCTCATGCATACGCAAGTTATGTTTACACTATGCTGGAGTCTATTAAGTATGCAACAGCACTATGCTTTGCAAAAATGGGCCCTAGATAGTTAAGACGCGCCTCTCAGGAAGAACAGACCTAAACAGACATTTCTCCAAAGAAGACATACAGATGACCAACAGGCACATGAAAAGATGCTCAACGTCGTTAATTATTAGAGAAATGCAAATCAAAACTACAATGAGGTATCACCTCACACCAGTTAGAATGGCCATCATTAGAGAATGGACTTGAGGATATGGAGAGGGGGAAGGGTAAGCTGTGACAAAGTGAGAGAGTGGCATGGACATATATACACTACCAAACGTAAAATAGATAGCTAGTGGGAAGCAGCCGCATAGCGCAGGGAGATCAGCTCGGTGCTTTGTGACCACCTAGAGGGGTGGGCTAGGGAGGGTGGGAGGGAGACGCAAGAGGGAGGAGATATGGGGATGTATGTATATGTATAGCTGATTCACTTTGTTATAAAGCAGAAACTAACACACCATTGTAAAGCAATTATACTCCAATAAAGATGTTGAAAAAAATCTACAAACAATAAATGCTGGAGAGGGTGTGTAGAAAAGGGAACCCTCTTGCACTGTGGGTGGGAATATAAATTGGTGCAGCCACTATGGAAAACAGTATGGAGGTTCCTCAAAAAAACTGAAAATAGAGTTGCCAGATGATCCAGCAATTCCACTCCTGGGCATATATCCAGACAAAACTCTAATTTGAAAAGATACATGTACCCCAACGTTCAGAGCAGCACTATTTACAACAGCCAAGACACAGAAGCAAAATACATGTTCATCGACAGAGGAATGGATAAAGAAGATGTGGTATGTGTGTATGTAGATATATACATAGACACACACAATGGAACACTACTCAGCCACAAAAAAGAATGAAATAATGCCATTTGCAGCAACATGGATGGACCTAGAGATTATCATATTAAGTAAGTCAGACAAAGAAAGACAACTATCACATGGTACCACTTAAACGTGGAATCTACAAAAATGATAGAAATGAACTTATTTACAAAACAGAAATAAACTCACAGACATAGAAAACAAACTTCTGGTTACCAAAGGGGATGGGGGGGGTGGGCAGCGGAATTAATTAGGAGGTTGGGATTAACATACATACACTACTATGTATCAAATAGATAACCAACAAGGACCGACTGTACAGCACAGGGAACTATACTCAATATCTTGTAATAACCTATAAGGGAAAAGAATCTGAACAAGAATATGTCCATATATATATGAATAACTGAATCACTTTACTCAACACTTGAAACTAACACAACATTGTAAATTAACTACACTTCAATTAAAAATGGTTTAAAAGGTTTAAAAAAGAAAATTTAAAGACATTTTCGATGGCAAACAAGGCTTACTATTTCTGATGTAGACCAAATATGTAACGTTGTTCTATAACAAGTGTCTATCCCACTGGTAATCCATTTGGATTTATGGAATATTCATTTGGCATAGAATTTGATAATGAGAAGAACTTCAAGTGAATTTCAATGTACTCGCTTCAGTAAAATTACTGCCACGTCACGTAATGTCCCTATTACTGTTGGAAGCCTTTTACGCCCTGGTACATCAAAAATATAATGCAAAACATAGAAAGATTGAAAACAGAAGATGATTATTTTCCCTGTTTGCCAGAATCGTACCGTAACAGAAATCAAATCCGCTCACTGAACTGAAGGTTCGGGAGGAAATAAATGTCCCCGTCTGAAGGTGTTCAGCGTTTGGTGTTGTCAGACGATAAACTGAGGTATATTAAACATTTTAAGAGCTTCTCCGAGCAAACCTTGATTCCATTGGCACAGTGCCAAACCGGAAGTTGCTGGGTTGCTCTGCTGAAAGATGATACACAGAAGTGTGGAAGCAAAGAAAGGAAATGCTTCCATGGGTTACAGCTTAAAGCCTAGCTGGCTTGTCGTGATTGGTTGCCCTTACGTTCCAATTTAGTAGCCTTGAGGCATATGCAGGCTTAGACTTCAGTTCACGTCCACAGTGGCCTTCGAGCCACCTCAGCCCAGGGGCCTCCTTGTTTCCTTTACTGTCCCGGCCAGGCCTTCTCCGGCTGGGCTTCTACACTGACAGGCAGGAGCAGCAGCACCACTACTGAGGCTACTTGCAAACAACTTTCTAGGACTTATACCCTTTGGGCTTGATTTCTTTCTGCTAATGCGCTAGTGACGTTATGATTAAGAAGCTCCACTTCTAGTTTAACCTCACCACCCAGAGAGAAGGCAAGAGAATAATAAGGACAACTCAGCAGTGCTTGAAAAAATTAAAATCACCAGTAGAATTGTCCCTGGGGCCTCTGCCGTACTAGAAAAACCTTCCCTTGTTGTCATGAAAGTCACGGCGAGCGCAGATTTGCTTGTCTAGGGTAACTAGGAGGTTACCTGAGCGAGGACTCCACAAGTCTAACGTGAAACACTTCGCGAGCTAGCAGCCCTGTAAAACCTCCAGATTTATTCACAGTCTGAAGAAGAGTAAGATACATTTGGCTGCCAAAACCAACACCGTGGCACAAGGAATTGCCCATGTTCAAACAAAGACCCACGATGGCATCATTATCCACAAGTCTTTGCTTTTCTTCTAAAGGCCTGAAGATTAAAGCACCACAGATGAACTGCACAATGGAGCAAGCACGACCCACCCCATGAGTGTGATTAGCTACAAGGAGCAAAGATCACAGATACTGAGAACAGAGGACTTCTGATGTGGAGGAGGCAGGGGAGCGTGAGTTGGGGAGCAAGAAACTCTGGCTTAGGGCCCTGGGAGACACATGGAAAGGGAGACAGCACTCAAAGGCAGACGGATTTCTTGCGACTCCTCCAAGTCTGGCTCCTTAGCCAAGTCGGGAAGATGTCATCCTCTCCCGTTCTCTCCACTGCCAGTTTCCGTCCTACTCTCGGTTCCGTGGCCTTGAATGCAAACAAGTAATGTCTATATCAGTGTTTTGGTGTACCTGGTGATAATGTACTTATTCAAAATAATAAAGGACATTATAAGTGTCAAGTTACTAACAAACTTTTGATTTGTGTCTAACTAGGAATGAATCTGTCTTTGGGATATGATGACGTGTGGTTCGAAGCTTAAGTCATGAGGACAGAGAGGATTTCTATTCTGAAAAAACGTGGAGAAAAGTGAGGACCCTTGTGTTTGAGAATACCGGAAATATTAGAAATGGAGATGAGAAGGCAACGCTGGTTGAAAACTATAAGTTAATTTCTTCTGGAAAAATAAAGGTAATTGACGAGGTTTATTTAAAGTTGAGAGGCAGTAACATTCTTTTTTTCAATTATTTTTTATTTTTCGGCCACGCCACACAGCATACAGGATCCTAGTTCCCCAACCGGGGAGCGAACCCGCGCCCCCTGCATTGGAAGGGCGGAGTCTTAACCACTGGACCACCACGAAAGTCCTGAAAGGCAGTAACATTCGAAACAGTATCCAGACACTCGCTTTCTTGCTCCTAAGTGGTCAATGGAACCCTACAGAATGGCTGACAGGGAACCTTGGATTAGCTTCAACATTCATCGTGGAATGTTTCAGGTAGGGCTTTTCTCTTTTTTCACAATTGATAACCCACTCTTTACCGCCACAGGTAATGATATAAGTTAGATGAAAAGCTTTTCCTTTAAAGTCCATATGTATTTGAGAATTTATTAAAATTGAGTTATTAAAAATGGAGTTTTCTAAACAACCATTTTCTTTATAGTCTAGTGGGATAATAAAAATAAATAACAAAAAGGACTATCAGGGCTTCCCTGGTGGCGCAGTGGTTGAGAGTCTGCCTGCCGATGTAGGGGACACGGGTTCGTGCCCTGGTCCGGGAAGATCCCACGTGTCGCGGAACGGCTGGGGCCGTGAGCCATGGCCGCTGAGCCTGCGCGTCTGGAGCCTGTGCTCCGCAACGGGAGAGGCCACAACAGTGAGAGGCCCGCCAACAGCAAAAAAAAAAAAAAAAAAAAAAAAATCACAGCTCTGAAATAGAGAACGTAGGGGAATTTAAAGCTTCTTCTCTCTGTCACGTCTTCCAATACACCTGTTGTGCCTCAGTATGTTCTAAACAGTTAGCTGGAGTTTACCAAGTCCTAGGACCCAAATGAAAAGTAGGTGTTTTCTTGTGAAAGGGGAAGATACTTTATTTCAGGTGAGATGAAAAGGAAATTGGCTCTGGATACAGAAACAGTTAAAAAGAAGAACCCTCCTATGAGGGCTCAATTCAGCCTTTGTGTATTACCAACATGAAGGAAGATATTTTACTTATTCTTCTTCTATAAATAAACACTTTAGCTGTGCTATGAGTTTGGCACACCTTCATGACTTTTACTGTGGTTTTCCTTAACTTACCTTTATTGGGATAAAGCTTGTGGACTCCCACACTACAACATGAAGGAAAATAGTAGCTTTGACACTATGACAAGCTATTGTTTGACAAACTATGTTTGTGATAATTTTTTGGAAGATTTGCTTTCTTAACCAAACTCTTCATATGTTAAAATTAATTTGAATGAGGCATTTCAAAATAAAAATCTACAAGATGATCCTTAGACGACGTAAAAGATAGCGTTTCTGATATATACAGATATGCCCTCCTGACAATTTAGGTAGGTTTATATTGATACAAATCTCAAATAAAGATTATAAAATAAAAAAGGAATTTTAGGAAAAAAATTTGGTTGCTCCTACACCATACATGCCATATGATGATTATTAAAATGGCAAGCATGGATTTTTTTTAAGATAGATACGTAGAGACATAGAGATAAATAGGTAGATTCTTATCTATAAAAGCACTGCCACACAAACTTGAACATACAAAATAATACAAATGTTCTAAAGGTTAAGAAAACCTAAACATGTCTCTTTTTAATGTCTAAATTGAAGTGCAGCAAAAACCTATCTGATTGTGTGACTGCATTGTTAGGAAATTTGGTTTGGAAACTTTTGGAAAATAATAAATTACTGGCCGAAATGCTCACTATCCATTATGTTGTCACCTGAAACAGAGTCAATCAACTTCTTCAGCAAAAGAACAATGGGTAAACTAATAAAGTACAGGTTAGTCACCACGTATTACAACCAAGTGTGATTTCGTGAAATAACAGGTCTTAGAGTACGTCAAAGTCAGCTATGCTCTTCAGTTCTTGCTTTGAAGCCAACCTACCTTGGGAATCCTTTTATCAGTAAACACAGACAACGGGTGTCTTTGTTTTCTCAAAGTTTGTATCACCAGTTGTATTAGCTAGGGCTGCCAGGACACAAAGTACCACAAACCAGATGGCTTACAAAACCAGAAAGGCATCGTCTCACAATTCTGGAGGCTGCACGTTCAAACTTGAGGTATGGGCTGGGTTGGTTCCTTCTGAGAGCTGTGAGGGAAGGATCTGTTATGGCTTCCCTCCTGGACTTGTAGACATATCACCCTGTTCTCTGTCTTCACGTCCACAGGATATTCTCCCTTTGTGCACGTCTACATGTCCAAATTTCCCCTTTACGTGACACGAGTCATATTGGATTAGGACCCGTCCTAATGACCTCATCTTAACTTAATTACATCTGCAAGTACCCTAGTTTCAAATAAGGTCACATTCTGAGGTACTGGGTGGGGGGGTTAGGACGGCAACATATGATTTTGAGGGGGGAGGGGGGATGCAATTCAACCTCTGACACAAGTCTAGGACATATTAACAACACGGTAACTCGAGCAGTACATGAAGCAAGAGGGTAACTGTGTTAAAGAACTCTGTCTTTCAACGCAAGCTTCTCAAATGAATTGCTGAAGTGGTGCCAACTCTCATCTATCAATCAAACTGAACTCTTGAAACAATAAAATAAAGTACTTAAAGGACACGTTATGGTGGGCCTTTTCTGGCAGCTGCGTCACAGAATCACAGTGCCGGTAAGAAAGATGGGCAGTCAACTTTGAACAGATGCTTTAGAATAGTCTTTACCACCGATATAAGACTTGGGAGAAATACGACACCAATCTTAGAAGGATAAAGAGTTGCACAATCCAGTTCATCCTGAACTCAGATCATCAAAGGGTCGAAATATTTCGGAGCAGAACGTGCGCCTCGTGTCAAAATTAGCACCATCTTCCTAATGACATTCCGATCTTGGACCTGCAGCCGTGACTAGACAGCTTGTTTCAGCGCAGAGTTCTGATCTGGTTGAAGAAATCCACAGTGTTAACTGTCCTCCACTCACTCAGGTCCTCTTCCTGAGGACAACATGACAGCTCCCTTCACGTTCCCACATCCTACGGTGCTTCTGCAGGTGTTACGTGTTCGTACTGATGAGCTCCTTCGGGGATGTTCTTCTTGGACTTGAACATATGAGAAGAATGGCTGCTGAAGAGGAAGCTCTTCTTTTCTTCTTGAGGGTGAGGGGAGAGGTGGGGGAGGGAGAGGCCATTAGACTGCAGTGCTTGCTTTGTACTCAGAGGAACCGGGAGGGGGAGACAGGCCTCAGTCTGCGGACAGCAAAACCCGGGCCGGCGCTGCTCTGAGCAGGGGTCAAACTTGGTGCAAACACCTGGGTTGCTTCCCCCACCTCCCCAGCCAGGAAGATGGACCCAGCTACGTGGCACAAGAAAAGGCTTCACTTACGTTGCCATTATAATGTTGGACGCCAATCAAGTACCCAAACAAATAAATAGAGAGTTGTGAACTGTGCTAAATTATATGAAGGGAAAGAAAGAAATTCTCTAAAGAACCCCAATATCCACAGCTGTAAAATACGGAAATGTGCTGTAGGTCTCAAGGAGCAAATGAGAAAATGCATGGAAAGCAGGTGGCACAGCATCCGGGGTTCAGTAGATGCTCAATAACATGAGCTCTTTTGATATGACTGTGATTCTGCCCTGTAATTCCAGCCTCTAATATCTTCTACATTGAAACGTTTGCTGATTTATAGTCATGGATCCCCCTTAGGAATTCATAGTCCATTATTAGTGTTTACTACAGTCCATTCACCAACTTGTTAGTCTACCCTTCCATAAAGAAGAATGAAGTATATGGGGGTTCTATGTCACAATACGAGCATGGATAGCTTCTCCCCCTGCACACGAATCACAGCGTTCTATGACCGCTATTGCCATCAGGCAGAACTGACAAATTACGTGACATTATTGGTACTGTTTTCTGCCGAGACACTAGAAGTTATAATGTTTACATCATGCAAAGATCAGATTGACATCTAAGTCATCCTTGCCCATTTCTGCTCTCAGTTATTTACTCAGGTCTCTTCGTTTTTCCAGTCATCCTGCAAAGTCCTACTATTTTGATTTACTTCAGCCTGATGCCCATCTTTCCTCCACTTGGAAAGCACGCTTGGCGCGTGGCGCTGGGAGGGGGGCTGCTGTCACGGGCATCCTCTGTGCCATTGCAGGAGCATCCCTGTGTGACTGGGAGTGGCCGTCTCTGAGGAGGAAAGAATGGAGTTTCCCTCCAGAGTGGAGGGCGGGGTCAACCACGGGCTTGTGCGGAGATGTGTCTCTTGGTCTCCTCTGCTGTCTACCTCTGCTCAAGAATTTGCAGGCAATAAGCAGGTCACAGAGTCATGCGATTTAAAATTTTAGGCCTGCAAGGGCTTTGAAGTTCATTTTGTCAACCCCCTCAAAGTCCACTTAGATCCCTTCTGTAGTATCTTCATATCAAGAGGCCATTCAAGTACATCTTTCCCCTTAGAAGAAGGAGCATTCCATCTATTTGAGGAGAACTTTATGAGGAATTTTAGGCGCTGCCTTAATTAAGTGGGATCAACATGTACTTGAAGACCTGTATAAACTGTCAAGCAGAATTTCAATTTAGGGAAAGATTCTCCCGGTCTGTCCTAAAACTGAAGATGGGACTGTATCTCCTAGAGAATAATAATACTAAAACAGTAAAATAATGATAATAGCTAAATTTATTTAAACTTTAATAAGTGTCACCGCTGCACAGTGAAAGGTAAAGTAAGCCCTTCACGTTCTGACTCGTGTAATCTCGGCAACGCATACACGCGGGACGTACCGTTATTCCCAGATGGGCAAGCTGAAGCTTGGAGAAGTTGCAAAGGTTGCTCAGGAAACTATTACGGAGGCCACA
The DNA here is from genome assembly GCF_964165515.1 of Mesoplodon bidens. Classification (NCBI taxonomy): domain Eukaryota; kingdom Metazoa; phylum Chordata; class Mammalia; order Artiodactyla; family Ziphiidae; genus Mesoplodon; species Mesoplodon bidens. The sequence goes on from NC_138163.1 coordinate 107,931,740, forward strand.
TGATCACTGAGTTTCCCCCAAAATAATGCTGTCTATGTATATACTCCTCTGGAGTTTACACACTTGTTTGGTTTTCGCTATTTCCATTTGATCTTCCTCCTCACATGCTCACGAGTCTGCTCCAAACCTATCTTACCTGCCATCTACTTTTGCACCTTTCACCAGAGAAACTGGAAAGCACTATCTTTAGAATATTATCTACATCTTAGAAACAAGGAATTCGAGTCTGGGCCTAAATGCTGCCTCCATAATCTGTTCTGGGCCAAAGCAAGTTTGTTATCCAGGTAGATGGGGGTTTGGATGAAGAAGCCAATCGTCTCCAGTCTTCCCAAGAAGCCCTCCACGTGGTTAGTAACTAAGACCCTTAGCATAAACCCCTGTCCACATCCCCCTCTCCTCGCTGAAGTCACAGTGAAGCCAGGCGGAGCCGGGAGCGGCGAGGTTCCTTCCTGGCCACTAGAGGCCAGCAAGCCACTGCCCAGAACCTCCGAGCTGGAGTGCCCTGCTTCTGACATCATGAGGCCGGTTCATTCAAAAGGAGGAGGATGTTGCGAGAATGTTTTTAAAAGGAAAACGTCCCCTGTACTTTCAGTGCATACTACTGAGAGGCCTCTAGTTTTGAAGGCTTCGCCAGACTTCCCAGAATGTAAGTCTTAAGGAAATTAAACAAGCAGAGAAAGTGTGTCTCTGTGGTGTCCGTCCCTGCACCTCTTCCAAAAGCCCTATGCCGTCCCTTCTATCATAATGCTTTATCTCCCCCACCCAGTTAGCTATCTGGAACAAAACACAACTTGAACTGTTCTCTTTTTCTCCTCTAATAATTTATTTTCGAAAAGCAGTAACGTCCCTCCTCTTCTTCACTTCTCCTCAGGTTCACACCCTTTCTCTCCCCCTTTTTCTCTCTATTGCTCACTCCTCTCTTCCCCTCTCTGTTGCACTTCTAGGAGGAAATAAGCACTCTGTGACTAGATAATCCACTCTCACAGTTTCAACTACCACCTGTGAGCTGATGTCTTCTAAATCTGTTAGCTCTGGCTGACACCTCTCCTGCAAGCCTCAAAGGTCTATTTCTCACTGACTGTTAGTCATCTGCACGTGGGTGGGTCCCCAGGACCGCAGCTCGACCAGACTGAACACTAGACGGCACTGTGTGAAATAATCCCAACCACCACAAACATATTTGCAAATATCTGCATATGTAGAGAATATCTTTGAAACGATACACAAGAAACCAATAAAGGAGGCGGCCCCCAGCGCTTGGAGCACTACAGCCAGGGGACAAGGTTGGAGAAAGACTCACTTTTCTCTACGTGCCTTTCGGACCCTTTGGATTTCATATAATGTGCATGGATTACCTATTAAACAATAAAGGGAATTATAGAAACATCTTAATGTTTACATCTTCTAGAGTTTCACCAAGCCCATTGTTCTCCTTCTGCCACGTGCTCCCTGGGTAGATAAACTGACTCTCAGTTTCCACTACCAGTTATGAGCTGGGACTCCCAGATCTGTTATCTCTGTTATCTGTTATCCCCTCCTTCGAGCTTCAAAGTTCCATTTCCCACCGTCAGATATTGTCCGTGGGTATGTCACCAGAACCTCAAACTCAACGTCTCCTGCACCCCGTTCACCATCTTCCAGCTACCTGACCTTGAGGAACGCCCTCTGTAAATCCTGCTGAATTGAAGGATGATGACCCTGCTGCTGCTCCTCCTGAGTTGTCAGTCCCAGCTGCCAACAACCGTGGTCTCGCCCTGCACCCGCCAAACTGGGGTTCATTCCTTCCCTCCCCAGATCCACCCAACCAGCCAGCCAAACAGCCCGGCCCCTCCCCTCCCCTAAAATATGCCTCAGATTCAGCCCATCCCCCCCCATTTCTATTACCCTCCTGTAGGCCCTTATCATCTCTTTCCTGGGCTTCCATGCTCCCTCCCCATCTGACTTCCTTCTTCCCGGCCTGTGCTTTTCCAAGTCCCCCCACACACACACAACTGCCCGAGTCATGCATGTAAGTGTAAGTGTAATTTTTTTTTCTTCTTTTGCTGCACCGCGCGGCTTGGGGGATCTTAGCTCCCCGACCAGGAATAGAACCCGGGCCCCTTGCGGTGGGAGCACGGAGTCCTAACCACTGGACAGCCAGGGAATTCCCTGTTTCTTTACTTAATTAATTTTTTTCTGTAAGTGTAAGTCTAACAGCATTGCTCCTTGCTCACCCCTGGGGGGCTCCTGTACCAGGTGAGGAGGCCCCAACACAGCACCACACTGTGTCCTTGTCCCTCGCCACCTGGCCTTGTCCTTCCCCACCTGGCTTTGCCGACCTGTCCGGCTTCATCTCCTCCCATTTCTGGACTTATTACAGAAGTCGCGCAAATGTCTGCGGTTTCCCAAGCGTCCTGTGCTGTTCCGCCCTGACACCTTTGTTTATGCTCCTTGCTGAGCTCAGAATGCCCACTCCTGACCCCCTTCGGCTTCCCTTCATCTTGGCCATCTCCTCACCATCACGTGAGACTCACACAAAGACCTAAGGAAGGAACGTGGGATAAAGACGTCCTGAGACGGCGAACATTGAAAACTGTGAGCCTCGCGCCCAGTCGTAACATCATTGACAAGGGAAAGCAAAAGGATCATGATCTCCAGCTAGTTTAATTCAGTGGTCTAAGTAACCGATCTAGAATTTCTTTGAAAACAACATTAACAATCTTGCATGACCACTGGAAGCAATGAAAAGGAGCAAGAGACAACTCAAGTTTAGGCTGCATCATGTCTGGTCACCCAACCACAAGCATATGAAAGGTACTGAGGAGGTACTAAGACTCCATAGAGTCCCCCCGTTGTCATATAACATCTGCCAACGACGTTAGTTAACTCTACACTTCACAGTGAATCATCTACCTTCAGCATTTACCCTCCTTTTAGACTTGGGAACAAGCTAATGAATTTGAAGTGCAGGCAGCAGAATGAAGATGTGTTTTTGCCTCTCAGAAAGGCTCCTTTTACATTTCGAGGGTCATATCTTGAGTTTCAGGGCAAGTCTGAGTTCACTTAGTGCAGAGAAAAAATATGTCAGGATCTGGATACTACAGATTTCAGTCATAAAACAGAAGCACCTTGAGTCTTGGTGTAAGTCTGCAGTGATAAAGATGCATAGTGGGGAAACTCCCAACATCCAAGGGGTCTGGATCCAATAAAACTGGGGCTGAATCATCTGTGGTGATGAGGGAGAGAGATGCAGATCAGAAGCATTTGAGATTTTTACATCTCACTAATGTCACTAAGTAGCCCAACCTTATCAGAGACACTATCAGGAAAATTCAGAGTCTGGGTTAGCTTTTGCCTCACCTTTGCGGCACATGCCAAGAATCAGAGAATGGACAACAGAAGAATATTAACCACAAAGAGTACCTGTGTGCTACAGTTAAAATAAACTCAGGTTCACTTCAATTCGTTCATTCATTCATTCAACAATACTTATTAAATGCTATGTGCAAGAATTTGGAGTAAGATCACTCGGAAGAGGGTGATGACATATCCGTGAAACACTTCTAAATCAGCCAGTCTCTATTTTCCAAGGAATCTGTGGAGAGGTGTTGTGAATGAGAGGAAGTAACAGAATTAAATCGCATATCTAGTCAGGAATGGGGGCATCCAAGTCCCTCTCCTCTGCTCTCATGTGAAGGTAAGTTACAGCTACAGAATAAAGGAACACAAAATATACATAGATAGGTATGGTGCCATACATCCAAAGGATTTGGGACAATCTCAATTTTAATATCATTTTCCCTTATCTCGAAGAGCGTGCTTGTATTTGTCAAACCACACAGCCCAAGTTTGACTTGGGAAGTACAGCTAGGTTGGCAGACACACAGAGAGGGCATCTAATGACCTGCTGGTCCCGTGAGGAGAAGAACAAAAAGAGAGCAAATTAAAGGCTCCCTAAGAAACACTGCATTTGAGGATCATGAAGGCAAAGATATGGATGGCTCTGAATACAGGAGAAGACGGAGCAAAAGGAGCTGGACAGGCTGTTCTCAAGAGTGGAGCTCCTTAGAAACATTTCTTTGGTATTGAGAAAAAGGTGAAAATGTAAAATAATAGAAAGAGAGAATGAAGGAAGCTCCTTCTGAACTTTTCTTGAAGGTCAAGATAATTTGATAATTTACAAAAAGACTTGCATTAACTCCGTCTTCCCCATTTTGGAGCTCTAATAAGCTCTGGTATGATTTTTTCTTTCTTTCAGAGAACAAACCACACTAATCTTGGAAAATGGTCACAGATCTTTTTTAGTGTAATACAGGTATTGCTGAAACACAAATAGATAAGCTTGGTTATACAGGGAAATCTAGTCATTACAAGGATTTTTTCGAGGTTAGATATATTCTGGGAATATTGGCTGGGTCTGGGGATGGACTGCAAATGAGATTTCTATAGACCAACTCTTCTTCATTCTCTCGTCCAAGGTCGAGTAGGCTATTCTGAGTCAGAAAATCTGGGTTGGAACCTGGTTCTGCCATTTGCTGACTGTTAGAACTGAGACAAGAAATTTTAAGCTCTTTGAGCCTAATATTCGTCATTCACAGAAAGGAAACAAGTCCTTCCTTGAAGAGATTTTAGAACGTTTAAATAACCTAAAATACCGTAAAGTGCTCAGACCATGATAAAAAGATATATAGGTGACAGTTATCAGGACTCTTTACTAACTCTCTCTGGTCTGTTTGCCATGGTACGGGAGGGAGAGGGTTCTACAAACAAACAAGGAAGAACGCTTGACCAATGAGCTAAAAAATCTATTACACAATGGTAGGAGAACTGACTTTCAATAATCATATACCAGAAATTCTCCTTACACCTGGGTAACACCAAATTCTATTTAAAATGCCAATCTCAACTGTTTCTGCTATTTGACTCTGACCCCTCTAATAAAGATTTAGCATAAATAGATAGAATGACAATCTTCAGTAAATGGGATAGAAATGTTTTGTCTACCAAGTTCTTTACTGCCTAACAGTCTTACAAATAGGGCCAGAGATAAAAAGTTACCATGAAAACCAACAGGATGTTCAGCATTACCTCCTGGATATTACTTGTGTGATATTCTTGCTGTAATCTTATCTTAGGTTGTCACCAAATGTTTCCTGAATCCCCATCAAATATTCATACTGTGCCAGGTACTATCAGGGACACAGTGATGATTACAGCACAGGCTTTGCCCCAAAGGCGCTCATCATCTAGCGAGAGGGAGGCAATGGTAGCGATTGACAAAAAGGCCAGCTGTGGAAGAGTTTTCTGAAAAAGGTGCAAAGTGTTCTGGGAATATAAGCAAAAGGTAGGTTGCTCCCCACTGCAGACATCTAGGAGGGTTCTCTAGGGAATTATTTGAACAAGGTCACGGACGAGGGGGAGGACTCCATTGTCAGAATGACAGTAAAGGGATGGGGTTAGCAGCAAGGCTGAGAAGCAAGCTTGAGCTTGACCCAGAAAGTGGATGAGAGCAGGATGCATTCAGAAACAGTAGCTACAACAGCATGGAGTTGTATAGAACGCAGGGAGTAAAGAAGACAAAGTCGAAAAGGCAGGTCAGGAGAAGACTGGGGAAGGTTTTAAATGGCCAGCTGAGAAGCTGGGTTTTTTTTCTAGCTGCAGAAATCCAATGAAGGAAGAATGCCATGCTGGGTCTTGGTTCTGGAAAGATGCACAATTAGAGTCAGTATAGAGGATTTATTGGCGGGGTGAGAAAGAGACTAAAGGGAAGTCAACCAGATAAGGAGCCCTGGCCATAGATCAAAGGTATTAAGACCTAGAAGGTGGGCAGTGGCACAGAAAGCAATGGATGAATGACACTCTGCTTTTTTGTCTTGAGATGACACACTCCTTGAGTGCACCAGTCTCAGATATACTTTGTTGCTGAGATTAAGAGACTTGGGCTAAACTGAAGAAATGAAAGTCCTTGAATGTAACTAATTTGTGCAACTGCTCCTTTAAAGACTTGCCTGGTGGTCACTATCTGGAGAAGACACACTGAGACAGAAGTGACCGTGTGCAAAGATTTGCTTAACCAAGGGACCTGTGATAAAATAAATGTAATACAAAAGTCCAGTGATTTGCATGGTCCCAACATCACACATCTTTTTTTACATCTTTGTCCCCTCCGCCGTCACTCTGTATTTTCTTTAGTCTTTTCCCTCTTCTACAATTTCTGCTTTCCCCCCCACCCCCGCCCCGCCCCGGCCTTGCGGTGTGCCTTGTGGGATCTTAGTTCCCCGACCAGGGACTGGACTCACGCCCTCGGCAGTGAAAGCACTGAGTCCTAACCACTGGGGCGCCAGGGAATTCCCAATTTTTGCTATTTTTATGTGAACATCTTTTGCAGGTGATGGTTGACAACTGGTTGTCCCTAATTCGTTCCCCAATATAAATGAGCCAATGAACCTACTTTTTAAAATGCTTTGAGGGACTTCCCTGGTGGTCCAGTGGTTAAGACTCCGTGCTTCCAATGCAAGGGGCGTAGGTTTGATCCCTGGTCGGGGAGCTAAGACTGCACGTGCTGTGCGGCGCAGCAGCCAAGAAAATATATTTTAAAAAATGTTTTGAGATTCTTAATGTAAGTGTCCAAACCCATGTAAAAATCACAAAATTATGAAATGAAATGACCAACCTTATTACTTAGACTCTATTCTCAGAAATAAAATCAAACATTCTCTAACACATGCAACAAATCAAATATCACCATTGGCACTTTTCCTTTTCACACCTAACATGTGAGCTCTTAATTGCACTATTGCATTCATTTTCTCCTTTCAGGTAACAAAAAAGTGAATCTGTGAATGCAGCTACACAGATCCCTTTAGAAAGCAATCAGACATAGAATGACTCTAAGTGAAGACTCCGGGCACTTTTCTATGTGTATAAATGCACGCACTCTGCATACCAGTGGCCAAACCAGGAAGAACATTCACTGGTTTTCTTCCTCAGGATCTGTTAGGACTCCTTCTAGCCCCCACCTTTACTCACTCTCTAAGGAATTCAAGATCTGGGCAGCAATGCCAGGCTAGGGGGTCAGCAGGGACCAGGAACCAAGGAGTGTATTTAAAAACAGAAACATTGGGACTTCCCTGGTGGTGCAGGGGTTAACAATCCGCCTGCCCATGCAGGAGACATGGGTTCCAGCCCTGGTCCGGGAAGATCCCACATGCCGCAGAGCAACCAAGCCCGTGCGCCACAACTACTGAGCCTGCGCTCTAGAGCCCGCGAGCCACAACTACTGAAGCCCACATGCCTAGAGCCCGTGCTCCGCAACAAGAGAAGCCACCGCAATGAGAAGCCTGCGCACCGCAACAAAGAGTAGCCCCCGCTCGCCGCAACTAGAGAAAGCCCGCGCACAGCAACAAAGACCCAACACGGCCAAAAATAAATAAATAAATTTATTTATTTATTTATTTTTTAAAAAACCAGAAACATTTATGTGTTTGACAATTAATTAGATCTTATTTTCTTGCTTTTAAAGACAGTTTCATAATGTTAAAATGTAGTCTACCATTCTACGGGTGATAATTCAAAGTCCTTCTTGCTTACACTCTCTGACATAAATCATAGCAATATTTTCTGATCTGTCTCCTAAACCTAAGGAAATAAAACTAAAAAAAAAAAGGGACCTAATTAAACTTAAAAGCTTTTGCATAGCAAAGGAAACGATCGACAAAACAAAAAGACAACCTTCTGAATCAGAAAATACTTGCAAATCATATGACTGATAAGGGGTTAATACCTAAAATATATAAATAGCTCATACGACTCAACATTTAAAAAACAGACAGAAGGGACTTCCCTGGCGGTCCAGTGGTTAAGACTCTACGCTTCCAATGCAGGGGACGCGGGTTCGATCCCTGGTCGGGGAACTAAGATCCCACATGCCGCACAGGCAAAAAATTGAAAAACATAAACAAAATAAACAAACAAACAAACACACCAGGCAGAAGACCTGAATAGGCATTTTTCCAAAGACAAAATGCAGATGGCCAATAAGAAAAGCTGCTCAACAGCACTAATCTTCAGGGAAATGAAAATCAAAACCACAATGAGATATCACCTCACGCCTGTCAGACTGGTTGTCATCAAAAAGAACACAAATAACAAATGTTGTCAAGGATATGGAGAAAAAGGAACCCTTGTACACTGTGGGAGGGAATGTAAATTGGTGCAACTACTGTGGAAAACAGTATGGAGGCTTCTCAGAAAACTAAAAAGAGAACTACCATATGACCCAGCAATTCCACTGGGAATTGCTGGGACATATGGTATATAAAAAAAAAAAAAACAAGCCACTAATTCGAAAAGATACATGCATCCCAATATTCATAGCAGAACTATTTACAATTGCCAAGATATGGAAGCAACCTAAGTGCCCATCAACAGATGAACGGATAAAGAAGATGTAGTGTGTGTGTTTGTGTGTGTGTGTGTGTGTGTGTGTGTGTACACACATACATACATACACTCATACGATGGAATGTTACTCAGCCATAAAAAAGAATGAAAGTTTGCCATCTGGGGCAACATGGATGGACTCAGAGGGTAAGCTAAGTGAAATAAGTCAGACAAAGGCACATACTCTATGATATTACTTACATGTAGAGTCTAAAAAATACAACAAATCAATGAACATCACAAAACAGAAGCAGACTCACAGATATAGAGAACACACTCGTGACACGAGTGTTTACCAGTGGGGACAGGGAAGGGGGGCAGAGTAACATAGGGATAGGGGAGTAGGAGGTACAAACGATTATGTATAAAAGAAGCTACAAGGATATATGGTACAGAGGGAATATAGTCAATATTCTATAATAACTATAGATGGAGTATAACCTTTAAAAATTGTGAATCACTATATTGTACACCTGTAACTTAAATAATATTGTACATCAATTATATTTCAATAAAAAGTGCTTTTTGTTCAAATTTTCCATTGAATTTGGTTGGTCCATTTACATGCGTAAGTGAAAGAATCACAGAGATACTGGGACACAACACTGACAAGCAAGAGTTGATAAATAGTAAAATATATATTAAGGGCTGTATAATACTTTTGCTATCAAGCCAATCGAGGTATTCACTGATCCATGCCATTCTTGGTGTTGACTAGGAAAAAAAACTCCAGCCAGTCCTTAATACACAGAGTTAATATGTTCTGAGAGGGAGGGGGCAGTCAATGTAACCTTTTTCCCTAACAGAAAGTGCCCTTTCAGTAACCCATTTGAACATTTAAAACTCTTGGAGGCAAGATGGTAAGGACAATTAAACTGCAGGTAAATGAGTGCCTCATTCAATTACTGTTTGGATTGGAAAAAGAAAGAAAGAAAGAAAGAAAGAAACAATAAGGTGACTGTTTAAAAGGAGAGCAAACAACTCTTTCCTTAGAGCACTCATCTTGGGTGACAATGGGGCAAAAGGCTTATACCCTGGGAGGCAGCCGCACCCCTGCCTGGAAAACAGGAACTCTTTAATACAGAGGAGTAAATTATTTCCTAAATGCATTGAGCTGAGCTTCTAAAAAGTCTGCTTATCTCCAAGGTAGAAGAACTTCATTTTGTTCTGAATGAAAGGATAAAGCTCTTTGTTTCTGGTTAGAGATCATTAAGATGATACTTTAATATTCTCCTCACACTCAGATTTTTCAGATATTTATGAAAACATCTTCCTGATTTAAATTATCTTGGTCCATTAAAAACTGTGAATCACTATATTGTACAACTATAACATATGTAATATTGTACAGCAACTGTACTTCAATTTTAAAAAAACCCAAAGGAAAATAAGAAATTATCTTGGTCCACAAAGCCAGATAATCTGCTTCAACCACTTCATTTTACACGTGAGAAAAGGACCCCAAAGGTTAAGGAAACAGCTCTAGATTGCCTATTATTTTTTAAATGTATATGCTTTTTAAAAAGGGAGCACAAAGAGCATTTCTTGTCAATATATACAAGCTGTTTTTTGAAATCTTTTGGATCGTCAGCTTGTTTGGAGTGCTGCAAGCTCTGATAGCTAAGTAAGGAGGGCCTACATAGGACAATGCCCAGATACCAAATCTTGAACTGAATTCTGAGCTGATCCACTGATAGCCACCCAAAAATACTGCGATAAATCCACACGCATATCTCCTCTGACAGCCTCGTTTTTTCCTCCTCCATTTTCTATTTTTTGGCATCGCACATCCTTCCTCCTGTTAGATTCTGTGGCATACATGAGCCGTATGGATTCACAGGTGCAGGTCAACATATTAGTAAAATAATAAAAACAAACAAAAAAAAACCCATAAAAGCCTATGAGCCTCTCAAGCCTCCTTAGCATGAAACTCACGTATTTGTTTTTGCTCATGTCAACTTATTACTCCCACAAGAGTTGGGTGACATGGATATGTATTTATTGGACATATGTTTAGGTTGCTGCAGGAGAGAAAAGGAGAGTCAATTCTAGGCACTGGCTTTTTTTCTTTTTTTTTTTTATGTGACGCTGGTGCCAGGTGGAGTGTAGTAGGAGCACGGAGAGTGCCAAGTTCCTGTCCTGGTGGAGCAGCACCACAGTTTTAAAAGGTGGGGTTACAGGGTGGGCCCCCGAAGGGATGCTCTCCTATTAGCCCTGTCCAGCTTGGCTCAGCCTCTCCAGCCTGGCAAGGGTAACTACACTTATATCAGACAAAATAGACTTTGAGTCTAAAACTGTCTTTGGAGACAGAGAAGGTCATTGCATAATGATAAAAGGGTCAATTCAACAGGGTGATATAACATGTATAAATATATACACACCTAAATACATAAAGCAGATATTGATAGATCTTCATGTTGTATGTCTTAAATATACAAAATTTTTATTTGTCAATCATACATCAATTAAGTTTGAAAAAATATTGACAGATCTAAAGGCAGAAACTGACAGCAGGACACTAATAGTAGGAGACTTCTACTTATGACAGTAGATAGAACATCCAGACAGAAAACCAAGAAGGAAACAGCTGATTTGAGAACACTATAGAGCCAACTGACATAACAGACATATACAGTAAGTAGTTAGCATCCAGGGGTAGAAGAACACACATTCTTCTCGAGTGTATACAGAACCTTCTCCAGGATAGATCACGTTAGGTCGCAAAACAAATCTTAACAAATTTAAGACCCCAAACAGCCAAAGCAATCCTGAGAAATAAGAATCACACTTCCTGATTTCAAAATATATTGCAAAGGGGCTTCCCCAGTGGCACAGTGGTTGAGAGTCCGCCTGCCGATGCAGGGGACAGGGGTTCGTGCCCTGGTCCGGGAAGATCCCACGTGCCGCGGAGCGGCTGGGCCCGTGAGCCATGGCTGCTGAGCCTGCGTGTCTGGAGCCTGTGCTCTGCAACGGGAGAGGCCGTGACAGTGAGAGGCCCGCGTACCACACACACACACACACACACACACACACACAAAATATATATATATATATAGCAAGGCTACAGTAGTCAAAATAGCATCATATTGACATTAAAAACAGACATAGAGACCAAAGGAACAGAACAGAGAGCCCAGAAATCCATACATCTATGGTCAACTGATCTTTGACAAGGCTGCTAAGAACACCCAAAGGGGAAAAGGTACTCTGTTCAATAAATGGTGCTGGGAAAACTGTATATCTACATATAGAAGAATGAAATTATCTCACCCATATTAAAAAAAACAACTCTGGGGCTTCCCTGGTGGCGCAGTGGTTGAGAGTCCGCCTGCCAATGCAGGGGACACGGGTTCGTGCCCCGGTCCGGGAAGATCCCACATGCCGCGGAGCGGCTGGGCCCGTGAGCCATGGCCGCTGAGCCTGTGCGTCCGGAGCCTGTGCTCCGCAAGGGGAGAGGCCACAACAGTGAGAGGCCCGCGTAACAAAAAAAAAAAAAAAAAAAAAAACAACTCAAGATGGATTAAGATTTAAACGTTACACCTGAAACTGTAAAACTACCAGAAGAAAACATGGGGGAAAAGCTTCTTGACGTTGGTCTGGGCAATCATTTTGTGGATAGGTCAGCAAAAGGACAGGCAACAAAAGCAAAAGCAGACAAGTGAAATTGTATCAAAAGCAAAAGCTCCTGCAAAGCAAAGGGAACAATCAACAGAGTGAAAAGGAGATCTGAACAATGGGGGGAAATATTTTCAAACCGTATATCTCATAAGGCTTAATACCCAATATTTATAAGTAAGTCATACAACTCAGTAGCCAAAAAAAAAAAAAAAAAAAACAGCCCTCAATTTAAAAATGGGCAAAAGGCCTAAATTTCTACAAATAAGAGATACAAATGGCCAAAAGGTAGGAAAGGGTGCTTGACCTCACTAATCATCAGGGAAATGCAAATCAAAACCACAATGAGATATCATCTCAAACCTTCCTGTTATCAAAAAGACAAAAGATAACGTGTCCTTGAGGATGCAGAGAAAATGGAACCCTTGCGCATTGTTGTTGGGAATGTAAATTGGGATAGCCATTCTTTTTTTTAACATCTTTATTGGAGTATAATTGCTTTACAATGGTGTGTTAGTTTCTGCTTTATAACAAAGTGAATCAGTTATACATATACATATATCCCCATATCTCTTCCCTCTTGCTTCTCCCTCCCTCCCACCCTCCCTATCCCACCCCTCTAGGTGCTCACAAAGCACCCAGCTGATCTCCCTGTGCTACGCGGCTGCTTCCCACTAGCTACCTATTTTACACATGGTAGTATATGTAAGTCCATGCCTTATAAAGGCAGAAGAAAATCCTGCCTTTAACAACATGGATGAATCTGGAGGGCATCATACTAAGTGAAATAATCCAGATGCAGAAAAACTAATACTGCATGATTTCACTTATATGTTGAATCTCAAAGAGTCAAACTCCTAGAAGCAGAGAATAGTAGTAGTAGAGTTGGTTGTCAGATGCTGGGGGGAGGGGGAGATGGGAAGGTTGTTGGTCAAGGGGTACAAATTTTCAGTCATTTAAGATGAATAAATTCTGGAGATCTAATGTACACCACAGTGAATATAGTTAACAATACTGTATGTTTGAACTTTTCTGAGAGGGTAGATCTTAAGTGTTCTCAATACGCACAACAAAAGATGGTAACTATCTGAGGTGATGAATATGTTAATTAGCTTGATTGTCGTGATTGTTTCACTATGTATATGTTGATCAGATTATCAAGTTGTATACCTGAAAAATATGAAATTTTAAATTATCAATTATATCTCACTAAAGCAGGGGAAAAAAGATTAATAAATTTCAAAAGACTGAATAGAAAAGAACTCTGTACATGAAGGTTCATAGCAACATTATCCATAACAACAAAAAAGTGGAAAAACCCAAATGCTCATGAACAGACGAATGGATAAGTTAAATATGGTATATCTACATAACTGATTAGTATTTGGCAATAAAAAGAAATGAAGTACATATACAATGCTTCACCATGGATGAAACTTGAGAACAGTAGGCTAAAGGACAGAAGCCAGTCAAAAATGACCACATATTCTATGATTCCATTCATATAAAATGTCCAGAATAGGTAAATCTAAAGAGACAGAAAGTAGATTAGTGGCTGTCAAGGGCTGAGGTGGCTGGGGGATGGACGAGGTGACTGCTAATGGGGATGGCGTTCCTTTGAGGTTCATGACTATGTGTCACAACTGATTGTTTTGATGGTTGCACAATCCTGTTAATACACTAAGATCAATTAAGTTGTACACTTTAAATGAGTGAATTGTTAATATGTAAGTTATATCTCAGTAAAGCTGTTATTTCAAAAAGGAAGAATCTACATCAGTGTGGAGCAGGGGAGACGAGCTAGAAAGCATAGAGTCCATAAGGAGAATACGGCCGTCTGTCCTCCAGTAGCTGAAGGAGATCGGGTCCAGGACCCCCGCAGATACCAAAGTCCGTGGTACAGACTTGTACCACGTAGTACAAGTCGGCACGTAGTACAAGTACAGTCGGCCTTCCATGTCTTTGGGTTCTGCATCCATGGACTCAACCAACTGCAGATGGAAAATATTTGGAAAAAGAAAATTCCAAAAAATCCCCAAAGGCAAAACATGAATTTGCGGCACGCTGGCAAGTATTTTACATAGCATTTACTCTGCAAGAGGTATTATAAGTAATCTAGAGATGATTTAAAGTACACAGGAATGTACACTGGCTATATGTAAATACTGCACCATTTTACATAAGGGACTTGAACATCTGTGGATTTGGGTATCCTGGGACTAATCCCAGGTGGATACCAAGGTACCATTGTGAAATGTTTCTCCTTCGTGAAATCAGGAATGATAGTTTATCCTTTGATATCTTTCCCTACACCAAATATTAGTGCATTATTACAGGGAATAATTTGTGCCTCTCCTGATAGTTTAAAGCTGAGTTTCAACGACATAATTCTTTAACTCCTAAAACTCATAAAACTTTTGGTTTGTCATTATTCTAGTACGCTTCCAATTATAAGTTATAGTGGCTGATTTGTTTCTTTTATTCAAGTTGTACGTACTTTACACATCATTTCGCTTGTGGTTTCTTCTGCAAGTCTGGAAATAATACAAGTTTTCACCGTCATGCTCTTTCCATTTAATTATTTAAGTAATAAAATAAGAGCTTTCTTGATAGTTCAGCAAGAACAAACTTTATACCTTTCCATAGTAGAAATTAAAGGCAAAAAGAGATGAAATAGAAGCTCAGAGAGGCTGAACAAAAAACAAGATGTGAAAGACCTATACACTGACAACTACAAAATGTTGCTCAGATAAATGAAAGAATACATACATAAACGAAGAGATGTACTTTGTCATGGGTCAGGAGACTCAATACTGTTAAGCTGTCAATTATCTCAAAATTTATTTGTAGAGTGCATAAAATCCTAGTGAAAATCCCCACAGGTTTTTTTTTTTTAAGACATTGACAAATTGATTCTAAAATTCCTATAGAAATTCAAAAGACCTACAAGAGTCAAGACAACTTTGTAAAAGAATAAAGAAGTGGGAGGACGAATACAGCCTAATTTTAAACTTACTGTAAAATATAATCAACACAGAGCAGAACTGGTGTAAAGACAGAAGATTCAATGAAACTGAAACGCGTGTCTAGAAATGGACCCACAAAAATAGGGACAACTTACACTCACAAAGCTGCAAAAGTAATTCAGTGGAGAGAAGCTCCTCTTTTCAAAAACATTCTGGAACTACTGGATATCCACAGGCAAAAACTAAAAATAATAACTTTGATCCATATCATTCATCATCTAAAAAGTTAAGTTGAAATAGATGACAGATCTCAATGTAAAACCTAAGATTATACAAATTTTAGCAGAATGAAAAAAGTCTTCATGACCTATGGATAGGCAGTTTTCTTATATACAACACAAAAAGACAATCCATAAAAGAACAAACTGACATACTGGACTTCATCAAATGTAAAAACTGCCCTTTGAAAGACGGTGTTAAGACAATGGAAAGACAAACCACAGATGGAGAAAAAGATTTACAAATCATATTGCATCCAGAATACACAAAGAATCCTCAAAACAAGAGATGTCAAGCAGAACAATTTTAAAAAGTGCAAAAGTTTGAACAGATTCTTCACCAAAGGAGAGACAGGAATGGCAAATAAGCACATGAACAGATGTTCAACACCAGTAGTCCTTAGGGAAATGCAAATTCAAACCACAATGAGATGCCACTACACACCTATTAGAGCAGCCACAGTGAAAATGACTAACCTTACCGAGTGTTAGGGAGTAAGTAGACAAAGCGCCATTCTCATATACAACTAGAAGGAATATTACTTAGTACAACCACTTTGGAAAACTTTCGTGGTGGTCTAAAACATAAAACATCATCTGGGGCTTCCCTGGTGGCGCAGTGGTTGAGAGCCTGCCTGCCGATGCAGGGGACACGGGTTCGTGCCCCGGTCCGGGAAGATCCCACATGCCGCGGAGCGGCTGGGCCCGTGAGCCATGGCCGCTGAGCCTGCGCATCCGGAGCCTGTGCTCCACAACGGGAGAGGCCACAACAGTGAGAGGCCCGCGTACCACAAAAAAAAAAAAAAAAAAAAAAAAAAAACATCATCTGCTCCCACCATGCCACTCATAGCTCAAGTTTACCCAAGAGAAATGAAAGTATGTACATGGACATACAAAAACAGGAACACAAATAGTTGTGGCAGCTTTATTCATAATAGCCTCAAACTGTAAACAACCCACATGTCCATCAAAAGGTGAATGGAGGGGCTTCCCTGGTGGCGCGGTGGTTGAGAGTCCGCCTGCCGATGCAGGGGACGCGGGTTCGTGCCCCGGTCCGGGAGGATCCCACATGCCGCGGAGCGGCTGGGCCCGTGAGCCATGGCCGCTGAGCCTGCGCGTCCGGAGCCTGTGCTCCACGACGGGAGAGGCCGCAGCAGTGAGAGGCCCGCGTACCGCAAAAAAAAAAAAAAAAAAGGTGAATGGATAAATAAATGGCACTATGTCCATACAACGGAACAGTAACTACAACAAAAAGGAATGAGCTTTCACCCACCGCCCATCCTGGGAGAAATGCAGGCTTCACAGGGCGCCTGTGTTGACCCGCCTCCGGGAAGAACCTGGCTGCACCTGGCTACACGGTCTCCTAGCAACCGGAGAGGCCGGAACAGCAAACTATTGAAGCGGTGGTCCCCCCAGAGGCCAGGGCAACCATGGCGGACAAGAAGCGGCTGCTAGGACCGGGGCCACTGGAACCGATGCCCCTGGACATGACCTGCAAGCCCTGGTACAAAGACAAGTTGCCCTCCAAGTGTTTCGCAAAGCACAAGAAGATGCTCCCGAGGTTCCCCACCTCCCTGGACAGCCGGCGGTGGATATTTGTGAAAGAGCTGCTGGACGACTTCCGGAAGGGTTGCCCACCTTGTGAAGATATGATCACTCGCAGCCCTAAGGAGGGCTTCCTCCCCAGGATTGCTCACAGAGTTCCCCAGCATGCCCCCAAAAAGAGTCAGAAAAAGCTGCCCGAGGAAGCAGACCTGTTTTCCACGCTCTCGCCAGCCCAGCTAGCACAGAAGGCATTCGTGGAGAACATCGAAGCCCAGCTGACCAAGCATCCCTTGGCTCTCTACCCGAATCTGGAGGAAGATCTACCTGCAGACCTCTTATTAAAGGTGCTGGAAGTGCTCGATCCTGACGGGAAGCTGGAGGACACATGGGCTTATTGTCAGGGCCCCAGGAAAACAACGAAGCCCCCCACAAAGCTTCGTAAAAAACGTCCTGCCAAGGTCTACCTGGTCCCTTCAAAGGTAAAGTACAGCATCGGGCTAGAGAAAATGGAGAAGATAAAATTATCCAGAGAGGAAGGAAGCTGGGAGAGGAAACCCCAGAAGCCACAGAATCCTTATAAACCCAACTCGGTGGAGATGAGGTATGGTGCACTGTACCTGAAGCCCAAGTTGTGCAAAAAGCTAGTTAATGACAAACCTTCAATTGACCCCAACGTCTTACTTGAAGATGGGAGTTTTAGAAAGAAGCTTCCTGAACACGACATTCTTGAAGATCTTTATGGAACAAATAGCGTTTAAAGATTTCATTCTAAGCAAGGGCTACAGGATACCAGACATCCTTGAGAGGCTGTTCCTCAGGAAGGGATGGAAATATGATTCCGTTAAGACTCCTATACACAAAGTAATAAAAATCAGCCAAAATGGAGATGATGCACGAGAAGATGTTTAGACAGTTTTCTATTTACTACTTACTTGGCTATTTCTCTCTCTCATTTTAATATCAATCAGAATTCATGGTGAGTGTCCATCCCACCATGTACGTACAACTTTGAGTCTACATCTGTTAATTTAACACCTAATGCTTATAAATATTTCTCAGTGACCTTCTGCTTGGGTTCATCAATATTATATAAATTTTATCAATTATGAAATCAATATTCACATATACTCTTCTCACATTTTATAATGTTGTGAATACTACATTGTTGCATCAGTTATTTGTAAAAATAAAACCATAAAAAAGAAGAATTACTTTTTAACAGTATGATTAGTTAGGTCAGCTACAAAATGGGATACATTTCAAAATAACTGTGCTGAGAAAAAGGAGTCAGAGAGTTCTACTTGTATTAAAATTATAATGAATTAATTATGACAATTACTTTCTTAAGCAAAACTTGACATCGGTAGCCAAAATAATGTTAGCCCCATTTAATAATGAAATGGTTATCCCCCTTATTAGGATTGCATCAAGCCCCCAAAACAGATTGAAAACTATTTACCAAAATTATAGGTGAAACTTTAGTTATGCTCTTTTGTCATGCTTCCCAACTGAACATACTTAAAAGTTTTACCATAGTCATAAAATTTCACTGTGGAAGAGTGTTTCCATATCATATAACACAGGTGCAGAATAGCAGGGAGCTTCAAGTTCTTGGCAAATCTAGTGTGCAAAATAGGTCTGCGCGAGCAAAACTACACAGCACCAACACTACACAGCACCATCAAACATCCACACATATCTATTCAAGTAAGATTAATCTTTGCATTTCATGAATAGCAATTTAAAACGCACTCATAAATGTAAAATAAGAAATCAAGCAACTTCTTTACGTTTCCAAAATAACAGGTAAAATTGTCTGGGACAGGAAATTTGTAGCTAGAAAGATTTGTAGCACAGATTTGCAGCACACTTCTGTTTCCAGTAATGAAGGAATTTATCTGTAAATGGAAGTATGTGTATATACTTCACCCTCGTGAGAAGGGAACACAGCCATCAGGTTGTAGTATTCACCAACATCCTCACTGCAATCAACTACTCCCTTTTCATTCACTTCCCCATTTTCACTGAGGTGACTTAGTGTCTGAATTCCTGACTTGCTCCCTGTGACTACTCTCATCAACGTTCTTGATTTAAATATTCACAAAGACTATCCATTCAAATCCTGGCACTAGCTCCATTCGTCTGGCCCTCATCTCACTAGAGACACCAATCCCTACAGTCAGACTCTAGACTTTGTTTGGGGCAATAATGACACCAACTTCAAAGCTCAGTTTCAATTATTCCACCTTCCGATCCCTGCTTTTTACCTAGCTGATCACCCCTTTTCATATTCCCAAACCTCCAATCCTTCAGTTCCAACACGTTTCCAATCCAGTGACCCTTATCACTCTTTCAGCATTAATTGTGCCTTGCGTTCAGTTCCTTACGTTCCCAGCGTAGACGCCACCATCCTCTACTATCCCTTCTTTGAGTCTACTTTTAACTCCTTTGCCTCTCTCTCCCGCTCTTATATTCTTCTGAGAAAACCCCAGTCCTGGTTAAATCTTAATCTCTGCCATTCTTGTACTTGCACCCAAACAGTTAAATATGGCTAGAGAAAAACACATACCACACTGGCTGGTTACATATGGCATGAATCTTAAATGAGCCTTCAACACTAGCTGAAAGTTCTGCCCCATTTCCCTCATTAATATATTTTCCCATTTTCCAATGATCATCTTATTTCTGTCATCAATTGGCCAACACCCTATTTCCATTTCTCCTTCTCAAAGCATTGCTTTGTACTTCACTGATAAAATAAAAAAATTTAGAAGAGAACCGTCTTTTCCTCCCATCACCACATCTACCAGGCCAGTGACATCTGTACCCATATTCTCTATCCCCTCAGAGACAGACGATGAACTCTTTATTCTACTGAATAATACTATGCACTGGATCCCAACACTTTGACAAATTAAATATTTGTCCTGTATTTGCCCCCTTATTTTCCTATATTATTTTTCTGTCTTTTGGGGGATAATTCCTGTCATTAAAAAGCAAACAAACAAACCAAAACCAAAAAAGCCTCTCATAACTCACATCATCTGAAATAACCAAAGAAAACAAAATAAAAATTCTCTTGACGTAATTATTCTCTCCAGCTACCACTCTATATTTTCTGCTCCACTTTGTAGAAAAATTACCAAAAAGAGTCATTTATAAATCATTGCTTCCATGTCTTCATCTCCCAGGGTCTCTTGAATTCATTCCAATCAGAATTTTGTTCTACTTTGCTAGGGAAACTTTCTTGTCGAGGTCACCAATAAGGTGTCATGGCAAAATCCAATTAATATTTTCATCGTATTCAAGAGCATTGGACTTGATAAGTAACTCATTGCTTTTTGGAATCCCCCATTTTTCTGTTCTTCTAACACCACAATTCCTATTGTTCTCCTCCTTCTCAGTTTGAAACTTGAATTTCAAAGTCTCCTGTTTCTGACCTCAGTGTCGGATTCACCCGGAGCTCAGTCTTGGGACTAACTCCCCAGGTAATTCAATATAAGAGCATGATTTTGTCTACTATCTCTGTATATCTAATGACACCCCCCCCATTTTGAAAATTTTTTTTGTAGATACTTTTTTTTTTTTTAAACATCGTTATTGGAGTATAATTGCTTTATAACGTTGGGTTAGTTTCTGCTGTATAAAAAAGTGAATCAGGGGGCTTCCCTGGTGGCGCAGTGGTTGAGAGTCCGCCTGCCAATGCAGGGGACACGGGTTCGTGCCCCGGTCCGGGAGGATCCCACGTGCCGCAGAGCGGCTGGGCCCGTGAGCCATGGCCGCTGGGCCTGCGCGTCCGGAGCCTGTGCTCCACAACAGTGAGAGGCCCGCGTACCACAAAAAAAAAAAAAAGTGAATCAGCTCTATGTATACATATATTCGCATATCCCCTCCCTCTTGCGTCTCCCTCCCACCCTCCCTATCCCGCCCCTCTAGGTGTCACCCCCAATTTTTATCTTCAGCGGTGAACTCCAGATTGCCCATATGACCCCTCTACTAGCATGTATAATAGGAATTTAAAATAAAGCATTATCTTCCACATATAAGAAATATCATATATTTGTCTTTCTCTGTTTGACTTACTTCACTTAGTATGATAATCTCTAGTTCCATCCATGTGGCTGCAAATGGCATTATTTCATTCTTTTTTATGGCAGAGTAATAGTCCATTGTGTGTGTGTGTGTGTGTGTATTCATTCCACATCTTCTTTATCACTTATATGTGAAATCTAAAATATGACACAAATTAACTTATTTACAAAACAGAAGTAGATTCACAGACATAAAAAGCAAATTTATGGCCACCACAGGGGATAGGTGGGGGGAGGGATTAATTAGGAGTTAGGGATTAACAGATATACACTGCTAAAAATAAAAAATAGATAAACAACACGGACCTACGGTATAGCACAGAGAACTATATTCAATATCTTGTACTAACCTATAATGGAAAAGAATCTGAAAAAGAATATATGTATGTATAACTGAATCACTTTGCTGTACACCTGAAACTAACACAACATTGTAAATCAACTATACTTCAATGAAAGAAAGAAAGAAAGGGCATTATCACAAGAACACAGACATTCCTACTTCTGAATTTGCTCTTCTTGCCATATTCCCCATTTTGGTAAATGGCATCACCGCTCAGCCAATTGCTCAGGCTAGCCTTGACTTCTCTAATTCCATGCTGAAGTTTGATATAACTTCACGATATATTCCCAGAGGGAGCGCCTCTCGCCATCTCTACCCTTCCTGCTCTTCTCTGAGCCACCATATCTTGCCACACATTAGCAAGGGCCTCTTACCCTTGCTTTCCGACTGCAATTCTTTTCACACTGCAGAATATTTTCCACACAGTAAGCCAGAGTCATCTTTAAAACATCAACATCAGGTCACATTCCTCCCCAATTACAATGCTCAGAAGGCTCCCCATTACACTTGGAAGAAAATGTAAAGTCTCCATGGAGAATGAGAAATATCCCACTTCAGAGCTTTTTGAATTTGCTCTTCCTTCTGTCTGCAATGTTCTTTTCCTACATGTTCATACGGTTCGCTTTATTCAGGTATCGCTCAAACGTCGCTTCTCTGGGGAGTCCTTCTCAGACTACCACACCCCAATTATCACCGTGCATCACTCTCTACCACCTTCCCCTGCTTTATCTTTAGGTTTATCTCTACGAGATGTGGTATGTATATCTATGTTTATGTCTGTATCTCCTCTCTTCTCTAGGCTTAACCCTCTGTGAAAACAGAGACATTTTAAATTAGCCTCTAAGTTCTCACTACATAGAAAATGCAGAGCACAAAGCAGATGCTCAATAAATATTTGCTGAATGAATTAATAGAGGAGACGCTTTTTAAAATAATAGTATTTATTAAGAGTCTACAATTTTTCCCTCACTTTTTAACAATAAAAACCCGTTCTACCCTCATCTCCTTCTCTTTTCCCATAATGTGAAACAATCCCTACCAGAAGTGGTCTCTTCCTCTTCAAAAGATCTCATTCGTTTTCCTCCTTTTTACTGATCAAATACAATTTATCAGAGTTCCTTGTATAATAATACATGCCTTTCTCAGAGGTTCCACTGCAGTCACATCCAAAACAAGGGCTATGTGTCATTTCCTTTGTATATAAGGTTAATACTACATGTCCCAGTCAATGGGCTCATTATCTACTTTATCCCATTGTATTCTAACACAAATCACCCCCTTTTAAATAACAGGCCCTCAAATACTCAACTGCATGAATGAATGGGTTTAGCTTTGAAATAAATAAATCAGGTAAATCAAACTGTAGTGTGAAATGACTCCATGGGCAGTAGTTCATTAGAAGAGCTGTGATGTGCAAGACACGTAAGAAAGGAGATTTAAGTCTCCCATTTAACCAAAAGTAGACTCAATTATCTACAATTTCCTCAATATTAAAAGTGCATTAAAGAATATGCACAAGTCATAGAAACAGCAACACATTTATAGTCAGAAGACACACACTAGAATATCTTCTTTTCCATATTTTGGTTATGTGACCTGGTACTTCAAGAAGCATGTCTCCTCATCTATACAATGGAGGCTATATTAGCAAACTCATACTTTGCTGAAAATTAAAGGATTACTTTATATAAGTGCCTAATACCACCAACATCACAGAACAGATACTCAGCATACATCTGGGGAAGAGGAGGGAGTAAGGAAGGGTCCTAAAAAGGTACCCAGGAAAGAAGCCAAGAGAAAAAATAAAAAACACTTTTTGATGGTGTTTATCCAGGGTGATAGGCTTCAACTAAACCTCACTCAATCCTAGCTTTTGCTTAAGATGAAAATGTGCATTTGCAAAATAAGAGTCACTAATAAGGCCTCCTATTGCTTATTGGTGAAAATAAAATTTTCCTTGGAGAAATTATATGGGTTCCTTCACTGCAGCAATTACCCACATTGGTATTAGCTGTCGTACAGATATAAACAGACGCAAACAGAATTTAGACTTCTTAACACCAGGGAGACTTCAAAATCCATAGTTTTTAGAAGGAGAAGGAATTAGGGAGAGCCTGACGTATAACTGTGTTAGTGTAGCTACTTAAAGTTTTCAAAATGCCCATTCACAATCTTTGTGGGGCTTTTTGTTTGTTTTGAGGTTTATAACACAGAGAAACCCCAAAGACGTCTTATCTCCATTTTATAACTGAGAAAACTCCAGGTAACTGAATTATCTAAGGTCAAGTGTGAGGTCAAAGTCTACTACTTGTGTGTATTATTTCCACACTGACACTCAGCAATATCATGGACAATGAAATATGCACCTTGAAACCTTGGACCCCAACCACTGAAACTAGAGGAAGAACATTCCCAGCACCAGGGCCTCTAGGAAAGGACATATAAAGATGGACTTTCATTTTCTGGAACCAGTTGTACCCTGCTCTTCGATCTCGCCTGTTACAGCCACCACAGCCTTGTCAGTTGTGTGGCAGGAGCAGGGATAAATTCAATTCAACTCTGGAAGGATGCAAAAATCGCAAACCCAGTAGAACTGGATATCATGGCCAGCGATACCCAGATCATGCTCTCCTGACCACTTACCATGTAAGCAGAGGACAAGGATATTGTTCTTTTTTCAATCTATCATTAGAGCAACTAAAGAATCTTTAGTATGTATAATAAAAACCAGGCCTTTAAGTAAGGAAGATATTTATAGCACCATTTATAATATTTATTTATAGCATACCCAACAAATCTCTGTGTTGTGAGGAAGAAATTGATAGCACATGGAAGAATTGAAAGATAATGAAATAGCTACTCTTGTAGTTCAATAGCTTACAAAATGGGAAATCTGCTCAGCCATCCAGGGGGCTGTATGCTGGGCTCCAAAGCCAGGCGAGTCTGTGCACGGGGTTCCAAGATTTTGCAGAGTCACTGTTTGGGTTCCTGGCTGGGCAAGCCTAGAGGTTGCGCTCTGCAGGTGGATGGGGCTGCTGGCTTGCGAGCCTGCCTAAGCAGGGATAGAGGACGAGTTCCATGGCTGGGCCAGACTGCTGGCTGGGGACCCCATCTGCCTAGAGCTGCCCACGTGCTCCCTGGCCAGATGAGATGACTGGCTCCACACCACAGGTGGAAGGAACTGCTGGCTGTGCTCTCTGATTGGGCACCACTGCCGTCAGGTACACGGTCCATCACAATCTCCATGCTGGAAGCCGGAAGCCCCGCCCCCGCCCCCTTTAGTTCAAGCTGATACCAAGTGCTTGAGCTTTCCCTTTTCTCCCAGTGTTCCTCGTGAAGGATGGATGTGGACCTCATGAGAAGCTTCCCAGAATGTTGTGGAACCCGGATGCTCACGCTGGGGTCTCCTTTCGCCACTGGAGAAACCTCTTGGTGCGGCTGCGTGCTGGCCTGCAGGAAGGGCTATGTGGTCAAAATGAAGCTGCCTTGTGGTCCACAGGGGGGTGCTTCGGCCTCACTTCTGGCTCCTGGGATTTTTTTTTTCCCCCACAGAGGCCTTCTTGTCTGTGGAGAGTTGCTAGTTTGTATTTCCTTGAGGAACAAACACTAAAGCCGGGAACCTCTGATTCCACCATCTCGCTGATTTCACACCCCTCTTCCCCAATCAGACCTTCTTTCTAGCATGTGGGGAAAGTAACTTAACTACTAAAAATCACTCAGCGGACTTCCCTGGTCGTCCAGTGGATAAGACTCTGTGCTTCCACTGCAGGGGGTGCGGGTTCGATCACTGGTCAGGGAACTGAGATCTCACACGTGCCATGTGGTGTGGCAAAAAAAAAAAAAAAAAAGACAATAAAATTTTTAAAAACCCCTCAACTCTACTATACATTGCATATTTGCATTCTTTCCTTCATATCCTTAAATAAAAACATATTCAGCTTTGTGAGCTATCGTATTTTTCATAATACAGTACAGAATACCAGTACCCGTATTTAATGGATCTGTATTCAATAGTCTAAAGGTCTATACTCTTGAAGTAATTTTAAATAATATCTATTACTTTACTACTCTACACTAAAGTAATTTAAAAGTAAAGGATTAAAATTAAGATCTACTACTCTTTGCACCATTATTATTATTACGGCCCAAGTAGAGAAAGCTCTGCAATAGAAATAAATAGACATGATCTAATAATGTCCCTGACCTTAGGAAGTTTACAATTTCCTTAGAATGAAAAGACAGATACACTTGAAATTAAATAGCGGCTCAGGGCTATAATATTACAAATGTCTAAAGGCTATATAAATTTATATTTTTTATAACCTACGTTTTGAAGATTAATTCCTCTTTCTCATACTAATCTTTGGGATTTATTAATTCCAAAAGCTATTCATATTTTGGAACTGCATTACCTGCTAACCTTTTCACCAGAAATAACATAAAACAGATTTCAGTGACTAGCTAAAAAAGAAAAAGAACAAAATAAGAGGGAAGGAGAAAAGCATTATATTAGCCTTCCAGGATTTTAACAGAAGAGTCTCAAATTTTAAAATTAAGGGGAGCTTTTTTTTTTATGTTGGGCATAGGAGTTTATTAATTAATTTACTTATTTTTGCTGTGTTGGGTCTTCGTTTCTGCGCGAGGGCTTTCTCTAATTGTGGCAAGCGGGAGCCACTCTTCATCGCGGTGCACGGGCCTTTCACGATCGCGGCCTCTCTTGTTGCGGAGCACAGGCTCCAGACGCGCAGGCTCAGTAGTTGTGGCTCACGGGCCCAGTTGCTCCGCAGCCTGTGGGATCCTCCCAGACCAGGGCTCGAACCCGTGTCCCCTGCATTAGCAGGCAGATTCTCAACCACTGCGCCACCAGGGAAGCCCCAAGGTGAGCTTTTATATAGTGAGTAGACTACTTTCTCAGGGTCAGTCTAGTTTCTAAAATAATAGCTACTGTGTATTCACTGCAGTCAATGAGCTGTGTAATACTAGCATCATCATAAATGCATCGTCTAATTTAACCTTCATGACATCTCATATCGTTAGTACCATTTTTCTGATGAGTAGATCACTATAGGCAAGTTCACATAGCTTCGAAGGCATGGAGTCAGGCTTCCAACGCACGACTAGCTGGCACAAAACCCCACACCTTTCACCTCCTCCTAAGAAGGGAGTAAAGAATGCATATTGCACTCCTTTCTGCACCTATGTACCTTAAGCAATGCAGCAGTATACTGAGAATATAGATCATGAATAATCTAAATTCCCAAGATTGAAGTGCTCGTTATATAGAACTTACTGAGAGATTACATTTAAATATCTTAGCTTACTTTTTAGTAGCTAGCAAAAAACTTCCTGAATCACTTCCTATTACAGATATGAAAAATGCAGAATAATCAAAAACTTTAGCTTTCTACTAGTGCTGACTTGATCCACAGCATCTAGTACAACATTTATAGTTTTTTTTAAATTAAAACTTCACAGAATGCACACACATACAAGCAGCTACGATGCATGTTCCCATTAATGTCTACATTACCTAACTAATATATTTCCATACCACAATCCACAGGAAGGTCCAAATTTTAGCAAAATTAACATTAGCAATCAGAGCCTAATATGACCATACAAATGTATGCATTCCATACACGCATACACATACTGCAGTTTTCTAACATGCTATTGAACCTATCACAAAACGGGAATTGAGATGTTATTTTGTAAAAAGAGTTCTAATATTATATTATTACCTGTTTTCTCTTCTTCGTTTGACCCAACAGCACTCTTTTCCAAGAAGTGTCCCATAAAGACATTTACTATAATGAACTGCTTTAATTCAAAATGTAATCTAACCAAACATGCTTAATAGCCTGGCTAGGAAAATCAATACCATGGTTTATAGAACAGTGTCTCTGGAAAGACAGGAAGTGGACTCTTGGTTCTGCATAAAATCTTGTTAATCCTAGTTCCATTTCCCCCTCCTACATTTGTAACAACTGAATAAACCGATTATGTTTTTTCATCTTGTAGCTGCAGCCTCTGTAGACAAACGGATTAAAATACTTACATTGATGTGATCAATATATTTATCAATCAATAATGACCCAGGAATTGATCTTCATAATTGGAGGAATTCTGCACCTTAATTCATTTATATGCTACTGTCTTTTTTCAAAACTTAGGGATTGTTGATGTGGAAAATTAAAAGAGAATTAAGGGGGAAGGGCCACATAAGGAAAATTGCTGTTCTCTACAGCATAACTGAGGAATATACATGATTAAGGCAAAACGTGATGATTTGGGGGGAATAAAAGCATGGATAACTGATAGAGAACTCACGAAATAGGGAAGCAGTTGTAAATAGATTATTGTGGACACGGAACTGACATTTCCAGTTATCGATACTGTTGTTTTGTCCTTGACAGTTAAGATCTGAGGAATGTCAAGCAGTAGCTTTCAATAGCTCCATGTATAAGAAAACAATATTCCTGCCACCAGAAGCTGCTCTAGTACAGCTTTCCTCTTCTACTCCAGGCCACGGACTCTACCACACAGACACTCAAAGGCAAGAGTCTTATCCCTTAAAATCCTGTCAGTAGTTCTCTTCACCTCAATTCCCAATTCCAACAGCCTCTTCCCTTTTTAATGGGCTGCCTTTGGCCTCACCTTCCTTCCCAAATCCAGCAGTTACTCCACAACAGATCTGCATTGCACATCCTGTAAAGGAATGCGAGGTTTTGTCTTGGCGTTCAGTCTCTCTTCCAAGAGATATATACACACACGGATATATTTCCATGTATACGTGTATACACATATATACATATATATATACACATGTATGTGTATATCTCATGTATATGGTATATATATCTCATATGTTTATATGAGAGATATGAGATATATATATACACATACATTTACAACTTGTTAGCTTTACAGCTATAAAAGCATACTTTAAACCTACAGAGCTTTATACCTAGTTTTATGTTTGCGCACATTAAAGGAAAATTCTAAGAAGAATTGGTCATGATTGGGTGACTGATTTTTTTCCTTCTAAAGGAAACATAGTTTAAATACATATTCAACATCCACTCCCACTCACTGTTCTAATTGGGACAAGTAATGAAACTAAAACTTTCAAAGGCTACTCAGTCTTTAATTCATGTTTTTGAGCCCCTACTGTGTGAAATCTAGGCTCAAACAAGTTAAACAGTCTTTGTTCTAATCCTCACGGTCCAGCCAGACTTTCCAAACTACCTAGAAAGGAATCCAGTTCAGAGTGTCACTCTCTGCTACTTATAAGATGGGTGCTCGAGCATGTTACATACTCTGTAATTCACAATTTCTTTATCTGAAAAATATGGGTAATAATAATAAAAATTAACTCAGAAAGTAACTGTAATAATAAGATAATGTAGAGTGAACAGCACAGGGACAGATAATATTCATTTTAGATGGATATATCACTTTAACTACCCCTCATTAAATGATTTGTTTATATATATGCATGCACATCAAATATATACATTTGGAGAGGATGATAAGCCACCAACTGCTGCTGTATGGTCCACTTTCTTATGAATGTATCATTGAGCCAACTGCATTATTAATTTTTAAACAAGGGATTAACATGAAACACTGAAGAGCACTTATCTCCAAAACAATGCAAATACGAAGAGTTCATAGAACCAGGTTTTGTGATAGTACCTATAAAAAATACCTGGCATAAAAAGGTACTCAATAAAAATATACTGAATGAATGAATAAGAGGTAATCACCGACACCTAGTAGGAACTTACTAATATCACTTCTGTAACTGTTAGTTCGTTTACGTTTTTAAATGATGAAAGGAATTGAAAGTCAAAACAAAGACTTTTCACAGATTATGACACTAGAATTTTTATTTGCTGACTCTGCATTTAATATGAATAATACCGTGATGGTTAATTTCACATCTCAATTTGACTGGGCCACGGAGGGTCCTGATATTTGGTCAAACATTATTCTGCGTGTATCCGTAAAGCTGTTTTGGGATGAGATTAACATTTGATTTGGACAAGGATGATCACTTTCACCACTTTCATGCAACAAAGTACTGGGAGTCCTAGCCAGAGCAATCAGTCAAAAAAAAAAAAAAAAAAAAAAACGATAAAAGGCAACCAAATCAGATTCCACCCTAAAACGGTTAGAACAAATAAACAAATTTAAAGTTGCAGGGTACAAAATCAATATACAAAAATCAGTTGCATATCTATACACTAACAACAAACGATCAGAAAGAGAAATTAAGAAAACAATCCCATTTATAATTGCAACAAAAATAATAACTACATAGGAATAAATTTAGCCAAGGAGGTGAATGTTCTGTACATTGAAAACTATAAAACAC
The DNA here is from genome assembly GCF_964165515.1 of Mesoplodon bidens. NCBI lineage: Eukaryota > Metazoa > Chordata > Mammalia > Artiodactyla > Ziphiidae > Mesoplodon > Mesoplodon bidens. Next base: position 107,961,379 of record NC_138163.1, read on the forward strand.
TGATGAAAGAAATTGCAGGAGACACAAACAAATGGACAGATAGTCTGTGCCCATGGATTGGAAAAGTTAATATTATTAAAATATTCATAATATCCAAAACACTCTACAGATTCAATGAAATCCCTATCAAAATTCCAATGGCATCTTTCCCAGATAGAGAAAAACAATCCTAAAATTTGTACGGAGCCACAAAAGAACCCAACGAGCCAAAGACATCTTGAGAAAGAAGAACAAAGCTGGAGATACCACACTTCCTGATTTCAAAGTATATTACAAAGCTACACTAATCAACACAATATGGTATTGGCATAAAAACAGACAAATAGATCCATGGAACAGAAAATAGAAAGACCAGGAAAAATCCCACACATATATGGTCCATTCATTTATGACAAAACAGGCAAACATATACAATAGGGAAAGGATAGTCACATCAATAAATGGTATTGGGAAACCTGGACAGCCACATGCAAAAGAATGCAACTGGATCCTTACCTTAAAAACATACACAAAAATCAACTCAAACTGGATTAAAAACTTGAACATAAGACCTGAAACCATAAACTCAGTAGAAGAAAACATAGGAGGTAAGCTCGCTGACATCACTCTTGGTGATCATTTTTCAGATTTGACACCAAAAGCAGAGTCAACAAAATATACAATAAACAAGTGGAACTACATCAAACTAAAAGGCTTCTACACAGCAAAGGAAACCATCAACAAAATGAAAAGGTAACCTACAGAATGGGATAAAATATTTGAAAATCATATATTAGATAAGGAGTTAATACCTAACATACATAAAGAAATCATACAGGGCTTCCCTGGTGGCGCAGTGGTTGAGAGTTTGCCTGCCGATGCAGGGGACACGGGCTCGTGCCCCGGTCCGGGAAGATCCCACATGCCGCGGAGCAGCTGGGCCCGTGAGCCATGGCCACTGAGCCTGCGCGTCCGGAGCCTGTGCTCCGCAACGGGAGAGGCCACCACAGTGAGAGGCCTGCGTACCGGAAAAAGAAAAAAAAAAGAAACCATGGAACTCAATAGCAAAACCCAAACAGCAATCTGATTTTAAAATGGGTAGAGGAAGTGAATAGACATTTTTTTCAAAGAAGCCATCCAAATGGCCGACAGATACATGTAAAGATGTTCAACATCACTAATTATCAAGGAAATGCAAATCAAAACCACAAGGAGACATCTCCTCACACCTGTTGGAATGTCTATCACCAAAAAGACAAGAAATAACAAGTAATGGTGAGGATGTGGAGAAAAGGGAACCCTTGTGCACTGTTGGTTGCAATGTAATTTCGTTCAGCCACTATGAAAAACGGTATGGAGGTTCCTCAAAAAATTACAAATAAAACTACCATATATACATAGAAATACTACTGGGAACTACTAAGTACAATATGAACGACTACTGACATAAACAGAAATAACAAATTGGAATCTAGCATTCCACTCCTGTGTATATATCCAAAGCAAATGAAATTGCTATCTCGAAAAGATATCTGAACCTTCATGTTCACTGCAGATTATTTACAACAGCCAAGACATGGAAACAACCCAAATGTCCATCGTTGGATGAATGGATAAAGAAAACGCTGTACATATATACGATGGAATATTATTCAGTCATAAAAAAGAAGGAAATCCTGCCACTGCAACAACATGGGTGCACCTTGAGGCCGAAATGCTTAGTGAAATAAGTTAGAGGAAAACACATACTGTATGCTATCACTTATAAATGGTACCCCCCCCAAAAATCCCAGAGACAGAGAAGAGATTGGTGGTTGCCAGAGGTGGGGATGGGCAGTGGGGGAAATGGGTGAAGGTGGTCAAAAGGTAAAAATGTCCAATTATAAGTTCCAGGAATGTAACGTACAGCAATGGCGACTATATAGTTAACAATACTGTATCACATAGTTGAAAGTTGCTAAGAGAGCAGATCTTAAAAATTCTCATCACAAGAGAAGAACTTTTATAACTATGTGAGGTAATTAATGTTACCAATATTTATTGTGGTAATCATTTTGTAACATATACATATATCAAATTATACACCTTGGACTAATACAATGTGATATGCTAATTATAACTCAATAAAACTTGAAAAAGTATCTTGTCGTAAAAAACTTGAGGGCTTCCCTGGTGGCGCAGTGGTTGAGAGTCTGCCTGCCGATGCAGGGGACACGGGTTCGTGCCCCGGTCCGGGAAGATCCCACATGCCCCGGAGCGGCTGGGCCCGTGAGCCATGGCCACTGAGCCTGCGCATCCAGAGCCTGTGCTCTGCAAGGGGAGATGCCACCACAGTGAGAGGCCCGAGTATCGCAAGGGGGGAACAAAAAACTTGAATTGGTAGACTAGGTAAAGCAGATTGCCCTCCTTAGTGTGGATAAGCCTCGTTCATCAGCTGAAGGCCTCAAAAGAACAAAAAGGCTGACCCTCCTTTGAGTAATAGGGAACGCCTCCTATCTGACTGCCTTCGATCTGGGACATCAGTTTTTTTCTTGCCTTCAGACTTAAACTGACACATCAGCTCCTCCTGGTTCTCTTTTTATTCAGGCTCTCCTGAGTCTCCAGCTTGCTGACTGCAGATCTTGGGTCTTGTCAGCCTCCATAATTGCATGAGCCAATTCTTATAATCAATCAATCAATCAATCCTATTGGTTCTGTTTCTCTGCAGAACCCTGACTAGTACAAATACTGACCACAAACATTTCATTTTATGGTCCTATAATCACATGTTAAAAAAAATACATTCTATCTGCTCTGAAGGTTTCTCACTCTGTGTTTCTACTTAGTTTACATTCTTCGTTAAAGAAACACTGGATGAAAGGCTTTTGTTTATACATATGCATATTACCTTTGTGAAAATGTGAGATCGCAGTCCATGACTGTTTGTTGATTTTCCCTTAGAAAAGTCAGTTTTTAAGTTTTAGGCTTCTCTTAGCTATAACATATATTTTACTGTTACCTACTTACCTAGGAAGTAATGATGAGGTATAAAATATCTCAGAAACACCATCCATTATCACCCCTTAGTACGAATATAACCGTTCAAGAGTATTACGATTTTAAAAATCTGTGGAGTAAAGCTGTAGGGATAATAAATATTCAATAAATCTTTGTTGAATGAATGAATGAAAGATCATTTGACATCAATGGTATTTCCTACCACTGTGGCTCATTCCATACAACATAATTGAGGGGTTAAAAACATGCTTGCTGTGTGGCAGTGAAAGAGCAAATGAGGTTGGAGAGGATGAATACATCCACATGGTTCAGAGCTTTCTCTAAGACTGCATCGAAGCCTTTTGTTTCCTGACAGAAAAAAGAGAAGACTGCACTTACCCCAGAGGAAGGAATTGGTAAATCACGGGAAAGGGGCTGTGATTCTAGGACTGTGCTGAACGTTTATGAGAGACAACAAAGGGAGCGAAGACCAAGTTCAAACCGAGTGAAAGCTGGAGAGGTGGAAAGATTCACTGAGACTCTGGAGCTGGTGCTCTGCTGTCAGACAAGTGTGAACGTGACCAGAAACAGAAAGAGAAAAGTGGAGATCACTGGAGTTAGTAAGGTCCAGGAACCCAGTGAAGAGGCTATCAGAAGTGTCATTAGTGTGGGTGTTGAAGTCACTGAGGAGAGCTAACTTCAACTAGAGCTCTGTGATAGTAAATATAACCAATGATACCACAAAAGAACTGTTTGATGAAAGAATCACATTAGGGCACTCTTCCAATAAGAAATCACGCAAGTGATTAACTCAAAACGGTGGCACTTACATTTGTGAGTAACATTTAAAAAGATTAGGCCAGAAGCTCAGTGCAGTCTCCCTGCCTCACTTGTTGCAGGTGGGGGCTGGGTGCTGAAGCTCAGGCTTCAGAGGTCAGACCCAGAGAGAGGACTGGGGTTGGCTGTGCGGAGACAGCCTGAAGAGGCCGGACTGTGGCAACTGAGGGTGTACTCCGAAGAAGCCAGGGCCTGCCACAGAGGCAAGGTGCCGTTATTCGGGGACACACGAGAAGAGGGGTGGGACCACTAGAAGAGCTTCTTTCCCTGTGAGCACCCCCAGGCAACGAGACACCAACTACAGGAGCTACCAGGGCAGGTGCGACTCACCGACGCCATTGTGGGCTCCAGAAGTGGGCACAGGATACCGCTACAAGACCCACAAGCAGGTGCCAAGCGCTGCTCCTGCTGTCCTGGGAGAGCGCAGAGAGCAGCTGCCCCTAGAAGACCCACAGGCAGGCGCCAAGCCCCACGCCTGATGTCCCGGGAGTGCATGGACTGCAGCCGACTCTAGGAGACGTGTGAGCAGGTGCCAAGCCCTGCCCCCACCACCCTGGGAGCACGCAAGGGCTGCTGCACCTGCACACCGCATATCCAGGGGATAATGGCCAGTACACGCTGAGGAAAGAGGCAGCAAGCATGCAAACCAAAAGCAGCCCCTCGATTCTGGAAAAGACGGCAGAGCAGAAGGACTTGAGCTCACCTCCTCTCACGTAAACACCGAAACCACAGCTAACTGCTGAACAACCACTGACAAAAAGGACTGGAACCTATCAACAAAGATAGCTTACCTTCAAAGACAAAGAAGAAGCCACAACAAGACAGTAGGAGGGGCACTTTCGTGACATAATCAAATCCCATACCCACCAGGTGTGGGTGACCCACACACGGGAAAATAATTATATCACAGATGTTCTCCCACAAGAGTGAGAGTCCTGAGCCCCACGTCAGGCTCCTCAGTCTGAGGGTCTGGCATCGGGAGGAGCAACTCCCAGAGCATTTGCCTTTGAAGGCCAGCTGAGCTTGAGTGCAGGACTGGGGGAAACGGTGATGCCACTCCAGAAGGGTGCACACAAGGTTTCATATGCACTAGGACCAAGCACAAAGCAGTGACTCCATAAGAGCCTGGGCTGGACATACCTATGAGTCTTGGAGGATCACCTAGGGAGGTGGGGGTCAGCTGTGGCTCACTTGGTGGGGGGGCAAGGACACAGGTGGCAACGGACCCAGAGGATATTGATTGGCGTGAACTCTCACAGAGGTCGCCATTTTGGCATCAAGACCTGGCCCTACCCAACAGCCTACAGGCTACAGTGCTGGAACGCCTCAGGCCAAACAACCAGCAGCACAGGAACACAACCCTGCCCATCAGCAGACAGGCTGCCTAAAGCTGTCCTGAGCTCACAGCCACCTCAAAACACACCCCTTGACACGGCCCTGCACACCAGAGGGACAAGCTCCACCTACCAATGGGGAGGCACCAGTCCCCCCCAGCCAGGACGCCTGCACAAGCCTCAGGACCAACCTCACCCACCAGGGGGCAGACATCAGATGCAAGAGGAGCTATGATCCTGCAGCCAGCAGAAAGGAGACCACAAATACAGAAAGTCAGAGAAAGTGAGGCAGCAGAGAAATATGCTGAAGATGAAGGAACAAGATAAAAACCCACAATAACAACTAAATGAAGTGGAGGTAGGCAACCTATCTGAAAAAGAATTTAGAGTAATGACAGCAAAGACGATGCAAGATCTCGGAGAAAGAATGGAGGTACAGATCGAGAAGATACGAGATGTTTAACAAAGAACTAGAAGATTTAAAGAACAAACCAACAGAGACGAAGAGCACAATAACTAAAAAGAAAACCACATTAGAAGAAATCGGTAGCAGAATAATTGAGGCAGAAGAACAAATAAGTGAGCTTGAAGACAGAATGGTGGAAAGCACGGCCATAGAACAGAATAAAGAAAAAAAAAATGAAAAGAAATGAGGACACTCTCAGAGACCTTGGGGACAACACTAAACACACCAACATTTCCATTACAGGGGTCCCAGAAGGAGGATAGAGAGACAAAGGGGCTGAGAAAATATTTGAAGAGAATATAGCCCAAAACTTTCCTAACATGAGAAAGGAAACGCTCACTCAAGCCCAGGAAGCGCAGGGAGTCCCATGCAAGATAAGCGCACGGAGGAGCATGCTGAGAGACGTTAATCAAACTGACAAAAAGTAAATACAAAGAAAAAACATTAAAAGCAACAAGAGAAGAGCAACAAATAACATACAAGGGGATCCCCATAAAGTTATCAGCTGATTTTTCGGCAGAAACCCTGCAGGCCAGAAACGAGTGGCACAATACATTTAAAGTGATAAAAGGGGAAAACCTGCAGCCAAGAATACTCTACCCAGCAAGGCTCTCGTTCATATTCGACAGAGAAATCAAAAGCTTTACAGACAAGCAAATGCTAAGAGAATTCAGCACCACAAAACCAGCTTGACAAGAAATCCTAAAGGAACTTCTCTAGGAGGAGAAGAAAAGGCCACAACTAGAACCAAGAAAATTACGAATGGGAAAGCTCACCGGTAAAGGTAAACATAAAGTAAAGGTAAGAAATCATCCACACACAAGCATGATATCAAAACCAGCAATCGTGAGAACAGGAGAGTACAAATGCAGGATATTGGAAATGCATTTGAAATTCAAAGACCGGCAACATAAAACAACCTATCTGTATATAGACTGCTATGTCAAAACCTCATGGTAACCACAAACTGAAAATCTGCAATAGATACACACACACAAAAGAATAAGGAACCCAAACACAACAGTAAAGTTAGTCATGGTTCAAAAGGATACATGCACCCCAACGTTCACTGCGGCACTATTTACAATAGCCAAGACATGGAAACAACCTAAATGTACATCAGCAGATGACTGGATAAGGAAGATGCGGTACATACATCTACGATGGAATACTACTCAGCCATTGAAAAGAATGAAATAGGGGCTTCCCTGGTGGCGCAGTGGTTGAGTATCTGCCTGCTAATGCAGGGGACACGGGTTCGAGCCCTGGTCTGGGAGGATCCCACATGCCGCGGAGCAACTAGGCCCGTGAGCCACAACTACTGAGCCTGCGCGTCTGGAGCCTTGCTCCACAACAAGAGAGGCCGCGATAGTGAGAGGCCCGTGCACCGCGATGAAGAGTGGCCCCCGCTTGCCACAACTAGAGAAAGCCCTGGCACAGAAACGAAGACCCAACACAGCAAAAATAAATAAATGAGTTAATAAACTCCTACCCCCAACATCTTCAAAAAACAAACAAAAAAAGAATGAAATAATGCCACTTGCAGCAACATGCGTGAACCTGGGGATCATCATACTTCATACTCACTTCAATAGTGAAGTAAGTCAGACAGAGAAAGACAAATATCATGTGACATCGCGTATATGCGGAATCTAAAAAAAAGATACAAATGAACTTATGCATAAAGCAGAAACAGACTCACAGACCTAGAACACAAGCCTGTTGTTACCAAAGGGGAAAGGTGGGGCTCAGGGATAAACTGGGAGTTTGGCGGTCACATACATGCACACTACTATATTTTAAAAAGATAAGCAACAAGGACCTACTGTATAGCACAGGGAACTCTACTCAGTGTTCTGCAATAACCTAAATGGGAAAAGAATTTGAAAAAGAATACGTGTCTGTACATGTATAACTGAATCACTTTGCTGTACACCTGAAATTAACACAACATTGTAAATCAACTATACTCCAATAAAATTTTTAAAAATAAAAAATTAATGCCAATATTTCCCAAACTCTTCCAAAAAAAATCAGAGAGGAGGAGGAAACACTCTCAAGCTCATTTTACGAGGCCAACATCACCCTTGTACCAAAGCCAGAAAAGGACACCACCAATAAAGAAAATTACAGGCCAATATACCTGATACATATAGATTCAAAATTCTCAATAAAATACTATCAAACTCAACTCAGCAGCACATGACAAAGACCATTCACCATGATCAAGTGGGATTTATCTTGAGAGGTAGGCATGTTGCAACACATCCACACTAATCAGTGTGATACCTCACATTAATAGAATGAAAAATAAAAATCATATGATCCACTCAGTAGATGCAGAAATAGCATTTGATGAAATTCAACATCTGTTCATGATTAAAAAGCAAAAAACTCTTAACACAGTAGGTACTGAAAGACTTTACCTCAACTTAATAACAATACATAACATGGTCATAATGTTGACAAGCTAACAGCTAATATAAGAATAAAGGTTGAAAGGCTGAAAGCTTTCCTCTAAGATTAGAAATAAGACAAGGGTGTCCACTCTCGCCACTTCTATTCAACATAGTACTGGATGGTTTCGCCAGGGCAATCAGGCAAGGAAAACAAATAAAATGCATCCGAATTTTAAAGGAAAGAGTAAAACTGTCTCTATTTGCAGATGACATGATTTTATATCTAAAAAAATTCCTAAAGACTCCACCAAAAAACTTACCATCTAATCAATAAATTCCATAAAGTTGTAGGATTCAAATTTAACCTGCAAAACTCAGTAGCGTCTCTATACACTAACAAAGAATTATCTGAAAATGAAGCCAAGAAAATGATCCCACTTACAAGAGCCTCAAAAACAATAAAATACTTAGGAAAAAATACAGCCGGAGCAGGCAAAAGATCTCTACACTGAAAACTATGAGACATTCATGAACAAAATCAAAGATGACATACATAAATGGAAAGAGACTCCTTGTTCATAGATCGGAAGAATTAATATTGTTAAACTTTCCATAATACCCAAAGCCATCCATAGATTTAATGCAATCCATACCAAGAGTCCAATGGCAGTTTTTACAGAAATAGAGGCAACAATCCTAACATTCAGATGGACCCAAAAAGGACCCTGAATAGTCCAAGCAATCCTGAAAAAGAACAAACCAGGAGGCATCACACTTCCTGAATTCAAGCTATGTTCTAAAGCTACTGTCATCAATACACTACGGTGCTGGCATCAAAAGAGACACCTCGACCACTGAAACAGAATCAAGAACCCAGAAATAAACCCAAATACATATGGTCAAGTAATATTTGACAAGGGAGGCCACAATACTCAGCGGAGAAAAGACAGTCTCGTCAATAAATGTGGCTGGGAAGAGTGGATCTTCACGTGTACAAGAATGAAATTACACCCCTATCTTACACCACTCACAAAAATTAACTGGAAATAGGTTAAAGACTTTAATGTAAACCCAGAAACCATAAAACTACTACAAGTAAACGTAGGAAAAAAGCTCCTTAACATGGGTATTGGCAACGAATTTTTTGTACATGACACTTAAAGCGCACGCAAACAAAATTTAAAAAATAAATGAATAAGTGGGATTACATCAAACTGAAAAGCTGCTGAGCAACAGAAACAACCAACAAAATGGAAAGACAACCTATGGACTGGGAAACAATACTGGCCAACCAAACATCTGATATGGGGTTAATATCCAAAATACGTAAAGAACCCATACAACTCAATAGCATACAAACAATCCAACTAACAAATGGGCAAGGGACTGGAATGGACATTCTGACGAAGAAGATATATGGATGACCAACAGGCATGTGGAAACGTGTGCAACAGCATTAGGGCAAAATGCAGATCAAGACCACACGCACTATCACCTCCCACCTGTGAGAATGGCCAGCATCCAAAGGACGAGAGATAAGGAATGCCACCAGGCATGTGGAGTAAAGGGAACCCTTATGCACTGATGGTGAAAGCACAATTGCTACAGCCACTGTGGAAAACAGTATGGAGATTCCTGAAAAAAATGAGCAACCACATGATCCAGCAACTCCACGTCTGGGAATACATCAGAAGGAAGTGAAAACACCATGTTGAAGAGATATCTGTCCCTACCCCACACCCCATGTTCAGAGCAGCATTATTTGCAATAGCCAAGACATGGAAACAACCTAAATGTTATCCTTTCATCTGTAGATGGACAAAGACATGGGATACATACATACAACGCAATATTCTTCAGCCATAAGGAAGGAGGAAATCCTGCCACTTGTGACAACATGAATAGACCTTGAGGGCCGTGTGCTAAGTGAAATCAGTCAGAGAAAGACAAATACTGTATAATCTTACCTATATATGGGATCAAAACAAAATAACTCCCAGAAAAAGAGATTAGATTTCTGGTTACCAGAGGTGGGGCATGTGGGGAGAGGAAATTGGGTGAAGACGGTCACAAAGTGACAACTTCCAGCTTTAAGATAAATAAGTACTGGGGATGTAATATACAACATGATGAATATAATGAACACTGCTGTACAGTACACATGAAAGCTGTTAAGAGTAAATCCTAAGTGTTCCCATCACGAGGAAAAACATTATTTTTTCCTTGTATCTATAGGAGACGATTGATGCTAACTCATACTGGTAATCACTCCATGATCTATGGAAGTCAAACCATTAGGCTGTACATCTCAACCTTATCAGCGCTACACGTCAATTATATCTCAGTAAAACTGGAAGAAAAACCATAGAGCAGACGTACGCATTTGAAGGACACTCTTGCTCCCTCAGCCATTTTTGTAACCAATCCTTGCCCTGGAGGATGTACAATAAGATAGGGCATCTTGATGTAAATATAGTGTAAGCACCAGACAGTTGGGTTTTGTTTTCTTTTGTTTTTGTAATGCAAGTGTCTGAGCTTAAGCTTCGGATTGCCTAGGCACCCACTTCAAAGACAGCTATCTTGAATAAACACACTGCCAGCTACAGGACTAGAGGAAGAGCCAGGCGGCCCCGCCCCAGAAGCTTCCTTTGTTTCGGAGATCTCTGGTCCACTTAGGGAACTGACCATCTGACCACTTGTTTTTCCCTTCTGGCATTTTCATTCCCGCTCATGTTTTAAATTCACCAATAAAGACTGAACCTGGGAAACCCCAGGCATCCCATGCTAGACCCCAATAAAGGACCCCAGGCCTGCACACGTACTCTCGATTTACCCATGACCTCGCTGTGTGGCTCCATGCGTGCCATGTGTCCTCCAGGACCTGTGACTCATAAACCATGTTTTTTTTTCAAAGTTCCCCGGTGGTTGTCACTGAACTGCGTCTTGCAATCATAATACGAACCGCAAGGTGGTGGTGGTGGGGGGGGCGGGTCCAATCACAATACTGGCTCCCAAAGGGGAAATGTCTGTGAGGGCTGCCTCAAGCAGTATGGCCCAGGTGAGGGCCCCAGGCATTTCTGGACAATAGCGTCACTAACTGAGAGGCTGACTCCACCCCCAAGACTTGTGTTGTGTACCTTCCTCCTGTAGCGGTTCTTCCTCACCCCTCCTTGGGTCAAACGGAGCATCTGAGAAGCAGTCAGTAATCACAGGACCACAGCTAGACTAGAAGGCTCCACAAGGGAGTCACAGTCTCTGGCCTCATGGAACAGAGGAATCATTAGATCTCCTTCGGGATTAAGAAGTACAACTGAGGTATTGGATTTTTGAACAACACGTGCTCAATCATAAAATGACGGTCAGGAAAGCACTGAGGACCAGTGATGATCCCCACTGCTCTTTGCGCTCGTTTCTATAAGAAATGGGTCTGAGTCCACTGCTGACCACTAAATGCACAACATGGGTGGTTTTCTGACCTCTCAGCCCTACCCCGCCCCGCCCCCCCCGATTAAAAAATCAGGTGTGAAGCATTAGGGTCCACATTGGAGAAGTGTGGTTTAGTTACCCCAAAGAGGTACACAGAACCAGTGAGCAATTTTGGCGGATTTACGTGCATCACATTGTGGAGAGAGGGAGACGGGTGGTGATCTTCATAAGACCTCACAAAGTACACTCTGGTTGCAAAGAAGCATACACACGTGTCAATGGTTATGTGGAGAATCGACCAAGGGACAGGAGTTTGGGAGAGAGGTGCTCAATAATTCTCTAGAAAACTGATTGTAGTCTACGTGGAAAGGCAACCCAGGTCTCTGTTCTAACCCTAGGATGAAATATTGATGACCCCCATTGAAAGAGGATGAGAGATCACAAACTGAAGAGGAAATGTCACCGATCCATGAGACCAGCAGAATGTAAATCACGAACAACCCAGCTGGAGGGGTTGGCCAGGAGGCACAGGACAGGAGTGATGCCCAGCTTCAACGCCCTCGTCCCGGCCGTGCTCAGGGGCTTGGCGGCCTGCTGAGAAAAAGATTTGTTTCATCTCAAACTATGGTCCTTCATAAATTTTTAAAAATTTACTTAAGCTTCTTTCCTAGTAGAAGCTGAGCAAGAAGAGACTGTCCTGTATGGCTGGGTACGGGAAAGCCGGCCTCGCTGAAGGTCAGGACTGTGCCGAGAAGGGGGGCAGGGGGGTAACTGAGCTGCTACAGAATCAGAACAGCTGTCTGTCCGCACCTCTTTGTTCTCTCATTATGTAAACCTGGGAGAGGCCTCAAGAAACCACATGACACAGTGTCCTGTGTATACCCCATTTTATTGACTGAGGTCACTAGGGGTGTAGCTGAGAGTCAGATCTGACTTTACTCCAGTTTCCAAATCGTCTTGCACAAGAAGTTTATATCGCAGACTTCAGTTTCCTCCTGTGGGAGATGATAAAAACAATCCTCCCTCACAGAATGGCGAGGATTAGTGAGAAGGCAGGGAATCACCGGGTCTGGTGAGGACTCATCAAATCTTTCACTGGGACTGGCGCCCTGGTCCCCTTGGTTAACCGGTGCTCGCTGCGGCCAGGCTCCCGAACCCTAGCCTTCATGGAGAGCACTGCCAGGCAACCCTGCCCCAGGGACTCCAGAGGCTGCCTTTGGGAGCTGAAGCCATCTTCCACCCCCACAGATGTCTCAAACTGGTTGTTCCAGGCCTTTCTGAGCCCACTGTTGTTGCTCCTTTCTCTCTCTCTCCTCTTTTCCAAAGGCGAGGAACTGCTCAGCAAATGAGGTGCTAAGTGCCCGGCGTGCTGTGTAGTGGAGGAGACACACACAGGTCTGGGACTCCCTCCAGTCTACAGCCCTCACACTCCAACACGGACGGCTAACTGAGACAATCCCTGGACCATCACCCTAGCTCCGCTGCCAGCTTTGGACCAGTATCCTCCTCTTCGGGGGAGCTGCCCCACACAAACACATCCTCCAGTTATGTGGTTCCGGGGGCGCCCCCGTTCCTACCTGACCCACATCTCCCTCACCACAGCTGACTGGTTCAGGGGTCAGCCAGTCCCAGTCCCACCCCTTATGCCTCCTGTTGTCGGCTTAAGGCCGGGCACCTGAGGACCAGCCTGGGTTTGTTCCCCAGCACTGAGGGAAATGGAAAAACTTACTCCTTGTGCTTCATGGGTCTTTGAGGGATTTTTCCTTCCACTCTCCAGGAGGGAAAAAGGGAGCAGGACTGATATATATTATTGGTGAATTTAGCAAAAGAAATAAGAGCATGATGATTCGGCTCTATCTAGACTGTTTAACTTTGGGATCTGCATTTGCACCAAGAGGAAATGCTATAAGCTTACAACGGCTTAGAACCTGTAGTCATCCAGAACTTCCTTTGGGGAACTAGTCAGGGTAGGCTAACTGCGGTCACAAATATCCCAAGTCTTGCTGGCCTAAGACAGTACATTTTTATTTTTTGTTCTGACCAAGATCCAGTGCACAGGGGTGGTGCAGGCGATGGGGTGATAGTCTCCTTATGTCATTCAAAGGCTCAGGAAGGGAACCCATACGAGAGCAGGTTTCAGATTACCGCAGACCCGCTCAGCAGAAGAGGAACAAACAAAACAGAACGACACAATCTATTACAGAAGAGATACACAAAAGTCTTCTAATGTCAGAAAATGCCAAGCTTATTGGCACTTGGGATGCTCCCTATCTTACCTACAAGCTCCACACCATGTACCCCGAATAGAAAAGACTCCCAACCTGACACACTGAGCCCCTCCACTCAGAGGAGAAGACTCTTAGTGAAATGGGCGTCCCAACTGTACATCAGATCCATGCTAGTTACCTTGGCTGATCACATGACTCCTTTACTCCCAGATACGAATGGACAAATGTTTGCCAGATATTTGAGGAAAGTCAAAGAGAAGATCATGATGAACAAACAGAACTATTTCTGGAGAAAAAAACAACTATAATACAGGAAACGGAAGAGAACAGTACCCAAAATTACAAATTCATATTCTCAGAATTTTAAGGAAGACAATGGGTTTATAAAATGAGAACACGGTGCTATAAGAGGGTGCACTTAGAGAACAAGAGAAAGTCCTTGGAAACTGAAATATTTTTGCAAAGTTAAAAACTTAATAGATACCAGGTACGCAGGTCAAAGTCACCCTGCCTCACCCAGGCTGTGATGGAACGTGGGTGCAGCGTCCGTGCCCCGCCCACCCCACGTGACCACTTCAGGCAACAGAACCTCAAGCCCACCGCCTAACTCCCGTAACGGACACCATTTCCGGTCTGTCCCAGAGCGGCCGCCCTCTTCGACCACATGGGTACGCTCCGAGGCAGCGACCGCAGGCCCCGCGGCTTCGCCTTCACCTTGGCCTTCACGCCCGCCACGATGCCCGTGCTGTCCACCATGAAGCAAGCGCGGCCCTCGCAGGTGCGCCAGAACTACCACCCCGACTGCGAGGCCGCCGTCAACAGCCATTTCACCCTGGAGCTCCACGCCTCCTTTGTGTGCCTGGCCGTGGCCTTTTACCTTGACCGCGACGACGTGGCCTTGAAGCACTTCACCCGGTTCTTCCTGCGCCGCTCCCACGAGCACAGCGGGCGGGCCCAGGGCCTGATGCGCCTGCAGAACCAGCGCGGGGGCCGCCTCAGCTTCCAAGACATCAGGAAGCCAGTCAGTGACAACTGGAACAGCGGCCTCAAGGCCATGAAGTACGCCTTGTTCCTGGAGAACCGCGTGAACCAGAGCCTGCTCCACCTGCACCAGCTGGCCACCGACAAGGGCGACCCCCACCTGCGCCACTTCCTAGCAACTCACTACCTCAGCCAGCAGGTGGCGTTCATCAGAGAGCTGGAGGGTCATGTCACCACCCTGAGCATGATGGAGGCCCCGGATGTCGACCTGGCAGAGAACCTCTTTGACAAGCTCACCCTGGGCGACAGCGACAAGAACTGAGCCTGGACTGGACCTCCCCAGAGCCACGGGATGACCAGAGCGCTGGTCACCGTGCCTGCCATGCAGACGGCAATACTGCCCTTGCAGAGAAGTTCGCTTAGGTTTTTGGTTTTATGGGGTTTTTTTTGCAACAAGTGCAGGACTCTCTTTTCCTGGACTTTACGTTATCACTTAAGTTTTTTTCTTCCACTTTTTCCGTTTCTTCCAATAAAGTTATTTGTTCCTAAAGAAATAAAGGTCTCTCCTTGGTTCCTGTGTGCAAATCGCTCACTTTGTAAAACAGGTATCCAGGAGGCTCTCCACCCACCCATGCCCCACCCACATGCAGCTCAGGATCTCCACAGAGGGAGGGAGAAGGCATTCCATGGGGCCCTGGAAAGTGCAAAATCCATCTTCCCCTTATAAACAATGTGGGTATATGGGGGGTGGTGAGGTGAGGCCCTGCTGAATGCGGGTCCCTGCGAATAGCAGGAGTATAAAAACACGGTATAAAAATCACAGTAGCGTTGCTTCTGGAGGAATGGGATGGGACAGGGATTAAAATAAAGGGTCTTTTAACTTTACCTGAAAACTCTGAGTTCACTAAAATATGTAAATGTTAGTGTTTGTTGATTCTGGGAAGCAAGATGGAGACCCCAGAAGCCAGCTTGGCAGGGTCCCTCTTTCACAAGCTCACCCTGAGCAACAGTGATAATGGTAACTGAGCCTCAGGCTGGCCTGCACACAAACATAGGGGTGACTCCCTAGTCACCATGATGGACATGCAGACTGCCCTTACAACATGTGCAAATGTAGGTGTTTTTACTGTACTCTTTCTTCCATTAAGGTAACATGGTACCCCAAACCCCAAATTACCTCAATAGAAGGACTGAAAAATATAAGGTCCAGGCTGAAGGTCAATTTGTGATATTGAATATCAAGTAGAATATAGCTCTCTGAAGGTGAAGCCAAGTTATTCTGACTCTGGCTGCTTTGAAGAATGTAGAGGATGAGGACAGTTGAAGCTGAAAGACCAGTTAAGAGATCACTGTAGCAGCCCAGAGAGACAATGGGGTCTTGAACTGCGGTGCTGGTACAGGAAATGAAGAGATGCGGACAAATTTCAGATGAACTGGATGAGTCTACAGGATCTGCTTTATGGACCAGAGGTGAGGAATGGGAAATGACGAAAATAATCTAGGCTCAAGTTTGGATTTGAACACCCTGGCTGATGGTCGTGCTATTTATTAATCTGGGGGTGTCTGCAGGGGGACTCGAGGGGCTGGGAAGGCGTGTCATGTAAAATCTGAGATGCCTATTAGATACCCAAGAGGAACTGTCATGCAGGTAGCCAGAAAAACGAATCTGGACCTCAGGGGGATGTCAGGTTTGGAAAAATACATGTGGGACATATTAGCCTATACAATATACATAGATGGGTTGAGGTCATGGAGTAGATAAGCTCACCAGAAAGGAAGCAGAGAGTTTATGGCACAGGCGGCCCCAAACCCAGAGCAGCCAACACTCAGAGGATGGGATGAGACACTGGAACACCTAGAGAGCTGCTGGTCCCACTCAGACCACTGCCTCATTCCAGACCGTGGCCACCTGTGTCTGCTCAGAGTTTCTCTCAAAATCAGCCTGTTCTTACTCTCAGTGTGGTCTCTGCTTTCTCCCTTCTCGATGTGGAGAGGCGTGAGCCTATTACCTTGTCTTCTTGACTATAGGCAGAAAGACAATTATTTCCCAGTAAAAGGATTTCCCAAGGAAACGACAGACCTGCTTTCCTATGTTTGGTTTGGTTTTGTCTTTTCTGTTCCCCTTTGGAAACTCTTCCCCTCTCTCAGTCCACTCTCTATTTGAGCTGATGAAATCTGTTCCCATGTAAACCCTAAGGTTGTCTAGGTCCGAGAAAAAATACTCAAAACATATTGTTTCTTCTGTGTCGTGTATAGTTTACAAAGGTCAGAGTTAGAAATTTTCAGACTTCGTATCCTATATTCAAAGACACATGAGTAGCTTGAGTCATTTTAGAGTTACTAGATTGCTTTTAATATTTACTGAAATATGAACAAGTTTAGCTAAGGAGTCATTTTTTTCTACATTTCCCTATAACTGTGCTTCAATACTTTCTTAAAAAGGAGGATTATGGTCCTTTGAGTTTAGTTTCCAGAAAATGGTGTTGAATGGTATTTCTCCCTTTACTCTTTTTAGTCAAATTTGTTTTTTTTTCACTCTTTCTCTGTCTGCTTTGAAGTCCCTGCTCTCTCTCTGATACAGTCTCACTATATATATACGTATATATATATATATATATATACGTATATATATATATACGTGTATATATATATATATATACGTATATATATATACATATATACATACATATATATACACTGTTCTCCTCTAGATATCAGGAAGCACTGGCTGAGCAGCTGTTTGTGAGTGTTTACAACTATAAATTGACTGAAGATCCTTCTTACTCTCCTGTTTTGGAGAAGCAGTTCGCTGTCTTGGATCCTTCACCACAGGTTGACTGGATTCAAATCCCAGTTGAGCCACTTCCTAAATTGGGGGAACTTGGGCATGTTATTTCACTTCTCTGCACCTCAGTTTCCTCATATGTAAAACTGGGCTAATAAAAGTGTCAACCCCGTTGGAGACAATATTTGCAAATGATGCGACTGACAAGGGCTTAATATTCAAAATATACAAACAGCTCATACAAGTCAATAACAACAACAACAAAAAAACCAACCCTATCAAAAAATGGGCAGAAGACATTTCTCCAAAGAAGACATACAGATGGCCAAGAAGCACAGGAAAAGATGGTCAACATCACTAATTCTTAGAGAAATGCAAATCAAAAGTACAATGAGGTATCACCTCCCACCAGTTAGAATGGGCATCATCAGAAAATCTACAAACAACAAATGCTGGAGAGAGTTTGGAGAAAAGGGAACCCTCCTGCACCGTTGGTGGGAATGTAAATTGATGCAGCCCCTGTGGAGAACAGTCTGTAGGTTTCTTAAAAATCGAAAAATAGAGCTACAGCATGATCCAGCAACCCCACTCCTGGGCATGTATCTGTAGAAAACTATAATTCGTAAAGATACATGCACCGCAGTGTTCATAGCGGCACTATTTACAACAGCCAAGACATGGAAGCAACCTAAGTGGCCATCGACAGATGAGTGGATAAAGAAGATGTGGTATATGTATACAATGGACTATGACTCAGCCATAAAAAAGAATGAAAGAATGCCATTTGCAGCAACACGGATGGACCTAGCGATTATCATACTAAGTGAAGTTAAGTCAGACAGAGAAAGACAAATGTCATATGATATCACTTATATGTGGAACCTAAAATATGATACAAATGAACTTATTTACAAAACAAAAACAGACTCACAGACATAGAAAACAAACTTATGGTTACCAAAGGTGAAGTGGGGAGGCGGTATAAATTAGGAGTTTGGGATTCGCAGATACAAGCTACTCTACACAAAACAGATAAACAACAATGACCTCCTGTACAGCACAGGGAACTATATTCCATATCTTGTAATAAGCAATAAGAAAAAAGAATATGAAAAAGAATACGTATGTATAACTGAATCACTCTGCTGTACACCAGAAACATATTGTCAATCAACTAAATTTTTTAAAAACCATCAAACCCATTGGGTTGCTGAGATTAAATGAGTTAATGTTTTCTAAATACTTACAACAGTGCCTGGCACATACAGGACATATATTATTTGTAAGCCACCATTTATCATCCTTACCATCATTATCATTCACTTAGTGCTAAGTTCATTTGTGGTGTTTATGACTTGTTGATGAAAGGATTTCACCTTTATACTTTGCCACTAGGGGTCTCTCTTGCCTTTCGACCAACTGTGTCACTCTGCATATCAAGAAGGAGAAATCCTTCCCAGCTGCTTGGCTGCCAGTTGCTGCCAGGCTTCAGGAGGGTAGATGGCTGTTTCCAGTGCGCCAAGCTCAGGCCCAAGCCTGGAGGTGAGTTTTGCCGTGACAGCCCTCTGTGGTAATTCCCCATTTGTCTCAACCAGCCTCCCCTTTAACTCGGCCCCTGGAACAACTGTTCTGCTTATTCTTCCCCGACCCAGGTGGCCTGAGCCTCCCTCCTCTTTCCATCCTGAACTACAGTCCACTCCTCAGAGGTGGCAAAGACTGAAAGGATGAAAAGCTAATCCTGATCCCACCCATCTTCTGGAGGTTTGGACCTGAAGAGGAGAGGAATGGGTGGCTTGGAAGGGGAGAATGGCCAACAGGGCTACTGATAACATAATAACGAAAATTTAGGTCACCACGCACTGGATTGAGCACAGAGGTTCTCAAGCTTTGCCGCACCTTAGAGCCACCTGGGAGTCTGTAGAGCTCTCGATGCCCAGGCCACCTCCAGGACCAATTACATCAGTCTCAGGGGCAGGACCAAGACATCCCAGGTATTGAAAGCCAGTGCAAGCACCTTGCTACTCAAAATGTGGTCCCTGGACCCGCAGGTCACTGTCATCTGACACTTTGTTAGAAATGCAAAATCCCAAGTTCTACCTCAGACCTACTGAATCAGAACCTGCATTTTAACAGGACCCCAGGTGATGAATAATAGGCACATTGAATTTTGCGTAGCATTCTTCAGCATCCTATTTGTTAAACGTGGTGGCTGCACCTTGGAATCGCCTGGGATGCTGGAAAATAACACTGATGCCTCGATTTAACCAACTCACTCAGCCATACCCTCATGTGAGTACCGGACCAAGCACAATAAAAACATACCAAGCACAATAAAAACCCGAACAACAATGATTGAACCAACAATTATCGATCACACACACATATTTACATACGAGCTTTTGCGCAATGCGCTGTTTTGTCACAAACTGGTGTTTTTAGAGTACGGGTTGGCAAACTACAGTCTGCAAGCCAAATCTGGTCCCCAAGGGTTTTGATAAACAAAGTTTTACTGGAACACTGCCGCACCCAATCAATTACCTATTGTCTGTGGCTGCATACGCACTAGCACTACAACTGCAGAGTCAGTCATTGCAACAAAGACCCTGGGGCCGGCAAAGCCTAAAACGTTTCAGGAAATCTTTGCCAAGCCATGTTTTACAGTAATTTGCCACAAGCCCCGAAGTCATCTCAAGCCATCAAATATTTTAAACTTTTCACCTGTCTTTATGCAGCTCTTTGTCTTTTCCCGTTTCCTTCCATTTTCTTGTCACTTTCAGTGAATATTCTAGAATGGCTTGGATGTTTATAAGATTTTATACACATCCCTAACCCTCACACGCCCCAGAATTGTAGTTGTCACCTTCCAGACTGACATCTTTGCGTATTTCACAAAGTCAACCTGTCAACTTTCTTTGTGTCTACAGCTTCCTGGGCTCCACGTGTGGCTTTGTTAATTAAGGGCCAGCAGTCATCTCTCTTCTGGGAGCATCAGAGTGGGACTAGCCATTTTGATTCTCCATAATCACATAGTCATCACACAAGCTGTTTAAAGTGTACTCATTTTTAAGTTACTGCAATCTATTCCAATCATTTTTCTTACTGTGAGTCATTTAAGTTTCATTAATATGCAAAGCGACTGCCTTGCCTGAGGAGGAATAGACTCCTTCCCTTTAATCTGTATTTTAACGTTTATTTTTTGGTAACATTACTTTTGGTTTACAACATGTTATATCTGATATTCACTAGGCCACATGCAACAAGGAGATCTATTCTCTTTTTTTTCTGTGCGCTAATTCCCTGGGCACGATTTTCTTTCTCCCCGAAGTTTAATTTTTCTATAAAGTTGATGGAGAAGTAAAAGTTCCACCTTAAAATATTTTTTAGAACCGTAATCCAAGAAATAAACCTAAAATAAAACATTCTAGGAGGGAGCATTCATGCAGCTTTGGAAATTTTTAGCCAAATGGCCCAATTAAAAGAGCCAAGAATTTTTAGCCAAATGCTTTCAACAAATTATCCTGGATTCTTTGAAGTTTTCTGCGCTATGCTTGGCACTAGGAATATAATATGACTCGGGCACAGTTCCTGCTCACAAGCGTGGTGGAAAAGATGGACACACAGAGAGATAGCACCAATCTATCTGAGGAAGAGCTAAAAGAGGAGGCTTACAAGGTGCCCTGTGAGTGCAGGAGAGGAAAGGGGTCTAAATCTTACCTGGGTCCTAGGCAACATCCGCTGTGGAGGTGACACTGAGTCTTCAAAGAGGCACTGGAGTTCTACAAGTGGAGAATAGTGGAAAGGGTATTTTAGCTATGTTCATTTACTGCAGAGGAGCCAACAGAGTGGGAAAGGTTACAAATTCAGGAGTGGACTGGGATACACTTAGTGAAAGAAGACCCAGAGGAGACAGGGGAGAGGCGGTGGATTTAGGCGACACAGGAGGAGGGACAGATTTTTCCCCTTTAAGGAACTCTACCAAAACTCCTCTCTCAAAAGGAATCACTGGCTTACTAATTCACGTTACCATTAGTCTCTTTTCAGCACTTGCTCTGCTTGATCATTCCGTAGTTCTTAACAGTGCCCTTCTTTTCTTACCTTCCTTGTCCTTTCGTGGTTTACCTAAGGTTTATCTAGAGAGAACTATGTAAAGCTAACCATCCTCCTGCATTCTGCTGTTGGCCTCTTCAACCCTTGTTCAATATATATTTCCCCTCCAATTCAGCCACATCCACGGGCCAGTCATATTCTCTCTCTCTCTCTCTCTCTCTCTCTCTGCCCCCACTCCCAGGCGCTTCCCTTGACTATGACATTTGCACAGCCATCTGTGAAACATCTCCTTCTGGATGTCGCCAGAAGACTCAGATTCCACAAGTCCCCAGATGAAGTCACTGCCCCTTCACTAAACTCCCCCTAGATTTGACACACCTTCTGGGAGTCTCACAAGTAAAACATTTCAGAGTTGACCCTAGACGTCTGGTCTTACTCAGTCTGAACATCTCTTTCCTCTCCATTAGCTCTTCTCTTACCTGACACCCCACCCTCTTTTTCAGGCTCTAATCTTCTACGATCTAACAATTGCCATAATCTCTGTATTTGTCAGGGTTCTTGGTGGCAAATCACAAAATGGGACGCTGGCTAATCAAAACAGAAAAGGCATTTTTAGAAGGATGTCTGGAATATTACTCTGCCATTAAAAAGAATGAAATAATGCCATTTGCAGCATCATGGATGCAACTAGAGAATGTCATACTAAGTGAAGTAAGTCAGGAAGAGAAAGACAAATACCATATGATATCACTTATATGTGGAATCTAAAGTAGGACACAAATGAACCTATCTATGAAACAGAAAGAGAATCACGGATGTAGAAAACAGACTGGTGGTTGCCAAGGGAGAGGGGGTGGGGAAGGGATAGAGTGGGAGGCTGGGGTTAGCAGATGTAAGCTTTTATATATAGGATGGATAAACAACAAGGTCCTACTGCATAGCACAGAGACCTATATTCAATATCCTATAATAAGCCATAATGGAAAAGAATGTAAAAAAAAATATATATATATATATATATATATGTATAGCTGATTCACTTGGCTGTACAGCAGAAATTAACACAGCACTGTAAATCAACTACACTTCAATTAAAATATATATATATATATATATATATATATAATAAAAAGGAAACATGGGGCTTGCTAACCAGAGGGGAGGTCAATACTTGTCCCTTTCTTGTTTGGTCTCTGCCTGTGGCAGTTCAGTACACTACGTGCTCTGTGCTGCCATGGTTATTATAAGAGGAGACCAAAGGCTGGCCTCTGGAAGAGGAGAAGGTGGACCAGCAGCGGAAGGAGAAAAGTGGGCACCGAGGCCAGGAGATGAAGACCGGAGAGAACCAGAAGCAGCGGGGTTTGGACAGAAGGTGGGTGAGCAGTCATCATTGCAGCCTCGGGGAAAAGGAAGGGACAGAGACCGACCTTTTCTGACTCCTACAACTGACTTGTTCTTAGTAATAACAATGACGGCGGTGATGGGAGGATTTGAGGGCATTCATTTTATATATCCAGGGCCTTGCTTTTAGCTTCTCTCCGTTGCTCTTCACCAGAGACTGCATTTTCTTTCTTTTGGTTTGGCTGTCTGGGCTTGTAGTTCCGCCCAGAGGGACTGCTTCTGATCACCTGTCACCTATTCCAGGGGGGACCCAGGATAAACTCCATGGTAACGGCTGAATGCGACGATAGGGAGGATCACGGCTATCTTCTTTGTCAAGTCACGGGAACGCTTGGGGGTTGACTAACCAGGCAGAGTTACTCTGGAGCAACTACGGAAAACAAAGAGTGTGTCTCCACTCTCTGGGTCCACACCCCGGGTTTTGGAACACAAGCCCATTCAAGAAGGAACTCCACAATTCTGGCATATTCAGGGCAAAATCATTTTTAAGCTGTTCCACTGACTTTGTGAACCACTGCCACCCTCCTTGGAAGCCAACCAACAGCAGTATAAGCTGAGCACTTGACAGCATAGGTTTTGGCATCACGCACACCTAAGGTAGACTGTGTCTCAGCTACTAAGTTCTGTTGCGTGGTATATTCCTCCACGCATACATGTCAATACCTCATTGAGCATCCTGTGAAGAATCCACACTCACAGGAGCATCTGAGGGCAATGCAGACTTTCTTAAGATTCCACAGTGGAGATCAAGAAGGAATTTATAACATGCTACCCAAAGTAATCAACTTTAATATCTCTGACATTTATCTTCTCCCAAATCCCTTCTTAGCCTTCTTTGATACAATGATTTTCTCTCTGTCCTTCCTCCATACAGTGCCCAGCGTCATTGGCTCCATTCTTGTCATCCTCACCCCTACTTATTTTCTCTTCCATCTTGCTACGCAGCGTCCCCCCCCAGATCTCTGGCTCGGAAATATAAAAAGCTCTCCAGTTAACAGGACCTTTTGAGAAGGCAACTGGGATTACATGGTATTGGTTGCAAGAAGCAGAGGGAATGATTTCTTACGTCTCACGTTTGTGTAAAGGACCTTTCCTTAACTGGTATTTCTTTCTGTGTTTCCACTTCATTCCTGGAGAAAGAAACACATGGGAGCAACACAGCTAGCTCCTCTCTGCTCCCTTGTCCATTCCTCTTCAGGGATGAAAGAGTAACTTTTCTAATCAGAGACAGTAGGAAAAGGAACACAGTAGGTCTGTGTGGCAGCCCTGGAGGGGTGCCACTCGGATCCCCCTTCCAGAAAGAACTTGACAGTGAGTTGCAACAAGTGAAGTTAGTTGACAGCCTCCAGAGTTTGAAAGCCATGTTCTTCTTCTTGGGCAGCCCCAACCAATGACTGAACATAGCAGGAGTGCCGAGGCCTGGCATTTCAGCCCAAAGTGGTACCCCTTTAATAGACAGTGCTTGCTGTGGAGCTCCCCAATGGGTTGGCAGACGTTTTGTCAAATGTGCATTGAGATCTCAGGCTCTCCTGCCCAATTGTGCTTTCTCCTTCTTCTATCTTTCAAAACTTTATGTCTCAATAAAATTTTTGCACTCCTGTGTCTCAGAGTCTGCCTCTCAGAAGACCCAACTAACACAGTGGGGCTCTTTAGTTTTACCCCTTCTGTCCGTCTGTCTGTCTGTCTGTCTGTCTGTCTGTCTCTCTCTGTCCCCCGCCACCCCAAAGATTCAACCTCTCTCACAAACTCCCTGTGATAAGTTCCCCAGGAATGATTTCCCCCTGCAAGTGGGAGGCTGCGTTCTCAGACATGCTGTCAGGAAGGGAGGTTCTGGGGGACTCATTATGGCCATATGTTCCATTTCATTGTACAATTCAATCTTAGAGTGACAAAGCTGATATTTTTCTCTCTTATCTATTTGATTCTTGTGTCTTATGTCTCAACTGGTTTTTGGCTCAAGAGGGAAACCGAGCTGATTTCTTTATTCCCTTGACTCACTCCAGCATCAATAGAAAAAAAAATTCTTACCTGTAATTTGCAATACTTGTCCTTAACACAACATTGTAAATCAACTGTACTTCAATTAAAAAATAATAATAATAGAAAAAATGTCAGTGGGCAATTGTGGGCCACATTTGAGGTGTTGGTTTAGTTAATCCAAGTAACTAGTAGTTTATCTACTAAACAATTATTTGAGACCTACTATGTGTTCCAAACTGTTGAGAGGGGAGGGGGGAATAAAATGCTGTGCAGCCCTCACAAAAGTACACTCTCGTTGGAAATAAGCATATAGAAAGAGTAATGGCTATTCGTTCAATCGACCAAGGGAAACTAGGTTGGGAGAAGGGGGTCAAACACCTTTCCCTAAAACTAGTTTCAGTCCAACAAGGAAAGGCAATCCAAATCTCTTCTTTACCTTGACAATGAGCTATTGATCTTTCCCACTGAAAAAGGATGGAAAACCACCTCCATATACAGAAATGTCATCTATAAGTCAGAAGTACAGTATTGAAATCAAGGGTAACATAAAAGGCCATAAACAAAACGAAAAGACAACTCACAGATAGGGAGAAAAGATTTGAAAATGAAGTAACCGACATGGGATTAATCTCCAAAATTTATAAACAGCCCATGCAGCTCAATGTCAAAAAAAACAAACAACCTAATAGAAAAATGGGCAGAAGACCTAGACATTTCTTCAAAGAAACATACAGATGGCCAAAAAGCACATGAAAAGATGCTCAACATCACTAATTATTAGAGAAATGCAAATCAAAACTACAAAGAGGTATCACCTCACACCAGTCAGAATGGCCATCATCAAAAAGTGTACAGACAATAAATGCTCGAGAGGGTATGGAGAAAAGAGGACCCTCCTACACTGTTGGTGGGAATGTAAATTGGTACAACCATTATGGAGAACAGTATGGAGGTTCCTTAAGAAACGAAATAGAGAACTACCATAGGATCCAGCAATCCCACGCTGGGCATACATCCAGAGAAAACCATAATTGGAAAAGATATATGCATCCCGATGTTGACTGTAGCATTATTTACAATAGCCAAGACATGGAAGAAAGCTAAATGTCCATCGACAGAGGAATGGATAAAGAAGATGTGGTACACGTGTACGATGGAATATTACTCAGCCATAAAATAGAATGAAATAATGCCATTTGCAGCAACATGGATGGACCTAGAGGCTGTCATACTGAGAGAAGTCAGTCAGACAGAGAAAGACAAATATCGTATGATACCGCTTATATGTGGAACCTAAAAAAAATGGTACAAATAACTTATTTACAAAAGAGAAACAGAGTCACAGATGTAGAAAACAAACCTATGGTTACCAGCAGGGAGGGATAAATTGAGAGACTGGCATTGACCTATACACACTACTATATATAGAACAGATAACTACTAAGGGTCTACTGTATAGCACAGGGAACTCTATTCAATACCGTGTAATGACCTATACAGGAAAAGAATCTTTAAAAAGAAAAGGATGTATGTGCAACTGATTCACTTTGCTGTACACCTGAAACTAACACAACATTGTAAATCAAATCAAATCAAATCAAATCAAATCAAGGAACACGTGCCATGGGAAAAAAACAAAAAATCCCACACACATTTCTCTTATAGTTCTGTAGCTCCGAAGTCTAACACAGGTCTCACTGGGCTAAAATTAAGGTGGGTTCAGGACTTAAGTCCTTCCGGAAGCGCCAGGGTAAAATCTGTTTCTTTGCCTTTTCCAGCTTCTAGAGGCTTCCAACATTCCTTGGCTTGTATCCGTCTTCCTCAGTCTTCAAAGTCAGCAATGCCCATCTCTATCACTATTCTTCCACAGTTACATCTTCCTCTGACTATTAACTGGGAAAAGCTCTCCTCTTTTACGAACCCATGTGCATAGATTTTGCCCACCCACGTAATCCATGACAATCTCCCCATTTCAAAGCTCTTAATTTCATCACACAGACAAATTCCCTTTTGTCATGTAAAGTAATATACTCACAAATTCCAGGGATTAGGGTGTAAATATCTTTGGGGGCACATTATTCTGCCTACCACATGCTACTTTTTTTTCCTGTTTTAATTGAAATATAGTTGATATACAATATTACCTAAGTTGCAGGTGTACAATGTAGTGATTCACAGGTTTTAAAGGTTATGCTCCATTTATAGTCGTTATAGACTATTGGCTATATTCCATGTGTTTTACAATATATCCCTGTAGCTTATTTTATATATAATAGGTTGTGCCTCTTTTTTTTTTTTTTTTTTTTTTTTTTTTTTTTGCGGTACACGGGCCTCTCACTGCTGTGGCCTCTCCCGTTGCGGAGCACAGGCAACAGACGCGCAGGCTCAGCGGCCGTGGCTCACGGGCCCAGCCGCTCCGCGGCATGTGGGATCTTCCCGGACCGGGGCACGAACCCGTGTCCCCCGCATCGGCAGGCGGACTCTCAACCACTGCGCCACCAGGGAAGCCCTGGCTGTATTTCTTTATAGAATATGTACAGTCTGTTTCTTTTATGAAGTAACGTGCGGTGGAGATGGTAGACAGGCCCTTGAAAAGATGCTCAACATCGCTAATCATCAGGAAAATGCAAATCAAAACCACAATGAGGTATCACCTCACGCCTGTCAGAATGGCTGTCGTCCAAAAGCACGGAAATGACAAATGCTGGAGAGGGTGTGGACGAAAGGGAACCCTTAAGCTTCGGATTGCCTAGGCACCCACTTCAAAGACAGCGAATAAACACACTGCCTGCTACAGGACTAGAGGAAGAGCCAGGCGGCCCCGCCCCAGAAGCTTCCTTTGTTTCGACTTAGATAACTCACCATTTGACCACTTGTTTTTCCCTTCCTGAGTTTTAATTCCCACCCTTATGTTTTAAATTCGCCAACAAAGAGTGAGCCTGTGAAACCCTAGGCACCCCATCCTCGACTCCACTAAAGACAGAACCCCAGGCCCACTACCTTTCTGCCGCAACCTCGCTGGGTGGCCCCAGGTGTACCGTGTAGCCTTCAGGATTTGTGAGTAATAACCCTTGGTTTTCTTTTTTGTTTGTCCCAAGTTCCCTGATGGTTGTTGCCATCATAAGAACCACAAGGGCGGGTCCAATCACAACACTGGCTCTGAAAGGGGAAATGCCTGTGAGGGCCCACCTCAGGCCCAGGTGAGTGCCCCTAGGCTTTTCTAGCCAATAGATCACTATTGGTAGGTTGAGACCAGCACAAAACAATTGGCCTTGTTGGCAGGATTGCATGATTGCCTGTGCAGTTAATCAAGAGGAATACCCGTTAGCTGCGACTGGCTTACGCGCTGACCAACACAGGTGGGGAACACCACCTGGGAACGGAACACCGCTTGCTGCAGGTCTGCCATGCTGCTACGTGCTTTTGCGTATTGCCTCTGTCGTGTGTTGCCTGCGGTATCCATGCCAAAATGTCACTGCTGCCATAATAATTCAATGAGCTCCCCAGAGCAGCCGTGATCAAGGCCATACGGTCTAATGAGACAGTCAGACCACTAATTAAAAAGGCCTTCATTGACCATTAATGTACACGAGGGTCCTCCGTGCCTCCTGCTGTGCAAAAGTGGCATGATCCAATGGCTTTGTCATTTCCATCACCACAGTGACCCAAATGACTCCCTGAATTTCCAACCCTGAATAGGCCCCATCTGACCCTAAGTCCAGAGAATTCTTTCTACAAGGCGCCCCCCCTAATTACAGGGCAGCCCTACTACATTTCGAGGGGATTCCTGAAACCATCCATCAGGCAACTGGAGGGCACTGACATGGCTGCCAGACACAGAGGAGATTGCTGCCCAGATGCCCCAATACGTCACACTCAAGGCCCTCCATCACCACTGCTCCAGAAAGGTCTCCCTCGAACAAATTTCCCTCAATGGAAAGGGTTCCCCACTCCCTTCCTAATAAACCTCTGGTTTAATTGTGTCCCTTATGGGAATACACAGGCAAAACCTCTACTGGGAGTTAGGAAAACCTGGGGTTCCTGGCTACTTAACCTCAGGACAGCCACTCTCTAAACTCCAGGCCCCGAAACTCACATTCTCCCAGCTACGGCCCTCTTCCGCCATCCATCCTCTAGCCCCAAGCCCGTCCCCGCTACCCCCTCTGCCCCCTTCCCTAACCTCCAGGACTGGCAGCCACTTAAGCTCCTACCCTAGGAAATCAGCCGCTCCCAGGGGCTTGTCCCACCACCTGGGAACAATTACCCCTGTACCACTCTGGTGGCCCATTAGGACAATAAAAATGCACAGTCCTTTTTGGCCCTACTAGACATGGGGACCCAAGTCACTGTCATTCTAGGCAATCCCTCTGTATCCCCTTTTGCCTACAGGGCATTGCTGGTAAAACAATCAAAGCTTCACAAACCTATTCGCATATCACGACTGGGACCCTTCACCTCAAGTGGCTTCCTCTGGTGGTGGCCCCCCAGCTCGTTCTTTCCTATCATAGGCATGGAGGTACTGACACAACACCGTGCCACATGGAATAAGCCCAAGTTCTTGGCCTTCCTGGTGGGACTCTCCAAATGGACGCCAGGGACTCTTCCTCCCCTGGTCAAGATGGTAAACATTCCCCAGCAGCGACTTAAACAGGCCACTGAAGGCCTACGCCCTGTCAATAAAGATATGCTTGAGACTGGAGTCATGAAGCCACCATCTCCCCGTTCAGTAGCCCCATCTGGCCAGTACTTAAGCCAGCCAGCAACCAAAGGCACCTCACCGTTGACCATCAAAACCTCAGTGGCTCAGGTTCCCCAGTAAGGCTCCAATTCCTAATAATATAGAACTGACTGAGGATGTACAGTCGGCCCAAGGAGCGTCCTCTGTGTTCACTGACCTACTAACATGTTCTGTTCTGTTCCCATCTTGGAGGAATCCCAGGCTCCGTTTGCTTTCACTTTTGAAGGGGGCAGATTATACATTTACGTGCTTCCCAGTGGGATACTGAAACGGCCCTGCAACCACACATAACCTCTGCCACCAGGACTTAAGCACCTTACAGTTGGAAAGGGGCCGTTTTGGGCATTATACTGAGGACATTATGCTCAGGGTTCCTCTGAGAAAGCAGTACGGGCAGATTTGCATCCCTTCGCACACCACCTGGACCTCAAGAGCCAAGGCCCGGCCTCATCTATCTTGTTTCTGGGCATCATCTAGTCCTCTAAGGGCTGAGAAATTTCCCCAACAGGCAAACATCAATGACTCACCATTAAACCACCCACTACACTCAGACAAGCACAACACCTATTAGGCCGTTTCATGTTCTGGAGGCAACACACCCCTCATCTCGCCCTATCGTATATGCAATCACACACAAGTCACCCACCTTCCGCTGGGGCAACGCCCAACAGGTGTGCTTTGCAAGGCGGCCAGCACGCAGTCCAGCAAGTCTTACCTTTAGTCCCCACTGGCTCCACATTCCATGTCAAAGTGGCCTCCTGGAGTCTCGGGACCAAACAGGAGTCTACCTGGCTTCCTATGGGGTTGTGGACTAAGCACCTACCCCAGCGGCAGGCCCGTATCCTCCCCTTGGGCACCAGCTTTCGGCAGCCTCTTGGGCTCTTTTAGGAACTGAGCCCCAGCCAGCCCGCACCTGCTATCACTCTGAACACAAGTTCCTCAAGTGCCCTGGGTTAGAGATGCCTCTTAAGAGAAAAGCTCAGCACGGCCACTGATGCCTCCTTGGTCACAGGGAAACGGTACCTTCAGGGGAGGGCTAAACCTGAGGTCAAAGGCCTTTCCACATGACAGGAGGATGTGCTTTCCCCCATGCTCAGCCCCTTGCCGGAGAGCCTCGAGAAGGGACAGCCCCCACCCCCACCCCACCCCGCTTTCTCCTCCTGTGGCTACTTGGGGAGCCCCTTGGGACCAACGGTCTGAAATGGACAG
Organism: Mesoplodon bidens; assembly: GCF_964165515.1. NCBI lineage: Eukaryota > Metazoa > Chordata > Mammalia > Artiodactyla > Ziphiidae > Mesoplodon > Mesoplodon bidens. Next base: position 107,992,165 of record NC_138163.1, read on the forward strand.
GGAGTTAGCGCTCTTCTCCAAGGGCGCTGCCGTCACTGCATGCCACGCAGCTCGCTGGAGGGCTGCGTCATCCACCCGGCCTCGGGCACCTTTCTGCTCGAGGGGGACACTCCTGGCTCAGCCCAACTGGCAGAACCTGTAGCTGTTCAGCCCTTAAGGAGGCCACAAAAAAGGGCCTTTCACAGACTCCTGGGCTGTTGCTAACAGCCTTGCAGTTTGCTCTGGCCAATGGCTAAGGGACACTTTTCTCATACGAGGCAAGGCCATCTGGGGCTCCAAGGTACGCAAGGAACTAGGAGAATCCCCACCCCCTCTCATCAATTCTCACGTTTCTGCTCACGCTAACCGCTCCACACCTGAGGCCACTTTTAGGACTACTGCGGTCAGACCCCCTCACTCAGCCCTCCACTCTCGGCCCCGCAGATGCCTCAGGGTACCGACCCTTCTCCCCAGCTGTGAAAGGGACCCGCACAACCTCGGGTCATCGGGGAATTCGTGCCTTAACAACTCGTGCTCGTGCGAGGGGACGCCCCCCTCCTCGGCGGCAGCCAAGGTGGTGATAGATGAGCGCGTTCTCTGCACCCAAGCCAAGCAACGGGGACCCACTCCCCCGGGGAGACCGACCGTACTCCCGCTCTGCTGGGGCTTCCGGATAACCCATCACCGTCACGGACACTTGACACGAGGCTTCTCTTGGTGAACTCCACCCACAATTCCTCCCCAAAACAGGTAATCTCTTTCCTTACTACCCTCACTGCTGTTCCCTTCAGATCGCCAACCATTGCTGACTCTGACCAGGGCGCCCACTTTACCTCTCAGGAGATTCAACAGTGGGCTCTCTCACCCAGCATTCTTCCAAACTTCCATCTAGGTTCCCGCCCCCAGGTGGCTGGCCTCATCAAGCATCTTAATGACCTTCTTAAAGAGACACTACTTAAATGATTTTCAAGCAAGTGGTTCTCGAAATGGAGGGAACTCTTGCCTCAGGCCCTCATCTTGCTTAATTCTCACCCCCTGAGCCTTTATACCCCTCATACCAATTAGTACACAATTATCACACACCCTCCAAAATGCCACTTCGGGTCATTTCTGGCAGGTCTCGAGCTTTCACACTCTAGCACGACGCCCTTTAAATTTTGACCTCTGACTCCACTTCCCTGTGCTGCTATGATTTTCTTTTTCATCATCTGACCATCGGCTTCCCTCTGATATAGCCCGACCGAGGGCAGAGAGTCCAATATGGTCCCCTCACCACTGAATGCCCCACAGGCCACAAGCCCACCAAGTCAGTGCGAGATCATCTCTTTGGAGATCCTGCCAACGGTGACGACTCTCCAAAAGCAGCCACCTCCACACTGGCCGCTCTCACCAAATACAGTGGCTACAAGAGCTGCCTAATGAAACTGAATGCCCCACCTAACTTAGAGGAAGTACCAGCCATCGCCCCGGGACCAACCAGTGGCGCACTTTGGGGGTCTGAAAGAGGGAAAGGAACTCTGCTTGGTGGACACAGGCCACATTGGGCGATGAGAACATGCCGAGCAAGCTACGAGTCGTGGCCTGACCCCACGCCAGACAAGGCAACCCTGTACTTTCCCCCACCAAGCAACCGCGCTCAGCCATTAAGCAATACACAGATAGCTCATCCAGAAGGAACCTGACCCAAGCTCCTTCAAACGTCAGCGCTCCATCTGGTGATGGCTGTTCTTATTGCTTTGTACCGTCTGGGTGATAGGGTTGCTGGTAGAGCCCTTGGGCCTAACCCTCACCCAGATATACTGCTGTAAAAACACTGCTCCGGCCCACAGTAGCGCCACAGGGTGGAAAAGCAGGGAATGCTGGCGAGCCCTGTTGGAAGGGCTCAGACTAGTGTGCCACTGAGTCTGAGCGGCAAAGGGATCGCATCCCTTTATAGGCAAGGGGCCCCTGGAAGCAGTGTCTAAATGACACTTGCCCAATTTCAACATCAAACAGTGCTACATGCTAACTGGCCCTATGATGGCTCGTACATAAAACCCACCTGGGTACAGGGACTGTGCTTCCAGGATTTGTCCACTGATTGCCCTCACGGGTTGAGCCCAGGAATGCCTAAGTAGCATCCATAAGATCTCCCGTAGCCTGGGATATAAGTGTGCCCAGAATCTTTATGTGCTTGGATGAGCTCCTCCTCCGGGAAGGAAAGGACAGCAACCTACTCTGTTGCTAAATGTGCCCCTGATGACCCCAGAGAGCTCTTAACATTTTGTTCCACTAGCAGCAGGCGTCAGATGTGCAGCTCGGTCCTCGGGGAAGCCTCTAAGTTATATCAGGCTAGCCTATGCCCAGCCCATGATCAATACCCCAACTGCATAGCCACGTGGGAGCATGCACCCGCCCCTGGGTGGCCACCACTCCAGAGGACCTCACCTCTGAGTGAGACAGACTCACTGCTGGAGAGGATACCATTCCAGACAATACCGCCCCAGCCCAAGAGTTCACCACTGGAGATGCCTATGCGTCCTATACCAGAGATGACACCCCTGGGCCACGTCACCAGCTGGAGACCTAGCTGCTCACCCAGGTGGCCCGACTTCCCAGTTTATATTGCGGAACGCTGCCATGCAGATTCAGTCTTTCCAGAAACAGTGGAATAAACGCATTGCCCCGATGGCATCGGGGAACAACCTACTATGATATGACTTTGCAGAACTTGCTAAGTCCTTGCTGGCTGACCCTACCCTATACCAAGAGGCTCGTCAGACTGTGAGTTTGTCCCCTGCCGACAGCAGGACAGCACTGTATCATATTTCCCCACGGAATCAGGCCACGGTGTGCGCTCCAAACCAGACAGCTCCCCGCCTACAAATGACTGAAGGCTGTTAACGTCCTCACCACTAACTCAGATGCTTCAGCATCACCGGGGGGATTGTCCTGTAAGCAGCTGACTTAGGATTTTTTTTTTTCTTGTAATGCAAGTGCCTGAGCTTAAGCTTCGGATTGCCTAGGCACCCACATCAAAGACAGCTATCTTGAATAAACACACTGCCAGCTACAGGACTAGAGGAAGAGCCAGGCGGCCCCGCCCCAGAAGCTTCCTTTGTTTCGGAGATCTCTGGTCCACTTAGGGAACTGACCATCTGACCACTTGTTTTTCCCTTCTGGCATTTTCATTCCCGCTCATGTTTTAAATTCACCAATAAAGACTGAACCTGGGAAACCCCAGGCATCCCATGCTAGACCCCAATAAAGGACCCCAGGCCTGCACACGTACTCTCGTTTTACCCATGACCTCGCTGTGTGGCTCCACGCGTGCCATGTGTCCTCCAGGACCTGTGACTCATAAACCATGTTTTTTTTTTTCAAACTTCCCTGGTGGTTGTCACTGAACTGCATCTTGCAATCATAATAGGAACCGCAAGGTGGTGGGGGGGGGGGGCGGGTCCAATCACAATACTGGCTCCCAAAGGGGAAATGTCTGTGAGGGCTGCCTCAAGCAGTATGGCCCAGGTGAGGGCCCCAGGCACTTCTGGACAATAGCGTCACTACTGAGAGTAGTGAGCCCACCTCCAAGACTTGTGTTGTTTACCTTCCTCCTGTAGCGGTTCTTCCTCACCCCTCCTTGGGTCAAACGGAGCATCTGAGAAGCAGTCAGTAATCACAGGACCACAGCTAGACTAGAAGGCTCCACAAGGGAGTCACAGTCTCTGGCCTCATGGAACAGAGGAATCATTAGAACTCCTTCGGGATTAAAAAGTACAACTGAGGTATTGGATTTTTGAACAACACGTGCTCAATCATAAAATAACGATCAGGAAAGCACCGAGGACCAGTGATGATCCCCACACTGCTCTTTGCGCTCGTTTCTATAAGAAATGGGTCTGAGTCCACTGCTGGCCACTAAATGCAGAACATGGGTGGTTTTCTGACCTCTCAGCCCTACCCCTCCCCGCCGCCCCCCCCCGATTAAAAAATCAGGTGTGAAGAATTAGGGTCCACATTGGAGAAGTGTGGTTTAGTTACACCAAAGAGGTACACAGAACCAGTGAGCAATTTTGGCGGATTTACGTGCATCACACTGTGGAGAGAGGGAGACGGGTGGTGATCTTCATAAGACCTCACAAAGTACACTCTGGTTGGAAAAAAGCATACACACGTGTCAATGGTTATGTGGAGAATCGACCAAGGGGCAGGAGTTTAGGAGAGAGGTGCTCAATAATTCTCTAGAAAACTGATTGTAGTCTACGTGGAAAGGCAACCCAGGTCTCTGTTCTAACCCTAGGATGAAATATTGATGACCCCCATTGAAAGAGGATGAGAGATCACAAACTGAAGAGGAAATGTCACCTATCCATAAGACCAGCAGAATGTAAATCACGAACAACCCAGCTGGAGGGGTTGGCCAGGAGGCACAGGACAGGAGTGATGCCCAGCTTCAACGCCCTCGTCCCGGCCGTGCTCAGGGGCTTGGCGGCCTGCTGAGGAAAAGTTTTGTTCCCTCTCAAACTGTGGTTCTTCATAAATTTTTAAAAATTTACTTAAGCTTCTTTCCTAGTAGAAGCTGAGCAAGAAGAGACTGTCCTGTATGGCTGGGTACGGGAAAGCCGGCCTCGCCGAAGGTCAGGACTGTGCCGAAAAGGGGGGCAGGGGGGTAACTGAGCTGCTACAGAATCAGAACAGCTGTCTGTCTGCACCTCTTTGTTCTCTCATTATGTAAACCTGGGAGAGGCCTCAAGAAACCACATGACACAGTGTCCTGTGTATACCCCATTTTATTGACTGAGGTCACTAGGGGTGTAGCTGAGAGTCAGATCTGACTACTCGAGTTTCCACATCGTCTTGCACAAGAAGTTTATATCACAGACTTCAGTTTCCTCGTGTGGGAGATGATAAAAACAATCCTCCCTCACGGAATGGCGAGGATTAGTGAGAAGGCAGGGAATCACCGGGTCTGGTGAGGACTCATCAAATCTTTCACTGGGACTGGCGCCCTGGTCCCCTTGGTTAACTGGTGCTCACTGCGGCTAGGCTCCCGAACCCTGGCCTTCATGGAGAGCACTGCCAGGCAACCCTGCCCCAGGGACTCCAGAGGCTGCCTTTGGGAGCTGAAGCCATCTTCCACCCCCACAGATGTCTCAAACTGGTTGTTCCAGGCCTTTCTGAGCCCACTGTTGTTGCTCCTTTCTCTCTCTCTCTCCTCCCTTCCAAAGGCGAGGAACTGCTCAGCAAATGAGGTGCTAAGCGCTCGGCGTGCTGTGTGGTGGAGGAGACACACACAGGTCTGGGACTCCCTCCAGTCTACAGTCCTCACACTCCAACACGGAAGGCTAACTGGGACAGTCCCTGGACCATCACCCTAGCTCCGCTGCCAGCTCTGGACCAGTATCCTCCTCTTCGGGGGAGCTGCCCCACACAAACACATCCTCCAGTTATGTGGTTCCGGGGGCGCCCCCGTTCCTACCTGACCCACATCTCCCTCACCACAGCTGACAGTTTCAAGGGTCAGCCAGTCCCAGTCCCACCCCTTATGCCTCCTGTTGTCGGCTTAAGGCCGGGCACCTGAGGACCAGCCTGGGTTTGTTCCCCAGCACTGAGGGAAATGGAAAAACTTACTCCTTGTGCTTCATGGGTCTTTGAGGGATTTTTCATTCCACTCTCCATGAGGGAAAAAGGGAGCAGGACTGATATATATTATTGGTGAATTTAGCAAAAGAAATAAGAGCATGATGATTCGGCTCTATCTAGACTGTTTAAGTTTGGGATCTGCATCTGCACCAAGAGGAAATGCTATAAGCTTACAAGGCTTATAACCTGTAGTCATCCAGAACTTCCTTTGGGGAACTAGTCAGGGTAGGCTAACTGCGGTCACAAATATCCCAAGTCTTGCTGGCCTAAGACAGTACATTTTTATTTTTTGTTCTGACCAAGATCCAGTGCACAGGGGTGGTGCAGGCGATGGGGTGATAGTCTCCTTATGTCATTCAAAGGCTCAGGAAGGGAACCCATACGAGAGCAGGTTTCAGATAACCGCAGACCCGCTCAGCAGAAGAGGAACAAACAAAACAGAACGACACAATCTATTACAGAAGAGATATACGAAAGTCTTCTAATGTCAGAAAATGCCAAGCTTATTGGCACTTGGGATGCTCCCTATCTCACCTACAAGCTCCACACCATGTACCCCGAATAGAAAAGACTCCCTAACTGACACACTGAGACCCTCCATTCAGAGGAGAAGACTCTTAGTGAAACGGGCGTCCCAACTGTAGATCAGATCCATGCTAGTTACCTTGGCTGATCACATGACTCCTTTACTCCCAGATACGAATGGACAAATGTTTGCCAGATATTTGAGGAAAGTCAAAGAGAAGATCATGATGAACAAACAGAACTATTTCTGGAGAAAAAAACAACTATAATACAGGAAACGGAAGAGAACAGTACCCAAAATTACAAATTCATATTCTCAGAATTTTAAGGAAGACAATGGGTTTATAAAATGAGAACACGGTGCTATAAGAGGGCGCAATTAGAGAACAAGAGAAAGTCATTGGAAACTGAAATATTTTTGCAAAGTTAAAAACTTAATAGATACCAGGTGCGCAGGTCAAAGTCACCCTGCCTCACGCAGGCTGTGAGGGAACGTGGGAGCAGCGTGCGTGCCCCGCCCACCCCACGCGACCACTTCCGGTAACAGAACCGCAAGCCCACCGCCTACCTCCCGTAATGGACCCCATTTCCGGTCTGTCCCAGAGCGGCCGCCCTCTTTGACCACACGGGAGAGCTCCGAGGCAGCGACCGCAGGCCCCGCGGCTTCGCCTTCACCTTGGCCTTCACTCCCGCCACGATGCCGGAGCCGTCCACCATGAAGCAAGCGCGGCCCTCGCAGGTGCGCCAGAACTACCACCCCGACTGCGAGGCCGCCGTCAACAGCCACGTCACCCTGGAGTTCCACGCCTCCATGTTCTGCCTGGACGTGGCCTTTTACCTCCGCCGCGATGGCGACGTGGCCGTCAGGTACTTAACCTGGTTCTTCGTGTACCACTCCAGCGAGCACAGCTCGCGGGTCTGGAACCTGATATGCCTGCAGAACAACCGCAGGGGCCGCCTCGATTTTCACGACATCGGGAACCCAGTCAGTGACAACTGGAACAGCGGCCTCAAGGCCATGAAGTGCGCCTTGTTCCTGGAGAAGTGCGTGTACCAGAACCTGCTCCACCTGTACCAGCTGGCCACCTACAGGAGCGACCACCACCTGTGCCACTTCCTGGCAACTCACTACCTCAGACAGCAGGTGGCGTTCATCAGAGAGCTGGAGGGTCATGTCACCACCCTGAGCATGATGGAGGCCCCGGATGTTGACCTGGCAGGGTCCCTCTTTGACAAGCTCACCCTGGACGACAGCGACAAGAACTGAGCCTGGACTGGACTTCCCCAGAGCCACGGGGTGACCAGAGCCCTGGTCACCGTGCCTGCCATGCAGACGGCAATACTGCCTTTGCAGAAGTTCGCTTAAGTTTTTGGTTTTTTTTTTTTTTTTTTTTTTGCAACAAGTGCAGGACTCTGTTTTCCTGGACTTTACGTTATCACTTAAGTTTTTTTCTTCCACTTTTTCTGTTTCTTCCAATAAAGTTATTTGGTTCCTAAAGAAATAAAGGTCTCTCCTTGGTTCCTGTGTGCAAATCGCTCACTTTGTAAAACAGGTATCCAGGAGGCTCTCCACCCACCCATGCCCCACCCACATGCAGCTCAGGATCTCCACAGAGGGAGGGAGAAGGCATTCCATGGGGCCCTGGAAAGTGCAAAATCCATCTTCCCCTTATAAACAATGTGGGTATATGGGGGGTGGTGAGGTGAGGCCCTGCTGAATGCGGGTCCCTGCGAATAGCAGGAGTATAAAAACACGGTATAAAAATCACAGTAGCGTTGCTTCTGGAGGAATGGGATGGGACAGGGATTAAAATAAAGGGTCTTTTAACTTTACCTGAAAACTCTGAGTTCACTAAAATATGTAAATGTTAGTGTTTGTTGATTCTGGGAAGCAAGATGGAGACCCCAGAAGCCAGCTTGGCAGGGTCCCTCTTTCACAAGCTCACCCTGAGCAACAGTGATAATGGTAACTGAGCCTCAGGCTGGCCTGCACACAAACATAGGGGTGACTCCCTAGTCACCATGATGGACATGCAGACTGCCCTTACAACATGTGCAAATGTAGGTGTTTTTACTGTACTCTTTCTTCCATTAAGGTAACATGGTACCCCAAACCCCAAATTACCTCAATAGAAGGACTGAAAAATATAAGGTCCAGGCTGAAGGTCAATTTGTGATATTGAATATCAAGTAGAATATAGCTCTCTGAAGGTGAAGCCAAGTTATTCTGACTCTGGCTGCTTTGAAGAATGTAGAGGATGAGGACAGTTGAAGCTGAAAGACCAGTTAAGAGATCACTGTAGCAGCCCAGAGAGACAATGGGGTCTTGAACTGCGGTGCTGGTACAGGAAATGAAGAGATGCGGACAAATTTCAGATGAACTGGATGAGTCTACAGGATCTGCTTTATGGACCAGAGGTGAGGAATGGGAAATGACGAAAATAATCTAGGCTCAAGTTTGGATTTGAACACCCTGGCTGATGGTCGTGCTATTTATTAATCTGGGGGTGTCTGCAGGGGGACTCGAGGGGCTGGGAAGGCGTGTCATGTAAAATCTGAGATGCCTATTAGATACCCAAGAGGAACTGTCATGCAGGTAGCCAGAAAAACGAATCTGGACCTCAGGGGGATGTCAGGTTTGGAAAAATACATGTGGGACATATTAGCCTATACAATATACATAGATGGGTTGAGGTCATGGAGTAGATAAGCTCACCAGAAAGGAAGCAGAGAGTTTATGGCACAGGCGGCCCCAAACCCAGAGCAGCCAACACTCAGAGGATGGGATGAGACACTGGAACACCTAGAGAGCTGCTGGTCCCACTCAGACCACTGCCTCATTCCAGACCGTGGCCACCTGTGTCTGCTCAGAGTTTCTCTCAAAATCAGCCTGTTCTTACTCTCAGTGTGGTCTCTGCTTTCTCCCTTCTCGATGTGGAGAGGCGTGAGCCTATTACCTTGTCTTCTTGACTATAGGCAGAAAGACAATTATTTCCCAGTAAAAGGATTTCCCAAGGAAACGACAGACCTGCTTTCCTATGTTTGGTTTGGTTTTGTCTTTTCTGTTCCCCTTTGGAAACTCTTCCCCTCTCTCAGTCCACTCTCTATTTGAGCTGATGAAATCTGTTCCCATGTAAACCCTAAGGTTGTCTAGGTCCGAGAAAAAATACTCAAAACATATTGTTTCTTCTGTGTCGTGTATAGTTTACAAAGGTCAGAGTTAGAAATTTTCAGACTTCGTATCCTATATTCAAAGACACATGAGTAGCTTGAGTCATTTTAGAGTTACTAGATTGCTTTTAATATTTACTGAAATATGAACAAGTTTAGCTAAGGAGTCATTTTTTTCTACATTTCCCTATAACTGTGCTTCAATACTTTCTTAAAAAGGAGGATTATGGTCCTTTGAGTTTAGTTTCCAGAAAATGGTGTTGAATGGTATTTCTCCCTTTACTCTTTTTAGTCAAATTTGTTTTTTTTTCACTCTTTCTCTGTCTGCTTTGAAGTCCCTGCTCTCTCTCTGATACAGTCTCACTATATATATACGTATATATATATATATATATATATATACGTATATATATATATACGTGTATATATATATATATATACGTATATATATATACATATATACATACATATATATACACTGTTCTCCTCTAGATATCAGGAAGCACTGGCTGAGCAGCTGTTTGTGAGTGTTTACAACTATAAATTGACTGAAGATCCTTCTTACTCTCCTGTTTTGGAGAAGCAGTTCGCTGTCTTGGATCCTTCACCACAGGTTGACTGGATTCAAATCCCAGTTGAGCCACTTACTAAATTGGGGGAACTTGGGCATGTTATTTCACTTCTCTGCACCTCAGTTTCCTCATATGTAAAACACGGATAATAAAAGTGTCAACCCCGTTGGAGACAATATTTGCAAATGATGCGACTGACAAGGGCTTAATATTCAAAATATACAAACAGCTCATACAAGTCAATAACAACAACAACAAAAAAACCAACCCTATCAAAAAATGGGCAGAAGACATTTCTCCAAAGAAGACATACAGATGGCCAAGAAGCACAGGAAAAGATGGTCAACATCACTAATTCTTAGAGAAATGCAAATCAAAAGTACAATGAGGTATCACCTCCCACCAGTTAGAATGGGCATCATCAGAAAATCTACAAACAACAAATGCTGGAGAGAGTTTGGAGAAAAGGGAACCCTCCTGCACCGTTGGTGGGAATGTAAATTGATGCAGCCCCTGTGGAGAACAGTCTGTAGGTTTCTTAAAAATCGAAAAATAGAGCTACAGCATGATCCAGCAACCCCACTCCTGGGCATGTATCTGTAGAAAACTATAATTCGTAAAGATACATGCACCGCAGTGTTCATAGCGGCACTATTTACAACAGCCAAGACATGGAAGCAACCTAAGTGGCCATCGACAGATGAGTGGATAAAGAAGATGTGGTATATGTATACAATGGACTATGACTCAGCCATAAAAAAGAATGAAAGAATGCCATTTGCAGCAACACGGATGGACCTAGCGATTATCATACTAAGTGAAGTTAAGTCAGACAGAGAAAGACAAATGTCATATGATATCACTTATATGTGGAACCTAAAATATGATACAAATGAACTTATTTACAAAACAAAAACAGACTCACAGACATAGAAAACAAACTTATGGTTACCAAAGGTGAAGTGGGGAGGCGGTATAAATTAGGAGTTTGGGATTCGCAGATACAAGCTACTCTACACAAAACAGATAAACAACAATGACCTCCTGTACAGCACAGGGAACTATATTCCATATCTTGTAATAAGCAATAAGAAAAAAGAATATGAAAAAGAATACGTATGTATAACTGAATCACTCTGCTGTACACCAGAAACATATTGTCAATCAACTAAATTTTTTAAAAACCATCAAACCCATTGGGTTGCTGAGATTAAATGAGTTAATGTTTTCTAAATACTTACAACAGTGCCTGGCACATACAGGACATATATTATTTGTAAGCCACCATTTATCATCCTTACCATCATTATCATTCACTTACTGCTAAGTTCATTTGTGGTGTTTATGACTTGTTGATGAAAGGATTTCACCTTTATACTTTGCCACTAGGGGTCTCTCTTGCCTTTCGACCAACTGCGTCACTCTGCATATCAAGAAGGAGAAATCCTTCCCAGCTGCTTGGCTGCCAGTTGCTGCCAGGCTTCAGGAGGGTAGATGGCTGTTTCCAGTGCCCCAAGCTCAGGCCCAAGCCTGGAGGTGAGTTTTGCCGTGACAGCCCTCTGTGGTAATTCCCCATTTGTCTCAACCAGCCTCCCCTTTAACTCGGCCCCTGGAACAACTGTTTCGCTTATTCTTCCCCGACCCAGGTGGCCTGAGCCTCCCTCCTCTTTCCATCCTGAACTACAGTCCACTCCTCAGAGGTGGCAAAGACTGAAAGGATGAAAAGCTAATCCTGATCCCACCCATCTTCTGGAGGTTTGGACCTGAAAAGGAGAGGAATGGGTGGCTTGGAAGGGGAGAATGGCCAACAGGGCTACTGATAACATAATAACGAAAATTTAGGTCACCACGCACACTGGATTGAGCACAGAGGTTCTCAAGCTTTGCCGCACCTTAGAGCCACCTGGGAGTCTGTAGAGCTCTCGATGCCCAGGCCACCTCCAGGACCAATTACATCAGTCTCAGGGGCAGGACCAAGACATCCCAGGTATTGAAAGCCAGTGCAAGCACCTTGCTACTCAAAATGTGGTCCCTGGACCCGCAGGTCACTGTCATCTGACACTTTGTTAGAAATGCAAAATCCCAAGTTCTACCTCAGACCTACTGAATCAGAACCTGCATTTTAACAGGACCCCAGGTGATGAATAATAGGCACATTGAATTTTGCGTAGCATTCTTCAGCATCCTATTTGTTAAACGTGGTGGCTGCACCTTGGAATCGCCTGGGACGCTGGAAAATAACACTGATGCCTCGATTTAACCAACTCACTCAGCCATACCCTCATGTGAGTACCGGACCAAGCACAATAAAAACATACCAAGCACAATAAAAACCCGAACAACAATGATTGAACCAACAATTATCGATCACACACACATATTTACATACGAGCTTTTGCGCAATGCGCTGTTTTGTCACAAACTGGTGTTTTTAGAGTACGGGTTGGCAAACTACAGTCTGCAAGCCAAATCTGGTCCCCAAGGGTTTTGATAAACAAAGTTTTACTGGAACACTGCCGCACCCAATCAATTACCTATTGTCTGTGGCTGCATACGCACTAGCACTACAACTGCAGAGTCAGTCATTGCAACAAAGACCCTGGGGCCGGCAAAGCCTAAAACGTTTCAGGAAATCTTTGCCAAGCCATGTTTTACAGTAATTTGCCACAAGCCCCGAAGTCATCTCAAGCCATCAAATATTTTAAACTTTTCACCTGTCTTTATGCAGCTCTTTGTCTTTTCCCGTTTCCTTCCATTTTCTTGTCACTTTCAGTGAATATTCTAGAATGGCTTGGATGTTTATAAGATTTTATACACATCCCTAACCCTCACACGCCCCAGAATTGTAGTTGTCACCACCTTCCAGACTGACATCTTTGCGTATTTCACAAAGTCAACCTGTCAACTTTCTTTGTGTCTACAGCTTCCTGGGCTCCACGTGTGGCTTTGTTAATTAAGGGCCAGCAGTCATCTCTCTTCTGGGAGCATCAGAGTGGGACTAGCCATTTTGATTCTCCATAATCACATAGTCATCACACAAGCTGTTTAAAGTGTACTCATTTTTAAGTTACTGCAATCTATTCCAATCATTTTTCTTACTGTGAGTCATTTAAGTTTCATTAATATGCAAAGCGACTGCCTTGCCTGAGGAGGAATAGACTCCTTCCCTTTAATCTGTATTTTAACGTTTATTTTTTGGTAACATTACTTTTGGTTTACAACATGTTATATCTGATATTCACTAGGCCACATGCAACAAGGAGATCTATTCTCTTTTTTTTCTGTGCGCTAATTCCCTGGGCACGATTTTCTTTCTCCCCAAAGTTTAATTTTTCTATAAAGTTGATGGAGAAGTAAAAGTTCCACCTTAAAATATTTTTTAGAACCGTAATCCAAGAAATAAACCTAAAATAAAACATTCTAGGAGGGAGCATTCATGCAGCTTTGGAAATTTTTAGCCAAATGGCCCAATTAAAAGAGCCAAGAATTTTTAGCCAAATGCTTTCAACAAATTATCCTGGATTCTTTGAAGTTTTCTGCGCTATGCTTGGCACTAGGAATATAATATGACTCGGGCACAGTTCCTGCTCACAAGCGTGGTGGAAAAGATGGACACACAGAGAGATAGCACCAATCTATCTGAGGAAGAGCTAAAAGAGGAGGCTTACAAGGTGCCCTGTGAGTGCAGGAGAGGAAAGGGGTCTAAATCTTACCTGGGTCCTAGGCAACATCCGCTGTGGAGGTGACACTGAGTCTTCAAAGAGGCACTGGAGTTCTACAAGTGGAGAATAGTGGAAAGGGTATTTTAGCTATGTTCATTTACTGCAGAGGAGCCAACAGAGTGGGAAAGGTTACAAATTCAGGAGTGGACTGGGATACACTTAGTGAAAGAAGACCCAGAGGAGACAGGGGAGAGGCGGTGGATTTAGGCGACACAGGAGGAGGGACAGATTTTTCCCCTTTAAGGAACTCTACCAAAACTCCTCTCTCAAAAGGAATCACTGGCTTACTAATTCACGTTACCATTAGTCTCTTTTCAGCACTTGCTCTGCTTGATCATTCCGTAGTTCTTAACAGTGCCCTTCTTTTCTTACCTTCCTTGTCCTTTCGTGGTTTACCTAAGGTTTATCTAGAGAGAACTATGTAAAGCTAACCATCCTCCTGCATTCTGCTGTTGGCCTCTTCAACCCTTGTTCAATATATATTTCCCCTCCAATTCAGCCACATCCACGGGCCAGTCATATTCTCTCTCTCTCTCTCTCTCTCTCTCTCTGCCCCCACTCCCAGGCGCTTCCCTTGACTATGACATTTGCACAGCCATCTGTGAAACATCTCCTTCTGGATGTCGCCAGAAGACTCAGATTCCACAAGTCCCCAGATGAAGTCACTGCCCCTTCACTAAACTCCCCCTAGATTTGACACACCTTCTGGGAGTCTCACAAGTAAAACATTTCAGAGTTGACCCTAGACGTCTGGTCTTACTCAGTCTGAACATCTCTTTCCTCTCCATTAGCTCTTCTCTTACCTGACACCCCACCCTCTTTTTCAGGCTCTAATCTTCTACGATCTAACAATTGCCATAATCTCTGTATTTGTCAGGGTTCTTGGTGGCAAATCACAAAATGGGACGCTGGCTAATCAAAACAGAAAAGGCATTTTTAGAAGGATGTCTGGAATATTACTCTGCCATTAAAAAGAATGAAATAATGCCATTTGCAGCATCATGGATGCAACTAGAGAATGTCATACTAAGTGAAGTAAGTCAGGAAGAGAAAGACAAATACCATATGATATCACTTATATGTGGAATCTAAAGTAGGACACAAATGAACCTATCTATGAAACAGAAAGAGAATCACGGATGTAGAAAACAGACTGGTGGTTGCCAAGGGAGAGGGGGTGGGGAAGGGATAGAGTGGGAGGCTGGGGTTAGCAGATGTAAGCTTTTATATATAGGATGGATAAACAACAAGGTCCTACTGCATAGCACAGAGACCTATATTCAATATCCTATAATAAGCCATAATGGAAAAGAATGTAAAAAAAAAAATATATATATATATATATATATGTATAGCTGATTCACTTGGCTGTACAGCAGAAATTAACACAGCACTGTAAATCAACTACACTTCAATTAAAATATATATATATATATATATATATATAATAAAAAGGAAACATGGGGCTTGCTAACCAGAGGGGAGGTCAATACTTGTCCCTTTCTTGTTTGGTCTCTGCCTGTGGCAGTTCAGTACACTACGTGCTCTGTGCTGCCATGGTTATTATAAGAGGAGACCAAAGGCTGGCCTCTGGAAGAGGAGAAGGTGGACCTGCAGCGGAAGGAGAAAAGTGGGCACCGAGGCCAGGAGATGAAGACCGGAGAGAACCAGAAGCAGCGGGGTTTGGACAGAAGGTGGGTGAGCAGTCATCATTGCAGCCTCGGGGAAAAGGAAGGGACAGAGACCGACCTTTTCTGACTCCTACAACTGACTTGTTCTTAGTAATAACAATGACGGCGGTGATGGGAGGATTTGAGGGCATTCATTTTATATATCCAGGGCCTTGCTTTTAGCTTCTCTCCGTTGCTCTTCACCAGAGACTGCATTTTCTTTCTTTTGGTTTGGCTGTCTGGGCTTGTAGTTCCGCCCAGAGGGACTGCTTCTGATCACCTGTCACCTATTCCAGGGGGGACCCAGGATAAACTCCATGGTAACGGCTGAATGCGACGATAGGGAGGATCACGGCTATCTTCTTTGTCAAGTCACGGGAACGCTTGGGGGTTGACTAACCAGGCAGAGTTACTCTGGAGCAACTACGGAAAACAAAGAGTGTGTCTCCACTCTCTGGGTCCACACCCCGGGTTTTGGAACACAAGCCCATTCAAGAAGGAACTCCACAATTCTGGCATATTCAGGGCAAAATCATTTTTAAGCTGTTCCACTGACTTTGTGAACCACTGCCACCCTCCTTGGAAGCCAACCAACAGCAGTATAAGCTGAGCACTTGACAGCATAGGTTTTGGCATCACGCACACCTAAGGTAGACTGTGTCTCAGCTACTAAGTTCTGTTGCGTGGTATATTCCTCCACGCATACATGTCAATACCTCATTGAGCATCCTGTGAAGAATCCACACTCACAGGAGCATCTGAGGGCAATGCAGACTTTCTTAAGATTCCACAGTGGAGATCAAGAAGGAATTTATAACATGCTACCCAAAGTAATCAACTTTAATATCTCTGACATTTATCTTCTCCCAAATCCCTTCTTAGCCTTCTTTGATACAATGATTTTCTCTCTGTCCTTCCTCCATACAGTGCCCAGCGTCATTGGCTCCATTCTTGTCATCCTCACCCCTACTTATTTTCTCTTCCATCTTGCTACGCAGCGTCCCCCCCCAGATCTCTGGCTCGGAAATATAAAAAGCTCTCCAGTTAACAGGACCTTTTGAGAAGGCAACTGGGATTACATGGTATTGGTTGCAAGAAGCAGAGGGAATGATTTCTTACGTCTCACGTTTGTGTAAAGGACCTTTCCTTAACTGGTATTTCTTTCTGTGTTTCCACTTCATTCCTGGAGAAAGAAACACATGGGAGCAACACAGCTAGCTCCTCTCTGCTCCCTTGTCCATTCCTCTTCAGGGATGAAAGAGTAACTTTTCTAATCAGAGACAGTAGGAAAAGGAACACAGTAGGTCTGTGTGGCAGCCCTGGAGGGGTGCCACTCGGATCCCCCTTCCAGAAAGAACTTGACAGTGAGTTGCAACAAGTGAAGTTAGTTGACAGCCTCCAGAGTTTGAAAGCCATGTTCTTCTTCTTGGGCAGCCCCAACCAATGACTGAACATAGCAGGAGTGCCGAGGCCTGGCATTTCAGCCCAAAGTGGTACCCCTTTAATAGACAGTGCTTGCTGTGGAGCTCCCCAATGGGTTGGCAGACGTTTTGTCAAATGTGCATTGAGATCTCAGGCTCTCCTGCCCAATTGTGCTTTCTCCTTCTTCTATCTTTCAAAACTTTGTGTCTCAATAAAATTTTTGCACTCCTGTGTCTCAGAGTCTGCCTCTCAGAAGACCCAACTAACACAGTGGGGCTCTTTAGTTTTACCCCTTCTGTCCGTCTGTCTGTCTGTCTGTCTGTCTGTCTGTCTCTCTCTGTCCCCCGCCACCCCAAAGATTCAACCTCTCTCACAAACTCCCTGTGATAAGTTCCCCAGGAATGATTTCCCCCTGCAAGTGGGAGGCTGCGTTCTCAGACATGCTGTCAGGAAGGGAGGTTCTGGGGGACTCATTATGGCCATATGTTCCATTTCATTGTACAATTCAATCTTAGAGTGACAAAGCTGATATTTTTCTCTCTTATCTATTTGATTCTTGTGTCTTATGTCTCAACTGGTTTTTGGCTCAAGAGGGAAACCGAGCTGATTTCTTTATTCCCTTGACTCACTCCAGCATCAATAGAAAAAAAAATTCTTACCTGTAATTTGCAATACTTGTCCTTAACACAACATTGTAAATCAACTGTACTTCAATTAAAAAATAATAATAATAGAAAAAATGTCAGTGGGCAATTGTGGGCCACATTTGAGGTGTTGGTTTAGTTAATCCAAGTAACTAGTAGTTTATCTACTAAACAATTATTTGAGACCTACTATGTGTTCCAAACTGTTGAGAGGGGAGGGGGGAATAAAATGCTGTGCAGCCCTCACAAAAGTACACTCTCGTTGGAAATAAGCATATAGAAAGAGTAATGGCTATTCGTTCAATCGACCAAGGGAAACTAGGTTGGGAGAAGGGGGTCAAACACCTTTCCCTAAAACTAGTTTCAGTCCAACAAGGAAAGGCAATCCAAATCTCTTCTTTACCTTGACAATGAGCTATTGATCTTTCCCACTGAAAAAGGATGGAAAACCACCTCCATATACAGAAATGTCATCTATAAGTCAGAAGTACAGTATTGAAATCAAGGGTAACATAAAAGGCCATAAACAAAACGAAAAGACAACTCACAGATAGGGAGAAAAGATTTGAAAATGAAGTAACCGACATGGGATTAATCTCCAAAATTTATAAACAGCCCATGCAGCTCAATGTCAAAAAAAACAAACAACCTAATAGAAAAATGGGCAGAAGACCTAGACATTTCTTCAAAGAAACATACAGATGGCCAAAAAGCACATGAAAAGATGCTCAACATCACTAATTATTAGAGAAATGCAAATCAAAACTACAAAGAGGTATCACCTCACACCAGTCAGAATGGCCATCATCAAAAAGTGTACAGACAATAAATGCTCGAGAGGGTATGGAGAAAAGAGGACCCTCCTACACTGTTGGTGGGAATGTAAATTGGTACAACCATTATGGAGAACAGTATGGAGGTTCCTTAAGAAACGAAATAGAGAACTACCATAGGATCCAGCAATCCCACGCTGGGCATACATCCAGAGAAAACCATAATTGGAAAAGATATATGCATCCCGATGTTGACTGTAGCATTATTTACAATAGCCAAGACATGGAAGAAAGCTAAATGTCCATCGACAGAGGAATGGATAAAGAAGATGTGGTACACGTGTACGATGGAATATTACTCAGCCATAAAATAGAATGAAATAATGCCATTTGCAGCAACATGGATGGACCTAGAGGCTGTCATACTGAGAGAAGTCAGTCAGACAGAGAAAGACAAATATCGTATGATACCGCTTATATGTGGAACCTAAAAAAAATGGTACAAATAACTTATTTACAAAAGAGAAACAGAGTCACAGATGTAGAAAACAAACCTATGGTTACCAGCAGGGAGGGATAAATTGAGAGACTGGCATTGACCTATACACACTACTATATATAGAACAGATAACTACTAAGGGTCTACTGTATAGCACAGGGAACTCTATTCAATACCGTGTAATGACCTATACAGGAAAAGAATCTTTAAAAAGAAAAGGATGCATGTGCAACTGATTCACTTTGCTGTACACCTGAAACTAACACAACATTGTAAATCAAATCAAATCAAATCAAGGAACACGTGCCATGGGAAAAAAACAAAAAATCCCACACACATTTCTCTTATAGTTCTGTAGCTCCGAAGTCTAACACAGGTCTCACTGGGCTAAAATTAAGGTGGGTTCAGGACTTAAGTCCTTCCGGAAGCGCCAGGGTAAAATCTGTTTCTTTGCCTTTTCCAGCTTCTAGAGGCTTCCAACATTCCTTGGCTTGTATCCGTCTTCCTCAGTCTTCAAAGTCAGCAATGCCCATCTCTATCACTATTCTTCCACAGTTACATCTTCCTCTGACTATTAACTGGGAAAAGCTCTCCTCTTTTACGAACCCATGTGCATAGATTTTGCCCACCCACGTAATCCATGACAATCTCCCCATTTCAAAGCTCTTAATTTCATCACACAGACAAATTCCCTTTTGTCATGTAAAGTAATATACTCACAAATTCCAGGGATTAGGGTGTAAATATCTTTGGGGGCACATTATTCTGCCTACCACATGCTACTTTTTTTTCCTGTTTTAATTGAAATATAGTTGATATACAATATTACCTAAGTTGCAGGTGTACAATGTAGTGATTCACAGGTTTTAAAGGTTATGCTCCATTTATAGTCGTTATAGACTATTGGCTATATTCCATGTGTTTTACAATATATCCCTGTAGCTTATTTTATATATAATAGGTTGTGCCTCTTTTTTTTTTTTTTTTTTTTTTTTTTTTTTTTGCGGTACACGGGCCTCTCACTGCTGTGGCCTCTCCCGTTGCGGAGCACAGGCAACAGACGCGCAGGCTCAGCGGCCGTGGCTCACGGGCCCAGCCGCTCCGCGGCATGTGGGATCTTCCCGGACCGGGGCACGAACCCGTGTCCCCCGCATCGGCAGGCGGACTCTCAACCACTGCGCCACCAGGGAAGCCCTGGCTGTATTTCTTTATAGAATATGTACAGTCTGTTTCTTTTATGAAGTAACGTGCGGTGGAGATGGTAGACAGGCCCTTGAAAAGATGCTCAACATCGCTAATCATCAGGAAAATGCAAATCAAAACCACAATGAGGTATCACCTCACGCCTGTCAGAATGGCTGTCGTCCAAAAGCACGGAAATGACAAATGCTGGAGAGGGTGTGGACGAAAGGGAACCCTTAAGCTTCGGATTGCCTAGGCACCCACTTCAAAGACGGCGAATAAACACACTGCCTGCTACAGGACTAGAGGAAGAGCCAGGCGGCCCCGCCCCAGAAGCTTCCTTTGTTTCGACTTAGATAACTCACCATTTGACCACTTGTTTTTCCCTTCCTGAGTTTTAATTCCCACCCTTATGTTTTAAATTCGCCAACAAAGAGTGAGCCTGTGAAACCCTAGGCACCCCATCCTCGACTCCACTAAAGACAGAACCCCAGGCCCACTACCTTTCTGCCGCAACCTCGCTGGGTGGCCCCAGGTGTACCGTGTAGCCTTCAGGATTTGTGAGTAATAACCCTTGGTTTTCTTTTTTGTTTGTCCCAAGTTCCCTGATGGTTGTTGCCATCATAAGAACCACAAGGGCGGGTCCAATCACAACACTGGCTCTGAAAGGGGAAATGCCTGTGAGGGCCCACCTCAGGCCCAGGTGAGTGCCCCTAGGCTTTTCTAGCCAATAGATCACTATTGGTAGGTTGAGACCAGCACAAAACAATTGGCCTTGTTGGCAGGATTGCATGATTGCCTGTGCAGTTAATCAAGAGGAATACCCGTTAGCTGCGACTGGCTTACGCGCTGACCAACACAGGTGGGGAACACCACCTGGGAACGGAACACCGCTTGCTGCAGGTCTGCCATGCTGCTACGTGCTTTTGCGTATTGCCTCTGTCGTGTGTTGCCTGCGGTATCCATGCCAAAATGTCACTGCTGCCATAATAATTCAATGAGCTCCCCAGAGCAGCCGTGATCAAGGCCATACGGTCTAATGAGACAGTCAGACCACTAATTAAAAAGGCCTTCATTGACCATTAATGTACACGAGGGTCCTCCGTGCCTCCTGCTGTGCAAAAGTGGCATGATCCAATGGCTTTGTCATTTCCATCACCACAGTGACCCAAATGACTCCCTGAATTTCCAACCCTGAATAGGCCCCATCTGACCCTAAGTCCAGAGAATTCTTTCTACAAGGCGCCCCCCCTAATTACAGGGCAGCCCTACTACATTTCGAGGGGATTCCTGAAACCATCCATCAGGCAACTGGAGGGCACTGACATGGCTGCCAGACACAGAGGAGATTGCTGCCCAGATGCCCCAATACGTCACACTCAAGGCCCTCCATCACCACTGCTCCAGAAAGGTCTCCCTCGAACAAATTTCCCTCAATGGAAAGGGTTCCCCACTCCCTTCCTAATAAACCTCTGGTTTAATTGTGTCCCTTATGGGAATACACAGGCAAAACCTCTACTGGGAGTTAGGAAAACCTGGGGTTCCTGGCTACTTAACCTCAGGACAGCCACTCTCTAAACTCCAGGCCCCGAAACTCACATTCTCCCAGCTACGGCCCTCTTCCGCCATCCATCCTCTAGCCCCAAGCCCGTCCCCGCTACCCCCTCTGCCCCCTTCCCTAACCTCCAGGACTGGCAGCCACTTAAGCTCCTACCCTAGGAAATCAGCCGCTCCCAGGGGCTTGTCCCACCACCTGGGAACAATTACCCCTGTACCACTCTGGTGGCCCATTAGGACAATAAAAATGCACAGTCCTTTTTGGCCCTACTAGACATGGGGACCCAAGTCACTGTCATTCTAGGCAATCCCTCTGTATCCCCTTTTGCCTACAGGGCATTGCTGGTAAAACAATCAAAGCTTCACAAACCTATTCGCATATCACGACTGGGACCCTTCACCTCAAGTGGCTTCCTCTGGTGGTGGCCCCCCAGCTCGTTCTTTCCTATCATAGGCATGGAGGTACTGACACAACACCGTGCCACATGGAATAAGCCCAAGTTCTTGGCCTTCCTGGTGGGACTCTCCAAATGGACGCCAGGGACTCTTCCTCCCCTGGTCAAGATGGTAAACATTCCCCAGCAGCGACTTAAACAGGCCACTGAAGGCCTACGCCCTGTCAATAAAGATATGCTTGAGACTGGAGTCATGAAGCCACCATCTCCCCGTTCAGTAGCCCCATCTGGCCAGTACTTAAGCCAGCCAGCAACCAAAGGCACCTCACCGTTGACCATCAAAACCTCAGTGGCTCAGGTTCCCCAGTAAGGCTCCAATTCCTAATAATATAGAACTGACTGAGGATGTACAGTCGGCCCAAGGAGCGTCCTCTGTGTTCACTGACCTACTAACATGTTCTGTTCTGTTCCCATCTTGGAGGAATCCCAGGCTCCGTTTGCTTTCACTTTTGAAGGGGGCAGATTATACATTTACGTGCTTCCCAGTGGGATACTGAAACGGCCCTGCAACCACACATAACCTCTGCCACCAGGACTTAAGCACCTTACAGTTGGAAAGGGGCCGTTTTGGGCATTATACTGAGGACATTATGCTCAGGGTTCCTCTGAGAAAGCAGTACGGGCAGATTTGCATCCCTTCGCACACCACCTGGACCTCAAGAGCCAAGGCCCGGCCTCATCTATCTTGTTTCTGGGCATCATCTAGTCCTCTAAGGGCTGAGAAATTTCCCCAACAGGCAAACATCAATGACTCACCATTAAACCACCCACTACACTCAGACAAGCACAACACCTATTAGGCCGTTTCATGTTCTGGAGGCAACACACCCCTCATCTCGCCCTATCGTATATGCAATCACACACAAGTCACCCACCTTCCGCTGGGGCAACGCCCAACAGGTGTGCTTTGCAAGGCGGCCAGCACGCAGTCCAGCAAGTCTTACCTTTAGTCCCCACTGGCTCCACATTCCATGTCAAAGTGGCCTCCTGGAGTCTCGGGACCAAACAGGAGTCTACCTGGCTTCCTATGGGGTTGTGGACTAAGCACCTACCCCAGCGGCAGGCCCGTATCCTCCCCTTGGGCACCAGCTTTCGGCAGCCTCTTGGGCTCTTTTAGGAACTGAGCCCCAGCCAGCCCGCACCTGCTATCACTCTGAACACAAGTTCCTCAAGTGCCCTGGGTTAGAGATGCCTCTTAAGAGAAAAGCTCAGCACGGCCACTGATGCCTCCTTGGTCACAGGGAAACGGTACCTTCAGGGGAGGGCTAAACCTGAGGTCAAAGGCCTTTCCACATGACAGGAGGATGTGCTTTCCCCCATGCTCAGCCCCTTGCCGGAGAGCCTCGAGAAGGGACAGCCCCCACCCCCACCCCACCCCGCTTTCTCCTCCTGTGGCTACTTGGGGAGCCCCTTGGGACCAACGGTCTGAAATGGACAGGGAGTTAGCGCTCTTCTCCAAGGGCGCTGCCGTCACTGCATGCCACGCAGCTCGCTGGAGGGCTGCGTCATCCACCCGGCCTCGGGCACCTTTCTGCTCGAGGGGGACACTCCTGGCTCAGCCCAACTGGCAGAACCTGTAGCTGTTCAGCCCTTAAGGAGGCCACAAAAAAGGGCCTTTCACAGACTCCTGGGCTGTTGCTAACAGCCTTGCAGTTTGCTCTGGCCAATGGCTAAGGGACACTTTTCTCATACGAGGCAAGGCCATCTGGGGCTCCAAGGTACGCAAGGAACTAGGAGAATCCCCACCCCCTCTCATCAATTCTCACGTTTCTGCTCACGCTAACCGCTCCACACCTGAGGCCACTTTTAGGACTACTGCGGTCAGACCCCCTCACTCAGCCCTCCACTCTCGGCCCCGCAGATGCCTCAGGGTACCGACCCTTCTCCCCAGCTGTGAAAGGGACCCGCACAACCTCGGGTCATCGGGGAATTCGTGCCTTAACAACTCGTGCTCGTGCGAGGGGACGCCCCCCTCCTCGGCGGCAGCCAAGGTGGTGATAGATGAGCGCGTTCTCTGCACCCAAGCCAAGCAACGGGGACCCACTCCCCCGGGGAGACCGACCGTACTCCCGCTCTGCTGGGGCTTCCGGATAACCCATCACCGTCACGGACACTTGACACGAGGCTTCTCTTGGTGAACTCCACCCACAATTCCTCCCCAAAACAGGTAATCTCTTTCCTTACTACCCTCACTGCTGTTCCCTTCAGATCGCCAACCATTGCTGACTCTGACCAGGGCGCCCACTTTACCTCTCAGGAGATTCAACAGTGGGCTCTCTCACCCAGCATTCTTCCAAACTTCCATCTAGGTTCCCGCCCCCAGGTGGCTGGCCTCATCAAGCATCTTAATGACCTTCTTAAAGAGACACTACTTAAATGATTTTCAAGCAAGTGGTTCTCGAAATGGAGGGAACTCTTGCCTCAGGCCCTCATCTTGCTTAATTCTCACCCCCTGAGCCTTTATACCCCTCATACCAATTAGTACACAATTATCACACACCCTCCAAAATGCCACTTCGGGTCATTTCTGGCAGGTCTCGAGCTTTCACACTCTAGCACGACGCCCTTTAAATTTTGACCTCTGACTCCACTTCCCTGTGCTGCTATGATTTTCTTTTTCATCATCTGACCATCGGCTTCCCTCTGATATAGCCCGACCGAGGGCAGAGAGTCCAATATGGTCCCCTCACCACTGAATGCCCCACAGGCCACAAGCCCACCAAGTCAGTGCGAGATCATCTCTTTGGAGATCCTGCCAACGGTGACGACTCTCCAAAAGCAGCCACCTCCACACTGGCCGCTCTCACCAAATACAGTGGCTACAAGAGCTGCCTAATGAAACTGAATGCCCCACCTAACTTAGAGGAAGTACCAGCCATCGCCCCGGGACCAACCAGTGGCGCACTTTGGGGGTCTGAAAGAGGGAAAGGAACTCTGCTTGGTGGACACAGGCCACATTGGGCGATGAGAACATGCCGAGCAAGCTACGAGTCGTGGCCTGACCCCACGCCAGACAAGGCAACCCTGTACTTTCCCCCACCAAGCAACCGCGCTCAGCCATTAAGCAATACACAGATAGCTCATCCAGAAGGAACCTGACCCAAGCTCCTTCAAACGTCAGCGCTCCATCTGGTGATGGCTGTTCTTATTGCTTTGTACCGTCTGGGTGATAGGGTTGCTGGTAGAGCCCTTGGGCCTAACCCTCACCCAGATATACTGCTGTAAAAACACTGCTCCGGCCCACAGTAGCGCCACAGGGTGGAAAAGCAGGGAATGCTGGCGAGCCCTGTTGGAAGGGCTCAGACTAGTGTGCCACTGAGTCTGAGCGGCAAAGGGATCGCATCCCTTTATAGGCAAGGGGCCCCTGGAAGCAGTGTCTAAATGACACTTGCCCAATTTCAACATCAAACAGTGCTACATGCTAACTGGCCCTATGATGGCTCGTACATAAAACCCACCTGGGTACAGGGACTGTGCTTCCAGGATTTGTCCACTGATTGCCCTCACGGGTTGAGCCCAGGAATGCCTAAGTAGCATCCATAAGATCTCCCGTAGCCTGGGATATAAGTGTGCCCAGAATCTTTATGTGCTTGGATGAGCTCCTCCTCCGGGAAGGAAAGGACAGCAACCTACTCTGTTGCTAAATGTGCCCCTGATGACCCCAGAGAGCTCTTAACATTTTGTTCCACTAGCAGCAGGCGTCAGATGTGCAGCTCGGTCCTCGGGGAAGCCTCTAAGTTATATCAGGCTAGCCTATGCCCAGCCCATGATCAATACCCCAACTGCATAGCCACGTGGGAGCATGCACCCGCCCCTGGGTGGCCACCACTCCAGAGGACCTCACCTCTGAGTGAGACAGACTCACTGCTGGAGAGGATACCATTCCAGACAATACCGCCCCAGCCCAAGAGTTCACCACTGGAGATGCCTATGCGTCCTATACCAGAGATGACACCCCTGGGCCACGTCACCAGCTGGAGACCTAGCTGCTCACCCAGGTGGCCCGACTTCCCAGTTTATATTGCGGAACGCTGCCATGCAGCTTCAGTCTTTCCAGAAACAGTGGAATAAACGCATTGCCCCGATGGCATCGGGGAACAACCTACTATGATATGACTTTGCAGAACTTGCTAAGTCCTTGCTGGCTGACCCTACCCTATACCAAGAGGCTCGTCAGACTGTGAGTTTGTCCCCTGCCGACAGCAGGACAGCACTGTATCATATTTCCCCACGGAATCAGGCCACGGTGTGCGCTCCAAACCAGACAGCTCCCCGCCTACAAATGACTGAAGGCTGTTAACGTCCTCACCACTAACTCAGATGCTTCAGCATCACCGGGGGGATTGTCCTGTAAGCAGCTGACTTAGGATTTTTTTTTTTCTTGTAATGCAAGTGCCTGAGCTTAAGCTTCGGATTGCCTAGGCACCCACATCAAAGACAGCTATCTTGAATAAACACACTGCCAGCTACAGGACTAGAGGAAGAGCCAGGCGGCCCCGCCCCAGAAGCTTCCTTTGTTTCGGAGATCTCTGGTCCACTTAGGGAACTGACCATCTGACCACTTGTTTTTCCCTTCTGGCATTTTCATTCCCGCTCATGTTTTAAATTCACCAATAAAGACTGAACCTGGGAAACCCCAGGCATCCCATGCTAGACCCCAATAAAGGACCCCAGGCCTGCACACGTACTCTCGTTTTACCCATGACCTCGCTGTGTGGCTCCACGCGTGCCATGTGTCCTCCAGGACCTGTGACTCATAAACCATGTTTTTTTTTTTCAAACTTCCCTGGTGGTTGTCACTGAACTGCATCTTGCAATCATAATAGGAACCGCAAGGTGGTGGGGGGGGGGGGCGGGTCCAATCACAATACTGGCTCCCAAAGGGGAAATGTCTGTGAGGGCTGCCTCAAGCAGTATGGCCCAGGTGAGGGCCCCAGGCACTTCTGGACAATAGCGTCACTACTGAGAGTAGTGAGCCCACCTCCAAGACTTGTGTTGTTTACCTTCCTCCTGTAGCGGTTCTTCCTCACCCCTCCTTGGGTCAAACGGAGCATCTGAGAAGCAGTCAGTAATCACAGGACCACAGCTAGACTAGAAGGCTCCACAAGGGAGTCACAGTCTCTGGCCTCATGGAACAGAGGAATCATTAGAACTCCTTCGGGATTAAAAAGTACAACTGAGGTATTGGATTTTTGAACAACACGTGCTCAATCATAAAATAACGATCAGGAAAGCACCGAGGACCAGTGATGATCCCCACACTGCTCTTTGCGCTCGTTTCTATAAGAAATGGGTCTGAGTCCACTGCTGGCCACTAAATGCAGAACATGGGTGGTTTTCTGACCTCTCAGCCCTACCCCTCCCCGCCGCCCCCCCCCGATTAAAAAATCAGGTGTGAAGAATTAGGGTCCACATTGGAGAAGTGTGGTTTAGTTACACCAAAGAGGTACACAGAACCAGTGAGCAATTTTGGCGGATTTACGTGCATCACACTGTGGAGAGAGGGAGACGGGTGGTGATCTTCATAAGACCTCACAAAGTACACTCTGGTTGGAAAAAAGCATACACACGTGTCAATGGTTATGTGGAGAATCGACCAAGGGGCAGGAGTTTAGGAGAGAGGTGCTCAATAATTCTCTAGAAAACTGATTGTAGTCTACGTGGAAAGGCAACCCAGGTCTCTGTTCTAACCCTAGGATGAAATATTGATGACCCCCATTGAAAGAGGATGAGAGATCACAAACTGAAGAGGAAATGTCACCTATCCATAAGACCAGCAGAATGTAAATCACGAACAACCCAGCTGGAGGGGTTGGCCAGGAGGCACAGGACAGGAGTGATGCCCAGCTTCAACGCCCTCGTCCCGGCCGTGCTCAGGGGCTTGGCGGCCTGCTGAGGAAAAGTTTTGTTCCCTCTCAAACTGTGGTTCTTCATAAATTTTTAAAAATTTACTTAAGCTTCTTTCCTAGTAGAAGCTGAGCAAGAAGAGACTGTCCTGTATGGCTGGGTACGGGAAAGCCGGCCTCGCCGAAGGTCAGGACTGTGCCGAAAAGGGGGGCAGGGGGGTAACTGAGCTGCTACAGAATCAGAACAGCTGTCTGTCTGCACCTCTTTGTTCTCTCATTATGTAAACCTGGGAGAGGCCTCAAGAAACCACATGACACAGTGTCCTGTGTATACCCCATTTTATTGACTGAGGTCACTAGGGGTGTAGCTGAGAGTCAGATCTGACTACTCGAGTTTCCACATCGTCTTGCACAAGAAGTTTATATCACAGACTTCAGTTTCCTCGTGTGGGAGATGATAAAAACAATCCTCCCTCACGGAATGGCGAGGATTAGTGAGAAGGCAGGGAATCACCGGGTCTGGTGAGGACTCATCAAATCTTTCACTGGGACTGGCGCCCTGGTCCCCTTGGTTAACTGGTGCTCACTGCGGCTAGGCTCCCGAACCCTGGCCTTCATGGAGAGCACTGCCAGGCAACCCTGCCCCAGGGACTCCAGAGGCTGCCTTTGGGAGCTGAAGCCATCTTCCACCCCCACAGATGTCTCAAACTGGTTGTTCCAGGCCTTTCTGAGCCCACTGTTGTTGCTCCTTTCTCTCTCTCTCTCCTCCCTTCCAAAGGCGAGGAACTGCTCAGCAAATGAGGTGCTAAGCGCTCGGCGTGCTGTGTGGTGGAGGAGACACACACAGGTCTGGGACTCCCTCCAGTCTACAGTCCTCACACTCCAACACGGAAGGCTAACTGGGACAGTCCCTGGACCATCACCCTAGCTCCGCTGCCAGCTCTGGACCAGTATCCTCCTCTTCGGGGGAGCTGCCCCACACAAACACATCCTCCAGTTATGTGGTTCCGGGGGCGCCCCCGTTCCTACCTGACCCACATCTCCCTCACCACAGCTGACAGTTTCAAGGGTCAGCCAGTCCCAGTCCCACCCCTTATGCCTCCTGTTGTCGGCTTAAGGCCGGGCACCTGAGGACCAGCCTGGGTTTGTTCCCCAGCACTGAGGGAAATGGAAAAACTTACTCCTTGTGCTTCATGGGTCTTTGAGGGATTTTTCATTCCACTCTCCATGAGGGAAAAAGGGAGCAGGACTGATATATATTATTGGTGAATTTAGCAAAAGAAATAAGAGCATGATGATTCGGCTCTATCTAGACTGTTTAAGTTTGGGATCTGCATCTGCACCAAGAGGAAATGCTATAAGCTTACAAGGCTTATAACCTGTAGTCATCCAGAACTTCCTTTGGGGAACTAGTCAGGGTAGGCTAACTGCGGTCACAAATATCCCAAGTCTTGCTGGCCTAAGACAGTACATTTTTATTTTTTGTTCTGACCAAGATCCAGTGCACAGGGGTGGTGCAGGCGATGGGGTGATAGTCTCCTTATGTCATTCAAAGGCTCAGGAAGGGAACCCATACGAGAGCAGGTTTCAGATAACCGCAGACCCGCTCAGCAGAAGAGGAACAAACAAAACAGAACGACACAATCTATTACAGAAGAGATATACGAAAGTCTTCTAATGTCAGAAAATGCCAAGCTTATTGGCACTTGGGATGCTCCCTATCTCACCTACAAGCTCCACACCATGTACCCCGAATAGAAAAGACTCCCTAACTGACACACTGAGACCCTCCATTCAGAGGAGAAGACTCTTAGTGAAACGGGCGTCCCAACTGTAGATCAGATCCATGCTAGTTACCTTGGCTGATCACATGACTCCTTTACTCCCAGATACGAATGGACAAATGTTTGCCAGATATTTGAGGAAAGTCAAAGAGAAG
The DNA here is from genome assembly GCF_964165515.1 of Mesoplodon bidens. Taxonomy (NCBI): domain Eukaryota; kingdom Metazoa; phylum Chordata; class Mammalia; order Artiodactyla; family Ziphiidae; genus Mesoplodon; species Mesoplodon bidens. Next base: position 108,021,743 of record NC_138163.1, read on the forward strand.
ATCATGATGAACAAACAGAACTATTTCTGGAGAAAAAAACAACTATAATACAGGAAACGGAAGAGAACAGTACCCAAAATTACAAATTCATATTCTCAGAATTTTAAGGAAGACAATGGGTTTATAAAATGAGAACACGGTGCTATAAGAGGGCGCAATTAGAGAACAAGAGAAAGTCATTGGAAACTGAAATATTTTTGCAAAGTTAAAAACTTAATAGATACCAGGTGCGCAGGTCAAAGTCACCCTGCCTCACGCAGGCTGTGAGGGAACGTGGGAGCAGCGTGCGTGCCCCGCCCACCCCACGCGACCACTTCCGGTAACAGAACCGCAAGCCCACCGCCTACCTCCCGTAATGGACCCCATTTCCGGTCTGTCCCAGAGCGGCCGCCCTCTTTGACCACACGGGAGAGCTCCGAGGCAGCGACCGCAGGCCCCGCGGCTTCGCCTTCACCTTGGCCTTCACTCCCGCCACGATGCCGGAGCCGTCCACCATGAAGCAAGCGCGGCCCTCGCAGGTGCGCCAGAACTACCACCCCGACTGCGAGGCCGCCGTCAACAGCCACGTCACCCTGGAGTTCCACGCCTCCATGTTCTGCCTGGACGTGGCCTTTTACCTCCGCCGCGATGGCGACGTGGCCGTCAGGTACTTAACCTGGTTCTTCGTGTACCACTCCAGCGAGCACAGCTCGCGGGTCTGGAACCTGATATGCCTGCAGAACAACCGCAGGGGCCGCCTCGATTTTCACGACATCGGGAACCCAGTCAGTGACAACTGGAACAGCGGCCTCAAGGCCATGAAGTGCGCCTTGTTCCTGGAGAAGTGCGTGTACCAGAACCTGCTCCACCTGTACCAGCTGGCCACCTACAGGAGCGACCACCACCTGTGCCACTTCCTGGCAACTCACTACCTCAGACAGCAGGTGGCGTTCATCAGAGAGCTGGAGGGTCATGTCACCACCCTGAGCATGATGGAGGCCCCGGATGTTGACCTGGCAGGGTCCCTCTTTGACAAGCTCACCCTGGACGACAGCGACAAGAACTGAGCCTGGACTGGACTTCCCCAGAGCCACGGGGTGACCAGAGCCCTGGTCACCGTGCCTGCCATGCAGACGGCAATACTGCCTTTGCAGAAGTTCGCTTAAGTTTTTGGTTTTTTTTTTTTTTTTTTTTTTGCAACAAGTGCAGGACTCTGTTTTCCTGGACTTTACGTTATCACTTAAGTTTTTTTCTTCCACTTTTTCTGTTTCTTCCAATAAAGTTATTTGGTTCCTAAAGAAATAAAGGTCTCTCCTTGGTTCCTGTGTGCAAATCGCTCACTTTGTAAAACAGGTATCCAGGAGGCTCTCCACCCACCCATGCCCCACCCACATGCAGCTCAGGATCTCCACAGAGGGAGGGAGAAGGCATTCCATGGGGCCCTGGAAAGTGCAAAATCCATCTTCCCCTTATAAACAATGTGGGTATATGGGGGGTGGTGAGGTGAGGCCCTGCTGAATGCGGGTCCCTGCGAATAGCAGGAGTATAAAAACACGGTATAAAAATCACAGTAGCGTTGCTTCTGGAGGAATGGGATGGGACAGGGATTAAAATAAAGGGTCTTTTAACTTTACCTGAAAACTCTGAGTTCACTAAAATATGTAAATGTTAGTGTTTGTTGATTCTGGGAAGCAAGATGGAGACCCCAGAAGCCAGCTTGGCAGGGTCCCTCTTTCACAAGCTCACCCTGAGCAACAGTGATAATGGTAACTGAGCCTCAGGCTGGCCTGCACACAAACATAGGGGTGACTCCCTAGTCACCATGATGGACATGCAGACTGCCCTTACAACATGTGCAAATGTAGGTGTTTTTACTGTACTCTTTCTTCCATTAAGGTAACATGGTACCCCAAACCCCAAATTACCTCAATAGAAGGACTGAAAAATATAAGGTCCAGGCTGAAGGTCAATTTGTGATATTGAATATCAAGTAGAATATAGCTCTCTGAAGGTGAAGCCAAGTTATTCTGACTCTGGCTGCTTTGAAGAATGTAGAGGATGAGGACAGTTGAAGCTGAAAGACCAGTTAAGAGATCACTGTAGCAGCCCAGAGAGACAATGGGGTCTTGAACTGCGGTGCTGGTACAGGAAATGAAGAGATGCGGACAAATTTCAGATGAACTGGATGAGTCTACAGGATCTGCTTTATGGACCAGAGGTGAGGAATGGGAAATGACGAAAATAATCTAGGCTCAAGTTTGGATTTGAACACCCTGGCTGATGGTCGTGCTATTTATTAATCTGGGGGTGTCTGCAGGGGGACTCGAGGGGCTGGGAAGGCGTGTCATGTAAAATCTGAGATGCCTATTAGATACCCAAGAGGAACTGTCATGCAGGTAGCCAGAAAAACGAATCTGGACCTCAGGGGGATGTCAGGTTTGGAAAAATACATGTGGGACATATTAGCCTATACAATATACATAGATGGGTTGAGGTCATGGAGTAGATAAGCTCACCAGAAAGGAAGCAGAGAGTTTATGGCACAGGCGGCCCCAAACCCAGAGCAGCCAACACTCAGAGGATGGGATGAGACACTGGAACACCTAGAGAGCTGCTGGTCCCACTCAGACCACTGCCTCATTCCAGACCGTGGCCACCTGTGTCTGCTCAGAGTTTCTCTCAAAATCAGCCTGTTCTTACTCTCAGTGTGGTCTCTGCTTTCTCCCTTCTCGATGTGGAGAGGCGTGAGCCTATTACCTTGTCTTCTTGACTATAGGCAGAAAGACAATTATTTCCCAGTAAAAGGATTTCCCAAGGAAACGACAGACCTGCTTTCCTATGTTTGGTTTGGTTTTGTCTTTTCTGTTCCCCTTTGGAAACTCTTCCCCTCTCTCAGTCCACTCTCTATTTGAGCTGATGAAATCTGTTCCCATGTAAACCCTAAGGTTGTCTAGGTCCGAGAAAAAATACTCAAAACATATTGTTTCTTCTGTGTCGTGTATAGTTTACAAAGGTCAGAGTTAGAAATTTTCAGACTTCGTATCCTATATTCAAAGACACATGAGTAGCTTGAGTCATTTTAGAGTTACTAGATTGCTTTTAATATTTACTGAAATATGAACAAGTTTAGCTAAGGAGTCATTTTTTTCTACATTTCCCTATAACTGTGCTTCAATACTTTCTTAAAAAGGAGGATTATGGTCCTTTGAGTTTAGTTTCCAGAAAATGGTGTTGAATGGTATTTCTCCCTTTACTCTTTTTAGTCAAATTTGTTTTTTTTTCACTCTTTCTCTGTCTGCTTTGAAGTCCCTGCTCTCTCTCTGATACAGTCTCACTATATATATACGTATATATATATATATATATATATATACGTATATATATATATACGTGTATATATATATATATATACGTATATATATATACATATATACATACATATATATACACTGTTCTCCTCTAGATATCAGGAAGCACTGGCTGAGCAGCTGTTTGTGAGTGTTTACAACTATAAATTGACTGAAGATCCTTCTTACTCTCCTGTTTTGGAGAAGCAGTTCGCTGTCTTGGATCCTTCACCACAGGTTGACTGGATTCAAATCCCAGTTGAGCCACTTACTAAATTGGGGGAACTTGGGCATGTTATTTCACTTCTCTGCACCTCAGTTTCCTCATATGTAAAACTGGGCTAATAAAAGTGTCAACCCCGTTGGAGACAATATTTGCAAATGATGCGACTGACAAGGGCTTAATATTCAAAATATACAAACAGCTCATACAAGTCAATAACAACAACAACAAAAAAACCAACCCTATCAAAAAATGGGCAGAAGACATTTCTCCAAAGAAGACATACAGATGGCCAAGAAGCACAGGAAAAGATGGTCAACATCACTAATTCTTAGAGAAATGCAAATCAAAAGTACAATGAGGTATCACCTCCCACCAGTTAGAATGGGCATCATCAGAAAATCTACAAACAACAAATGCTGGAGAGAGTTTGGAGAAAAGGGAACCCTCCTGCACCGTTGGTGGGAATGTAAATTGATGCAGCCCCTGTGGAGAACAGTCTGTAGGTTTCTTAAAAATCGAAAAATAGAGCTACAGCATGATCCAGCAACCCCACTCCTGGGCATGTATCTGTAGAAAACTATAATTCGTAAAGATACATGCACCGCAGTGTTCATAGCGGCACTATTTACAACAGCCAAGACATGGAAGCAACCTAAGTGGCCATCGACAGATGAGTGGATAAAGAAGATGTGGTATATGTATACAATGGACTATGACTCAGCCATAAAAAAGAATGAAAGAATGCCATTTGCAGCAACACGGATGGACCTAGCGATTATCATACTAAGTGAAGTTAAGTCAGACAGAGAAAGACAAATGTCATATGATATCACTTATATGTGGAACCTAAAATATGATACAAATGAACTTATTTACAAAACAAAAACAGACTCACAGACATAGAAAACAAACTTATGGTTACCAAAGGTGAAGTGGGGAGGCGGTATAAATTAGGAGTTTGGGATTCGCAGATACAAGCTACTCTACACAAAACAGATAAACAACAATGACCTCCTGTACAGCACAGGGAACTATATTCCATATCTTGTAATAAGCAATAAGAAAAAAGAATATGAAAAAGAATACGTATGTATAACTGAATCACTCTGCTGTACACCAGAAACATATTGTCAATCAACTAAATTTTTTAAAAACCATCAAACCCATTGGGTTGCTGAGATTAAATGAGTTAATGTTTTCTCAATACTTACAACAGTGCCTGGCACATACAGGACATATATTATTTGTAAGCCACCATTTATCATCCTTACCATCATTATCATTCACTTAGTGCTAAGTTCATTTGTGGTGTTTATGACTTGTTGATGAAAGGATTTCACCTTTATACTTAGCCACTAGGGGTCTCTCTTGCCTTTCGACCAACTGTGTCACTCTGCATATCAAGAAGGAGAAATCCTTCCCAGCTGCTTGGCTGCCAGTTGCTGCCAGGCTTCAGGAGGGTAGATGGCTGTTTCCAGTGCCCCAAGCTCAGGCCCAAGCCTGGAGGTGAGTTTTGCCGTGACAGCCCTCTGTGGTAATTCCCCATTTGTCTCAACCAGCCTCCCCTTTAACTCGGCCCCTAGAACAACTGTTTCGCTTATTCTTCCCCGACCCAGGTGGCCTGAGCCTCCCTCCTCTTTCCATCCTGAACTACAGTCCACTCCTCAGAGGTGGCAAAGACTGAAAGGATGAAAAGCTAATCCTGATCCCACCCATCTTCTGGAGGTTTGGACCTGAAAAGGAGAGGAATGGGTGGCTTGGAAGGGGAGAATGGCCAACAGGGCTACTGATAACATAATAACGAAAATTTAGGTCACCACGCACACTGGATTGAGCACAGAGGTTCTCAAGCTTTGCCGCACCTTAGAGCCACCTGGGAGTCTGTAGAGCTCTCGATGCCCAGGCCACCTCCAGGACCAATTACATCAGTCTCAGGGGCAGGACCAAGACATCCCAGGTATTGAAAGCCAGTGCAAGCACCTTGCTACTCAAAATGTGGTCCCTGGACCCGCAGGTCACTGTCATCTGACACTTTGTTAGAAATGCAAAATCCCAAGTTCTACCTCAGACCTACTGAATCAGAACCTGCATTTTAACAGGACCCCAGGTGATGAATAATAGGCACATTGAATTTTGCGTAGCATTCTTCAGCATCCTATTTGTTAAACGTGGTGGCTGCACCTTGGAATCGCCTGGGACGCTGGAAAATAACACTGATGCCTCGATTTAACCAACTCACTCAGCCATACCCTCATGTGAGTACCGGACCAAGCACAATAAAAACATACCAAGCACAATAAAAACCCGAACAACAATGATTGAACCAACAATTATCGATCACACACACATATTTACATACGAGCTTTTGCGCAATGCGCTGTTTTGTCACAAACTGGTGTTTTTAGAGTACGGGTTGGCAAACTACAGTCTGCAAGCCAAATCTGGTCCCCAAGGGTTTTGATAAACAAAGTTTTACTGGAACACTGCCGCACCCAATCAATTACCTATTGTCTGTGGCTGCATACGCACTAGCACTACAACTGCAGAGTCAGTCATTGCAACAAAGACCCTGGGGCCGGCAAAGCCTAAAACGTTTCAGGAAATCTTTGCCAAGCCATGTTTTACAGTAATTTGCCACAAGCCCCGAAGTCATCTCAAGCCATCAAATATTTTAAACTTTTCACCTGTCTTTATGCAGCTCTTTGTCTTTTCCCGTTTCCTTCCATTTTCTTGTCACTTTCAGTGAATATTCTAGAATGGCTTGGATGTTTATAAGATTTTATACACATCCCTAACCCTCACACGCCCCAGAATTGTAGTTGTCACCACCTTCCAGACTGACATCTTTGCGTATTTCACAAAGTCAACCTGTCAACTTTCTTTGTGTCTACAGCTTCCTGGGCTCCACGTGTGGCTTTGTTAATTAAGGGCCAGCAGTCATCTCTCTTCTGGGAGCATCAGAGTGGGACTAGCCATTTTGATTCTCCATAATCACATAGTCATCACACAAGCTGTTTAAAGTGTACTCATTTTTAAGTTACTGCAATCTATTCCAATCATTTTTCTTACTGTGAGTCATTTAAGTTTCATTAATATGCAAAGCGACTGCCTTGCCTGAGGAGGAATAGACTCCTTCCCTTTAATCTGTATTTTAACGTTTATTTTTTGGTAACATTACTTTTGGTTTACAACATGTTATATCTGATATTCACTAGGCCACATGCAACAAGGAGATCTATTCTCTTTTTTTTCTGTGCGCTAATTCCCTGGGCACGATTTTCTTTCTCCCCAAAGTTTAATTTTTCTATAAAGTTGATGGAGAAGTAAAAGTTCCACCTTAAAATATTTTTTAGAACCGTAATCCAAGAAATAAACCTAAAATAAAACATTCTAGGAGGGAGCATTCATGCAGCTTTGGAAATTTTTAGCCAAATGGCCCAATTAAAAGAGCCAAGAATTTTTAGCCAAATGCTTTCAACAAATTATCCTGGATTCTTTGAAGTTTTCTGCGCTATGCTTGGCACTAGGAATATAATATGACTCGGGCACAGTTCCTGCTCACAAGCGTGGTGGAAAAGATGGACACACAGAGAGATAGCACCAATCTATCTGAGGAAGAGCTAAAAGAGGAGGCTTACAAGGTGCCCTGTGAGTGCAGGAGAGGAAAGGGGTCTAAATCTTACCTGGGTCCTAGGCAACATCCGCTGTGGAGGTGACACTGAGTCTTCAAAGAGGCACTGGAGTTCTACAAGTGGAGAATAGTGGAAAGGGTATTTTAGCTATGTTCATTTACTGCAGAGGAGCCAACAGAGTGGGAAAGGTTACAAATTCAGGAGTGGACTGGGATACACTTAGTGAAAGAAGACCCAGAGGAGACAGGGGAGAGGCGGTGGATTTAGGCGACACAGGAGGAGGGACAGATTTTTCCCCTTTAAGGAACTCTACCAAAACTCCTCTCTCAAAAGGAATCACTGGCTTACTAATTCACGTTACCATTAGTCTCTTTTCAGCACTTGCTCTGCTTGATCATTCCGTAGTTCTTAACAGTGCCCTTCTTTTCTTACCTTCCTTGTCCTTTCGTGGTTTACCTAAGGTTTATCTAGAGAGAACTATGTAAAGCTAACCATCCTCCTGCATTCTGCTGTTGGCCTCTTCAACCCTTGTTCAATATATATTTCCCCTCCAATTCAGCCACATCCACGGGCCAGTCATATTCTCTCTCTCTCTCTCTCTCTCTCTCTCTGCCCCCACTCCCAGGCGCTTCCCTTGACTATGACATTTGCACAGCCATCTGTGAAACATCTCCTTCTGGATGTCGCCAGAAGACTCAGATTCCACAAGTCCCCAGATGAAGTCACTGCCCCTTCACTAAACTCCCCCTAGATTTGACACACCTTCTGGGAGTCTCACAAGTAAAACATTTCAGAGTTGACCCTAGACGTCTGGTCTTACTCAGTCTGAACATCTCTTTCCTCTCCATTAGCTCTTCTCTTACCTGACACCCCACCCTCTTTTTCAGGCTCTAATCTTCTACGATCTAACAATTGCCATAATCTCTGTATTTGTCAGGGTTCTTGGTGGCAAATCACAAAATGGGACGCTGGCTAATCAAAACAGAAAAGGCATTTTTAGAAGGATGTCTGGAATATTACTCTGCCATTAAAAAGAATGAAATAATGCCATTTGCAGCATCATGGATGCAACTAGAGAATGTCATACTAAGTGAAGTAAGTCAGGAAGAGAAAGACAAATACCATATGATATCACTTATATGTGGAATCTAAAGTAGGACACAAATGAACCTATCTATGAAACAGAAAGAGAATCACGGATGTAGAAAACAGACTGGTGGTTGCCAAGGGAGAGGGGGTGGGGAAGGGATAGAGTGGGAGGCTGGGGTTAGCAGATGTAAGCTTTTATATATAGGATGGATAAACAACAAGGTCCTACTGCATAGCACAGAGACCTATATTCAATATCCTATAATAAGCCATAATGGAAAAGAATGTAAAAAAAAATATATATATATATATATATATATGTATAGCTGATTCACTTGGCTGTACAGCAGAAATTAACACAGCACTGTAAATCAACTACACTTCAATTAAAATATATATATATATATATATATATATAATAAAAAGGAAACATGGGGCTTGCTAACCAGAGGGGAGGTCAATACTTGTCCCTTTCTTGTTTGGTCTCTGCCTGTGGCAGTTCAGTACACTACGTGCTCTGTGCTGCCATGGTTATTATAAGAGGAGACCAAAGGCTGGCCTCTGGAAGAGGAGAAGGTGGACCAGCAGCGGAAGGAGAAAAGTGGGCACCGAGGCCAGGAGATGAAGACCGGAGAGAACCAGAAGCAGCGGGGTTTGGACAGAAGGTGGGTGAGCAGTCATCATTGCAGCCTCGGGGAAAAGGAAGGGACAGAGACCGACCTTTTCTGACTCCTACAACTGACTTGTTCTTAGTAATAACAATGACGGCGGTGATGGGAGGATTTGAGGGCATTCATTTTATATATCCAGGGCCTTGCTTTTAGCTTCTCTCCGTTGCTCTTCACCAGAGACTGCATTTTCTTTCTTTTGGTTTGGCTGTCTGGGCTTGTAGTTCCGCCCAGAGGGACTGCTTCTGATCACCTGTCACCTATTCCAGGGGGGACCCAGGATAAACTCCATGGTAACGGCTGAATGCGACGATAGGGAGGATCACGGCTATCTTCTTTGTCAAGTCACGGGAACGCTTGGGGGTTGACTAACCAGGCAGAGTTACTCTGGAGCAACTACGGAAAACAAAGAGTGTGTCTCCACTCTCTGGGTCCACACCCCGGGTTTTGGAACACAAGCCCATTCAAGAAGGAACTCCACAATTCTGGCATATTCAGGGCAAAATCATTTTTAAGCTGTTCCACTGACTTTGTGAACCACTGCCACCCTCCTTGGAAGCCAACCAACAGCAGTATAAGCTGAGCACTTGACAGCATAGGTTTTGGCATCACGCACACCTAAGGTAGACTGTGTCTCAGCTACTAAGTTCTGTTGCGTGGTATATTCCTCCACGCATACATGTCAATACCTCATTGAGCATCCTGTGAAGAATCCACACTCACAGGAGCATCTGAGGGCAATGCAGACTTTCTTAAGATTCCACAGTGGAGATCAAGAAGGAATTTATAACATGCTACCCAAAGTAATCAACTTTAATATCTCTGACATTTATCTTCTCCCAAATCCCTTCTTAGCCTTCTTTGATACAATGATTTTCTCTCTGTCCTTCCTCCATACAGTGCCCAGCGTCATTGGCTCCATTCTTGTCATCCTCACCCCTACTTATTTTCTCTTCCATCTTGCTACGCAGCGTCCCCCCCCAGATCTCTGGCTCGGAAATATAAAAAGCTCTCCAGTTAACAGGACCTTTTGAGAAGGCAACTGGGATTACATGGTATTGGTTGCAAGAAGCAGAGGGAATGATTTCTTACGTCTCACGTTTGTGTAAAGGACCTTTCCTTAACTGGTATTTCTTTCTGTGTTTCCACTTCATTCCTGGAGAAAGAAACACATGGGAGCAACACAGCTAGCTCCTCTCTGCTCCCTTGTCCATTCCTCTTCAGGGATGAAAGAGTAACTTTTCTAATCAGAGACAGTAGGAAAAGGAACACAGTAGGTCTGTGTGGCAGCCCTGGAGGGGTGCCACTCGGATCCCCCTTCCAGAAAGAACTTGACAGTGAGTTGCAACAAGTGAAGTTAGTTGACAGCCTCCAGAGTTTGAAAGCCATGTTCTTCTTCTTGGGCAGCCCCAACCAATGACTGAACATAGCAGGAGTGCCGAGGCCTGGCATTTCAGCCCAAAGTGGTACCCCTTTAATAGACAGTGCTTGCTGTGGAGCTCCCCAATGGGTTGGCAGACGTTTTGTCAAATGTGCATTGAGATCTCAGGCTCTCCTGCCCAATTGTGCTTTCTCCTTCTTCTATCTTTCAAAACTTTATGTCTCAATAAAATTTTTGCACTCCTGTGTCTCAGAGTCTGCCTCTCAGAAGACCCAACTAACACAGTGGGGCTCTTTAGTTTTACCCCTTCTGTCCGTCTGTCTGTCTGTCTGTCTGTCTGTCTGTCTCTCTCTGTCCCCCGCCACCCCAAAGATTCAACCTCTCTCACAAACTCCCTGTGATAAGTTCCCCAGGAATGATTTCCCCCTGCAAGTGGGAGGCTGCGTTCTCAGACATGCTGTCAGGAAGGGAGGTTCTGGGGGACTCATTATGGCCATATGTTCCATTTCATTGTACAATTCAATCTTAGAGTGACAAAGCTGATATTTTTCTCTCTTATCTATTTGATTCTTGTGTCTTATGTCTCAACTGGTTTTTGGCTCAAGAGGGAAACCGAGCTGATTTCTTTATTCCCTTGACTCACTCCAGCATCAATAGAAAAAAAAATTCTTACCTGTAATTTGCAATACTTGTCCTTAACACAACATTGTAAATCAACTGTACTTCAATTAAAAAATAATAATAATAGAAAAAATGTCAGTGGGCAATTGTGGGCCACATTTGAGGTGTTGGTTTAGTTAATCCAAGTAACTAGTAGTTTATCTACTAAACAATTATTTGAGACCTACTATGTGTTCCAAACTGTTGAGAGGGGAGGGGGGAATAAAATGCTGTGCAGCCCTCACAAAAGTACACTCTCGTTGGAAATAAGCATATAGAAAGAGTAATGGCTATTCGTTCAATCGACCAAGGGAAACTAGGTTGGGAGAAGGGGGTCAAACACCTTTCCCTAAAACTAGTTTCAGTCCAACAAGGAAAGGCAATCCAAATCTCTTCTTTACCTTGACAATGAGCTATTGATCTTTCCCACTGAAAAAGGATGGAAAACCACCTCCATATACAGAAATGTCATCTATAAGTCAGAAGTACAGTATTGAAATCAAGGGTAACATAAAAGGCCATAAACAAAACGAAAAGACAACTCACAGATAGGGAGAAAAGATTTGAAAATGAAGTAACCGACATGGGATTAATCTCCAAAATTTATAAACAGCCCATGCAGCTCAATGTCAAAAAAAACAAACAACCTAATAGAAAAATGGGCAGAAGACCTAGACATTTCTTCAAAGAAACATACAGATGGCCAAAAAGCACATGAAAAGATGCTCAACATCACTAATTATTAGAGAAATGCAAATCAAAACTACAAAGAGGTATCACCTCACACCAGTCAGAATGGCCATCATCAAAAAGTGTACAGACAATAAATGCTCGAGAGGGTATGGAGAAAAGAGGACCCTCCTACACTGTTGGTGGGAATGTAAATTGGTACAACCATTATGGAGAACAGTATGGAGGTTCCTTAAGAAACGAAATAGAGAACTACCATAGGATCCAGCAATCCCACGCTGGGCATACATCCAGAGAAAACCATAATTGGAAAAGATATATGCATCCCGATGTTGACTGTAGCATTATTTACAATAGCCAAGACATGGAAGAAAGCTAAATGTCCATCGACAGAGGAATGGATAAAGAAGATGTGGTACACGTGTACGATGGAATATTACTCAGCCATAAAATAGAATGAAATAATGCCATTTGCAGCAACATGGATGGACCTAGAGGCTGTCATACTGAGAGAAGTCAGTCAGACAGAGAAAGACAAATATCGTATGATACCGCTTATATGTGGAACCTAAAAAAAATGGTACAAATAACTTATTTACAAAAGAGAAACAGAGTCACAGATGTAGAAAACAAACCTATGGTTACCAGCAGGGAGGGATAAATTGAGAGACTGGCATTGACCTATACACACTACTATATATAGAACAGATAACTACTAAGGGTCTACTGTATAGCACAGGGAACTCTATTCAATACCGTGTAATGACCTATACAGGAAAAGAATCTTTAAAAAGAAAAGGATGTATGTGCAACTGATTCACTTTGCTGTACACCTGAAACTAACACAACATTGTAAATCAAATCAAATCAAATCAAATCAAATCAAGGAACACGTGCCATGGGAAAAAAACAAAAAATCCCACACACATTTCTCTTATAGTTCTGTAGCTCCGAAGTCTAACACAGGTCTCACTGGGCTAAAATTAAGGTGGGTTCAGGACTTAAGTCCTTCCGGAAGCGCCAGGGTAAAATCTGTTTCTTTGCCTTTTCCAGCTTCTAGAGGCTTCCAACATTCCTTGGCTTGTATCCGTCTTCCTCAGTCTTCAAAGTCAGCAATGCCCATCTCTATCACTATTCTTCCACAGTTACATCTTCCTCTGACTATTAACTGGGAAAAGCTCTCCTCTTTTACGAACCCATGTGCATAGATTTTGCCCACCCACGTAATCCATGACAATCTCCCCATTTCAAAGCTCTTAATTTCATCACACAGACAAATTCCCTTTTGTCATGTAAAGTAATATACTCACAAATTCCAGGGATTAGGGTGTAAATATCTTTGGGGGCACATTATTCTGCCTACCACATGCTACTTTTTTTTCCTGTTTTAATTGAAATATAGTTGATATACAATATTACCTAAGTTGCAGGTGTACAATGTAGTGATTCACAGGTTTTAAAGGTTATGCTCCATTTATAGTCGTTATAGACTATTGGCTATATTCCATGTGTTTTACAATATATCCCTGTAGCTTATTTTATATATAATAGGTTGTGCCTCTTTTTTTTTTTTTTTTTTTTTTTTTTTTTTTTGCGGTACACGGGCCTCTCACTGCTGTGGCCTCTCCCGTTGCGGAGCACAGGCAACAGACGCGCAGGCTCAGCGGCCGTGGCTCACGGGCCCAGCCGCTCCGCGGCATGTGGGATCTTCCCGGACCGGGGCACGAACCCGTGTCCCCCGCATCGGCAGGCGGACTCTCAACCACTGCGCCACCAGGGAAGCCCTGGCTGTATTTCTTTATAGAATATGTACAGTCTGTTTCTTTTATGAAGTAACGTGCGGTGGAGATGGTAGACAGGCCCTTGAAAAGATGCTCAACATCGCTAATCATCAGGAAAATGCAAATCAAAACCACAATGAGGTATCACCTCACGCCTGTCAGAATGGCTGTCGTCCAAAAGCACGGAAATGACAAATGCTGGAGAGGGTGTGGACGAAAGGGAACCCTTAAGCTTCGGATTGCCTAGGCACCCACTTCAAAGACAGCGAATAAACACACTGCCTGCTACAGGACTAGAGGAAGAGCCAGGCGGCCCCGCCCCAGAAGCTTCCTTTGTTTCGACTTAGATAACTCACCATTTGACCACTTGTTTTTCCCTTCCTGAGTTTTAATTCCCACCCTTATGTTTTAAATTCGCCAACAAAGAGTGAGCCTGTGAAACCCTAGGCACCCCATCCTCGACTCCACTAAAGACAGAACCCCAGGCCCACTACCTTTCTGCCGCAACCTCGCTGGGTGGCCCCAGGTGTACCGTGTAGCCTTCAGGATTTGTGAGTAATAACCCTTGGTTTTCTTTTTTGTTTGTCCCAAGTTCCCTGATGGTTGTTGCCATCATAAGAACCACAAGGGCGGGTCCAATCACAACACTGGCTCTGAAAGGGGAAATGCCTGTGAGGGCCCACCTCAGGCCCAGGTGAGTGCCCCTAGGCTTTTCTAGCCAATAGATCACTATTGGTAGGTTGAGACCAGCACAAAACAATTGGCCTTGTTGGCAGGATTGCATGATTGCCTGTGCAGTTAATCAAGAGGAATACCCGTTAGCTGCGACTGGCTTACGCGCTGACCAACACAGGTGGGGAACACCACCTGGGAACGGAACACCGCTTGCTGCAGGTCTGCCATGCTGCTACGTGCTTTTGCGTATTGCCTCTGTCGTGTGTTGCCTGCGGTATCCATGCCAAAATGTCACTGCTGCCATAATAATTCAATGAGCTCCCCAGAGCAGCCGTGATCAAGGCCATACGGTCTAATGAGACAGTCAGACCACTAATTAAAAAGGCCTTCATTGACCATTAATGTACACGAGGGTCCTCCGTGCCTCCTGCTGTGCAAAAGTGGCATGATCCAATGGCTTTGTCATTTCCATCACCACAGTGACCCAAATGACTCCCTGAATTTCCAACCCTGAATAGGCCCCATCTGACCCTAAGTCCAGAGAATTCTTTCTACAAGGCGCCCCCCCTAATTACAGGGCAGCCCTACTACATTTCGAGGGGATTCCTGAAACCATCCATCAGGCAACTGGAGGGCACTGACATGGCTGCCAGACACAGAGGAGATTGCTGCCCAGATGCCCCAATACGTCACACTCAAGGCCCTCCATCACCACTGCTCCAGAAAGGTCTCCCTCGAACAAATTTCCCTCAATGGAAAGGGTTCCCCACTCCCTTCCTAATAAACCTCTGGTTTAATTGTGTCCCTTATGGGAATACACAGGCAAAACCTCTACTGGGAGTTAGGAAAACCTGGGGTTCCTGGCTACTTAACCTCAGGACAGCCACTCTCTAAACTCCAGGCCCCGAAACTCACATTCTCCCAGCTACGGCCCTCTTCCGCCATCCATCCTCTAGCCCCAAGCCCGTCCCCGCTACCCCCTCTGCCCCCTTCCCTAACCTCCAGGACTGGCAGCCACTTAAGCTCCTACCCTAGGAAATCAGCCGCTCCCAGGGGCTTGTCCCACCACCTGGGAACAATTACCCCTGTACCACTCTGGTGGCCCATTAGGACAATAAAAATGCACAGTCCTTTTTGGCCCTACTAGACATGGGGACCCAAGTCACTGT
This sequence comes from Mesoplodon bidens, assembly GCF_964165515.1. NCBI lineage: Eukaryota > Metazoa > Chordata > Mammalia > Artiodactyla > Ziphiidae > Mesoplodon > Mesoplodon bidens. Next base: position 108,037,040 of record NC_138163.1, read on the forward strand.
CATTCTAGGCAATCCCTCTGTATCCCCTTTTGCCTACAGGGCATTGCTGGTAAAACAATCAAAGCTTCACAAACCTATTCGCATATCACGACTGGGACCCTTCACCTCAAGTGGCTTCCTCTGGTGGTGGCCCCCCAGCTCGTTCTTTCCTATCATAGGCATGGAGGTACTGACACAACACCGTGCCACATGGAATAAGCCCAAGTTCTTGGCCTTCCTGGTGGGACTCTCCAAATGGACGCCAGGGACTCTTCCTCCCCTGGTCAAGATGGTAAACATTCCCCAGCAGCGACTTAAACAGGCCACTGAAGGCCTACGCCCTGTCAATAAAGATATGCTTGAGACTGGAGTCATGAAGCCACCATCTCCCCGTTCAGTAGCCCCATCTGGCCAGTACTTAAGCCAGCCAGCAACCAAAGGCACCTCACCGTTGACCATCAAAACCTCAGTGGCTCAGGTTCCCCAGTAAGGCTCCAATTCCTAATAATATAGAACTGACTGAGGATGTACAGTCGGCCCAAGGAGCGTCCTCTGTGTTCACTGACCTACTAACATGTTCTGTTCTGTTCCCATCTTGGAGGAATCCCAGGCTCCGTTTGCTTTCACTTTTGAAGGGGGCAGATTATACATTTACGTGCTTCCCAGTGGGATACTGAAACGGCCCTGCAACCACACATAACCTCTGCCACCAGGACTTAAGCACCTTACAGTTGGAAAGGGGCCGTTTTGGGCATTATACTGAGGACATTATGCTCAGGGTTCCTCTGAGAAAGCAGTACGGGCAGATTTGCATCCCTTCGCACACCACCTGGACCTCAAGAGCCAAGGCCCGGCCTCATCTATCTTGTTTCTGGGCATCATCTAGTCCTCTGAGGGCTGAGAAATTTCCCCAACAGGCAAACATCAATGACTCACCATTAAACCACCCACTACACTCAGACAAGCACAACACCTATTAGGCCGTTTCATGTTCTGGAGGCAACACACCCCTCATCTCGCCCTATCGTATATGCAATCACACACAAGTCACCCACCTTCCGCTGGGGCAACGCCCAACAGGTGTGCTTTGCAAGGCGGCCAGCACGCAGTCCAGCAAGTCTTACCTTTAGTCCCCACTGGCTCCACATTCCATGTCAAAGTGGCCTCCTGGAGTCTCGGGACCAAACAGGAGTCTACCTGGCTTCCTATGGGGTTGTGGACTAAGCACCTACCCCAGCGGCAGGCCCGTATCCTCCCCTTGGGCACCAGCTTTCGGCAGCCTCTTGGGCTCTTTTAGGAACTGAGCCCCAGCCAGCCCGCACCTGCTATCACTCTGAACACAAGTTCCTCAAGTGCCCTGGGTTAGAGATGCCTCTTAAGAGAAAAGCTCAGCACGGCCACTGATGCCTCCTTGGTCACAGGGAAACGGTACCTTCAGGGGAGGGCTAAACCTGAGGTCAAAGGCCTTTCCACATGACAGGAGGATGTGCTTTCCCCCATGCTCAGCCCCTTGCCGGAGAGCCTCGAGAAGGGACAGCCCCCACCCCCACCCCACCCCGCTTTCTCCTCCTGTGGCTACTTGGGGAGCCCCTTGGGACCAACGGTCTGAAATGGACAGGGAGTTAGCGCTCTTCTCCAAGGGCGCTGCCGTCACTGCATGCCACGCAGCTCGCTGGAGGGCTGCGTCATCCACCCGGCCTCGGGCACCTTTCTGCTCGAGGGGGACACTCCTGGCTCAGCCCAACTGGCAGAACCTGTAGCTGTTCAGCCCTTAAGGAGGCCACAAAAAAGGGCCTTTCACAGACTCCTGGGCTGTTGCTAACAGCCTTGCAGTTTGCTCTGGCCAATGGCTAAGGGACACTTTTCTCATACGAGGCAAGGCCATCTGGGGCTCCAAGGTACGCAAGGAACTAGGAGAATCCCCACCCCCTCTCATCAATTCTCACGTTTCTGCTCACGCTAACCGCTCCACACCTGAGGCCACTTTTAGGACTACTGCGGTCAGACCCCCTCACTCAGCCCTCCACTCTCGGCCCCGCAGATGCCTCAGGGTACCGACCCTTCTCCCCAGCTGTGAAAGGGACCCGCACAACCTCGGGTCATCGGGGAATTCGTGCCTTAACAACTCGTGCTCGTGCGAGGGGACGCCCCCCTCCTCGGCGGCAGCCAAGGTGGTGATAGATGAGCGCGTTCTCTGCACCCAAGCCAAGCAACGGGGACCCACTCCCCCGGGGAGACCGACCGTACTCCCGCTCTGCTGGGGCTTCCGGATAACCCATCACCGTCACGGACACTTGACACGAGGCTTCTCTTGGTGAACTCCACCCACAATTCCTCCCCAAAACAGGTAATCTCTTTCCTTACTACCCTCACTGCTGTTCCCTTCAGATCGCCAACCATTGCTGACTCTGACCAGGGCGCCCACTTTACCTCTCAGGAGATTCAACAGTGGGCTCTCTCACCCAGCATTCTTCCAAACTTCCATCTAGGTTCCCGCCCCCAGGTGGCTGGCCTCATCAAGCATCTTAATGACCTTCTTAAAGAGACACTACTTAAATGATTTTCAAGCAAGTGGTTCTCGAAATGGAGGGAACTCTTGCCTCAGGCCCTCATCTTGCTTAATTCTCACCCCCTGAGCCTTTATACCCCTCATACCAATTAGTACACAATTATCACACACCCTCCAAAATGCCACTTCGGGTCATTTCTGGCAGGTCTCGAGCTTTCACACTCTAGCACGACGCCCTTTAAATTTTGACCTCTGACTCCACTTCCCTGTGCTGCTATGATTTTCTTTTTCATCATCTGACCATCGGCTTCCCTCTGATATAGCCCGACCGAGGGCAGAGAGTCCAATATGGTCCCCTCACCACTGAATGCCCCACAGGCCACAAGCCCACCAAGTCAGTGCGAGATCATCTCTTTGGAGATCCTGCCAACGGTGACGACTCTCCAAAAGCAGCCACCTCCACACTGGCCGCTCTCACCAAATACAGTGGCTACAAGAGCTGCCTAATGAAACTGAATGCCCCACCTAACTTAGAGGAAGTACCAGCCATCGCCCCGGGACCAACCAGTGGCGCACTTTGGGGGTCTGAAAGAGGGAAAGGAACTCTGCTTGGTGGACACAGGCCACATTGGGCGATGAGAACATGCCGAGCAAGCTACGAGTCGTGGCCTGACCCCACGCCAGACAAGGCAACCCTGTACTTTCCCCCACCAAGCAACCGCGCTCAGCCATTAAGCAATACACAGATAGCTCATCCAGAAGGAACCTGACCCAAGCTCCTTCAAACGTCAGCGCTCCATCTGGTGATGGCTGTTCTTATTGCTTTGTACCGTCTGGGTGATAGGGTTGCTGGTAGAGCCCTTGGGCCTAACCCTCACCCAGATATACTGCTGTAAAAACACTGCTCCGGCCCACAGTAGCGCCACAGGGTGGAAAAGCAGGGAATGCTGGCGAGCCCTGTTGGAAGGGCTCAGACTAGTGTGCCACTGAGTCTGAGCGGCAAAGGGATCGCATCCCTTTATAGGCAAGGGGCCCCTGGAAGCAGTGTCTAAATGACACTTGCCCAATTTCAACATCAAACAGTGCTACATGCTAACTGGCCCTATGATGGCTCGTACATAAAACCCACCTGGGTACAGGGACTGTGCTTCCAGGATTTGTCCACTGATTGCCCTCACGGGTTGAGCCCAGGAATGCCTAAGTAGCATCCATAAGATCTCCCGTAGCCTGGGATATAAGTGTGCCCAGAATCTTTATGTGCTTGGATGAGCTCCTCCTCCGGGAAGGAAAGGACAGCAACCTACTCTGTTGCTAAATGTGCCCCTGATGACCCCAGAGAGCTCTTAACATTTTGTTCCACTAGCAGCAGGCGTCAGATGTGCAGCTCGGTCCTCGGGGAAGCCTCTAAGTTATATCAGGCTAGCCTATGCCCAGCCCATGATCAATACCCCAACTGCATAGCCACGTGGGAGCATGCACCCGCCCCTGGGTGGCCACCACTCCAGAGGACCTCACCTCTGAGTGAGACAGACTCACTGCTGGAGAGGATACCATTCCAGACAATACCGCCCCAGCCCAAGAGTTCACCACTGGAGATGCCTATGCGTCCTATACCAGAGATGACACCCCTGGGCCACGTCACCAGCTGGAGACCTAGCTGCTCACCCAGGTGGCCCGACTTCCCAGTTTATATTGCGGAACGCTGCCATGCAGCTTCAGTCTTTCCAGAAACAGTGGAATAAACGCATTGCCCCGATGGCATCGGGGAACAACCTACTATGATATGACTTTGCAGAACTTGCTAAGTCCTTGCTGGCTGACCCTACCCTATACCAAGAGGCTCGTCAGACTGTGAGTTTGTCCCCTGCCGACAGCAGGACAGCACTGTATCATATTTCCCCACGGAATCAGGCCACGGTGTGCGCTCCAAACCAGACAGCTCCCCGCCTACAAATGACTGAAGGCTGTTAACGTCCTCACCACTAACTCAGATGCTTCAGCATCACCGGGGGGATTGTCCTGTAAGCAGCTGACTTAGGATTTTTTTTTTTCTTGTAATGCAAGTGCCTGAGCTTAAGCTTCGGATTGCCTAGGCACCCACATCAAAGACAGCTATCTTGAATAAACACACTGCCAGCTACAGGACTAGAGGAAGAGCCAGGCGGCCCCGCCCCAGAAGCTTCCTTTGTTTCGGAGATCTCTGGTCCACTTAGGGAACTGACCATCTGACCACTTGTTTTTCCCTTCTGGCATTTTCATTCCCGCTCATGTTTTAAATTCACCAATAAAGACTGAACCTGGGAAACCCCAGGCATCCCATGCTAGACCCCAATAAAGGACCCCAGGCCTGCACACGTACTCTCGTTTTACCCATGACCTCGCTGTGTGGCTCCACGCGTGCCATGTGTCCTCCAGGACCTGTGACTCATAAACCATGTTTTTTTTTTTCAAACTTCCCTGGTGGTTGTCACTGAACTGCATCTTGCAATCATAATAGGAACCGCAAGGTGGTGGGGGGGGGGGGCGGGTCCAATCACAATACTGGCTCCCAAAGGGGAAATGTCTGTGAGGGCTGCCTCAAGCAGTATGGCCCAGGTGAGGGCCCCAGGCACTTCTGGACAATAGCGTCACTACTGAGAGTAGTGAGCCCACCTCCAAGACTTGTGTTGTTTACCTTCCTCCTGTAGCGGTTCTTCCTCACCCCTCCTTGGGTCAAACGGAGCATCTGAGAAGCAGTCAGTAATCACAGGACCACAGCTAGACTAGAAGGCTCCACAAGGGAGTCACAGTCTCTGGCCTCATGGAACAGAGGAATCATTAGAACTCCTTCGGGATTAAAAAGTACAACTGAGGTATTGGATTTTTGAACAACACGTGCTCAATCATAAAATAACGATCAGGAAAGCACCGAGGACCAGTGATGATCCCCACACTGCTCTTTGCGCTCGTTTCTATAAGAAATGGGTCTGAGTCCACTGCTGGCCACTAAATGCAGAACATGGGTGGTTTTCTGACCTCTCAGCCCTACCCCTCCCCGCCGCCCCCCCCCGATTAAAAAATCAGGTGTGAAGAATTAGGGTCCACATTGGAGAAGTGTGGTTTAGTTACACCAAAGAGGTACACAGAACCAGTGAGCAATTTTGGCGGATTTACGTGCATCACACTGTGGAGAGAGGGAGACGGGTGGTGATCTTCATAAGACCTCACAAAGTACACTCTGGTTGGAAAAAAGCATACACACGTGTCAATGGTTATGTGGAGAATCGACCAAGGGGCAGGAGTTTAGGAGAGAGGTGCTCAATAATTCTCTAGAAAACTGATTGTAGTCTACGTGGAAAGGCAACCCAGGTCTCTGTTCTAACCCTAGGATGAAATATTGATGACCCCCATTGAAAGAGGATGAGAGATCACAAACTGAAGAGGAAATGTCACCTATCCATAAGACCAGCAGAATGTAAATCACGAACAACCCAGCTGGAGGGGTTGGCCAGGAGGCACAGGACAGGAGTGATGCCCAGCTTCAACGCCCTCGTCCCGGCCGTGCTCAGGGGCTTGGCGGCCTGCTGAGGAAAAGTTTTGTTCCCTCTCAAACTGTGGTTCTTCATAAATTTTTAAAAATTTACTTAAGCTTCTTTCCTAGTAGAAGCTGAGCAAGAAGAGACTGTCCTGTATGGCTGGGTACGGGAAAGCCGGCCTCGCCGAAGGTCAGGACTGTGCCGAAAAGGGGGGCAGGGGGGTAACTGAGCTGCTACAGAATCAGAACAGCTGTCTGTCTGCACCTCTTTGTTCTCTCATTATGTAAACCTGGGAGAGGCCTCAAGAAACCACATGACACAGTGTCCTGTGTATACCCCATTTTATTGACTGAGGTCACTAGGGGTGTAGCTGAGAGTCAGATCTGACTACTCGAGTTTCCACATCGTCTTGCACAAGAAGTTTATATCACAGACTTCAGTTTCCTCGTGTGGGAGATGATAAAAACAATCCTCCCTCACGGAATGGCGAGGATTAGTGAGAAGGCAGGGAATCACCGGGTCTGGTGAGGACTCATCAAATCTTTCACTGGGACTGGCGCCCTGGTCCCCTTGGTTAACTGGTGCTCACTGCGGCTAGGCTCCCGAACCCTGGCCTTCATGGAGAGCACTGCCAGGCAACCCTGCCCCAGGGACTCCAGAGGCTGCCTTTGGGAGCTGAAGCCATCTTCCACCCCCACAGATGTCTCAAACTGGTTGTTCCAGGCCTTTCTGAGCCCACTGTTGTTGCTCCTTTCTCTCTCTCTCTCCTCCCTTCCAAAGGCGAGGAACTGCTCAGCAAATGAGGTGCTAAGCGCTCGGCGTGCTGTGTGGTGGAGGAGACACACACAGGTCTGGGACTCCCTCCAGTCTACAGTCCTCACACTCCAACACGGAAGGCTAACTGGGACAGTCCCTGGACCATCACCCTAGCTCCGCTGCCAGCTCTGGACCAGTATCCTCCTCTTCGGGGGAGCTGCCCCACACAAACACATCCTCCAGTTATGTGGTTCCGGGGGCGCCCCCGTTCCTACCTGACCCACATCTCCCTCACCACAGCTGACAGTTTCAAGGGTCAGCCAGTCCCAGTCCCACCCCTTATGCCTCCTGTTGTCGGCTTAAGGCCGGGCACCTGAGGACCAGCCTGGGTTTGTTCCCCAGCACTGAGGGAAATGGAAAAACTTACTCCTTGTGCTTCATGGGTCTTTGAGGGATTTTTCATTCCACTCTCCATGAGGGAAAAAGGGAGCAGGACTGATATATATTATTGGTGAATTTAGCAAAAGAAATAAGAGCATGATGATTCGGCTCTATCTAGACTGTTTAAGTTTGGGATCTGCATCTGCACCAAGAGGAAATGCTATAAGCTTACAAGGCTTATAACCTGTAGTCATCCAGAACTTCCTTTGGGGAACTAGTCAGGGTAGGCTAACTGCGGTCACAAATATCCCAAGTCTTGCTGGCCTAAGACAGTACATTTTTATTTTTTGTTCTGACCAAGATCCAGTGCACAGGGGTGGTGCAGGCGATGGGGTGATAGTCTCCTTATGTCATTCAAAGGCTCAGGAAGGGAACCCATACGAGAGCAGGTTTCAGATAACCGCAGACCCGCTCAGCAGAAGAGGAACAAACAAAACAGAACGACACAATCTATTACAGAAGAGATATACGAAAGTCTTCTAATGTCAGAAAATGCCAAGCTTATTGGCACTTGGGATGCTCCCTATCTCACCTACAAGCTCCACACCATGTACCCCGAATAGAAAAGACTCCCTAACTGACACACTGAGACCCTCCATTCAGAGGAGAAGACTCTTAGTGAAACGGGCGTCCCAACTGTAGATCAGATCCATGCTAGTTACCTTGGCTGATCACATGACTCCTTTACTCCCAGATACGAATGGACAAATGTTTGCCAGATATTTGAGGAAAGTCAAAGAGAAGATCATGATGAACAAACAGAACTATTTCTGGAGAAAAAAACAACTATAATACAGGAAACGGAAGAGAACAGTACCCAAAATTACAAATTCATATTCTCAGAATTTTAAGGAAGACAATGGGTTTATAAAATGAGAACACGGTGCTATAAGAGGGCGCAATTAGAGAACAAGAGAAAGTCATTGGAAACTGAAATATTTTTGCAAAGTTAAAAACTTAATAGATACCAGGTGCGCAGGTCAAAGTCACCCTGCCTCACGCAGGCTGTGAGGGAACGTGGGAGCAGCGTGCGTGCCCCGCCCACCCCACGCGACCACTTCCGGTAACAGAACCGCAAGCCCACCGCCTACCTCCCGTAATGGACCCCATTTCCGGTCTGTCCCAGAGCGGCCGCCCTCTTTGACCACACGGGAGAGCTCCGAGGCAGCGACCGCAGGCCCCGCGGCTTCGCCTTCACCTTGGCCTTCACTCCCGCCACGATGCCGGAGCCGTCCACCATGAAGCAAGCGCGGCCCTCGCAGGTGCGCCAGAACTACCACCCCGACTGCGAGGCCGCCGTCAACAGCCACGTCACCCTGGAGTTCCACGCCTCCATGTTCTGCCTGGACGTGGCCTTTTACCTCCGCCGCGATGGCGACGTGGCCGTCAGGTACTTAACCTGGTTCTTCGTGTACCACTCCAGCGAGCACAGCTCGCGGGTCTGGAACCTGATATGCCTGCAGAACAACCGCAGGGGCCGCCTCGATTTTCACGACATCGGGAACCCAGTCAGTGACAACTGGAACAGCGGCCTCAAGGCCATGAAGTGCGCCTTGTTCCTGGAGAAGTGCGTGTACCAGAACCTGCTCCACCTGTACCAGCTGGCCACCTACAGGAGCGACCACCACCTGTGCCACTTCCTGGCAACTCACTACCTCAGACAGCAGGTGGCGTTCATCAGAGAGCTGGAGGGTCATGTCACCACCCTGAGCATGATGGAGGCCCCGGATGTTGACCTGGCAGGGTCCCTCTTTGACAAGCTCACCCTGGACGACAGCGACAAGAACTGAGCCTGGACTGGACTTCCCCAGAGCCACGGGGTGACCAGAGCCCTGGTCACCGTGCCTGCCATGCAGACGGCAATACTGCCTTTGCAGAAGTTCGCTTAAGTTTTTGGTTTTTTTTTTTTTTTTTTTTTTGCAACAAGTGCAGGACTCTGTTTTCCTGGACTTTACGTTATCACTTAAGTTTTTTTCTTCCACTTTTTCTGTTTCTTCCAATAAAGTTATTTGGTTCCTAAAGAAATAAAGGTCTCTCCTTGGTTCCTGTGTGCAAATCGCTCACTTTGTAAAACAGGTATCCAGGAGGCTCTCCACCCACCCATGCCCCACCCACATGCAGCTCAGGATCTCCACAGAGGGAGGGAGAAGGCATTCCATGGGGCCCTGGAAAGTGCAAAATCCATCTTCCCCTTATAAACAATGTGGGTATATGGGGGGTGGTGAGGTGAGGCCCTGCTGAATGCGGGTCCCTGCGAATAGCAGGAGTATAAAAACACGGTATAAAAATCACAGTAGCGTTGCTTCTGGAGGAATGGGATGGGACAGGGATTAAAATAAAGGGTCTTTTAACTTTACCTGAAAACTCTGAGTTCACTAAAATATGTAAATGTTAGTGTTTGTTGATTCTGGGAAGCAAGATGGAGACCCCAGAAGCCAGCTTGGCAGGGTCCCTCTTTCACAAGCTCACCCTGAGCAACAGTGATAATGGTAACTGAGCCTCAGGCTGGCCTGCACACAAACATAGGGGTGACTCCCTAGTCACCATGATGGACATGCAGACTGCCCTTACAACATGTGCAAATGTAGGTGTTTTTACTGTACTCTTTCTTCCATTAAGGTAACATGGTACCCCAAACCCCAAATTACCTCAATAGAAGGACTGAAAAATATAAGGTCCAGGCTGAAGGTCAATTTGTGATATTGAATATCAAGTAGAACATAGCTCTCTGAAGGTGAAGCCAAGTTATTCTGACTCTGGCTGCTTTGAAGAATGTAGAGGATGAGGACAGTTGAAGCTGAAAGACCAGTTAAGAGATCACTGTAGCAGCCCAGAGAGACAATGGGGGCTTGAACTGCGGTGCTGGTACAGGAAATGAAGAGATGCGGACAAATTTCAGATGAACTGGATGAGTCTACAGGATCTGCTTTATGGACCAGAGGTGAGGAATGGGAAATGACGAAAATAATCTAGGCTCAGGTTTGGATTTGAACACCCTGGCTGATGGTCGTGCTATTTATTAATCTGGGGGTGTCTGCAGGGGGACTCGAGGGGCTGGGAAGGCGTGTCATGTAAAATCTGAGATGCCTATTAGATACCCAAGAGGAACTGTCATGCAGGTAGCCAGAAAAACGAATCTGGACCTCAGGGGGATGTCAGGTTTGGAAAATACATGTGGGACATATTAGCCTATACAATATACATAGATGGGTTGAGGTCATGGAGTAGATAAGCTCACCAGAAAGGAAGCAGAGAGTTTATGGCACAGGCGGCCCCAAACCCAGAGCAGCCAACACTCAGAGGATGGGATGAGACACTGGAACACCTAGAGAGCTGCTGGTCCCACTCAGACCACTGCCTCATTCCAGACCGTGGCCACCTGTGTCTGCTCAGAGTTTCTCTCAAAATCAGCCTGTTCTTACTCTCAGTGTGGTCTCTGCTTTCTCCCTTCTCGATGTGGAGAGGCGTGAGCCTATTACCTTGTCTTCTTGACTATAGGCAGAAAGACAATTATTTCCCAGTAAAAGGATTTCCCAAGGAAACGACAGACCTGCTTTCCTATGTTTGGTTTGGTTTTGTCTTTTCTGTTCCCCTTTGGAAACTCTTCCCCTCTCTCAGTCCACCCTCTATTTGAGCTGATGAAATCTGTTCCCATGTAAACCCTAAGGTTGTCTAGGTCCGAGAAAAAATACTCAAAACATATTGTTTCTTCTGTGTCGTGTATAGTTTACAAAGGTCAGAGTTAGAAATTTTCAGACTTCGTATCCTATATTCAAAGACACATGAGTAGCTTGAGTCATTTTAGAGTTACTAGATTGCTTTTAACATTTACTGAAATATGAACAAGTTTAGCTAAGGAGTCATTTTTTTCTACATTTCCCTATAACTGTGCTTCAATACTTTCTTAAAAAGGAGGATTATGGTCCTTTGAGTTTAGTTTCCAGAAAATGGTGTTGAATGGTATTTCTCCCTTTACTCTTTTTAGTCAAATTTGTTTTTTTTCACTCTTTCTCTGTCTGCTTTAAAGTCCCTGCTCTCTCTCTGATACAGTCTATCTCTCTCTCTATCTCTATGTGTGTGTATATGTATGTGTATATATATATATATATATATATATATATATATACACACATACATATATATATACTGTTCTCCTCTAGATATCAGGAAGCACAGGCTGAGCAGCTGTTTGTGAGTGTTTACAACTATAAATTGACTGAAGATCCTTCTTACTCTCCTGTTTTGGAGAAGCAGTTCGCTGTCTTGGATCCTTCACCACAGGTTGACTGGATTCAAATCCCAGTTGAGCCACTTCCTAAATTGGGGGAACTTGGGCATGTTATTTCACTTCTCTGCACCTCAGTTTCCTCATATGTAAAACACGGATAATAAAAGTGTCAACCCCGTTGGAGACAATATTTGCAAATGATGCGACTGACAAGGGCTTAATATTCAAAATATACAAACAGCTCATACAAGTCAATAACAACAACAACAAAAAAAACAACCCTATCAAAAAATGGGCAGAAGACATTTCTCCAAAGAAGACATACAGATGGCCAAGAAGCACAGGAAAAGATGGTCAACATCACTAATTCTTAGAGAAATGCAAATCAAAAGTACAATGAGGTATCACCTCCCACCAGTTAGAATGGGCATCATCAGAAAATCTACAAACAACAAATGCTGGAGAGAGTTTGGAGAAAAGGGAACCCTCCTGCACCGTTGGTGGGAATGTAAATTGATGCAGCCCCTGTGGAGAACAGTCTGTAGGTTTCTTAAAAATCGAAAAATAGAGCTACAGCATGATCCAGCAACCCCACTCCTGGGCATGTATCTGTAGAAAACTATAATTCGTAAAGATACATGCACCTCAGTGTTCATAGCGGCACTATTTACAACAGCCAAGACATGGAAGCAACCTAAGTGGCCATCGACAGATGAGTGGATAAAGAAGATGTGGTATATGTATACAATGGACTATGACTCAGCCATAAAAAAGAATGAAAGAATGCCATTTGCAGCAACACGGATGGACCTAGCGATTATCATACTAAGTGAAGTTAAGTCAGACAGAGAAAGACAAATGTCATATGATATCACTTATATGTGGAACCTAAAATATGATACAAATGAACTTATTTACAAAACAAAAACAGACTCACAGACATAGAAAACAAACTTATGGTTACCAAAGGTGAAGTGGGGAGGCGGTATAAATTAGGAGTTTGGGATTCGCAGATACAAGCTACTCTACACAAAACAGATAAACAACAATGACCTCCTGTACAGCACAGGGAACTATATTCCATATCTTGTAATAAGCAATAAGAAAAAAGAATATGAAAAAGAATACGTATGTATAACTGAATCACTCTGCTGTACACCAGAAACATATTGTCAATCAACTAAATTTTTTAAAAACCATCAAACCCATTGGGTTGCTGAGATTAAATGAGTTAATGTTTTCTAAATACTTACAACAGTGCCTGGCACATACAGGACATATATTATTTGTAAGCCACCATTTATCATCCTTACCATCATTATCATTCACTTACTGCTAAGTTCATTTGTGGTGTTTATGACTTGTTGATGAAAGGATTTCACCTTTATACTTTGCCACTAGGGGTCTCTCTTGCCTTTCGACCAACTGTGTCACTCTGCATATCAAGAAGGAGAAATCCTTCCCAGCTGCTTGGCTGCCAGTTGCTGCCAGGCTTCAGGAGGGTAGATGGCTGTTTCCAGTGCCCCAAGCTCAGGCCCAAGCCTGGAGGTGAGTTTTGCCGTGACAGCCCTCTGTGGTAATTCCCCATTTGTCTCAACCAGCCTCCCCTTTAACTCGGCCCCTAGAACAACTGTTTCGCTTATTCTTCCCCGACCCAGGTGGCCTGAGCCTCCCTCCTCTTTCCATCCTGAACTACAGTCCACTCCTCAGAGGTGGCAAAGACTGAAAGGATGAAAAGCTAATCCTGATCCCACCCATCTTCTGGAGGTTTGGACCTGAAAAGGAGAGGAATGGGTGGCTTGGAAGGGGAGAATGGCCAACAGGGCTACTGATAACATAATAACGAAAATTTAGGTCACCACGCACACTGGATTGAGCACAGAGGTTCTCAAGCTTTGCCGCACCTTAGAGCCACCTGGGAGTCTGTAGAGCTCTCGATGCCCAGGCCACCTCCAGGACCAATTACATCAGTCTCAGGGGCAGGACCAAGACATCCCAGGTATTGAAAGCCAGTGCAAGCACCTTGCTACTCAAAATGTGGTCCCTGGACCCGCAGGTCACTGTCATCTGACACTTTGTTAGAAATGCAAAATCCCAAGCTCTACCTCAGACCTACTGAATCAGAACCTGCATTTTAACAGGACCCCAGGTGATGAATAATAGGCACATTGAATTTTGCGTAGCATTCTTCAGCATCCTATTTGTTAAACGTGGTGGCTGCACCTTGGAATCGCCTGGGACGCTGGAAAATAACACTGATGCCTCGATTTAACCAACTCACTCAGCCATACCCTCATGTGAGTACCGGACCAAGCACAATAAAAACATACCAAGCACAATAAAAACCCGAACAACAATGATTGAACCAACAATTATCGATCACACACACATATTTACATACGAGCTTTTGCGCAATGCGCTGTTTTGTCACAAACTGGTGTTTTTAGAGTACGGGTTGGCAAACTACAGTCTGCAAGCCAAATCTGGTCCCCAAGGGTTTTGATAAACAAAGTTTTACTGGAACACTGCCGCACCCAATCAATTACCTATTGTCTGTGGCTGCATACGCACTAGCACTACAACTGCAGAGTCAGTCATTGCAACAAAGACCCTGGGGCCGGCAAAGCCTAAAACGTTTCAGGAAATCTTTGCCAAGCCACGTTTTACAGTAATTTGCCACAAGCCCCGAAGCCATCTCAAGCCATCAAATATTTTAAACTTTTCACCTGTCTTTATGCAGCTCTTTGTCTTTTCCCGTTTCCTTCCATTTTCTTGTCACTTTCAGTGAATATTCTAGAATGGCTTGGATGTTTATAAGATTTTATACACATCCCTAACCCTCACACGCCCCAGAATTGTAGTTGTCACCTTCCAGACTGACATCTTTGCGTATTTCACAAAGTCAACCTGTCAACTTTCTTTGTGTCTACAGCTTCCTGGGCTCCACGTGTGGCTTTGTTAATTAAGGGCCAGCAGTCATCTCTCTTCTGGGAGCATCAGAGTGGGACTAGCCATTTTGATTCTCCATAATCACATAGTCATCACACAAGCTGTTTAAAGTGTACTCATTTTTAAGTTACTGCAATCTATTCCAATCATTTTTCTTACTGTGAGTCATTTAAGTTTCATTAATATGCAAAGCGACTGCCTTGCCTGAGGAGGAATAGACTCCTTCCCTTTAATCTGTATTTTAACGTTTATTTTTTGGTAACATTACTTTTGGTTTACAACATGTTATATCTGATATTCACTAGGCCACATGCAACAAGGAGATCTATTCTCTTTTTTTTCTGTGCGCTAATTCCCTGGGCACGATTTTCTTTCTCCCCAAAGTTTAATTTTTCTATAAAGTTGATGGAGAAGTAAAAGTTCCACCTTAAAATATTTTTTAGAACCGTAATCCAAGAAATAAACCTAAAATAAAACATTCTAGGAGGGAGCATTCATGCAGCTTTGGAAATTTTTAGCCAAATGGCCCAATTAAAAGAGCCAAGAGTTTTTAGCCAAATGCTTTCAACAAATTATCCTGGATTCTTTGAAGTTTTCTGCGCTATGCTTGGCACTAGGAATATAATATGACTCGGGCACAGTTCCTGCTCACAAGCGTGGTGGAAAAGATGGACACACAGAGAGATAGCACCAATCTATCTGAGGAAGAGCTAAAAGAGGAGGCTTACAAGGTGCCCTGTGAGTGCAGGAGAGGAAAGGGGTCTAAATCTTACCTGGGTCCTAGGCAACATCCGCTGTGGAGGTGACACTGAGTCTTCAAAGAGGCACTGGAGTTCTACAAGTGGAGAATAGTGGAAAGGGTATTTTAGCTATGTTCATTTACTGCAGAGGAGCCAACAGAGTGGGAAAGGTTACAAATTCAGGAGTGGACTGGGATACACTTAGTGAAAGAAGACCCAGAGGAGACAGGGGAGAGGCGGTGGATTTACGCGACACAGGAGGAGGGACAGATTTTTCCCCTTTAAGGAACTCTACCAAAACTCCTCTCTCAAAAGGAATCACTGGCTTACTAATTCACGTTACCATTAGTCTCTTTTCAGCACTTGCTCTGCTTGATCATTCCGTAGTTCTTAACAGTGCCCTTCTTTTCTTACCTTCCTTGTCCTTTCGTGGTTTACCTAAGGTTTATCTAGAGAGAGCTATGTAAAGCTAACCATCCTCCTGCATTCTGCTGTTGGCCTCTTCAACCCTTGTTCAATATATATTTCCCCTCCAATTCAGCCACATCCACGGGCCAGTCATATTCTCTCTCTCTCTCTCTCTCTCTCTCTCTCTCTCTCTCTGCCCCCACTCCCAGGCGCTTCCCTTGACTATGACATTTGCACAGCCATCTGTGAAACATCTCCTTCTGGATGTCGCCAGAAGACTCAGATTCCACAAGTCCCCAGATGAAGTCACTGCCCCTTCACTAAACTCCCCCTAGATTTGACACACCTTCTGGGAGTCTCACAAGTAAAACATTTCAGAGTTGACCCTAGACGTCTGGTCTTACTCAGTCTGAACATCTCTTTCCTCTCCATTAGCTCTTCTCTTACCTGACACCCCACCCTCTTTTTCAGGCTCTAATCTTCTACGATCTAACAATTGCCATAATCTCTGTATTTGTCAGGGTTCTTGGTGGCAAATCACAAAATGGGACGCTGGCTAATCAAAACAGAAAAGGCATTTTTAGAAGGATGTCTGGAATATTACTCTGCCATTAAAAAGAATGAAATAATGCCATTTGCAGCATCATGGATGCAACTAGAGAATGTCATACTAAGTGAAGTAAGTCAGGAAGAGAAAGACAAATACCATATGATATCACTTATATGTGGAATCTAAAGTAGGACACAAATGAACCTATCTATGAAACAGAAAGAGAATCACGGATGTAGGAAACAGACTGGTGGTTGCCAAGGGAGAGGGGGTGGGGAAGGGATAGAGTGGGAGGCTGGGGTTAGCAGATGTAAGCTTTTATATATAGGATGGATAAACAACAAGGTCCTACTGCATAGCACAGAGACCTATATTCAATATCCTATAATAAGCCATAATGGAAAAGAATGTAAAAAAAAAACATATATATATATATATATGTATAGCTGATTCACTTGGCTGTACAGCAGAAATTAACACAGCACTGTAAATCAACTACACTTCAATTAAAATATATATATATATATATATATATAATAAAAAGGAAACATGGGGCTTGCTAACCAGAGGGGAGGTCAATACTTGTCCCTTTCTTGTTTGGCCTCTGCCTGTGGCAGTTCAGTACACTACGTGCTCTGTGCTGCCATGGTTATTATAAGAGGAGACCAGAGGCTGGCCTCTGGAAGAGGAGAAGGTGGACCTGCAGCGGAAGGAGAAAAGTGGGCCCCGAGGCCAGGAGATGAAGACCGGAGAGAACCAGAAGCAGCGGGGTTTGGACAGAAGGTGGGTGAGCAGTCATCACTGCAGCCTCGGGGAAAAGGAAGGGACAGAGACCGACCTTTTCTGACTCCTACAACTGACTTGTTCTTAGTAATAACAATGACGGCGGTGATGGGAGGATTTGAGGGCATTCATTTTATATATCCAGGGCCTGTGCTTTTAGCTTCTCTCCGTTGCTCTTCACCAGAGACTGCATTTTCTTTCTTTTGGTTTGGCTGTCTGGGCTTGTAGTTCCGCCCAGAGGGACTGCTTCTGATCACCTGTCACCTATTCCAGGGGGACCCAGGATAAACTCCATGGTAACGGCTGAATGCGACGATAGGGAGGATCGCGGCTATCTTCTTTGTCAAGTCACGGGAACCCTTGGGGGTTGACTAACCAGGCAGAGTTACTCTGGAGCAACTACGGAAAACAAAGAGTGTGTCTCCACTCTCTGGGTCCACACCCCGGGTTTTGGAACACAAGCCCATTCAAGAAGGAACTCCACAATTCTGGCATATTCAGGGCAAAATCATTTTTAAGCTGTTCCACTGACTTTGTGAACCACTGCCACCCTCCTTGGAAGCCAACCAACAGCAGTATAAGCTGAGCACTTGACAGCATAGGTTTTGGCATCACGCACACCTAAGGTAGACTGTGTCTCAGCTACTAAGTTCTGTTGCGTGGTATATTCCTCCACGCATACGTGTCAATACCTCATTGAGCATCCTGTGAAGAATCCACACTCACAGGAGCATCTGAGGGCAATGCAGACTTTCTTAAGATTCCACAGTGGAGATCAAGAAGGAATTTATAACATGCTACCCAAAGTAATCAACTTTAATATCTCTGACATTTATCTTCTCCCAAATCCCTTCTTAGCCTTCTTTGATACAATGATTTTCTCTCTGTCCTTCCTCCATACAGTGCCCAGCGTCATTGGCTCCATTCTTGTCATCCTCACCCCTACTTATTTTCTCTTCCATCTTGCTACGCAGCGTCCCCCCCCCACCCCAGATCTCTGGCTCGGAAATATAAAAAGCTCTCCAGTTAACAGGACCTTTTGAGAAGGCAACGGGGATTACATGGTATTGGTTGCAAGAAGCAGAGGGAATGATTTCTTATGTCTCACGTTTGTGTAAAGGACCTTTCCTTAACTGGTATTTCTTTCTGTGTTTCCACTTCATTCCTGGAGAAAGAAACACATGGGAGCAACACAGCTAGCTCCTCTCTGCTCCCTTGTCCATTCCTCTTCAGGGATGAAAGAGTAACTTTTCTAATCAGAGACAGTAGGAAAAGGAACACAGTAGGTCTGTGTGGCAGCCCTGGAGGGGTGCCACTCGGATCCCCCTTCCAGAAAGAACTTGACAGTGAGTTGCAACAAGTGAAGTTAGTTGACAGCCTCCAGAGTTTGAAAGCCATGTTCTTCTTCTTGGGCAGCCCCAACCAATGACTGAACATAGCAGGAGTGCCGAGGCCTGGCATTTCAGCCCAAAGTGGTACCCCTTTAATAGACAGTGCTTGCTGTGGAGCTCCCCAATGGGTTGGCAGACGTTTTGTCAAATGTGCATTGAGATCTCAGGCTCTCCTGCCCAATTGTGCTTTCTCCTTCTTCTATCTTTCAAAACTTTATGTCTCAATAAAATTTTTGCACTCCTGTGTCTCAGAGTCTGCCTCTCAGAAGACCCAACTAACACAGTGGGGCTCTTTAGTTTTACCCCTTCTGTCCGTCTGTCTGTCTGTCTGTCTCTCTCTGTCCCCCGCCACCCCAAAGATTCAACCTCTCTCACAAACTCCCTGTGATAAGTTCCCCAGGAATGATTTCCCCCTGCAAGTGGGAGGCTGCGTTCTCAGACATGCTGTCAGGAAGGGAGGTTCTGGGGGACTCATTATGGCCATATGTTCCATTTCATTGTACAATTCAATCTTAGAGTGACAAAGCTGATATTTTTCTCTCTTATCTATTTGATTCTTGTGTCTTATGTCTCAACTGGTTTTTGGCTCAAGAGGGAAACCGAGCTGATTTCTTTATTCCCTTGACTCACTCCAGCATCAATAGAAAAAAAAAATTCTTACCTGTAATTTGCAATACTTGTCCTTAACACAACATTGTAAATCAACTGTACTTCAATTAAAAAATAATAATAATAGAA
Source organism: Mesoplodon bidens (assembly GCF_964165515.1). Taxonomy (NCBI): domain Eukaryota; kingdom Metazoa; phylum Chordata; class Mammalia; order Artiodactyla; family Ziphiidae; genus Mesoplodon; species Mesoplodon bidens. The sequence continues at coordinate 108,056,027 of NC_138163.1, forward strand.
AAAATGTCAGTGGGCAATTGTGGGCCACATTTGAGGTGTTGGTTTAGTTAATCCAAGTAACTAGTAGTTTATCTACTAAACAATTATTTGAGACCTACTATGTGTTCCAAACTGTTGAGAGGGGAGGGGGGAATAAAATGCTGTGCAGCCCTCACAAAAGTACACTCTCGTTGGAAATAAGCATATAGAAAGAGTAATGGCTATTCGTTCAATCGACCAAGGGAAACTAGGTTGGGAGAAGGGGGTCAAACACCTTTCCCTAAAACTAGTTTCAGTCCAACAAGGAAAGGCAATCCAAATCTCTTCTTTACCTTGACAATGAGCTATTGATCTTTCCCACTGAAAAAGGATGGAAAACCACCTCCATATACAGAAATGTCATCTATAAGTCAGAAGTACAGTATTGAAATCAAGGGTAACATAAAAGGCCATAAACAAAACGAAAAGACAACTCACAGATAGGGAGAAAAGATCTGAAAATGAAGTAACCGACATGGGATTAATCTCCAAAATTTATAAACAGCCCATGCAGCTCAATGTCAAAAAAAACAAACAACCTAATAGAAAAATGGGCAGAAGACCTAGACATTTCTTCAAAGAAACATACAGATGGCCAAAAAGCACATGAAAAGATGCTCAACATCACTAATTATTAGAGAAATGCAAATCAAAACTACAAAGAGGTATCACCTCACACCAGTCAGAATGGCCATCATCAAAAAGTGTACAGACAATAAATGCTCGAGAGGGTATGGAGAAAAGAGGACCCTCCTACACTGTTGGTGGGAATGTAAATTGGTACAACCATTATGGAGAACAGTATGGAGGTTCCTTAAGAAACGAAATAGAGAACTACCATAGGATCCAGCAATCCCACGCTGGGCATACATCCAGAGAAAACCATAATTGGAAAAGATATATGCATCCCGATGTTGACTGTAGCATTATTTACAATAGCCAAGACATGGAAGAAAGCTAAATGTCCATCGACAGAGGAATGGATAAAGAAGATGTGGTACACGTGTACGATGGAATATTACTCAGCCATAAAATAGAATGAAATAATGCCATTTGCAGCAACATGGATGGACCTAGAGGCTGTCATACTGAGAGAAGTCAGTCAGACAGAGAAAGACAAATATCGTATGATACCGCTTATATGTGGAACCTAAAAAAAATGGTACAAATAACTTATTTACAAAAGAGAAACAGAGTCACAGATGTAGAAAACAAACCTATGGTTACCAGCAGGGAGGGATAAATTGAGAGACTGGCATTGACCTATACACACTACTATATATAGAACAGATAACTACTAAGGGTCTACTGTATAGCACAGGGAACTCTATTCAATACCGTGTAATGACCTATACAGGAAAAGAATCTTTAAAAAGAAAAGGATGTATGTGCAACTGATTCACTTTGCTGTACACCTGAAACTAACACAACATTGTAAATCAAATCAAATCAAATCAAATCAAGGAACACGTGCCATGGGAAAAAAACAAAAAATCCCACACACATTTCTCTTATAGTTCTGTAGCTCCGAAGTCTAACACAGGTCTCACTGGGCTAAAATTAAGGTGGGTTCAGGACTTAATTCCTTCCGGAAGCGCCAGGGTAAAATCTGTTTCTTTGCCTTTTCCAGCTTCTAGAGGCTTCCAACATTCCTTGGCTTGTATCCGTCTTCCTCAGTCTTCAAAGTCAGCAATGCCCATCTCTATCACTATTCTTCCACAGTTACATCTTCCTCTGACTATTAACTGGGAAAAGCTCTCCTCTTTTACGAACCCATGTGCATAGATTTTGCCCACCCACGTAATCCATGACAATCTCCCCATTTCAAAGCTCTTAATTTCATCACACAGACAAATTCCCTTTTGTCATGTAAAGTAATATACTCACAAATTCCAGGGATTAGGGTGTAAATATCTTTGGGGGCACATTATTCTGCCTACCACATGCTACTTTTTTTTCCTGTTTTAATTGAAATATAGTTGATATACAATATTACCTAAGTTGCAGGTGTACAATGTAGTGATTCACAGGTTTTAAAGGTTATGCTCCATTTATAGTCGTTATAGACTATTGGCTATATTCCATGTGTTTTACAATATATCCCTGTAGCTTATTTTATATATAATAGGTTGTGCCTCTTTTTTTTTTTTTTTTTTTTTTTTTTGCGGTACACGGGCCTCTCACTGCTGTGGCCTCTCCCGTTGCGGAGCACAGGCAACAGACGCGCAGGCTCAGCGGCCGTGGCTCACGGGCCCAGCCGCTCCGCGGCATGTGGGATCTTCCCGGACCGGGGAACGAACCCGTGTTCCCCGCATCGGCAGGCGGACTCTCAACCACTGCGCCACCAGGGAAGCCCTGGCTGTATTTCTTTATAGAATATGTACAGTCTGTTTCTTTTATGAAGTAACGTGCGGTGGAGATGGTAGACAGGCCCTTGAAAAGATGCTCAACATCGCTAATCATCAGGAAAATGCAAATCAAAACCACAACGAGCTCTCACCTCACGCCTGTCAGAATGGCTGTCGTCAAAAAGCACGGAAATGACAAATGCTGGAGAGGGTGTGGACGAAAGGGAACCCTTGTGCACTGCTGGTGGGAATGTAAATTGGTGCAACCACTATGGAGAACAGTATGGAGGTTCCTCAAAAAACTAAAAATGGAGCTACCATAGGACCTCGCAATTCCACTTATGAGTATACATAGGAAAGAAACAAAAACACTACTTCGAAAAGATACATGCACCCCAATGCTCATAGCAACATTATTTACATTAGCCAAGATATGGAAGCAACCCAAGTGCCCATCAACAGATGAGTGGATAAAGATGTTATGTGTATGTGTATATATATATATATATATATATATATATATATATACACACACACACATACACACACATACATATATATGAATGTGTATATACAATGGAATACTCAGCCATAAAAAGAACGAAATTTTGCCATTTGCAACAACATGCATGGACTTGGAGGGCATTATGCTAAGTGAAATAAGTCAGACAGAGAAAGACAAATACTGTATGATATCATGTATATGTGGAATCGAAAAAATACAGCAAACTAGTGAACATAACAGAAAAAGAAACAGACTCACACATATAGAGAACAAATGAGTGGTTACCACTGGGGAGAGAGAAGGGAGGAGGGGCAATATAGGGGTAGGGGATTAAGAGGCACAACCTGGGCTTCCCTGGTGGCGAAGTGGTTGAGAGTCCGCCTGCCGATGCGGGGGACACAGTTTCATGCCCCGGTCTGGGAAGATCCCACATGCTGCGGAGCAGCTGGGCCCGTGACCCATTGCTGCTGAGCCTGCGCGTCTGGAGCCTGTGCTCCGCAGCGGGAGAGGCCAGAAAAATGAGAGGCCCGCATACTGCAAAAAAAAAAACAGAGGCACTACCTATTATATATAAAATAAGCTTCAGGGATATATTATAAAACACAAAGAATATAGCGAATATTCTATGACAACCACAAATGGAGCATAACCTTTAAAGACTGTGAATCGCTACATTGTACACCTGCAACTTAGGTAATATTGTATATCAACTATATTTCAATTAAAACAGGAAGAAAAAGTAGCATGTGGTAGGCAGAATAATGTCACCCCAAAGATATTTACACCCTAATCCCTGGAATTTGTGAGTATATTACTTTACATGACAAAAGGGAATTTGTCTGTGTGATTAAGAGCTTTGAAATGGGGAGATTGTTATGGCTTACGTGGGTGGGCAAAATCTATTCACACGGGTTCCTAAAAGAGGAGAGCTTTTCCCAGTTAATAGTCAGAGGAAGATGAAACTGTGGAAGAATAGTGATAGAGATGGGCATTGCTGACTTTGAAGACTGAGGAAGACGGATACAAGCCAAGGAATGTTGGAAGCCTCTAGAAGGTGGAAAAGACAAAGAAACAGATTTTACCCTGGAGCTTCCGGAAGGAACTAAGTCCTGAATATACCTTAATTTTAACCCAGTGAGACCTGTGTTAGACTTCGGAGCTACAGAACTGTAAGAGAAATGTGTGTTGGATTTTTTGTTTTTTTCCCATGGAACATGTTCCTTGATTTGATTTGATTTACAATGTTGTGTTAGTTTCAGGTGTACAGCAAAGTGAATCAGTTGCACATACATGCTTTTTTTTTTTTTTTGGCGGTACGCGGGCCTCTCACTGCTATGGCCTCTCCCGTCGCGGAGCACAGGCTCCGGACACGCAGGCTCCGCGGCCATGGCTCATGGGCCAAGCCGATCCATAGCATGTGGGATGCTCCCGGACCAGGGCACGAACCCGTGTCCAATGCGTTGGCAGGCGGACTCTCAACTAGTGCACCAACAGGGAAACCCCTTTTTTTTTTTAAAGATTATTTTCCTGTATAGGTCATTACACAGTATTGAATAGAGTTCCCCGTGCTATACAGTAGACCCTTATTAGGTATCTGTTCTATATATAGTAGTGTGTATATGTCAATGCCAGTCTCTCAATTTATCATAACCATTGACACGTGTGTATGCTTTTTTGCAACCAGAGTGTACTTTGTGAGGTCTTATGAAGATCACCACCCGTCTCCCTCTCTCCACAATGTGATGCACGTAAATCCGCCAAAATTGCTCACTGGTTCTGTGTACCTCTTTGGTGTAACTAAACCACACTTCTCCAATGTGGACCCTAATTCTCCACACCTGATTTTTTAATCGGGGGGGGGCGGCGGGGAGGGGTAGGGCTGAGAGGTCAGAAAACCACCCATGTTCTGCATTTAGTGGCCAGCAATGGACTCAGACCCATTTCTTATAGAAACGAGCACAAAGAGCAGTGGGGATCATCACTGGTCCTCAGTGCTTTCCTGACAGTTACTTTGTGATTGAGCACGTGTTGTTCAAAAATCCAATACCTCAGTTGTACTTCTTAATCCCGAAGGAGTTCTAATGATTCCTCTGTTCCATGAGGCCAGAGACTGTGACTCCCTTGTGGAGCCTTCTAGTCTAGCTGTGGTCCTGTGATTACTGACTGCTTCTCAGATGCTCCGTTTGACCCAAGGAGGGGTGAGGAAGAACCGCTACAGGAGGAAGGTAAACAACACAAGTCTTGGGGGTGGGCTCAGCCTCTCAGTAGTGACGCTATTGTCCAGAAATGCCTGGGGCCCTCACCTGGGCCATACTGCTTGAGGCAGCCCTCACAGACATTTCCCCTTTGGGAGCCAGTATTGTGATTGGACCCGCCCCCCCCCACCACCTTGCGGTTCCTATTATGATTGCAAGATGCAGTTCACTGACAACCACCAGGGAAGTTTGAAAAAAAAACATGGTTTATGAGTCACAGGTCCTGGAGGACACATGGCACGCGTGGAGCCACACAGCGAGGTCATGGGTAAGACGAGAGTACGTGTGCAGGCCTGGGGTCCTTTATTGGGGTCTAGCATGGGATGCCTGGGGTTTCCCAGGTTCGGTCTTTATTGGTGAATTTAAAACATGAGCGGGAATGAAAATGCCAGAAGGGAAAAACAAGTGGTCAGATGGTCAGTTCCCTAAGTGGACCAGAGATCTCCGAAACAAAGGAAGCTTCTGGGGCGGGGCCGCCTGGCTCTTCCTCTAGTCCTGTAGCTGGCAGTGTGTTTATTCAAGATAGCTGTCTTTGATGTGGGTGCCTAGGCAATCCGAAGCTTAAGCTCAGGCACTTGCATTACAAGAAAAAAAAAAAATCCTAAGTCAGCTGCTTACAGGACAATCCCCCCGGTGATGCTGAAGCATCTGAGTTAGTGGTGAGGACGTTAACAGCCTTCAGTCATTTGTAGGCGGGGAGCTGTCTGGTTTGGAGCGCACACCGTGGCCTGATTCCGTGGGGAAATATGATACAGTGCTGTCCTGCTGTCGGCAGGGGACAAACTCACAGTCTGACGAGCCTCTTGGTATAGGGTAGGGTCAGCCAGCAAGGACTTAGCAAGTTCTGCAAAGTCATATCATAGTAGGTTGTTCCCCGATGCCATCGGGGCAATGCGTTTATTCCACTGTTTCTGGAAAGACTGAATCTGCATGGCAGCGTTCCGCAATATAAACTGGGAAGTCGGGCCACCTGGGTGAGCAGCTAGGTCTCCAGCTGGTGACGTGGCCCAGGGGTGTCATCTCTGGTATAGGACGCATAGGCATCTCCAGTGGTGAACTCTTGGGCTGGGGCGGTATTGTCTGGAATGGTATCCTCTCCAGCAGTGAGTCTGTCTCACTCAGAGGTGAGGTCCTCTGGAGTGGTGGCCACCCAGGGGCGGGTGCATGCTCCCACGTGGCTATGCAGTTGGGGTATTGATCATGGGCTGGGCATAGGCTAGCCTGATATAACTTAGAGGCTTCCCCGAGGACCGAGCTGCACATCTGACGCCTGCTGCTAGTGGAACAAAATGTTAAGAGCTCTCTGGGGTCATCAGGGGCACATTTAGCAACAGAGTAGGTTGCTGTCCTTTCCTTCCCGGAGGAGGAGCTCATCCAAGCACATAAAGATTCTGGGCACACTTATATCCCAGGCTACGGGAGATCTTATGGATGCTACTTAGGCATTCCTGGGCTCAACCCGTGAGGGCAATCAGTGGACAAATCCTGGAAGCACAGTCCCTGTACCCAGGTGGGTTTTATGTACGAGCCATCATAGGGCCAGTTAGCATGTAGCACTGTTTGACGTTGAAATTGGGCAAGTGTCATTTAGACACTGCTTCCAGGGGCCCCTTGCCTATAAAGGGATGCGATCCCTTTGCCGCTCAGACTCAGTGGCACACTAGTCTGAGCCCTTCCAACAGGGCTCGCCAGCATTCCCTGCTTTTCCACCCTGTGGCGCTACTGTGGGCCGGAGCAGTGTTTTTACAGCAGTATATCTGGGTGAGGGTTAGGCCCAAGGGCTCTACCAGCAACCCTATCACCCAGACGGTACAAAGCAATAAGAACAGCCATCACCAGATGGAGCGCTGACGTTTGAAGGAGCTTGGGTCAGGTTCCTTCTGGATGAGCTATCTGTGTATTGCTTAATGGCTGAGCGCGGTTGCTTGGTGGGGGAAAGTACAGGGTTGCCTTGTCTGGCGTGGGGTCAGGCCACGACTCGTAGCTTGCTCGGCAGGTTCTCATCGCCCAATGTGGCCTGTGTCCACCAAGCAGAGTTCCTTTCCCTCTTTCAGACCCCCAAAGTGCGCCACTGGTTGGTCCCGGGGCGATGGCTGGTACTTCCTCTAAGTTAGGTGGGGCATTCAGTTTCATTAGGCAGCTCTTGTAGCCACTGTATTTGGTGAGAGCGGCCGGTGTGGAGGTGGCTGCTTTTGGAGAGTCGTCACCGTTGGCAGGATCTCCAAAGAGATGATCTCGCACTGACTTGGTGGGCTTGTGGCCTGTGGGGCATTCAGTGGTGAGGGGACCATATTGGACTCTCTGCCCTCGGTCGGGCTATATCAGAGGGAAGCCGATGGTCAGATGATGAAAAAGAAAATCATAGCAGCACAGGGAAGTGGAGTCAGAGGTCAAAATTTAAAGGGCGTCGTGCTAGAGTGTGAAAGCTCGAGACCTGCCAGAAATGACCCGAAGTGGCATTTTGGAGGGTGTGTGATAATTGTGTACTAATTGGTATGAGGGGTGTAAAGGCTCAGGGGGTGAGAATTAAGCAAGATGAGGGCCTGCGGCAAGAGTTCCCTCCATTTCGAGAACCACTTGCTTGAAAATCATTTAAGTAGTGTCTCTTTAAGAAGGTCATTAAGATGCTTGATGAGGCCAGCCACCTGGGGGCGGGAACCTAGATGGAAGTTTGGAAGAATGCTGGGTGAGAGAGCCCACTGTTGAATCTCCTGAGAGGTAAAGTGGGCGCCCTGGTCAGAGTCAGCAATGGTTGGCGATCTGAAGGGAACAGCAGTGAGGGTAGTAAGGAAAGAGATTACCTGTTTTGGGGAGGAATTGTGGGTGGAGTTCACCAAGAGAAGCCTTGTGTCAAGTATCCGTGACGTTGATGGGTTATCCGGAAGCCCCAGCAGAGCGGGAGTACGGTCGGTCTCCCCGGGGGAGTGGGTCCCCGTTGCTTGGCTTGGGTGCAGAGAACGCGCTCATCTATCACCACCTTGGCTGCCGCCGAGGAGGGGGGCGTCCCCTCGCACGAGCACGAGTTGTTAAGGCACGAATTCCCCGATGACCCGAGGTTGTGCGGGTCCCTTTCACAGCTGGGGAGAAGGGTCGGTACCCTGAGGCATCTACGGGGCCGAGAGTGGAGGGCTGAGTGAGGGGGTCTGACCGCAGTAGTCCTAAAAGTGGCCTCAGGTGTGGAGCGGTTAGCGTGAGCAGAAACGTGAGAATTGATGAGAGGGGGTGGGGATTCTCCTAGTTCCTTGCGTACCTTGGAGCCCCAGATGGCCTTGCCTCGTATGAGAAAAGTGTCCCTTAGCCATTGGCCAGAGCAAACTGCAAGGCTGTTAGCAACAGCCCAGGAGTCTGTGAAAGGCCCTTTTTTGTGGCCTCCTTAAGGGCTGAACAGCTACAGGTTCTGCCAGTTGGGCTGAGCCAGGAGTGTCCCCCTCGAGCAGAAAGGTGCCCGAGGCCGGGTGGATGACGCAGCCCTCCAGCGAGCTGCGTGGCATGCAGTGACGGCAGCGCCCTTGGAGAAGAGCGCTAACTCCCTGTCCATTTCAGACCGTTGGTCCCAAGGGGCTCCCCAAGTAGCCACAGGAGGAGAAAGCGGGGTGGGGTGGGGGTGGGGGCTGTCCCTTCTCGAGGCTCTCCGGCAAGGGGCTGAGCATGGGGGAAAGCACATCCTCCTGTCATGTGGAAAGGCCTTTGACCTCAGGTTTAGCCCTCCCCTGAAGGTACCGTTTCCCTGTGACCAAGGAGGCATCAGTGGCCGTGCTGAGCTTTTCTCTTAAGAGGCATCTCTAACCCAGGGCACTTGCGGAACTTGTGTTCAGAGTGATAGCAGGTGCGGGCTGGCTGGGGCTCAGTTCCTAAAAGAGCCCAAGAGGCTGCCGAAAGCTGGTGCCCAGGGGGAGGATACGGGCCTGCCGCTGGGGTAGGTGCTTAGTCCACAACCCCATAGGAAGCCAGGTAGACTCCTGTTTGGTCCCGAGACTCCAGGAGGCCACTTTGACATGGAATGTGGAGCCAGTGGGGACTAAAGGTAAGACTTGCTGGACTGCGTGCTGGCCGCCTTGCAAAGCACACCTGTTGGGCGTTGCCCCAGCGGAAGGTGGGTGACTTGTGTGTGATTGCATATACGATAGGGCGAGATGAGGGGTGTGTTGCCTCCAGAACATGAAACGGCCTAATAGGTGTTGTGCTTGTCTGAGTGTAGTGGGTGGTTTAATGGTGAGTCATTGATGTTTGCCTGTTGGGGAAATTTCTCAGCCCTCAGAGGACTAGATGATGCCCAGAAACAAGATAGATGAGGCCGGGCCTTGGCTCTTGAGGTCCAGGTGGTGTGCGAAGGGATGCAAATCTGCCCGTACTGCTTTCTCAGAGGAACCCTGAGCATAATGTCCTCAGTATAATGCCCAAAACGGCCCCTTTCCAACTGTAAGGTGCTTAAGTCCTGGTGGCAGAGGTTATGTGTGGTTGCAGGGCCGTTTCAGTATCCCACTGGGAAGCACGTAAATGTATAATCTGCCCCCTTCAAAAGTGAAAGCAAACGGAGCCTGGGATTCCTCCAAGATGGGAACAGAACAGAACATGTTAGTAGGTCAGTGAACACAGAGGACGCTCCTTGGGCCGACTGTACATCCTCAGTCAGTTCTATATTATTAGGAATTGGAGCCTTACTGGGGAACCTGAGCCACTGAGGTTTTGATGGTCAACGGTGAGGTGCCTTTGGTTGCTGGCTGGCTTAAGTACTGGCCAGATGGGGCTACTGAACGGGGAGATGGTGGCTTCATGACTCCAGTCTCAAGCATATCTTTATTGACAGGGCGTAGGCCTTCAGTGGCCTGTTTAAGTCGCTGCTGGGGAATGTTTACCATCTTGACCAGGGGAGGAAGAGTCCCTGGCGTCCATTTGGAGAGTCCCACCAGGAAGGCCAAGAACTTGGGCTTATTCCATGTGGCACGGTGTTGTGTCAGTACCTCCATGCCTATGATAGGAAAGAACGAGCTGGGGGGCCACCACCAGAGGAAGCCACTTGAGGTGAAGGGTCCCAGTCGTGATATGCGAATAGGTTTGTGAAGCTTTGATTGTTTTACCAGCAATGCCCTGTAGGCAAAAGGGGATACAGAGGGATTGCCTAGAATGACAGTGACTTGGGTCCCCATGTCTAGTAGGGCCAAAAAGGACTGTGCATTTTTATTGTCCTAATGGGCCACCAGAGTGGTACAGGGGTAATTGTTCCCAGGTGGTGGGACAAGCCCCTGGGAGCGGCTGATTTCCTAGGGTAGGAGCTTAAGTGGCTGCCAGTCCTGGAGGTTAGGGAAGGGGGCAGAGGGGGTAGCGGGGACGGGCTTGGGGCTAGAGGATGGATGGCGGAAGAGGGCCGTAGCTGGGAGAATGTGAGTTTCGGGGCCTGGAGTTTAGAGAGTGGCTGTCCTGAGGTTAAGTAGCCAGGAACCCCAGGTTTTCCTAACTCCCAGTAGAGGTTTTGCCTGTGTATTCCCATAAGGGACACAATTAAACCAGAGGTTTATTAGGAAGGGAGTGGGGAACCCTTTCCATTGAGGGAAATTTGTTCGAGGGAGACCTTTCTGGAGCAGTGGTGATGGAGGGCCTTGAGTGTGACGTATTGGGGCATCTGGGCAGCAATCTCCTCTGTGTCTGGCAGCCATGTCAGTGCCCTCCAGTTGCCTGATGGATGGTTTCAGGAATCCCCTCGAAATGTAGTAGGGCTGCCCTGTAATTAGGGGGGGCGCCTTGTAGAAAGAATTCTCTGGACTTAGGGTCAGATGGGGCCTATTCAGGGTTGGAAATTCAGGGAGTCATTTGGGTCACTGTGGTGATGGAAATGACAAAGCCATTGGATCATGCCACTTTTGCACAGCAGGAGGCACGGAGGACCCTCGTGTACATTAATGGTCAATGAAGGCCTTTTTAATTAGTGGTCTGACTGTCTCATTAGACCGTATGGCCTTGATCACGGCTGCTCTGGGGAGCTCATTGAATTATTATGGCAGCAGTGACATTTTGGCATGGATACCGCAGGCAACACACGACAGAGGCAATACGCAAAAGCACGTAGCAGCATGGCAGACCTGCAGCAAGCGGTGTTCCGTTCCCAGGTGGTGTTCCCCACCTGTGTTGGTCAGCGCGTAAGCCAGTCGCAGCTAACGGGTATTCCTCTTGATTAACTGCACAGGCAATCATGCAATCCTGCCAACAAGGCCAATTGTTTTGTGCTGGTCTCAACCTACCAATAGTGATCTATTGGCTAGAAAAGCCTAGGGGCACTCACCTGGGCCTGAGGTGGGCCCTCACAGGCATTTCCCCTTTCAGAGCCAGTGTTGTGATTGGACCCGCCCTTGTGGTTCTTATGATGGCAACAACCATCAGGGAACTTGGGACAAACAAAAAAGAAAACCAAGGGTTATTACTCACAAATCCTGAAGGCTACACGGTACACCTGGGGCCACCCAGCGAGGTTGCGGCAGAAAGGTAGTGGGCCTGGGGTTCTGTCTTTAGTGGAGTCGAGGATGGGGTGCCTAGGGTTTCACAGGCTCACTCTTTGTTGGCGAATTTAAAACATAAGGGAGGGAATTAAAACTCAGGAAGGGAAAAACAAGTGGTCAAATGGTGAGTTATCTAAGTCGAAACAAAGGAAGCTTCTGGGGCGGGGCCGCCTGGCTCTTCCTCTAGTCCTGTAGCAGGCAGTGTGTTTATTCGCCGTCTTTGAAGTGGGTGCCTAGGCAATCCGAAGCTTAAGGGTTCCCTTTCGTCCACACCCTCTCCAGCATTTGTCATTTCCGTGCTTTTTGACGACAGCCATTCTGACAGGCGTGAGGTGAGAGCTCGTTGTGGTTTTGATTTGCATTTTCCCTGATGATTAGCGATGTTGAGCATCTTTTCAAGGGCCTGTCTACCATCTCCACCGCACGTTACTTCATAAAAGAAACAGACTGTACATATTCTATAAAGAAATACAGCCAAATGACTTGCACCTAGGAGGTACTTTTTTCTTTGTGTGTATAATACAGTGCCATGTTGCTCCTTGAAGTTTACTGGTTTTCATGGTAACTGAGTCTTAGAAACCACATAAAGGTAAAGTTCTCCTCTTTGACAAATTTTTGTTAAACCATTTGCTAAAGTGAATTAGAACATGAAAATTGACTTTACCAGGCACCAATCTGCAATGGCTAATAGCCACTGTATGCATAACTGAGAGTAACCAAATTCTGGCTGCTGTTAGTAAAATAACTAGGTATGAAACTTGCATTTTGGGGAGCTGCCTTAGGCAATTTTGCTGCAGTAAAGCTGTCTACCAAGCAACCTCAAAATCTCATTCACAGGTCTAGAGAATGACTTTTGCTGGAGTCAGCTGGTACCTGCTAGGTTTGGCTATGGGTTGAGTTTAGTTGGGGTGGATTCATGTCTGTTCTACATGTCCCATTATTCTGCAATGTGCCCAGAACATGTTCTTCAAATGCTGGATGCAAGAAACATAAGAGGCCCAGCCCAACCATGCAGGGACATTTACATCTTTTGGTCAAATTTGGCAAACCTTATGTCTTCTCATATACCACTGTCCAAAAAAATTGACTTGGGACACCCAAAATCTGGGAGCAAGGAAGTATTTACCACCACCAGTGAAGTCATGGTTAGGACAGGGAGGGAAGAAAGAATTGTGAGTAAATAATACAACCTACCACAAGGGAAGAGAGTACAGCAGAGTTCCTGGAGTGGCATGGAGGAGGTGAATGGTAAGAGCCCAATCTCACTCTACCTTGGGTCTCCAAACAGGTGGCCGACCTAGACTGACTTATGGTTTGGATGACTGCAATGAGTGACAGCAACAATAAAGCACTCACACTGGGCAATTATGCAATAAACACAGATGACAATTCACACTTTCAAAGCCAACGACAGCTTAAAAAAATAAAAGACAATGACAGCTTTGTTCATGCCTCAAATCTAGTTTGAACAAATCAAGTGATTAAAAAAAAAAAAAAAAGCATTTGAAAATGTGGGGTGTTGTTAGGCTTCCATCTAGTGGCCACCAAGAGCCACTGTTCAAGATGGATGATGAATAAAGCACGTTAAAGGAAAAACAAAAGCGAAAACAAACCCTACATCTACTAGGACTATGGCCCAAAAGTCAAATTTAACCTATGTTAAGGACAGAGTATTTATAGGTTAGGAATTTGTTTCTCAAGGATTTCTTTCTTCTGTGGTACACCTAGAACAGAGCCTCACATACAGAAATTAACAAGTAATTATTGATGGATTCAATTTTACCAGGTTCCTTTTCCCTTAAGGACTATTAAGCCCCTTTTTCTGAATGCTTTCTTCATCTTATTATACTGCTGGGTGGTAGAAAAGAAGCCATCATTAACATGAAAGTTGCTTCCTTCAATATTGCCAAATCATGAAAGTAATATTATTTCATGACAAATGAGCTGCATAGTCACTACTCTGAATTTCATCTCCACTGCACAGCCTGATCTGTGGCTGACACACTGTTCCTTTTATTTAAAAAATAACCACCTTACTGAGATATAATTACATACCATATGATTCCAAGAAAATGCATAATTTTACTTCTTTCTCTCCTATTTGAATGCCTTTTATTTCTTTTTCTTGCCTAATATACCTGGCTAGAACCTCCACTACAATGTTGAATAGATGTGCTGAGAACAGACATTTTGGGCTTGTTCCAGACATTAGGGGAAAGACTTCGTTTTTTACCTTTAAGTATGATGTTAACTGTGGGGGATTAGGAAGTTTCCTTTTCTTCTTAGTTGGTTCTGGTTTGGTTTTGTTGATAAAAGCGTGGTGGATTTTGTTCAATTCTTTCCCTCCATCTATTGAGACGCTGTTTTTGTCCTTTATACTATTAATATGATGCACTGCATTGACTGATTTTCATATGGTGAAATGGCCTTGCATTCCTAGGATGATGCCCACTTGATCATGGTATGTGATCATTTTTATATGTTGCTAAATTCAGTTTGCTAGTGTTCTGTTCAGAATTTTTGCAGCAATGTTTATTAATGTTAGTTGTCTGTGGTTTTCTTTTCTTGTGATGGCTTTGTCTGGTTCGGGTTCTGACACTATGCCACTTTAAATCTTCCACTTTCCCTAGGTTGTTCTGTTGCTAAATAAATGGGATTTTTTCATCTTTCCCCAAATCACTTCACTTCCTGGATCTCTAGTTACTCACTGAAGGAACGAGGAAGAGTAAAACTGAGAATAAAGGAAAGAGAGAGTGAAACTAAAGGAATGAAAGGTGAACATAATCTCAGCTCTGATGGGCATATATGATAATATCTAAGCAATCTTGACTTGTTAACTTAAACTCTGTGTCCTTATCACAGATCTTAAGACTGTCAACTTGAACCCTCCAGAACTCCCTGGACTGTGACTCTAGCCTATATACACTCAGACACACAAACACACTCTCTCTCTCTGATATGCACCAAACCACCACTATGACCACCACCATCACTACCACTGCTCTTTTAAATTTACATTCTATGTCGAATTTGGCCTGGGGAGAAACCATTCCATCACCTCTAGAAAGCAGCAGCACATGTCTATTCTTCTTCATTTTTTGTATGAATATGTAGACCCTCCCCAGTGAGAGGGCCAGGGCAGAGCCTGAGTAAAATCATGCTGTTGGCTCTCTTCTTACTCTGAACATTTTGACACAGATAAAATAACATTCAAAGAAACATCAAGGAAAATCTAGAAAGGAGAAGTAGCATTATTCAAGGGCAATCTTAGCATGAAGGTTGGATTTCCTTTTTTTTTCCCTAGAGGCAGGAAGTTAGAAAGATAGCTGACAAGAAGGATATATGATTTTGAATTGGCTCTTTCTGTCCAGTCACTTGTTTCCAGGCGTACAGGTACATGTCATTCAAAGGACCAAGCCTTGGGTAGTCACCTCAATTTACCTTGGCCCAAAGCCTAAAAGGAACCCTCAGTCTGTCCTAGGTCCTTGATTCAGTATCTTTTGTCACCATACGGTAGAAAGAGTTCTCACTTAGACTTCTATTTGAAATGACCAGCTCAACCACAGACCCTAAATCTGGCCCACTGGCCTCTCCCTGGGGCCAGTCCCCAATAACAGTAGACATGCTTCACCCTTGCTTTATTCAGAGTCCTCAATATCTTAGCTTTGTCTTAGGTTACAAAACACTTCCTGGCTTGCAACAAACTCTTCCTTCCCTCTGCTTGATTTAGATTTATTTTGTTCCTCATTCTTTCAGTTTCTTAAGGTTGGAAGTTAGATAATTTATTTGTGACTTTTTTCTTTTTTAATATAGGCATTTAGTGCTATATGTTTCCATCTAAGCACTGATTTAGCTGCATCTCACAAATGTTGATATGTTGTATTTTGTTTACATTCCATTCCAAATAATTTTAATGCCCCTTAATCTCTTCTTTGACCTTTGGATTGTTTAGAAGTGTACTTTACTATTAGTTTTCAAATATTTGGGGATTTATCAGACATCTTTCTGTTAATGATTTCTAGTTTAATTCCATCGTGGTCAGAGAACATATCTTGCACGATTTGAATCTGTTAAAATTTCTTGAGACCTGTTGTGTGGCCCAGAAAACAGTGCGTCTTGGTAAATGCTCCACATGAACTCAAAAATAATATGCTTCTGAAGAATATGTTTCTAAAGATTCCTCTCTTATGTGTCTATGATTTTCTTAACATGAGTATTATTTCTTCTTTTTCTTCCTCTTTCTTCTCCTGATGCTAACGAGTAATACGCCATTGATTGACTACAGAGAAAACTATGTGGCTTTTAAGCCATACAGATGCATTAACTTTTTAAAAAATCAGTATTTGTATTTTCAAAATGTAAAAAGTGATAACTGACTCATACTGATGGACTAGACACAAAAACTACTATCTACACGTACACAAATGAGAAAGGATATAGTTAGCAAACCAGAGATTGTGAGGAATGCTTGGAAGATAAAAACAGGAGATGCTTTCACAATGATAAAACCAGAGAATTTTAAAAACCTGCAGTAGGCTACTGGGAGATCAAGATGGCAGAGGAGGAGGAGGCTGAACTCACCTCCCCCCATGAACAGATGAGAAATACATCTACATGTGGAGTAATTCTCACTCCAAACAAACTGGAGACTGGCAGAAAGGATCTTCTACAATGAAGGCTGAAAGAAAGATACACACAGTCAAGAAGGAAGGGAAGAGAAGCAATAGGATTGGGACCTGTGCCCTTAGCAGGGAACACAGAAGGGGGAGGATTACATGTGCTTGGAGATCGTCCCTGGGGAGTGAGTGGTTCAAACTACATATTGGGCACCCCAGACCTAGGGTATGACACCAGGAAGATGAGTCCCCTTGGCTGGTTTGAAGACCAATAGGACTGGCAAGGGTGCTGTGAGAAACTTAAGATTTCACTCATGTACACGTTTGCTTGCTGTCAAAACAAGGTGGAGGAAGCAGATAGAGACTGACTGGGACCCTGGCCAGTTTCCTACGACCACCCCAGTGCATGCCCCGGTCCCCACAAAGTGCCTGCTCTGGCCCATCGTGCTCCATGGTGCAGTGCCCCACTAGGGCAAAGGCTGCCATTGCTGAAGAGAGTGCACAGGTGTGGGGCATGGAGCTGGCTCAGACCCAGCACTACATCTCAGTGGGGAAAGGGCGGCCACTGCTGGCATACAGGAGGCAGCAGATAAGGAACATCTGGAACTCAGACTGGTGGGCTGGGACCAGCCCAGCACAAGCCCGGCCCACACTACACCAGATGGACTTAATTGAAATTTATAGAGCATTCCATCCAAAAGCAGCAGAATACACATTCTTCTCAAGTGCACACGGAACATTCCCCAGGATTCACCACATGCTGGGCCACAAGGCGAGCACCAGAGATGCTTGTGAAACGCTAAGTCTGCTGCTGCAGCCACCAAGAAGCCTGTGTGCGAGCACAGGTCACTATCCACACCTCCCCTCCCGGGAGTCTGTGCAGCCTGCCACTGCCAGGGTCCCGTGATCCAGGGACAACTTCGCATCAGGCTGCTGCAATGTCCCGCCGGTCTCTGCCACCTCAGGCTCGACCAACATCCATGCCCCTCCTTCCCCCCCGGCCTGAGTGAGCCAGAGCCCCCGAATCAGCGACTCCTTTAACCCTGTCCTATCTGAGCAAAGAACAGACGCCCTCCGGCGACCTACACGCAGAGGCGGGGCCAAATCCAAAGCTGAGCCCCGGGAGATGTGCGAACAAATAAGAGAAAGGGAAATTTCTCCCAGCAACCTCAGGAGCAGCGGATTAAATCTCCACAGTCAACTTGATGTACCCTGCATCTGTGGAATACCTGAATAGACAACGAATCATCCCAAATTGAGGAGGTGGACTTTGAGAGCAAGATTTATTATTTTTTCCCCGTTCCCTCTTTTTGTGAGTATGTGTATGCTTCTATTTGAGATTTTGTCTCTACAGCTTTGCTTTCACCATTTGTCACAGGGTTCTGTCCATTCTTTTTTTTTTACTTTTCAAAGAATTCTTTTTCTTAATAATTATTTTTTATTTTAATAACTTTATTTTATTTTATCTTACTTTATTTTATTTTATTCTCTTTCTTCCTTTCTTTCTTCCTTTCTTCCTTTCTTTCTTTCTTTCTAATTTTTCTCCCTTTTATTCTGGGCCGTGTGGATGAAAGGCTCTTGGTGCTCCAGGTAGGAGTCAGTGCTGTGCCTCTGAGGTGGGAGAGCCAACTTCAGGACACTGGTCCACAAGAGACCTCCTAGGTCCACGTAATATCAAACGGCGAAAATCTCCCAGAGATCCCATCTCAACACCAACACCCAGCTTCACTCAACGACCAGCAACCTACAGTGTTGGACACCCTATGCCAAACAACTAGCAAGACAGGAACACAACTCCAACCATTAGCAGAGAGGCTGCCTAATATGATAATAAAACCACAGATACCCCAAAAACACACCACCAGACGTGGACCTGCCCACCAGAAAGACAAGATCCAGCCTCATTCACCAGAACACAGGCACTAGTCCCCTCCACCAGGAAGCCTATAAAACCCACTGAACCAACTTTGGCCACTGGGGACAGACACCAAAAACAATGGGAACTACGAACCTGCAGCTTGCAAAAAGGAGACCCCAAACACAGTAAGATAAGCAAAATGAGAAGACAAAAAAACACACAGCAGATGAAGGAGCAAGGTAAAAACCCACCAGATCTAACAAATGAAGAGGAAATAGGCACTCTACCTAAAAAAGAATTCAGAATAATGATAGTAAAGATGATCCAAAATCTTGGAAATAGAATAGAGAAAATGCAAGAAACATTTAACAAGGACCTAGAAGAACTAAAGAGGAAACAAGCAATGATGAACAACACAATAAATGAAATTAAAAATACTCTAGAAGGGATCAATAGCAGAATAACTGAGGCAGAAGAACGGATAAGTGACGTGGAAGATAAAATAGTGTAAATAACTACTGCAGAGCAGAAGAAAGAAAAAAGAATGAAAAGAACTGAGGACAGTCTCAGAGACCTCTGGGACAACATTAAACGCACCAACATTCGAATAATAGGGGTCCCAGAAGAAGAAGAGAAAGAGACTGAGAAAATATTTGAATAGATTATAGTTGAAAACTTCCCTAATATGGGAAAGGAAATAGTTAATCAAGTCCAGGAAGCACAGAGTCCCATACGGGATAAATCCAAGGAGAAACACGCCAAGACACATATTAATCAAACTGTCAAAAATTAAATACAAAGAAAACATATTAAAAGCAGCAAGGGAAAAACAACAAATAACACACAAGGGAATCCCCATAAAATTAACAGCTGATCTATCAGCAGAAACTCTGCAAGCCAGAAGGGAGTGGCAGGACATATTTAAAGTGATGAAGGAGAAAAACCTACAACCAAGATTACTCTACCCAGCAAGGATCTCATTCAGATTTGATGGAGAAATTAAAACCTTTACAGACAAGCAAAAGCTGAGAGTTCAGCACCACCAAACCAGCTTTACAACAAATGCTAAAGGAACTTCTCTACGCAAGAAACATAAGAGAAGGAAAAGACCTACAATAACGAACCCAAAACAATTAAGAAAATGGGAATAGGAACATACATATTGATAAGTACCTTAAATGTAAATGGGCTAAATGCTCCCACCAAAAGACACAGATTGGCTGAATGGATACAAAAACAAGACCCATATATATGCTGTCTACAAGAGACCCACTTCAGACCTAGGGACGCATACAGACTGAAAGTGAGGGGATGGAAAAAGATATTCCATGCAAATGGAAATCGAAAGAACGCTGGAGTAGCAATTCTCATATCAGACAAAATAGACTTTAAAAGAAAGACTATGACAAGAGACAAAGAAGAACACTACATAATGATCAAGGGATCGATCCAAGAAGAAGATATAACAATTGTAAATATTTATGCACCCAACATAGGAGCACCTCAATACATAAGGCAAATACTAACAGCCACAAAAGGGGAAATCGACAGTAACACGTTCATAGTAGGGGACTTTAACACCCCACTTTCACCAATGGACAGATCATCCAAAATGAAAATAAATAAGGAAACACAAGCTTTAAATGATACACTAAACAAGATGGACTTAATTGATATTTATAGGACATTCCATCCAAAAACAACAGAATACACATTTTTCTCAAGTGCTCATGGAACATTCTCCAGGATAGATCATATCTTGGGTCACAAATCAAGCCTTGGTAAATTTAGGAAAACTGAAATTGTATCAAGCATCTTTGCCGACCACAACGCTATGAGACTAGATATCAATTACAGGAAAAGATCTGTAAAAAATACAAACACATGAAGGCTAAACAGTACAAGAGTTAATAACGAAGTGATCACTGAAGAAATCAAAGAGGAAATCAAAAAATACCTAGAAACAAATGACATTGGAGACACGACGACCCAAAACCTACAGGATGCAGCAAAAGCAGTTCTAAGAGGGAAGTTTATAGCAATACAATCCTACCTCAAGAAGCTGGAAACATCTCGAATAAACAACCTAACCTTGCACCTAAAGCAGTTAGAGAAAGAAGAACAAAAAAACCCAAAGTTAGCTGAAGGAAAGAAATCATAAAGATCAGATCAGAAATCAATGAAAAAGAAATGAAAGAAACGATAGCAAAGATCAATAAAACTAAAAGCTGGTTCTTTGAGAAGATAAACAAAACTGATAAACCATTAGCCAGACTCATCATGAAAAAAAGGGAGAAGACTCAAATCAATAGAATTAGAAATGAAAAAGGAGAAGTAACAACTGACACTGCAGAAATACAAAAGATCATGAGAGATTACTACAAGCAACGATATGCCAATAAAAGGGACAACCTGGAAGAAATGGACAAATTCATAGAAATGCACAACCTGCCAAGACTCAATCAGGAAGAAATAGAAAATATGAATAGACCAATCACAAGCATTGAAATTGAAACTGTGATTAAAAATCTTCCAACAAACAAAAGCCCAGAACCAGATGGCTTCACAGGCAAATTCTATCAAACATTTAGAAAAGAGCTAACACCTATCCTTCTCAAATTCTTCTAAAATATAGCAGAGAGAGAAACACGCCCAAACTCATTCTACCAGGCCACCATCACACTGATACCAAAACCAGACAAGGATGTCACAAAGAAAGAAAACTACAGGCCAATATCACTGATGAACATAGATGCAAAAATCCTCAACAAAATACTAGCAAACAGAATCCAACAGCACATTAAAAGGATCATACACCATGATCAAGTGGGGTTTATTCCAGGACTGCAAGGATCCTTCAGTATATGCAAATCAGTCAACGTGATACACCATATTAACAAATTGAAGGAGAAAAACCATAGGATCATCTCAATACATGCAGAGAAAGCTTTCAACAAAATTCAACACCCATTTATGATTAAAACCCTACAGAAAGTAGGCATAGAGGGAACTTTCCTGAACATCATAAAGGCCACATATGACAAACACACAGCCAATATCGTCCTCAATGGTGAAAAACTGAAAGCATTTCCACTAAGATCAGGAACAAGACAAGGTTGCCCACTCTCAGCACTCTTATTCAACATAGTTTTGGAAGTTTTAGCCACAGCAATCAGAGAAGAAAAGGAAATAAAAGGAATGCAAATCGGAAAAGAAGTAAAGCTGTCACTGTTTGCAGATGACATGATACTCTACATAGAGAATCCTAAAGATGCTACCAGAAAACTACTAGAGCTAATCAATGAATTTGGTAAAGTAGCAGGATACAAAATTAATGCACAGAAATCTCTGGCATTCCTATACACTAATGATGAAGAATCTGAAAGTGAAATTAAGAAAACACTCCCATTTACCATTGGAAGAAAAAGAATAAAATATCTAGGAATAAACCTACCTAAGGAGACAAAAGACCTGTATGCAGAAAATTAAAGACACTGATGAAAGAAATTAAAGATGATACAAATAGATGGAGAGTTATACTATGTTCTTGGATTGGAAGAATCAACATTGTGAAAATGACTCTACTACCCAAAGCAATCTACAGATTCAATGCAATCCCTATCAAACTACCACTGGCATTTTTCACAGAACTAGAACAAAAAATTTCACAATTTGTATGGAAACACAAAAGACCTCGAATAGCCAAAGCAATCTTGAGAACGAAAAACAGAGCTGGAGGAATCAGGCTCCCTGGCTTCACACTCTACTACGAAACTACAGTAATCAAGGCAGTATGGTACTGGCACAAAAACAGAAAGACAAATCAATGGAACATGATAGAAAGCCCAGAGATAAACCCAGGCACAGATGGTCACCTTATCTTTGATAAAGGAGGCAGGAATGTACAGTGGAGAAAGGACAGTCTCTTCAATAAGTGGTGCTGAGAAAACTGGACAGGTACATGTAAAAGTATGAGATTAGATCACTCCCTAACACCATACACAAAAATAAGCTCAAAATGGATTAACGACCTAAATGTAAGGCCAGAAACTATCAAACTCTTAGAGGAAAACATAGGCAGAACACTGTATGACATAAATCACAGCAAGATCCTTTTTGACCCACTTCCTAGAGAAATGGAAATAAAAACAAAAATAAACAAATGGGACCTAATGAAACTTCAAAGCTTTTGCACAGCAAAGGAAACCATAAACAAGACCAAAAGACAACCCTCAAAATGGGAGAAAATATTTGCAAATGAAGCAACTGACAAAGGATTAATCTCCAAAATTTATAAGCAGCTCATGCAGCTCAATAGCAAAGAAACAAACAACCCAATCCAAAAATGGGCAGAAGACTTAAATAGACATTTCTCCAAAGAAGATATACAGACTGCCAACAAACACATGAAAGAATGCTCAACATCATTAATTATTAGAGAAATGCAAATCAAAACTACAATGAGATATCATCTCACACCAGTTAGAATGGCCATCATCAAAAAACCTAGGAACAATAAATGCTGGAGAGGGTGTGGAGAAAAGGGAACACTCCTCCACTGCTGGTGGGAATGTGAATTGATACAGCCACTATGGAGAACAGTATGGAGGTTCCTTAAAAAACTACAAATAGGGCTTCCCTGGTGGCGCAGTGGTGGAGAGTCCGCCTGCCGATGCAGGGGACACGGGTTCGTGCCCCGGTCTGGGAAGATCCCACATGCTGAGGAGCGGCTGTGCCTGTGAGCCATGGCCACTGAGCCTGCGCGTTCAGAGCCTGTGCTCCGCAATGGGAGAAGCCACGGCAGTGAGAGGCCCGCGTACCACAAAAACAAAACAAACAAAAAAAAACTACAAATAGAACTTCCATATGACCCAGCAATCCCACTACTGGGCATATACCCTGAGAAAATCATAATTCAAAAAGAGTCATGTACCAAAATGTTCATTGCAGCTCTATTACAATAGCCCAGAGATGGAAACAACCTAAGTGTCTATCATCGGATGAATGGATAAAGAAGATGTGGCACATATATATAATGGAATATTACTCAGCCATAAAAAGAAACGAAATTGAGCTATTTGTAATGAGGTGGATAGACCTAGAGTCTGTCATAGAGTGAAGTAAGTCAGAAAGAGAAAGACAAATACCATATGCTAACACATATATATGGAATTTAAGAAAAAAAATTGTCATGAAGAACCTAGTGTAAAACAGGAATAAAGACACAGACCTACTTGAGAATGGACTTGAGGATATGGGGAGGGGGAAGGGTAAGCTGTGACAAAGCGAGAGAGAGGCATGGACATATATATACTACCAAACATAAGGTAGATAGCTAGTGGGAAGCAGCCGCATAGCACAGGGAGAACAGCTCGGTGTTTTGTGACTGCCTGGAGGGGTGGGATAGGGAGGGTGGGAGGGAGGGAGATGCAAGAGGGAAGAGATATGGGAACATATGTATATGCATAACTGATTCACTTTGTTATAAAGCAGAAACTAACACACCATTGAAAAGCAATTATACTCCAATAAAGTTAAAAAAAAAACGTTTGCTTTTGTTAAAGCAAAAAGAAACACTAAATATGTGCTGAAGGTTGTAAAGATTCAGATAAATGAAGGAATCATTTGCTAAATGTCTGCTCTAATGGACTGAATATTTGCATCTTTTCCCAAATCCATATGTTGAAACTTAGTTCCCAATGTGATGGTGTTTGGAGGTGGGGCCTTTGGGGGGTGATTGGGTCATGAGAGTGGAACCCTCAGGAAAGGGATTAGTGCCCTTACAAAGAAGAGCTGAGAGTGAGCTTGCGTCTCTCTCTGCTGTCCGCCATGTGAGGACACAGCAAGATGACAGCTGTCTGCAAACCAGGAAGACACCCTCACAAGACACCACATCTGCTGGCTCCTTGATCTTGGACTTCACTGCCTCCAGAATTGTGAGAAATAAATATTTGTTGTTGAGCCAAAAAAAAAAGACGTCAAAAAAAAAAAAAGAAAAGAAAAATCATAGCGTCAGTGTGATGGACTTTTAGTAACATATTCCTTAATAGAACATTTTTTCAAGTGGACATAGAACATTGATCAAGACAGACCATATTCCAGGCCACAACACATCTCCATAAATATAAAATTATTCATATCATGAAAGGTATTTTCTCTGATCACAATGAAATTGGATTAGAAATCATTAACATAAAAAATCTGAAAAACACTCAAATATTTGGAAGCTAATGATACATTTCTAAACAACCAAGGGTCAGAAGTGATCAAAGGGAAATTAGAAATTATTTGGAACTGAATGAAAACAAAAACATTATATCAACATTTGTAGGATATAGCTAAAGCAGTGCTTGCATGTTAATTTAAAGCATTAAATTTCTATATTAGAAAGAAAAAAGATTTCAAATCCCTTATCTAACCTTCCACTTTAAAAAGCAGAAAGACCAAAATACACCCAGTTAAGCGGAAGGAAGGATTTTTTAAACATATTATCAGAGAAGAGCATAAAAGAAAACATAACAACAAAAAAGAACCAATAGATGAAATCAATTAAATGAAAGCTGACTTTTTCAGAGAATTAAACAAAATGATAAATCTGTATGCAGACTAATCAGGAAAAAAAGAGAGAAGAACCAAATTACCAGTTTCAGGAATGGGAGAGAAGACATCACTACAGATCATATACTCAGTCAAAGGATAACGAGGCAAAGTAATTGTGATATTTTTACATATTAAGAAATACATATTTTGAATTTCATCCCCGGCTCCTAGCTAGAGGTCCTGAACCTAGTAATTTTCTAAATGATAAGAGCCACAGAAGCATCTTTGTTATAATACTTGTCCTGTCTCCACCCCCCCAACCCCCCTCCCAGTTCCTGAAACAGGTCTGGAGTGATAAAGGTGAAAGGAACATCTTTTGTTATTTATAACAAACCCCCTTAACTACACCTGAGTTTTGGGAAGCCCCAAATCATGGAATGTTGGTTGCCAGGGGTACCAATCAAGTGATTAGAAGGGTGGAACATTCAGCCCTTCCTCGTGACTGCCAGAGTGGGGAGGGGCTAGAGGTTGAGTTAATCACTAATGACCAATGATTTAATCAATCATAATTAGGCCACTGTAAAAAATCTAATGGAAGGGGTTCAGTCATCTTCCTGGTTGGTGAACACATGGGGGTGCTAGGAGCATGATGTAACTGTGAGCAGATAGGTTTGGGGGTCCCCGGAGAGAGAGAATCGGAAGGACTTTGACATAAGAGAAACTATTTTGGTCTAAGTCAGTTTGTGATCTAAGCCTGACCTCAGTGCTTGCCCTTGAACAGGTCTCAGTAATTAATGCGCTTAAGGGAACGAAGAAATACAGGAACAGAGAAAAGGTGGTCAAACAATAGTGCAGTGATAAAGCAGAGTCCTAGTTCCTCCTCAAGGGCTATACATAGTAATATATCTTTGAGTTCTGCAGGAACTAAGGCCCCCACCCAGGTGGAGGATGGAATGATGATGTTCACCCTCCTGACTTCAATCAATTAAAGCTTCGACTCTGTTGACCTTTGTCCCAATTCTATGCTGAATTCTCCTCTGCTTAAGCCCCTTCATGAATATGCATGTACCCTTAGCTTAAAACTTCCCCAATTTTGCTGTTCTGGGGGACACTGCTTTGGGAAAGGTCCCTGGTGTTCTCCTTACTTGCTGCAAATAATAACAAATCCTTCCTTCTACCTTTGGCTTGGTTGTGTCTGTTGTTTCAACACCCACCAAGAGGCAAACAGGATTTTCGGGTAACACAGCTAGAGAGTGCATGGAAGAAGCTCTATGCCACTTCCCCCTATACCTTGCCCTATGCTACTCTTTCATCTGGTTGATCCTGAGTTGTATCCTTTTATAACAAACGAGTAATCTAGTAAACAAACTATTTTCCTGAGTTCTCTATGCAATTAGACAAAATTATCAAACCTGAGGAGGAGGTCACAGGAACTCCAGTTCCTACTGATCAGAGCACAGGTGACAGCCTAGACTTGCAACTGGTCCTTGAAGTATGTGTGTGGGGAGTGGGGTAGGGTGGAGTTGCCCGTCTTGTAGGATTGAAACCTTAATCTGTGGGATGTGTTCCAACTCCAGACAGTTTCGTGACTGAATTTTAGGACACCCAAGTGGTGTTTGGAAAGTTTGCGAATTAGGTGATGTGGGAAAAAAATCCCACACATTTGATATTAGAAGTTGTAATATGAACAACCTTTATGCCAATAAATTCAAAACCGTAGGTGAAAATTAAACTGCAGGCTCATCTGATGTATAAACACAGATACAAATATCCTAAATAAAAATTTTACCAAAACAAATCCACATTAAAAATGCTGTGTGTGTGTGTGTTGTGTGTGTGTATATATATGTACCTATGTTCACTCAAGAAGAAATATATACCCTGAATAGCCCTTATCTATTAAATAAATTGAATTTTTAGTTATAATCTTCCCACAAAGAAAATCCAAGCCCATATAGCTTTGCTGATAAATTCTGCTAAACATTTAAATAAGAAATATGCAAATTATAAAAACTCTTCCAGGAAATTGAAGAGGAAAGAATATTTCCCGACATCTTATGAGGCAAGCATTAACTTGATACCAAAACCAGGCAAAAAATTGCAAGAAAACTACAGACCTGTATCCTTCATGAATGTAGGCACAAATATTCCTAACAAGTTGAAAATGGAATCCAATAATGTACAAAAGAATAGTATATCATGGCCAAGTGGAGTTCATCCCAGGAATGCTATACTAGTTCATCATTAGAAAACCGATTGGTATAATTCATCATATTCACAGACTAAAAAAAGAAGAATCATAAAAGCACCTCACTAGATGCATAAAAAACATTTGACAAATTCAGATAGCCATTCCTTATTTTTAAAAAATCTTAGCAAACTGGGAATTGGTGTGGGGAACTTTCTCAACCTGATATAGGGCTTCTATGGAAGATCTATACCTACCATCATACTTAGTGGTGGAAGACTGAATGATTTCCACCCCACAATCAGGAACAAGGCAAGGATATCTACTTTCACAAGCTGGAATCAACACTGAGCTAGAGGTACTAGCTCATAAAATAAGAGAAGAAAAGAAAAGACACATAAATTTGAAATAAAGAAATAAAACTGTCTCTATTTGCAGAGAACATAATTGTCTACACAGAAAATCTTCAAGTGTGTACAAAGAAGCTACTGCAAGAAATAAATGAGTTTAGTAACATCTCAAGATATAAGGCCAATATACAAAAATCCATCTTATTTCTATATATTAGCAACATATTAGTTGAAAAAGGAAAAAAAATACCATTTAACATAGCACCCAAAAAAGCTCTATGAAATACTTAGGTATACATCTTATAAAATGTGTGAAGACCTGTACACTGAAAACTACAAAACACTGATGAAAAAAAATCAAAGACTACCTAAACAACAGGAGTGATAAAGCATGTTCATGGATTGTAATACTCAATATCGTTATGTCAATTTCCCCCAAAACTGATCTATATATTCAACACAATTCCAACAAAAGTCCAAGCAGGACTTATTGTAGAACTAGACAAGCTGACTACTAAACTAATATACAATGTCAACAAAACTAGAATATCTGAAAGAAATTTTCAAAAAATATCAACATCTGAAGACTCACACTGTCTGATTTCAAGCCTTACTATAGAACAAGTGTATTCAAAACAGTATGGTACTGAAAAAAATTTTTACATAGATGAATGGAACAGAAATATAGATGAATAGTACAGAAATGAACCCATATCTTTATGGTCAATTAAACTCTGACAAAGGTGAAAGGCCATTCAATAAGGAAAGACATTCTTTTCAGCAAATAGTGTTGGAACGAGTCAACATTTATCTGCAAAAACTAAAAATAAAAAAAACTTAATTTCTTTCAGGACATAAAAATTAACTCAGTGTGGATCATACAACTGCATGTAAAAATGAAACTATAAAAGTTCTCAGGAAAATACAGGAGGCAATCTTTGAGACCTAGGGTGAGATAAAAATTTCTTAAGACACTGCACCAAAACATGATCCATAAAAGAAAAAAATGATAAATTGGATTTCATTAAAATTAATAACTTACGTTCTTAAAAAAGCACCATTTAGAGAATGAAAAGACAATGCACAGACTGGGAGAATATATTTACAAATCACATATCTGATAATGAACTTGTATTTAAAACACATAAAAAACTCTCAATAATAAGGAAAAAAGGGAGAAAAACTCGGTGAAAGCTTTGAACACACATTTTACCAAAACAAGAGATATATGGATGACAAATTAGGATAAGAAAAGATGCTCAAAATCATTAGTCAGTAGAGAATTTCACATTAAAACCACAATGAGCCATCACTATACAACTATTAGGATGTCTAAAATTGAGACACTGACAAGGATGCAGACCACCTGGAACCTTCATATAATGCCGAGGGGAGTGAAGAATGGGATGGCCACGTTGGCATATGGTTTGGCAGTTACCTATAAAGATCAACATACATTTACCACATGACTCAGCAATTTTAGTCCTAGGTATTTATTCAAGCAGAATGAAAATGTATAGTCATACTAAAACCTCTATGTGGGTGTTTATACCAGCTTGTACTTGTAAAAAGCAAATATCCTTCAACTGATGAATGGAAAAACAAACTATTATGTTATACCCGTATCATGGAATTCTACTCAACAATAAAAAGAAATAAATTACTGACTCATGCAATAATGTGGATGAATCTCTACTGCATTATGTTAATGAAAGAAGTCACATTCGAAAGGCTCCATACTCTATGATTTCATTTAATGACATTCTGGAAAAGGCAAAACACTTATAGACACAGAAAATAGGTTAAGTTTTCTGGAGGTGGGGGGCAGTGATGAAACTATTCTATATCTTGATTGTGGTGGTAGTTAACACAACTGTATGTTTTTATCAAAACTCTCGAAACTGGATGTCAAAAAACTTGAATTTCATTCTATATAAAATTATACCTTAATTTTAAAAATCAACTAGGGAATTCCCTGGCAGTCCAGTGGTTAGGAGTCAGAGCTCTCACTGCCGAGGGCCCGGGTTTGATCCCTGGTCAGGGATCGACTAAAAATCCCACAAAGCTGCATGGTGTGGAATGAATGAATCAGTCAATCAATCAATCAACCAACCAAGTAAATCATAGAAATAGAAGAGAAGAAACTAGGATTTTAGTCAGAGAAATACAATAGACATCAACACGAACACACACATATACATACCTACCTACACACACACACACACACACACGCACACATAACCTAAGAGCATTTACAAAGAGTCAACTCAGTATCCATTCATGTACAGTAATATGAGTCACATCAACAGGTGCCCCAGGAAGATATTAAACCAATGACAAGTACTTCTTGTAACAAAAATCATATCATAACCGTGCTGAGAACTATTGATAGTCTGGCTTAATTCTTCCCCAGTTTCTGTGTAAAAGTGTCATGTGATATAGACTAAAAAGCCTAACATATTTCAGATCAAAATATGGATAAAGAATACTTTCAGGATATATTTTTCCTTTTAAAGTAATACATGTTGACTCATTGAAAGTTAGTAACATATAAAAAGTATTAACTTCAGTTTTAGAAAAAAAGAAACAGTGACTAATGCATATTTTCTATTTTAATGACTTTTGTATAGTCTTTCTGGCCTTATCCTCACTGTAGGTAGGGAATGATATGGGAATTTGATGACTTATTTTCCTTTGGGGAAGGAGATTATACTATTTGTATGCTTATGTTTTGCTCTCCCTGTATAGAGAAAATTAATATTTCCTCTGGACTGGGAAAAAAATCTGTAGCGTAAAATAAAACCTGAAACAATTAAATCAATGGTGGCTGTAGCATTTTGTAAAATTCTGGAGTGGCACATGGGCTAAAAACAAATTAACCTGAAGGAAAATTCTGTATCATGTAAATTATTTTCATTTGCATGAGACTCTTGAATATATAGTACTGTTTATTGGAAATCTTTTTTTTTTATGGAGACTATGTAGAGCATTTTAGAGAACAGTCTTGTGCAAAGAACACATCAGAGACAAGGAGCTGCACACGCCCTAAGGAGACTTAAGATTTGAAAAGTCCATTTGGTACCTCTAAAGAGATTTAGGATGAGGAGAGCTACTAAGGACCTACCTACACTTGGCAGGCACTGAAGCGTACACAAACTTTATCTCTTTTAAACTTCAGAACAGCAAATCTATAACATGGCACCATGTGTATGATAAAACTGATAGGTATTAATGGTCCTATTTTACAAATAAAGAAACCAAGACCCAACCAGATAACTAAATGGCCTCAAGTCATATAGCCAGTTGCAGAACTAGGAAATGAATCCAAGTCTACAGGATGCAAACTTACTTTGTCACTAAAAGATACAATTTCTAAAGCGGATGTCTAGTTATTAGAATTAAGAGGGTCTAGAATAGCACTGTTCACTAGAAATATAATATTAGCCACAAGTGGAGGTCATATATATAATTTTTAATTTTTTAATATCCACATTACAAAAGGTAAAGGTAAAGAGAAATAGGTGAAATTAATTTTAATTATATATTTTATGTAACACAATATAACCAAAAAAATTAAAATTTCAACAAGTAGTTGATATAAAAAATTAACGAGATATTTTACATGCTCCTCTTTGAACTAAGTCTTTGAAATCGAATGTGTATTTTACACTTACAGCACATTGTAGTTGGACTTGTCACTTTTCAAGGGCTCAACTGCCACATGTGACTAGTGCCTATCATATTGGACAGAGCACTTCTAGGGGCCAGCATGAACCTGGGAGCACCTTCTAACTGGGTTGGAGGAGAAAAGCTGACTTGGGCACTGGCAAAGAAGAAGCTTGTATCACCTCCAAGAGACTACTTCCTATAATGAAATTGCATCTAAAATTTAATAGTGTTGATCATTGAGGTAGTGTCTTGATCTGTATCACATAATCCTTAAAGATTAATTCTAGAGGTGGGAATTTCAGGCATGAATATTGCCAGTGAAAAGTTCTGTCTCCAAATTTAGGGACTGCCTGTATGAGGCAATGCTATGAAATGAGCCCCCAGGGCTTAGGAGCATCCCTGGGGTTCCTGCGGCAGTGCTCATAATGAGATTGAGACACTGGCAAAGGTCATGACTCTTGTTCTTCCTTTGACCGTCCATTCAGCAGCCTCTGAGCCATGGACACAGTGGAAACGTCTAAATTAATAGAACCACAGGTCAAGCATTTTAGAATAGAAAGCGATTCTATAGATCTTCAGTTTCAATGCCTCATCCAGTCTAGAGACACATGTTCATCCAACTGTGTGAATACTTCCATTATTGGGGAAGACATTGTTGCCCAAGTCAGCTAATTCCATAGTTAGGCTGTTCTAATTCCTTTTTATATTGTCTCCATATCTGTCTCCTAAAGCTGCCTCCTATGGTCTCAATTCTGCCAAATGGAGCAAAAGAGAATCTCCCAGACTCATTTCAAAATTTCAAACCCTCATTTCAAAAATGATAAGAGCGCTCATATATCAGTGTCACTTTAGCAGCCCACACTATCTACTGCACTTCCCTTATTTATTCATATATGCATTAGAATAAGAACCTCAGAAATACATACATTTTCCATATGATGTTTGATCGTTTCAGAATACCGTGGGAATTCTGTCCACTGA
The DNA here is from genome assembly GCF_964165515.1 of Mesoplodon bidens. Lineage (NCBI taxonomy): Eukaryota > Metazoa > Chordata > Mammalia > Artiodactyla > Ziphiidae > Mesoplodon > Mesoplodon bidens. Next base: position 108,087,846 of record NC_138163.1, read on the forward strand.
TCTGGATATGACACTTCCATTAATTTATAATAAGATTCCATTACTTTTGCCAGTGGGTCAGTTAACACTGTTAATTCATATTAAGGAGCAAACCCTCCTGGGTGGTTTTCACATTAACTGCCATCATGCTGGGTCTCCTCCATCCAGTATAGTAATCCATCTTTTGCACTTAAATGCAAGGCTCTTGTTTTCCCTAGTAGGTTTCACCTTGTTGCCTTCACCTCATCATTCTCTCCCAGTAGGTTCCTTAAAACCTCTGTTTCTATTATTTGAGGTCTAAGTCAACTGTCCTCTGCAGAAAAGAGTTAACAGAGCAGGCCTGAGACTAGTGACCTTAGAAAGGTAACCAATTTGCAAACTTGGCCCTTGGCTGGTATGTGGGAGTTTCAGTTTCAGGGGATTTTTTTTTTCTTATCTGATATTAAGATTTTTTATAAGGTTATCATAGTTAAGACAGTGTGGTATTGGTGTTGGGACAGAATACTTAAGGCGAAAAAGGAATGACTATTCCATAGGATAGTAAGTAACCAATATGATAATTGGTTATTCATATGCAAACAAAGGAATTGCCTCTCTATCTTGCTCCATATATAAACATAGATTCTATGTGGGTTAAAGACTGAATGTAAAAGGTAAAACTTTTAAACTTTTAGAAGAAAATATAGGAGGCTATCTTTATGAATGTGTAGTAGGAACATAATTACGAAACGTGGTCCACAAAGCACATATCATAAAGAAAAAATTGATAAATTCAACTATATTAAAATTAATAATGGCTGTTTACCAAAAGATACCTCAAAGATAGTGAACAGATAAGCTACAAATGAGAGAAGATATTTTCCACACATATCACCTAGAAAGGATTGTTTTACAGAATAAAGAATCTCAAAAAGCTGTATGATTAAAAACATAAACAACCTGATAGAAAATTAGGCAGAAGAAAGGAACTCTAAGTATTTCTTAGGGAGATACTTTGAGACTTGAGTTCCTATAAGCTGGCTTCTCTGTCCTTCTGACATGGCTTTGAGTACTTATTAATGCTACAGTTTGATGTTCCAAGCTCATTTGCACTTACCCTTTCTCAGCCCTAGAATCAGCCAAGGAACCCTGATTCCTTTTAGGGGAGAATAGTATCTGGGAACCAAGATCTGCATTCTAGGTGTAATTATTACTATTGTGGTGTCACTGTTCCCATTCTCCCTCTGTGGACAGATGGGAATATTTGCACATACACACATATGCACATGTACACATTTACATTTATTTCCATGCATTTCTACAATACTGAAAACTGTTAAGTTTACACCAACATCTCCAATTATAATCCATCATCACATAGTTCAATCTCATTTTCTCCTCTGATCTCATTATCCTTAAAACATTTACTTATTTGATCAAGTCCCTTAAGTGCACCAATCTCCCTCTGCAGCCACCACCACCTCCCTTACAGCAGTGACTTCCTTACCCCACTTGGACCCCAGGGCTGCTGCAGGTGGACACCACCACTTGGACTCCCTCTTCATCCGACCCAGTCCCAACACCCTGAGCCAGGCCACCCGTCATGCCTGGGCTCCCTGTTTACCCGGCTCAGGGCCCAGCACCCACTCCAGGCCTTCCTCCTATACAGATGCTCACGTTACCTCACGCTGGGCCACCATGGCTTTCCCTATCCTGGTGCAAATGCCTGTCCTGCTTGTTTATACCTCACGGCTTTATGATTGAGTTGAGTTATTCGGGAAAAGAAGGGAAGAGGAAGAGAAGAGCTACATCTAGATCTTTATGGTTTCACTTTTTATAATTATCTCTTTAATTCATGGAAATATTTTATGATTTAAAGAGAGAAAAGAGGTTTGGGGGCAGTGAAGGGGATTAGGAGGTACAAATAAGTCACAGGGATGTAACGTGCACATAGGGAATATTATTGACACACAGTAACATTTCAGTAACTTCGTATGGTGAGTTATGGTAACTAGAATTACTGTGGTGATTATTTCATAATGTATAAAAATACCAAATTACTATGTTGTACATCTGAAACTTATATACTGTATGTCAAGCATAACTTAGTAAAAAAGATAATTTTATTTATTTCAAACCATCATTTACTAAATAATTCTTTATATTCTCATATAAATATCTTTTGATTAGTATGATATACAATGTTGAAATAAAGGACAACTTTTATTGTTGAAGAAAGTCATAGAAAGACAACCCTAGGAGCAAGAAAGCTAACTTGTTCACAATTTCACCTACAACTGAAAGAAGAAAAATAAAGTTGAATTTTAACAAGGCTGAATTTCCCTTTTAGGAAGGCAGTATGTAAAGTCCAATTTGGAAAGTTTTAAAATTAAACAGAGAAAACTATTCACTAAAATGTGAAATTTCAGGATGAACAGATGTAATCATGTCTGGGCTCTGTGACTACAATACATTAGTTCCTCATGAGGGGTTGTTCTCTACTATATTTTGGGGTGGCAAAATTCTGCCCCCCTTCACCATTAAATAATCAGCCCTTTCCATGTAGTTGTATATTATTTTGGGGATATTTTTGTATTCAAGGTGTTAAAATCCATTATACTTTTTGATGCCTGAATTGCCCCAAGTTTGTCCACTTGGAGCCCCTTCAAGCTGGTTCTTGGGTTTTAAATTTTTTAATTAAATTTTGAAATAATTCTAAATAAATTTTAGACTTGCAGAAAAGTTACAAAAGTTAGCAGAGAGTTTCTGTATATCCTTCACCAAGCTTCTCCTAATGCTAACATCTTACATATAACCATAATGCAAATTATCAAAACGAGAACATTAACAATGATACTATACAATTAACTAAACCACAGACCTTATTTGAAATTTGCTAATCTTCTCACTAATGTCATTTTTTTAGTCTACTAGCCAAAACAGGTTCTCACATTGCCTTCAGTTGTCATGTCTCCTTATTTTCTGACAGTTCCTCAGTCATTCCTTGTGCTTCATGATATAGACACTTTTTTAAAAAAAGTATTTATTTGCCTGCATTGGGTCTTATTTGCGGCATGCGGGATCTTCACTGCTGCACACGGGATCTTCGTTGCCATATGAGGGATCTTTAGTTGCAGCATGTGGGATTTTTCAGTTGCAGCATGTAAACTCTTAGTTGCGGCATGTGGGATCTAATTCCCTGACCAGGGGTCGAACCCGGGCCCCCTGCATTGGGAGCATGGAATCTTAGCCATTGGACCACCAGGGAAGTCCCTATAGACACTTTAAAAAAGTACTGGTCTGTTATCTTGTAGGATGTTCCTCAGTTTGGGTATGTCTGGTGTTTTCTTACAATTAGAGTGAGCTTATACATCTTTGGCAAGAATACCAAAGAAATAATTTGCCCTCAGTGCATCATATCATGGATTCATGATGTTGACGTGTCTTACAGGTGTTGTTAAACTTGATCACTTGCTTAGGTGGTGAAAGGGTTCAGAACAGGCCTCCCTAAAACATGCCACTTTGGCATGTGAATTATTTTGAGCTGCAGGCAATCTAGACCCTGTGAGCTCAAGATAAACTTTTACTTTTCCCTTAAAAAATTTAAATTGAGGGTCTTGCCATAATAACAGTTATTACTGGAAATAACTTCTTATGACCCATTTGTATGGCAGGACAAACATCTAATTACTAAAAATATACTCTTCTTATCGTCCTCTGACTTACTCTCCTCCCCTCTGAAACTCCATACCCTTAATCCCATTCCTTAACTCAGGATGGCACATATACCTCATTATACCTTTCTGCCTCTGAACCTCTCATGTATGTGGGGTTTCTAGACGTACGAAATTAAATTAGATTTTCTCCTGTTAATCTGTCTCATGTCAATTTAACTCTTAGACAAGCCAGAAGAATCTAGTGGGTAGGAGAAAGTTTTCTTCCTCCCTGACAGTGGCGTCTGCTTGGATTTCTCCACTATAAAGTTACTGGTTTTCCTTTTGTAATTAACAAATGTCTTGTGGGCACAGCTTTTGAGACTACACAAATATCTTGTTTCTTTCCATATTTTCATCCACTAGTTTTAGCATCAACCAACAGTTCTTGCACACACTAGGTTTTTTCTGTGAGGTTTGCCCAAAGGTGATTTTCCTATTTCCTTCATTCCTTCTTCACTTATTAACTGGAATTATTCCGTAAAGAACAGGTATACTTTCTCCCCAATTTATTTGTTAATTCAATTATTTAGTTGAATTATTTGACTACTATAATTATATTAAATTCATATGAACTCTTTTGATCTTGGAGCATCTTGTGAGTCTAGTTTTCTGGAACTCTCACTTTGTGAAATAACACTAAAAATATGTTGACATCCACCAGGAATGGGCTAGCAATGTAACTAGAGACTTAAATTCTAACTACTTTTAAGCCTTTACTAAGCATCATTACTTGTTGACTCTCAATGTACATTGGCATAAATAAATAATAGTCATTATTTTGTACCATCTACATGGCATTGCAACATAAGTCACTAAAAATGCTGCTTAAAGGAGTAATTAATTCCAGTTCTTCTGTTTGGTACCACATATGCTACAGACAACTACTTATAATTTTTTTAATAATTGGTATTTGATAGTATTCCTGATAAACAGAAAAATAGCATACTTTCTTAATATAATGCTTTTATGATGACAAGATGTTTTTCCCAGGTAATTTTTAGATGTTGATATTTATAAATTCACTTAAATTGGTGTTTGAAGGGAAGATTATGTAGTCTAACTCGCCATGTAGCCATTGTTTCAAGCCATCCCTACTGAATTCCACTATTAGCAGTCAATAATGTCTTAAATGCAAAGGGTCTGGGACAATAAAATGGTTTGATCAACACATATCTCTATTTTTCTATCATCTATCTATATATCTATCTATCTTTGAGAGTTTCTCTAATAACTGTGATTTATAGGAAAGTTTAAGAATCTCTCTGTTTAAGAAATACAATAATACTTGACTTTGTCTGATACTCCAGTACATGATTTTGCCTGCTTGTGTTCCAAATTTCTCATGTTCCCAAACTCTGTTAAGTTTGTTTATTTATTGTATTTCTTCCATAAACCTAGGATGCTTTAAACTTTCCTTCTTTTCACGCTCCTTGGGTATAAGTCAGTGATGATGAAATTTAGACATATAGCCTAAGATTAGATACTATATAAATTAATTACAGCTTCTGACCTGAAAAAGCTTTAGGTATACCAGTTACCATTGTAATAGGGGGTCTGTGAAAAATATCATCAAAAGGGCGCAGCTGAGGTATTACAGTTTAATGGGAGAGAAGTGCTTTATGGAAACAGAGGCTTTTGACAGGATTAAAGAAGAGACAAGCTTTAGGTATGTGGATATGGGGAGAAGCAGGGCATTCCAAGTAAGTGGATAATGTAAGCATTAGATTGGTGGGGTATGAATGGAGGTAACAGACCAATGCTGAGGTGGAATCAAGATCATATTTATATAGACACTGAGTAACAGAGAGATCCACACTAATATCTGAAGCAAAGAGAAACTGGTAACTGGACAATCACTTTTGGGTAAGGGATAATGATAACTTGAACTAGAAGCAATGGAAACTGAAAGAAAAAATGATTGGGCCAGCCTTGGAACTCCTAGAAACCTCATTCCTAATCACTGCTTCCAGCTGAGGGATGAGGAAAAGGAAAAGGTAGATGTAAAAGATGAATGATACTGGTGACCTGTGCAGCTGAGATAGGCATGGGAGACCAGCAGTATCATTCATAGGAAGAGGAAGTTAAGACAAAAAGCTCGCAGAGGGGCATGTGCTGGTGTGAAATACACCCGATATTAGCTCCTGACAGAAGCCTGGGACTTCACCCAGATTTTAAGAAGATAAACTAAGCTGGAGGCTACAGAGAGGTTGAGAGCTGAGTAATGTGGGTAAACATTTAATTAATTTGATTATACATAAAAACATCACACTATTATTGCATTATTAATAAAGGAGATGTATCTTGTTGACTCATGCATAGAAATACATACATAAGTACATATTAGCTTTAACAATCCAAGTCTTTTAAATGTTGTTTTATTTCTATTCACAGTCTTTATCATCTGGAATCATGAAGAAAAAATGAAATAGAAACTGAATGTTTGTTAGAAAAATTTCCAGTGTAGGTCAAGTAACTGGTTAGCCCATGGATGGACCTAGAGAATGTTATGCTCAGTGAAATAAATCAGAGAAAGACAAATATTGTATGATATCACTTATATGTGGAATCTAAAAAATAAAACAAATGAATGTATATAGCAAAACAGAAACAGACTCACTGATAGAGAAAACAAACTAGTGGTTACCAGTGGGGAGAGGGAAGGGGGAAGGGGCACTATAGGGGTAGGGGATTAAGAGAAACAAACTACTAAGTATAAAATAAATAACAAGGGTGTATTGTACAGCACAGGGAATTATAGCCATTATTTCATAATAACTTTTAATGTAGTATCAATATAATATACACAAATATTGAATCACTGTGCTGTACACCTTAAACTAATACAATAAAAAAAGAAACTGGTTATTCATGGAATAAATGTCTACTGAACATTAATTATATCTGACACCAAAACAGTCATGATGAAGACGTAAGTAAATATAAGTTCATCTCTCTCTCTCTCTCTAGTGACTTATAATCTTGGTGAGCTCAAATAGTATTCTCATCTGAATCCTGATTAGAGTATTATATTTTCATTTGTTACATCACTATAGATTATGTCTCATACTGGACCATAGGCTCCTTGAACTAAAATGTCTTCTACTTCATTTTAGCAGTAACAGACATTATTGACTATTTGTTCAAATTACTAATCACACACAGTGAATCAACATATTCCCGTCCTGAAAATCATAGTCTTCAGATAGAATTTAAAAATAATAGGAGCTTGAAAGATATTACAGAGACCCTTTATAAAAACAGGTAAAAATATCACCATGTAGGAACTAACATAAACAGTAAGTTAAACTTAATTGTTAAAAGTCTGTCTCTGCCCTTTTTGGAGGAACTTTGTCAGAAATGGACTGACTTTAGAGTTCAGTAGCTGATATCAACACAAATGGGTCCTTTTGTTTCAGGACTTAACATATATTGACAGTTATTTTCTAGAATGAGGTAGAAAATAATACATAAACATCAGCCATTAATTATTAACTTCAGCACTTCAGCAACCCCATACAGTGTGCTAAAATTCATTAATAGGGCTATGTTTAAGGAGGGGGAGGGATAGAGAAAACAACCCCAAAATCAAGTAGGCAGGTGGCATAGCTTTCTAACCAACCAAATTATCATGACCTTGAGTGTCTACTATGTAAAATATACTATGTGAGGTGCCAGATAACAAGAAACATAAGATGTAACGTACCCTGACCTCAAACAACTTCCAACCAAACTGGAAGTAAACCACCACCCCCTGCATATAAAAACACAACAAAACACACTCAGAGACTAAAAGAGAACCCTCTTATAACAGTTTTTTAACAAGTTATATGAAGAGTAATGCAAAGTCCTTAAAGTGCAATTGCCTGAAATAAGAAATGAAAATAACTACAGTTTATGTTTATTAAAGGCTAACAACCTGAAAGGTAGGCAGATGAGAAAACTGAGGCACAGAAAGATGAAGTAACTCACCCAAGGCCACACACCTGGAATCAATGGGACCCAAAACCAGGTCCAAGTCTTTCCATATGTCATGCTACTTTTCTTCTATGGACTGAATTGTGTCTGCACCAAATTTGTATGTTGAAGCCTTAATCCCCAATATGACTATATTTGGAGATAGGGCTTTTAAGGAGATAAGTAAGGAAAAATAAGGTCACGAGGGTGGGGCCCTAATCCAATAGGACTGGATTACTTATGAGAAGAGGAAGAGACACCAGAGCTTGCTCTCTCTCTCTGCACACACACACAAGGAAAACCACGTGAAGACCCAGTGAGAAGGCAGCTATCTATAAGCCAGGAAGACAGGCCTCACCAGAAACAAACCCTGATGGCACCTTGATCTTGGACTTTCAGCCTCCAGAACTGTGAGAAAATAAATTTATGTCTAAACCACCCAGTTTGTGGTATTTTACTACAGCAGCCCTAGCAGACTAATACACTCCCTGTAAAAGAAGACATGAATCCTTCCTTGCATTAACAATGGGGAAACAGTGTTTTTACATAGTTTAGAACTCTTTTCTCTGCCTTATTCCCAAGTTCTCCACCTGCACGCATGTGCACACGCACACACACCTTTCAATCAGTAGTTGACATTTAGTTAACTATGCAAATGTATTCCAGTGGCTAACTGTGGATTATGTCACTAAACCCAGAGGAGCTTCATACTTACACAGTACAGGCTCATTTCTTTTAGGAAGAAAAGAGAAGGACAAGAAGAGTCTGGGATGTACTGAAGAGCTCCCATAAGCCATTTAAAAATACTTAACTAATGTTCATTTAGAAATCTCTTATTTTAAGTTTCACACACATCATCAGTTTTTCAGCTAACTGCCTATGGCAACATTAATGCTTTAATAAACTAGGAAATAACTGATTTAATGTGTAGTATCATGTAGGTTATTGCCATTATAAACCATACTTAACAGTTCAGAAAATCAATAATATATTAAACTAAGGTTAGTGCTTCTGGGAGAGTTCCTTGGCAAACAGTTGTTTTCTGACAGATTATGACTCAGTCTGCTGCTTCTTGGAAGGTAGCACATGTTCTGCTGCCTTAGTAACTGTTAAGGGTTTGTGTCTATGGAAAAATCACATACACACACAAACCCAGACACCAGTGAACCATGGAAGCACATCTCAAGTTCCATCAGTGGAGCTGCTCTTTTCTAGATCTGAAGACGGGGGAGGAGACAGGGAAGGGGGGCGGCTAAAATCCAGACCTCATGCTTGTCTCCTTTGCTGTCTCCACACACAAACCCATTTACTGGGGTGGGGTAATTAAAGGGAAAGCAGGGAGTAGGGTGACACATTTGGCAGTGTTCTTTAAATGTGAGTTTGCTGCCCCCAGCTGTCAGGGGTCATGCTACTCTGGTTAAAGAACTCTCCATGCTATGGCTATTTACTTAACGTCGCTGCTTCTAAACATTGTCTTGAAGCTGCCAGATAGAGAGAGAAACGCAGATTCACGGGAGACTTAGTGACAGTGGTTCCCAGGGCAAGATCGTCTGTGTTCTGTCAGAATATATTCCCCTACCTGAGCTTCTGGAGAGTCAGCTTAGAGAATAACTGGGAAGTATCTGTGAGGACAATAAATAGATGGCATCATGCTGACTAATCATCCTGGAAAGAATGAGTTCATAACCTATATATAAATGTGTGCTATTTTCATTGCAATCCCCATTGCCACACTCCAAGGCCCTTCATTAAGCATACCTGTATAGGTTTTATGCTTTATACATAAAATCTCATTTTATGTTTACTTTTCCCTCTTCCCTACTACGTGTTCTACAGAGAAAAGTTATTATTGGGTTGGCCAAAAAGTTCGTTTGGGTTTTCCGTAACATCGTAACGGAAAACCCTAACGAACTTATTGGCCAACCCAATAACATGAATGCATATCTTATTGATGCAGCACGGAGCAAAGCTCCAGTACATTATTTGTAAAAGGATAAAAGAGATACAGTGTAATGTAGAATGAAAACCATTCAACTGGGAGGCAGGAAACCTGTGTTCCTCTTCTGAGCTTGTGATTAAACTACTGGGTGACCACGAGGAAATGACAACATCCCAGGACGTCAGGTTTCTCATATGTACCAGGGAACTGGCCGGGATCTTATCTAGGTCCCTTCTAGTGCAACATTATTCCAGTGATTACTTCAGTTTCTACGTGCTAGTCACTACTCGGCACATTTTCCCCTCCCTTTGATCTTCACAACACCCTTGCGAGGTAGGTGTCATCATCCCATTTCATGACTGGAGATCCAGAGCCTGGAGAGAATAAGCAAAGTGCCAGAGACACAGCCTGCAAGTGGCTTGGCCAGAACTCTGTGTTGTAATGACTACACTGCACTCTTCACATGGACCAAAATGCTATGAATAGACAAAGCTACTTTTTGTCATCAAAGCTCTTCCTCAAGGATCTTGGATTTAGGAGCTAATACCTGAGAGGTGGGCAGATTATATCAATATATTGAGGTGTTTGAGTACTAGCTGATTATCAGCCACTTCCCTGAGCTTCCAGACGTCCTCTTTGTCACTGCCCTAGACATCCCCCCTCACTACCATATGATCCATTCAGCAACTAAAGTGGCACACCTGGAACTGCCTTCCAGGACCCTCTTCAGCATTAGGACCTGTCTCCATTCTGCTTGGACACTACACTGTAATACCGGTTGTGAAGAACTTTAAAAAGTATCCCTGAAATTACTATCATAGCCATCCTCCCTTCCTTTTACCTGCAGGCCGAGACAGAATGAAGTGACTTCTGCCCCAAGACATTTTTCAAAGCTGCTAGTTGAGGGTGAATGTTGACTTAGAGTTAAGGTTAGCTTGGCTGAGTTTTTCCACATCTGCTTCTCAAGTTCTTTGGCTGAGTTCTGTCCCCTATTACTAAGATCCTGTTTGGGGATCTGGTTCCAGATTACCCCTACCTACCTCTGAGCTCCTAATAGGAGACTGTCTTCAGTTTGTCCTCTCTTATGTCTGGCCTTATCTTCAGTACATGCCTGATATTTCCTCCTCTTCTGATTACCAGGTTTCTAGATCTATTTCTTGCTTTTATTTGCCTTATAGCCTTACCTAACATATCCTCTGATCTTCAGTAGAATTCACTCCCTCTCTGGTGGATTTGGCTGGTTTGAGGTCCTCAACTTCTGTTCTACCTGTGGCTATAGGCCACTGGGGAGTTGTTACCCATAGAAGAATTTGTCCATGTGAGAGACTTTCCTTCTGCATGCAGTGTTTTCCCAGTCTTACTAATGTTATATCTACCCCTCCACCTGAGAAGGAAAGAAAGTCTTTCTTTGCTGCTATTAAAAAAAAAAATCCAATCTCTATCACTCTCCATCATACCCTATATTTTACTTATTTATCTTGTTTATTTATTTTATTTTACTTTTATTATTTTATTTTATTTTTGGCCATGAGGCACGCAGGATCTCAGTTTCCCGACCAGGGATCGAACTCATGCCCCCTGCAGTGGAAGCTCAGAGTCTTAACCACTGGACTGCCAGGGAAGTCCCTATCTTGTTTATTTTCTATCTGCATAGAAGGTAAGCTTTATTATGTTAGGATTTTGTTTTTGGTTTTGTTCATTGATGTATCTCAAGCACTTGAAACAAGGTCTACCGTAAGTAGGTCCTTGGAAAACATTTGTTAAATGAATGGGTGAATGAATGAATTCACCCGTGTCTTGTTGTCTTTAACAACTGAATTACAAAAGTTATCTCCTCATAGTTTTAAAACGAACTAAGAAGAAATAAATCATTGTACCAAAGTAGACAATAATTTGGCAATAAAGTTATGCCCTAGAATAGACAGCACTGTGCTTGGTCAGAAGAGTGGTGGAGAACCGGTCTGTTTGGGTAGATAAATTGTGTGAGCTGAGTCAGAGCAGGGGCTAAAGGCCAGAGTAGCAATTGTCCTAATTACTCAGCCAGCAAACCTCACAGAATTGGCCTGTAAATAACATACTCATCAGCTCCACAGACCTCTCTGCACAGATGGTTTCATTTGAGTTTGAGCTCTCATGCCCCTTTCTAGGAGGTTTATGTGGATGGTTTTTGGCATGCCTGCCTGCTACGTGAAGCCCCTTTACCTTCAGGAAGATGTTCACCACACAGGCAATGGCAGACACAGTTCACATTAGTTCTGCCCACTGCCATGTCAGATGCTCATTGCTATGAAGACAGTTTCATAGAAAAAATTTTACTTTGTATTTCTAGAATTGGCTTTGAATTATTATCATTGTATTGATTATCTTAAACTACAACAGAAATTCTCAAAGTAAATAGGCTTAAGTAAAACGCAGGTGTATGCTACCAGCCAAACTCATCAAAACCAATAACAAGCATTTACCATGATTATTTCTGATATAAAGAAGCATTGGTACAATATTGTGAAAACCTGCATTTGTAAATACTTTCTTTCCAGGATGCTGATCAATACCAATCAGCCCTGCCTCTCCTTCAGGAAACTGCTTCCCTCATAGCCTTTGCTTCTTTGATAGGCAGGTTTTATAACCTAAACTCATGTCCAGGCCATGGTGAGGCTGTCAGGAGAGGGCATCTGACTGAAGACTCATTAATCCATGGACAGCCCTGTAGCTATGTGGTTTGATAGGACAGTTATGCCAACCTGATTTTCTTTCTCAAGAATTTGAACACAGAGAGTCAGAAAATAATTTATCAATCAGAACTGGAGGCAGAAACTGAAGGGGTGAAGTGAGAATGTATAAAGCTAACATTTACCGAGTCCCTACTATGTGCCTGAGACTATCTAGCACATTACATGGGCTATCTTTTAAATCCCTGTAATAGCTCTATGACCCAGGCACTAGTCTTAATTTGCAGGCCCAGGGAAGGTAAATTACTTGATTGTGCAGTAACTCGTGGGGGCACGATTGAAGCTGAGGTCCATGTGATTCCAGAGCCTCTTCCCTGTTGTATTTTTTTAAATTTATTTAATTTATTTATTTTTTGGCTGCGTTGGGTCTTCGTTGCTGCGTGTGGGCTTTCTCTAGTTGCGGTGAGGGGGGCTATACTTTGTTGCGGTGCGCGGCCTTTTCATCGCTGTGGCTTCTCTTGCTGTGGAGCACGGGCTCTAGGGGCACAGGCTTCAGTAGTTGTGGCACACGGGCTTAGTCGCTCTGTGGCATGTGGGATCTTCCCAGACCAGGGATCGAACCCGTGTCCCCTGCATTGCCAGGCGGATTCTTTATTTTTTTTTTTTACATCTTTATTGGAGTATAATTGCTTTACAATGGTGTGTTAGTTTCTGCTTTGTAACAAAGTGAATCAGTTATACATATACATATATCCCCATATCTCTCCCCTCTTGCGTCTCCCTCCCACCCTCCCTATCCCACCCCTCTAGGTGGTCACAAAGCAGCGAGCTGATCTTCCTCTGCTATGCGGCTGCTTCCCACTAGCTATCTATTTTACATTTAGTAGTGTATATATGTCCATGCCACTCTCTCACTTCGTCCCAGCTTACCCTTCCCCCTTCCCGTGTCCTCAAGTCCATTCTCTACGTCTGGCAGGTGGATTCCTAACCACTGCACTGCCAGGGAAGTCTCCCAGAGCCTCTTCTCTTAATCACTGCATGACACTGACTACAGAGGAGAGTGAATTTTATAAAGGTCATGTTAAACTTAAGAGGGAAGAAAACCCATGAGCAAATAGAGAATACCAGTTGTTTGAGAATATAGAAATGGAATGGTCCGAAGAGAACCAAGAGTAGCTTGTGGAAAAACACGTTCCCCAGGAGAAAAGAGGGAGAGCCTGGACTTAAGAATTACCTTGAGTTAGCACGGCATTCTGCTATATATTGCCTGAGAATTTCTCTGTCCTTTGCCAGAAAAAGAATGTCTTAAAAAGCTGTCTGTACTAATTAATACCATAAAAGTCTATTTTGGAGGGAGAACAAATGTAATCATAACAAGTGTGCTGCAAGAGTCCACTTTCCTCCTGTGTCTATGCTCAGTTGCCAGCCTCTCTCTCTCAGGAAGACCGGCATGGAGGTAGACCCCAGGGAGCCAGGGCCAAGAGACCTGAAGCTCATTTCTTGTTGGGATGTCTCCTCGCTGGATGCGTTCTTGACAATGAGCAATACTGTAGCCCCAATAAAGCCAGTTTCTCTTTCCTTTTATGCCAGAGGACTTCCTTCAGTGCCTCATTCTGATGACCCAAGCACTTCCTAGAAAAACTAGTCTTTGAGTTAATCCTGAGGCTACAGAAAAGCACAGGTCTGCACATAAGGAGGCCTGTACTCCCTGACCTAGCAAGGGAAGTGAACCACTTATGCACATATGCCGTGCACTTCCCAGTGCTCCTGGGGGTCACGGTACTGAGGATGTGTGCTTCCTCACAGTATGGTATCCAGGCAGGTCTCCTTTGTAATGACCGCCGCTGGACCCCAGGATCTGAGGAACCCAGGAACTTCTTAGCTGAACTCCTGGCACCCATGAACATGAGACCCTTCTGTACTCATGGAATAAGATTCTCATCTCCTACACTGGAGTTGTCCCTAGGAATTTGTTTTCTTCATCTTTGGATCCCTCCACTTTGTTCTTTGCCTTCACTTTGTTCTTTTGACAAGCCTTGGTGAAGTTTTAAACCAATCATCTGGAGTACCTTAGAATCCTGTTCCTTTGAAAACTGTAAATGAGGAAATGTTCTATAAAGGAAAGACCAGATTGACCTGGTCAATCACTGAAAAGATCTTTTCCATTTTACAGGTCCCAGTAACCTCACATCAATTAAATGGCAATGCACTTAATTTTCAGGATGTGCTATGCTAAATTAGGTATCTAAATGTCAGATGAAACCTGGGCTTTCTGGAATTTCCTAAGATGCAACCTGGGCGTGTATGTATCTGGGGAAGATATGCATGTCGGCTTTTTATAGAAAAGGACAAAACTGCAAAGTTTTCCTTCATTATTTAGATTATAAATGGGTTAACACAACTTCACTGTCCAATCCATCAGAAGGCATTAGTTTTAAGGTAATGAATACTTATGAGACTACAGGACACAGTTAAATTTTAAAATATATAAGTAAAATCTATTTTTGTGAGTTGAAAGAGTAGCAAATTTGTATGCTGTGTTCATTATCTATCATGAGTATATATTCCTTCTATTTCATTTTATTTATTTATATTTAATTTTTGGCTGCATTGGGTCTTTGTTGCTGCACACAGTTTTTCTCTAGTTGTGGCCAGCGGGGGCTACTCTTCGTTGAGGTGTGCGGGCTTCTCACTGCAGTAGCTTCTCTTGTTGTGGAGCACGGGCTCTAGGTGCAGGCTTCAGTAGTTGCAGCATGTGGGCTCAGCAGTTGCGGCATGCCCTAGGGCACACGGGCTTCAGTCGTTGTGGTACACGGGCTCTGTAGTTGTGGCTTGCAGGCTCTAGAGTGCAGGCTCAGTAGTTGTGGTGCACGGGCTTAGTTGCTCCGCAGCATGTGGGATCTTCCCGGACCAGGGCTCCAACCCATGTTCCCTGCATTGGCAGATGGATTCTTAACCACTGCGCCACCAGGGAAGTCCCTTTCATTTTTTTTTAACTCAGGTTTATTGAGGTATGATTTAAATACAATAGAATTCATCATTTTCAAGTGTACAGTTTGATGAATTTTGACAAATGTAAAAAGTCATGTACCACCACCATAATCATAATATAGAACATTTCCCAAAAGTTCTTTCATGCCCCTTTGTAGCCAATCCCCTCCCTCATTCCTTAGCACTGATCTGATTTCTGTTCCTATAGTTTTGCCATTTCCAGGATGATGTTCCATAATAGAATCATACAGTATGTTAGTTTCCTGTGCCTGGCTTTCTTCACTTAGCATGAGGCATCTGAGATTCTTTCATATTTTTGCCTGTACCAGTAGCTTGCTCCTTTTAAATGTTGAGTAGTAGTCCATTGTCTGATCTATCATAATGAGTTTATTCGTTCACCAGTGGAAAGATACTTAAGTTATTTTCATTTGGGGCTGTTATGAACGAAGCGGCCATGAACATTCATGTATAAGTCTTTGGGTGATGATGTTTTCACTTATCTTGGGAAAATACATAAAAGTGGCTATTCATTTTATTTTCAAATGAATATACACACAAAATAATATAAGGAAAATTGAAATTATATGTATGAAAGAAGCTATAATATTCACTACATAAATTTCATTCTTGCAAATGATACAAATCTCGTTAGCTGGAAAACCCTAGTTAAAGAGTTCCTAACTGCTAGAACCAGAGTCTTCCATTACTCTCCCACTAACTAGGTATGGGATTAGGTAAGATTCTCAAATCCTCTGGACTCTGGAATTTTCTGGGCTTGGTAGATAAGAACACAGGATTTGGAATTAGTCAAAACTGACTTCAGGGACTTCCCTGGTGGCACAGTAGTTAAAAATCCACCTGCTAATGCAGGACACATGGGTTTGATCCCTGGTCTCGAAGATTCCACAGGCTGGGAGCAGCTAAGCCCATGCGCCACAACTACTGAGCTTGCACACCACAACTACTGAAGCCTGCATGTTCTAGGGCCCACGTGACACAACTACTGAGCCTGTGTGCTGCAACTACTGAAGCCCGCCCGCCTAGAGCCTGTGCTCTGCAACAAGAGGAACCACTGCAATAAGAAGCTGCACACCACAACAAAGAGTAGCCCCTGCTCACCACAACTAGAGAAAGTCCGCGCCCAGCAATGAAGATCCAATGCAGCTAAAAAAAAAAAAAAAAAAGAAAAAAAAAACAACCAAAAAAACGCACTGACTTCACATATAGATTTCACCAGTTTTCATTTCTGTGAGTTGAGGAAAGTTTAACTCTTGAGCTCAGTTTTCGCTATGCAAAAGAGAGATAATAAGAGTTTCCCTGAGACTTTCATGAGAAAATATTTATAAAGCAAGTAAGATCATTCCTATTGTATAGTAAGGATTCAATAAATGGTGACAATTGTTATTACTAATAGTTCTGTAATTTTTCCCTCCCTCTTTTTCTTCCTTCCTTCCTTGCATATTTTGTTTTTCTATGTGCTACATCTGGTATTACAGTTAAACACACATTCCTTCAAAGAACTGGAGGGCTTCCCTGGTGGCGCAGTGGTTGAGAGTCCGCCTGCCGATGCAGGGGACACAGGTTCGTGCCCCGGTCCGGGAAGATCCCACATGCCGCAGAGCGGCTGGGCCCGTTGAGCCATGGCCGCTGAGCCTGCACGTCCGGAGCCTGTGCTCCACAACGGGAGAGGCCACAACAGTGAGAGGCCCGCGTACCGCAAAAAAAAAAAAAAAAAAAAAGAACTGGAATTCTCACTGGGAAGACACATTCATAAACAGAATCATGGTGTCACTTTCCAGTGCAGTAACAGACTTGTGTATGGGAGGGCACTTATCACAAGGCAAGCTGAGGAGAGATGCAGCCAGAGTCCAAATAGCCCTTTTCAGAGTTTTATTGTCAATGAAAAGAGTAGAGGTGGCACACAGCGGGTGTAGGCAACAGCGTTTCCTGACTTGAAAGCCTCCAGGGCAAGCCCTTTAGGAAGTGCTTCTCCAGATCTGGTGATTGCAACTTAGACCCTGAGGTCAGATATATTCTAATGGTGTCAAGCTCCTGGGAAGGATTCGTCCAGGTGGGGGGCCACTAAGGTCCCTGACCTAGCCCTTCTAAAAATGACAAAAGGTTACCATATGGTCAGCTGGCAAATGACCAAATGGTCTGGGATAGGCTTCCTCTAACAGCCTGTAAAATTCACTTGCTCTTTGTCGCTCCAAAGGCAAATGTTTCCCTAACTTATAACCTGTGGCCTTTATTCCAATAACTAGCGCCCGGGCCCGACTTGAGAGAGCTCATTGACACATACCAGCAACACAGGTTAAACGAAGACTGACTTCCCTAAAAGCCCACCTCTGAACTAAATTGGTCCACTTCCTTATTCGAGTCAGAATCAGTGTTGCAGTTTGGTGGCCTTTTAATAAAAGTAAATTGCTTTTTGGGGTCTTTTCTAAGTCAGAAGTATGTTGACAGCTTTCTTCCAAACATGCTGACATTGCTGCAGCTTTATGTAGCTGAAAACACACAGGCTGGCCTGCAGATTTATGTAGATGAAAACATACAGGCTTGTCCCACGGGTCGCGGTGAGCGTCTGTCCAGTTGCTATAGCAGCTGAGCATATATGGTGCCCCCCTTGGCCTGCAGGCAGGAACTGCAGCGCCTGCTTTCTCTCTAGGAGCTGCCTGGCAGAGCCCTCTCTGCAGAGTGGTGCCCGGTGTTTTGGGGGCAGGTACTTGAGGGAAAGGACTTTGTCTTCCACGTAAAACTCTGTTTCCTGAGAGCACCTTGCAGATGATTCTGCATCCACTCGCGCCCAGTGAACTGGCAGAATTTCCTCAGGGTAAATAGGGGATAAGGAGTCGGCTGCCTCTGCAGCCTGTATTTCGTCTTGAGGCTCTAGAGGGGGAACTGAACTTCATTGATTCTGGGGCTTCCTTCTCTACCGCACAGACTGTTTCTCTAAGTTGCTTCAGGGTCCTCAGCTCAGATGGAAAGCGATGCCTGAGTGCTGGGGACTGTACAGTGTTACTGGTTTGAGGGACCCGGGCATCCCTATCAGGCTGTGGAAGCCACACACTCTTCGTGAGGCACAGTTTCCAAGATCTCGCTGGCTGCTTTTGTGTGAAGTCCAGCTCAGGGGAAGATCCTCTGTTTTCTTTCTCTTAGAGCTGACTCCGCCAGTTCTGAGTCAAGTGATTCCCTGAAATATGATTTAGTAACTCCTCATTTTTCTGCGGGGGCCCTTTTACTGGAGGGCTGTCAAAATTCTGCTGGAAATGACGTAATCCATCCAACATTGGTAACTCAGGCAAGGCTGTAGCTATGCTCTGGAATTCAACAGTCAGAAAGACTCTGTCCCTGCGCGTTATATAGGCCCTCTCTGAGTCTTCTGAGACAACCTCATCCTCAGTCTGTTATACGAAGGAAACTTAAATACTACAGACTGTGGTCGCGATGTATAAATCAAGCTGAAAACAGACATTGAAGCCAACGTTCTGGTGAGACTCTAAGCCACTTTCAGTTTATTTACTTTTCATCAAGCCCCTTCATTCGAGCCCTATGAGGAAAGTTGAGAAGTATTAATGACAGGTGAAGACAGCAGCATCTTTTTCACATTTCCTTTCATGTCAAAACAGACACCATATCTCAGAGGTAAGGATTCTCATCTTTAATTGATGGTTCTCATTAATGGTGCTGTAGATCTATCACTTTCTACAAAGCATTCCAGTATGCATTATCTCACTTGATCTTCACAACAACATTAGGAGCAATAAAGTCTATGGGAATTTAATTTTCTACGGTGGTTTCAGTTCCAGGGAAGTCTTCAAAAACAAGGTGGACTTTGAGTTGACCTTTGTGGGAGGAGGCATGAAATCTGCATGAGCGCTTTTCCATGGAAGATTGCATTTCTCTGCATCTAAGGGGTGTAGCCTGCAGGACAGTGCTGTTGACCCCGATGCAGGTGCACAGACCATGCCTCGCTCTTCCTGCCTTTTCATCCTTTCTCATTACGGATGTTCCATGGCTTTAACTCTTACTACTATAACCCCTGCCCCCTGGCCTCTTTCCACATGGGAATATGGTAGAGGGTCGTGTGGGGTAATGCCTAGACTGGGGCTCCAGAGGCAAATTCTAACCCTAAGTTAACAATAGCTCTATGATGTTTGACTAATTTCATGTGTTAAAAAACAAGGAAAGTGGTTGACACGATGAACTCTTAGGTGGCTTCTTTATCTGTAGGGCTATTTACAGAGGTGTGGACAGCGTCAGGGAGCCCATGGGGGCTGCTGGGGCACCCAGGGACCTGCAGCAACAGAAGCCTTTACCACACCTGAAGGGGAAAGGTGTTTGACAGCAGGAGCCTTTCAGCAGGGTCCCTGGGCAGGGGCTGTAGCTGTGGAGGAGTACTGTCACTGCCATAACTGCACAAGCCAGGAAGAGGTGAAAGAAATAAACTCTGTGATCTTGCTCTCTTTCTGCCCTCCAAGGTTCTGCTGACGCCTCCCACTGGCCAAACCCAACAGGAGCCAGAGTGCTGGGGAGCCCAGGTGATGCACACTGCAGGGCACAGCCTCCTGGGGCACAGAGAAGAGCAGAGAACGGCTTTCAGTAGATCTAGGGGCAGACGGCACTTACCCCCCAGAGACCTCAAACCATGACTTGGTTGTTCTTTGTGCAGAGTGACAGGTTCTAGCTGCCATTTATATGTTTGATTGTTTATTCATTTAAACAGCTGTTATTTCTATCTCTACTTGCAAAATGCCCTCTCGTAAATCCACCAGTAGGAGTATCCATTTCGCAAATCAGCCAGTTTCTCTACAATAACTGAAAAACATTGATTTTTTTAACATCTTTATTGCAGTATAATTGATTTACAATGTGTGTTAGTTTCTGCTTTATAACAAAGTGAATCAGTTATACATGTGCCTATGTTCCCATATCTCCTCCCTCTTGCGTCTCCCTCCCATCTTCCCTAATCCACCCCTCCAGGTGGTCACAAAGCACTGAGCTGATCTCCCTGTGCTATGCACCTGCTTCCCACTAGCTATCTATTTTACATTTGGTAGTGTATATATGTCCTTTCCACTCTCTCACTTCGTCCCAGCTTCCCCTTCCCCTTCCCCGTGTCCTCAAGTCCATTCTCTACGTCTGTGTCTTTATTCCTGTCCTGCCCCTAGGTTCTTCAGAATGATTTTTTTTTTAGATTCCATATATATCTGTTAGCATACGGTATTTTGTTTTTCTCTTTCTGACTTAACTTCACTCTGTATAACACACTCTAGGTCCATCCACCTCACTACAAATAACTCAATTTAGTTTCTTTTTATAGCTAAGTAATATTCTACTGTATATATATGCCATATCTTCTTTATCCATTCATCTCTTGATGGGCGAAAAACATTGATTTTTATTTGGTGACTGGTTGAAACTTACAAACACTGGTTTAGAAACTAGTACTATATTTTCTTGTAGAGAATAAAATTTTATCAGTGACATAGATTTGGTAGTCCTCTTAAAGTAGGTGATACCAGAGTAATTACACCTTGGGTAACACATGTTTAATGCTGATAAACTTATAATGGGGATACATTGAAGTGTTTGGAACTTTATAACTAGCATTATTTTATACAAATGAAAGCATGAGGAGTAGAAATCCCAGATTTTATTCTTTGTAGGAGTCAATATATTTTTATACATTGGTGCGTGCGTGTGTGTGTGTGTGTGTATCTGTCTCCTGACTAATGGCTCTTTTTATCCTTCCAAACAATAGACAAAACATAATCAAATGCTTATGAAGCAAAATACCATGTTATACAATCTGATAGATTTTATTTGTTTGTATTGGGTCTAATGGAAGCTGCTTGAACAGTGCGCTGGAGGATTTTCTATATCTAATTTATGCCACCACTCACCCTGATTTTCTAATTTGTTACTACCCCAATAATCTGTTGCTATGCCCAGCTTTCTAAAACTCTAAGCAGGGTGCAGAAGGGTACAATGAGTCTGAAATGCCACATCAGATCTAACTTTAGGACTGATGTTAAATAAGCCTGAGAGTAAATATGAAGTGAGGAAAGGCTCTTACCTTCAAACTCCAGGTTTTAGGATCTGGGCCCTTTAATTTCACTCCATCAATTTCTGAAATACGCTCTAACACAGTGCATTTTAATCAAGCATCAAGATGCATTGTGTCTTTAGCTTGTGCTTTCAAATATTTAACAAATAATATTAGGTGGCTCCTGAGGGATCTGCATGGTCTAACAGGACGAGTGGTTCTATCTGTAGTGGGAGATGAGGACACAACTGACGATTAGATTTTCACATGGTTCCCCCCAAACAATGTCATGCTGTGAAAAGCGGCACAGCTGGCAAACTGAAGGGCGGGGGAATCAATACAAGCACACAGTCCATAAACGCGAATTTGGGGAAGCCAAGAAAAACAAAGGACACGTCGACGCAGACACAATCTCCCGTGAGGAGTGAGAACAGGAGACCTGAGGCTGATATATCCAGCCCCATTCTCCACCGTGTCTGCCTCGAGATGCTATGATTTCAGACCTTGTGCAAGAGGCACGTGGGGGAGTCCAGGGTGTTCATATCCCTGAATAATGAGTCAGTGAGAACAGGGGAGGGAAAAAGGTGGACACTCCCCACACAAGTCCTGAGTGCTCACTATGCAGTGGGCTGCTGAGATATGATTTCATCCCACGTGAGTCAGGGTCGTAAGCAGTGGCGTACGAGGTATCATCTGGGTGATTCTAGGTCACATACCCCCATTCCCAAATACCTTCAAACAGAAACTGCCCCCCACTCCCACCACTCATCACCCCTCCCCGCTACCTCTATGAAGTCCCATATTATCGCCTCCCTTAGGGAAGAGCACCTGAAGGTCCCTATTCACAGGGAAAGGTGTTAGCCACATGGGGTCACAGATTAGCAACCTTTCAAACCTGGGGCGTAAATGATTTCATTTATCGGCGGCTTGGAGGGAAGAGGACAGAAGGCAGGCGTGCCGCAGTCGGATGGGGAAGCAGGATATTTCACCTCAGCCTCGGGGCAGCTGGGAGAATAAGGCACTCGACTCTCAGGGGAGGGTGGGATGTAGAGGTAAAGGGCTGAGAGGAGCTTTGACAGGATGAGTCCCCGAAACTCAACTGGGCGCAGCTCTCCCATGGGGGAGTAACCCCCAGGGAGACAGCCCAGCAACAGGGTGTCTCTGGAGCAGAGCCAGGGCGAGGCACACATGCCAGCTTCCACCTCATCTCGGAGTCAGTCACCTGTCAGGGGTCCTTAGCCCTGCGCTGCTTAATGTCCTTTGATTCCGCTTCACTCCTTCACTCGTGTGCTTTTGTGATGAGAGTCTTCCCTCTCCTTTCAGGAGATATTTGGCGATAAACAAACAGGAGGTCTGTGAGGGTCCCCCAAGCTCACGTGCTTCAGTGTCATTGTCTATGGCTTGTGTCGAACGACCACGTGGGGCTTGAGCAACCCGCCCCTGAACTGGCCTGTGCTTCTCTAGGATTTGACTGTCAAGCAAAGTCAGGAGGCAAAGCAGAAGCAGAGAGAATTGTCCTTACCTGGGGTGGGGGGGGAGAGGGGGAGAGAGAGAGAGAGAGAGAGAGAGAGAGAGAGAGAGAGAGGGAGAGAGGGAGAGAGAGAGAGAGAGAGAGAGTGTGTGTGTGTGTGTGTGTGAATGGAAAAGTAAGATCTTTGAACTTCATGTATATAACTAGACAGCCTCTTTTCAGGTTAAGATTTGCCATATAACTCTTTTGGGGGCCCTTTTTTGGTAGCGCAAAAAAGTACTGTAATGTCAATACCATAGTTTTAAAAATTGTAACCTATTAAAATTAACAGATAATAATGAGGTAATTATTTCACTGAAGTCACTAAGTGTTGGAATTTTGCTCTATACATCCCTGTCATGGTCTTACGAAATGCAGAGCTGTAGAATTTGTTGCGTTGGTATCGGTAATCTTTTTATTTACAACTTTGATTTCTAAATGTTAACCTTCACCTGATTTTAAATGTAATTTATTTTTCTGCTTATTTATATGTGTAATTCTTGAGGTAACTTACTATAAATCAAAAGTTACAAATTTCTAATTTAGTGTCTGGATTTACAGATCCCTGACTCTTCATTAACTTCTTGATTTATAAACAATGGATGGAAAGTCCCAGCTGTTAGATGCAAAAACTCGTGCAGGATTTATGCACTCTAAGAGCCCTGCTATAAATCATTGTCTCATTTACAAATATTCCCATTAGTTAGTGCTTTGGCTGTCTGATTTGAAACACCTTCTCTTTTTACTATTTAATTCTGATTTATCTTTTTAATATACAGCTCATTCTGATAATTTGTTACCATCAAGTGCTGATTTATAAGGGCACTGTAATAAATTTTATAACGTAAATTTTAAAGGCTTTCAATTAGGTACACCAGACTTTTGAAAGCTTTATGGCTGAAAAACAATTCTCAGAAGCATAAAGTAAATTTTACGTCCTACAAAACAAAACACGGAGTGCTGGCCATAGGAATGTTTGTCTTTTCTTTCCATACTGTCTCCCCACCCCCTGCATTAAGACCTTCCTTTTTAAACAAGTGCCTACAGTTGTTGGCTGGACCTTCTTCGTAGACTTCCAAGGGCAGAGAAGTATTAGTGTTTGACCTGAACAGATTGATGTGATTATTGTGTACTAAGCCTCTTGTTGAATTTGGGGGGCCCTTCATGGTTTTATCTTGGTTCTCTCTTTCATCTGTGCTTTTCATCTGCTGGGGACACACTGAAGCACAATGGGGCTTAAATCCCTGATTGGGGAGCTCAGGTTTCTTGCTGGGCAGCCTGCTAACGACATACCGGTTGAAGTTATTTATTGTTTCCCTGGCTAAGGGCCGAGAGACTCACGTTTATCAGTTTTATTCTCCTTGCTTACTGGTGACTGAACGACAGCCCACTGTCAAAGAGACTTGCTCCTACAGGGGATTAGGGCAAGACGTGAGGGCATTGAGTAAGAATGAGCATTTTATAATGATCATATTCTGGAAGGCGTTATTCACAATAAAGGAAATGGGTAATTTTCCTCTTAATTCTCTGAAGTCTATCAGATCTGTGTGGTTCACTTTGTTCATTAGGTTCATGTGCTTTTACCTTTGCACTTTTTTCCCTGTCAGGGTGGTATATTAAAGTCACATGGTGACTGTAACTACGAAGGTTTTATCTTACTGAATTGCCAAGAGCTGAAAGCTATTTAAATGGGCAATTAGAGGCACAGATGGGGTTTCCCTGATGGTGCAGTGGTTGAGGGTCCGCCTGCCGATGCAGGGGCCATGGGTTTGTGCCCTGGTCTGGGAAGATCCCACACGCCGCGGAGCGTCTGGGCCTGTGCATCCGGAGCCTATGCTCTGCAACGGGAGAGGCCACAACACTGAGAGGCCCGTGTACCACCAAAAAAAAAAAAAAAAAAAAGGCACAGATGTTCTTTTGGATGAAGTGACAAATAGTAGACAGAAACTGTTACCCTGTACTCTCTACATAGCCCTGAGATTTGTAGGAACCTGAGAAATCATAGGTGACCAATTTGCTGTACAGCAGTTGGGACTGACCATAAAGCATTTTTTTCTCTGAAATATTTTTAACAACAAAATATTTAGAAAAAAAGTAGCCCATATACTTAAAGACCTCTTTGGGGAGTATTCTTGAGCACTGGGGTTGGAGTTGGGCACAGAAAGAAACTAACACAATATTCTGGCAGTTCAATACATGGTCTGTGTCCTCAAGGGCAAGTCAAAGTAGCAAGGAAGGATTCAAATCCGAAGTAGTTAATAGACAACATGAGATTTTTAGGGGAAACTCCGAGGTTTCAGCTAGGTTTCCCTGCTGAGTACTGTATGAGCCACTGTAAGTCAAATCAGTTTTTCAGGGTTCCTCTACCTTAAATATAAAAGACTTAATTAACAAGTATTCATTGAGCACTTATTATGTGGCAGCCATGTCAAAACTATTGGGGAACGGGTCATCATTGAAGCCACAGTACAACTTTACAGAATTAAAATACAGGAGAAGACAACATCTTTATAACTAACAAGGCCAGATATATGCTAGATAAGTTTGAACAAACACTGTATAAGAGGAAGAAAATTCCTCATGGCCCCTTTCAGCTGTGCAGTACTTGTGAGGCAAGAGATAGATGGGCCCCATGTTGAGCAGCTGGAATTTGTCCCCTGAGGACAGACACTTCAAGATAAAGATAATGGCAGAAGCAGAGAGGAGCTGAGCCCTGCCTGGGTAAAAAGATAAGGAGTCTATATATTTCTCATTCTTGAGATCAAGGAGACCTCCCAAACTACACGTGTGTGGAAAGGTTCCTCAGGGGTCAGAAAAGGGAGAGGGTGCTAGTCCACAATATATTCTGCCAATCTCCTAGAGACGCACACGCTGGAATCCATCTTGGCTAAAAGATGCGCACACACATCCGGGAGGGCTGTGAGTCAGACCAGGTATGGACACAGAGCCAGACAAAGCAAGATGATTGGCCAGAGGCAACCTGGAAGAACTGCCCCCATATAAATGATTTAAACTACCCCAAAAGCGTGCGACTCCCTCTGAGCTCGCCCATGTATCTTTCCGCATGTACTTTGCTCCTAATAAATGTTCTATCTGCTTTACAAATTTCCATCTCTTTGCTGAAATTTTTTCTCCAAAGGAGACAAGAACCAGGGCCCTGCTTCTAGCCACTAGAACCTGGTGGCCTAGTGATTAGGATCTGGCACTCTTACCACTGCAGCCCAGGTTTGATTCCCAGTCAGGGAGTTGAGATCCCATTTCAAGCTGCCACAAACTGCAGCCACCCCAGATCACTAGTGGTTCTAAGTGTTGCTTGCAGATGCTGGAAGGGGCCACACAAACTTTATTCTCAAAGAATTCAAGTTTTGTCCTGGATGATGGCTCTCTGAAGGATCATTTTAAGGGCTTGCTTTTGTTTTGCCCTCCATGGAATGTTCTCACAGCTAGACTGGCCTCCTAGTAGGCATTGATCAAAATTATTTAATATACAAATATACTAGCCCTGGCCACCTGAGGCAAGAGATATAACAGATTAGAAAATACTTTGAGATTAAAAATGAAACCCACCATACCAAAACTTATGGGATACATTGAAAGTAAGGCTCAGAGTGAAATGTACAGCTGTAAATGTCTACATTAAAAAAAGAAAAAAAAAGAATAAACATCTCAAAACAATAATGTAACTTGCCACCTTAAGAAACTAGAAAAAGAAGGACCAAACTAAACCCAAAGGAAGCATAAGGAGGGGTGACAAAAATTATGGTGGAGATAAATGAAATAGGGAATAGAAAATAATAGAGAAAATCAACAAAGCCAAAAGTTTGTTCTTTTGAACATATCGAAAAAAAAAAAAGCTAGACAAATTAAAACAAGACAGAAAACCTGTATTTCTAATATCAGGAATTAAAGTAGGATATTACTCCTGACCTTACAGGAATAAAAAGTATTATAAAAGAATATTATGAGCTATTATATGCCAACAAATTATATAACCTGAATGGAAAGGACAAATTCCTATAAATAGAAACTACAAGCCTGACTTACGAAGAAACAGAAAATCTGAACAGACCCATAACAAGTGAAGAGATTTAACGTGAAGATTATAAGGTTTACAATGATAAGAAAAACCCAGTACCATACAGCTTTACTGGTGAATTCTACTAGATATTTAAGACTTAAAACCAACTGTTCTCAAACTCTTCCAAAAAACAGAAGAGAAGGGAACACTTCCTAACTTATTCTATAAAGCCAGTATTACTTGATACCAAACAGATAAAGACGTCACAAGAAAACTACAGAAAAATATCCCTTATGTCTACAGATGTAAAAACACTCAACAAAATACTAGCAAACTGAATCCAGCAACATAGTAAAAGAATTATACACCTTGTTCAAATGCGATTTATCCCAGAAGTGCAAGAGCAGTTCTATGAAAATCAATCAATATTATACATTGCATTAATAGAAGGAAGGAGAAATCCCCACATGATTATCTCAATGAATGCAGAAAAGCATTTAACAAAATCCACCACTGTTTAATGATAAAAACACTCCACAAACAAGGAATAGAAGGGAACTTCCTCAACCTGACAAACTGTATTTGAAAAATCCACAGCTCACATCACACTTATGAAAGTGCCCCTAAAATCAGGAACAAGAAAAAGATGTCTTCTGTTGCCACTTCAATTTAACACTGTACTAGAAGCTCTATTCAAGGTGATTAGGAAAGAATAAGAAATAAATGCATCCAGATTTGAAAGGAAGAAGTAAAACTTTATGTATTCACAGATGACATAATCCACAAAAACTATTACAGCTAATAAATAAGTTCAGCATAGTTGTAGGATTCAAGATCAATATACAAATATCAGCTGTATTTCTATATACTTGCAATGAACAACCCAAAAATGAAATTAAGAATTCCATTTTTAAAGGAATCAAGTAAAATAAAATACGTGGTAATAAATTTAACCAAGGAATTGCAGGAATTGTACACTGAAATTTATAAAGCATTGTTGAAAGAAATTAAAGAAGACCTAAATAAATGGAAAAGCATCCTGTGTTCATGTACTGGAAAATTTAATTTTCTTATGATGGCAGTACTCCCCAAATTGACCTACAGATTCAATACAATCACTATCATAATGCCAACTGTGTTTTTTTGCAGAAATGGACAACCTGATCTGAAAATGCATATGGAAATGCTATGGGCATAGAATAGCCAAAACAATCGTGAAGAAGAAAAACAAAGCTGGAGGACTCATACTTTCAGTTCCAAAGCTTACTACAAAACAACTGTAATCAAAACAGTGTGGTACTGGCATAAGGATAGACATATAGATTAATGGAACAGAAGCGGGAATCTAGAAAAAAAATCCTACATCTATGGTTAATTGCTTTTTGACAAAAGTGTCAAGATAATTCATTAAGGAAAGAATAGTCTTTTAAACAAATGGTTCTGGAAATGTTCATTGCAGCTCTATTTAAAATAGCCCGGAGATGGAAACAACCTAAGTGTCCATCATCGGAGGAATGGATAAAGAAGATGTGGCACATATATACAATGGAATATTACTCAGCCATAAAAAGAAACGAAATTGAGCTATTTGTAATGAGGCGGATAGACCTAGAGTCTGTCATACAGAGTGAAGTCAGCAAGAGAAAGACAAATACCGTATGCTAACACATACATATGGAATTTAAGAAAAAATAAATGTCGTGAAGAACCTAGGGGTAAGACAGGAATAAAGACACAGACCTACTAGAGAATGGACTTGAGGATATGGGGAGGGGGAAGGGTAAGCTGTGACAAAGCGAGAGAGAGGCATGGACATATATACACTACCAAATGTAAGGTAGATAGCTAGTGGGAAGCAGCCGCATGGCACAGGGAGATCAGCTCAGTGTTTTGTGACCGCCTGGAGGGGTGGGATAGGGAGGGTGGGAGGGAGGGAGATGCAAGAGGGAAGAGATATGGGAACATATGTATATGCATAACTGATTCACTTTGTTATAAAGCAGAAACTAACACACCATTGAAAAGCAATTATACTCTAATAAAGACGAAAAAAATAATTAATTACTCTTGGCTGTTTTTGGAGAAAATGGGGGTAATTTTAGAAAAATATATATTTCACTGAATATTAAATTCTAGTTTTGTTAATTAAGGTCTGTGTTTACTAAGACTCATAGTTCCTTGTTGTTACATTATACTGTTACAAAATTTAGTTACATTGTCAGAAGGACTCTCTAAGTTTGTTTCAGAAGCCTAACTTCATAATCAATCTTTGGATAAAGATCAGATGCTCCATGATCTACAACCAGCAGATTAACACCAGGCTATGGTCATTAAAATTTAAAGAAACAACCAGACTACACTAAGGATAACCAGCCTAGTAATGCTAGGAAGCTGGGCTGGGTTCCTTGTGGACAATTCCAATATATCATTTCCCTGAAAGATAAGGATTGGTGCAGAACAGACTAAGTCAGATGACCAGGGATATATTGGGCTGCACGTAATAGAAGTTCTTGACTTAAATTCTTACTTATGACCTTAGTAATACTGCTAACTATATTATATTCTACATTGCCTGTTTTACAAAATTGTTGTTTCTTACATTACCAAATGTGTGACTGAGCCTCTAATAAAATGATGATGTATGGTGCCATATGAGATCAATGATTGTAATAGTGTAACTCTAGATATGAGAAGCAGCAGCAAGAGGGAGTATTCTCCTGGACCATAAGAGACTAGTAAGGCAGGGGATCCAAAGACTTTTGGCTACTGTTAACAAGGCCTAGCTTAGTAACAGCACACTGAGTGGCCTGTCAACAAAATCTTCACCAGAACTGGGAATGAGCATTCCTAGCACCATTGGACGAAATGGTCATGAAATGCCCCCCCCAAACCATGGTCAAACTTATGACCATGAAGGGGCCCTGCCGACTGGAGACTGACACTTGCCATCTACCTCTACAAGGTAGAGCTATCTCAGAGGCTGTCTTTCCAGGCTCTAGTCCTCAGTAATGCCCCAAATAAAACGTAATTCTCAACTTTTAGGTTGTGCATTTATTTTCAGTTGACAGGATCTCTTTATTTCTGTACCTCTTATGTACCTTCCTTGGGAAGATGGGCTAGGTGGGACTGAAGTAATTCTGGGTTCTTGGACCAGCACCAATGTAACATCACTCCCTAACAGGACCCCAATCATTTGTTTCCCAAGACCGCTGACCAAAATCGCCCGCCTTGGCCAGGCATGGTAATAACCATTTGCCTCAGTTGTCTCAAAACAGGAGGTCGCAATAAAGAACGCTGAAAACTAACCAGGAGACGTTTGGAGGGGCCAGAAGGAGGGAGGAGACACCAGCCCATAACTGACCCAGAAGAATTCAGGAGGGGCCAAAAGGAGGAGGGAGGAGACAGTATGTCCTGCCCTAACCTCCCAGAAACCCTCACACTGGCATCCATCTTGGCTGAGAGATGCACATGCCACCAGGAAGGACCCTGAGTCAGACCATATATGGGTCAAGCAAGATCAGAGACCAGGTTGTCCAGAGACAACCCAGAAAGCGAACATCACCACCATAAAACCTGAGACTGTGAGCCACGTGGCAGAGCCGTTCTCCTGGGTTCCCTTACCCTGCTGCTCTCTGCCCAGGCGCCCCTTCTCAATAAAGTGTTTTGATTTGTCAGTATGTGTGTCTCCTCAGACAAGTCATTTCCAAGTGTTAGACAAGAACCCACTCTCTGGCCCTGGAAGGGGTCCCTCTTCCTGCAATGGTACTGGCAACTAAAAACTGTCACTCACCATCTGGTTCTACAAGGATGAAGTCACTAGCCACTGTAGCTGCTGACCTTCAACACTCCTTGAAAGGAGTTCAGGGCAGAGATCAGGAATGAGGCACTCTGTGCTCTGAAAAAAACTGGCAGAACAGGCCTTCAGAAAGTTAGATATTTTCAGGAGAAGGTTTTATGAGCCCAATTTCTTGCATCGTCTCGTATCTAGAAAAGCACTAAAATCATTAACGGAGACATCTGCTCCCTGTGTGACTAGCTGCAACCTTCTCATGACCAACATCAACCTTCTGCCAAAATGTGTGCTTGATTGCACATACTCCCCCTTCACTAAAATCTTATATATACTGACCTCCCGCCCTACCTCTTCAGAGCAGTTCCTCAGAGCTATATGAGAAGCTGTCTCCTGAGTGGTAGTCCTCATTAGGCCCCAAATAAAACTTAACTCACAGCTCTCACGCTGTGCATTTTTCTTCAGTCGATAGTATTGGCAGGAATATTGATGAGGAGTATCTTCTACTGGGCCAGAGAGGTTAGAGTAGAGGCCCTTATGAAGTTTCTATAAAGTATTCCATTTATGTAAAAACTGTTTTTTGTATTATCTTCACAAATCACAGATACTAGTGATACTAAGGTAGTAAAACAGAGGGAGGAATAAAAATTTAAATGATTATCTGCAAAAGCAATGCATCTTAAAATGTATTTCATTATGTCTCAATACTTTACAAACCAAATTACAAATGAACTCTAGAAATCAGGGAAGTCTGAGAAGATAAATATTAGACAAATCTCAAGTGTGTTTCAAAATCATTTTGTTGCAAGCATAACAGCCTGATGTCCAGAGCAGGAAACAATACATTAATTCATCTCCCTCCTGCAATTTTCCATTCTTCCCTTTTCACATGTCAAAGGCAGCCATAATGCCTGCATATTTCTTAAAGTAATTTTTTTTTGCATTTTTTAACCTTTACCATTGCATCTTTATCTTCCTTTTGGGCCTGTTTCCATTTCATAGAGACATCATGCTATCAAAATCTCCAGACAGGAAAGATGGGGGCTGGCCAGTTCTCCTCAAGCAATGCTAACAGAATATCCATCCCTTTTGTTAACCCTTTGGAAATGCCAAGCAGTGATTTACAACTCCTCGCCCCTGCAGGGCCTTTGTAAAGAAATCACCCAGATGGTATGAGAGCAGTGCAGTGCAGGATGCAGGGCTCTGGGCAGCAGGAATGTCTTGCAGGCTTGGTGCCCTCAGGACAAGGCTTGAACCATCCATGAAGAAAGGGATAAAGGGAAAAATAATGGAGCTCAAACTTGAAGCCTGTATCCTAGATTCCTTGAGGGTGAAGCTGTGCAAAATAATAGTATTTATGGGAAGTGGGAAGATTTATGGGAAGATTTATGGGAAGATTCCCATAAATCCTGTATTTATGGGAAGTGATGTTTAACTGAAGCTGAATAAATACTAAAACATATAGATGTATTACAGAAACTAGAAAGAGGCATATAGATATACACAGACATATGAATATATATATTGCACATACTAAATAGAATACATCCATGTGTTCTTTCCTTTTTGGGTTGTTTTTCAAAATCCAACATATTTTAGAGCAGGGGATCAGCAATAAAGGGCCACATAGTAAATATTTTAGGCTTTGTGTGCTACACATAGTTACAATCACTCAGCTCTTTTGTTGTGGCTTTAAAGCAACCACAGACAATGTGTAAACAAACAGGCATGGTTGTGTTCCCATGAAACTCTATTTATGGACACTGAAATTAGAATTTCATACAATTTTCACATGTCACAAAATATTATTCTTCCTTTTATTTTTTTTCAACTATGCAAACATGTAAAAACCACTGTTAACTCATATGCCGCTGTACAAAAATAGGTGGCAGGCTGAATTTGGCCCATAGGCCCTAGCTTACTGACCTTTGTTTTAGAGGATCAGGATCCATAGGATGAAATAAAATTTGATGCTATCTAAAAACTGGAAATATTTTAGATTTGTGGAACAGGTAAACGCAATTCACCACTCCTACTGGAGATGACTATGTTGAAGTGTTAAAATAATCACTAGGTGGCTCTGTACTCTGTTTCCTCTGTATTTGCGACAGAGTTTCACCCATCCTCTGCCAGGCGCTCAGCACTAGATGGCACCAACAGCTGACAATGTGGGGTTTTTTTTTAATCTTTCGAAGTTAATACTGCTAAACATAGAAAGTATTTATTTTCCCTGTACAGCAAGAAATACATGATCAATGTCTGTTTTTATTCCCAGAATGCTAAATATTTACTTTACTGTCAGCTTTCAAACTGGGACTTACCTATATATCCTACCAAAAGGAACATTTTTGAATAATGATAGATTAAAATAATGCATTTGGCTAATAGAAGCTATACGGTTAGGAGATACAGAAAATTAACCTAACACATTAAAGTAGTTCCCAAGTATCTACTTCTAAATTCTATTTTGTAAAACATGTAGACATGAAATAATTTAGTAATGCAAAACTAAAGTTGACTTCGCTGCTTTTGTATTTTGGGTGAAATGAAGCTATCATTTCTGAAATCCAAAGAAATGATATATTAACGCACCCTCAGTGAAACAGAATCAATCCTACAGGTCACTGCTTGACTTTGTGGGTTAAAATTGCTTTCAAAATATTATTATTAGCATTGTTGCACTGGAGGCTTCTAAATCGATTAAGGTAGAGGCAGGATTGCATTTTTTTTTATAAGAGCTTGCTAGCTTTCAAAATGCAAAGTTAGAAGTACAGGCCACTTTGAGTAGACTTGATTTTTCTAAACTGAAGGAGATTAAGTTCAGTGTCTTAACTTGTCACAAAGGCAAATTTTCAAAATTTACAAGTTAAAAGTGCTGGAATAATATATAAATAAATAAATCACTGGCACATTTAAAATTGAAATGTTTTTGAAATAGCTGGCTTTATTTATGATTTGCTCATTTTACCTTCTTTACCACCTTCTTAATTTAGATCTGCCTCAAGCTGGAAAAGAATAAATGAGGGAATCCAATTATGTCATTTAATTTTACTGCCAAATCCATACTGTAATTTCTTTTCCACATGCTGTTTTCCAAATGTCATGAGATTAGAAGGTTGTTTGTTTTTATTCAACTCTAAGTGGTTCTGTATATGAGAAATGAATTGCATTATGTGTGTGCATAACCGGTGCATCTCCAAGAGAAAGAATAGCTCATCAGTCAACAGATTTAAAATCTAATAAAAATATTTTCAGTGAGATACAATTCATTGCATCAGGGTTAAGCAAAGCATATGTAGTTATCTCTGCTTCTTCATTCCTTTTCATTTCCATATGAAAAATGAGTTTTGCTTTGATCTCTTTTTATTCACGTGTACATTAAATCTACATGATACATTCTGGAACTGATAGAATGCTGTTACCAACTCAAAACAATGTCTACTTATTGTCATAACTATGTACCAACAGAGAAATAAAGGTTACCCATTGTCAACTACAAATTGGCACTTGCCATGGGCACTTGCCATCTACCTCTACAATGATTAAATCAGGTGCCACTGCAGCTGCTGACCCTCAACACCCCCTGAAAGGAATTCAGGGTGGAGATCAGGAATGAAGCACTCAGTGCTTTGAGCAAAACTGGCAGAACAGGTCTTCAGATAGTTAGATATTTTCAGGAGCTGATTTTATGAGCCCAATTCTTGCATCTCCTCATATCTAGAAAAGCACTAAATTCCTTCATGGTGACGTCTGCTTCTCGTCACCATGTGCTTGACTGCATGTATTCCCCCTTCACCAAAATCATATATATTGACCTCCCCCCAACTACCTCTTTGAAGCATTTTTTCAGAGCTATGTGAAATGCTGTCTCCGGGCTGCAGTCCTCATTTTGCCCCAAATAAAACTTAACTCGCAACTCTCACATTGTGCATTTTTTTCAGTCGACACCGCAGTTCTTGAAGTAGCATCTCTAATGATGCTAGCTTTGTTTGTTTGTTTGTTTTTTGGCCCTGCCACTCAGCTTGCAGGATCTTAGTTCCCCAACCAGGGATTGAACCTGTGCCCCCTGTGGTGGAAGCTCAGAGTCTTAACAACTGGACCACCAGGGAAGTCCCAATGCTAGCTTTGTTTTACATTGAACATAATTTCATTTCTCCTTATCATTCTTTAACTAAACTATATTCATCTGAATAAAAGATCTGAACACATTATTTTGATTAGTCAGAATATTTTGTTCCACTAAGGAAACTAACTTTGCTCTTTCTAAGAGATTTTCAACTGACTTTTTGGGAGTAGTATATTAAAAACAAACCAAGGAAGGATGTCTGTGCTTTAAATTTCACTTTCTTAGTGAAAATCTCATGTAAACTACATCTACACAGCATAAAGTTGGAAATGTAGTTGACAGTTATATAGACAATTGAGGTTTAAATGTTAAGTCTAAAAATAAAATTCAGATCTCAATGATTTTCTAAACTATTTTCAAACAAGTTCCCTTAATATCATTAAACTTCTGTTTTTTAACCACATGCAACTGACAGACCAATCCTATAAACTAATCCAACAGGCTTCTGTCTCCATCCTTATATGTGGTGTATTAAGCACAATGGTAGTAAAATGGCATAATCCTAAGGATAGCTGTCAGTATAAGTTTATGTTCCACTGTTAAATGTTCCCTTTAGCTCTAACAGTTTTGTCGGTTATCCTGAGTTGTTTCATAAATGATATTATCTGCAAATACAGATTCCCAACTTTTTGAAAGTTCGTTTTTATGCCACTTCACTTTTACTAAAGGCCTACATTATTACGTGTTTTTGCTAACCAAAAGAAATCTGAAAAGGGTTTTTGTTTTTACAAAAAAAAGGCGAACAGTGAAAATGGTGTTCAGCATTTGTTTTACAGCCAGCTGTTAAACAGGCAGCACGCACCCCAAGCAGAGAGAGTGGCCCCTCCAAGCTCCTTCCCTGGGAACTACACTCAGCTTCTCAGCATCAAGCCACCCTGGCTTTGAAATGTGTCTGTGAACATCTCTGATTTATCTCAATTTATTTTGTGCATCTGTCAGCAAGAAGCGTCCTAAGGTAATTGCTTCTTCACGTTATGTCATTTTGGTTTACGAAAGGTTTCATAGGAACGCTCTACTTTCATACAGTGGGGGGAAATCTGTAATATTTTTTTCCTCTTCTTTAACTTTTACATCCATGCTCCGTATTTTTTCTCTTGTTTTATTGTAATGGGGAGGATTTTTAGCACAATTTTTTTATAAGAGATGATATTTTTATTCCTGCCTTTAAGGTAAAGTATTCGAGAACTTTGCATCTTAAATTGTATATATATTTGTTATAGGTGTCTGGTAGATACACTTATGAAAGTTAACTTTGCCAAAAATATTTATCTTTAATTGTTACTACATTTTATTCAATGGTATGACAATGACTGTTAATGAAATATTTCTCTCATTTGTTATTTTAGTGAATTACTTTAATAAAGTATCTAATATGGTACTATTCTTGCAATTTTGAGATTAGCCCTTCGTTTTCATGTAATTTTTATAAAAAACTGTTGATTGTGTTTTGCTGATAATTTATTCAGCTCTTAGTTTTGTTGATCTTTTCTATTGTTTTGCTGGTCTCTATTTCATTTATTTCTGCTCTGATCTTTGTTATTTCCCTCCTTCTGTTGACTTTGGGCTTAGTTTTAAAGTTCTCTTTCTATTCAAGTTCCTTGAAATATAAAGTTAGGTTGTTTGAGATTTTTCTTTTTTCTTCAAGTAGGCATTTATTGCTATCAAATTCCCCCTTAAAACTGCCTTCGCTACATCCTACACATTTTGGTAGTTGTGTTTTGATTTTCATTTGTTTCAGAATTTTAAGAAATCTTTTCTTTTGAGTTCTTTTTTGACTCATTCATTTCTCAGGACTGTGTTGTTAATTTCCACGTATCCATGAAATTTCCAGCTTTCCTTCTACTTCCTGGAGCTGTTTACAGGTCTACAGCTAAGAACATGGTCAGCACGTCAGCTGCCTGGGTGTGGGCCTGTCTTCTCAAAATGGCTCTCCTCATTCTTGGACTGCACTGGGTTTTCACAGCCTCTTACCTGGATCCCAAAGCTCCCACAAAGGCACTTTTGTTCATGGATGCATGGCAAATTATTGCTGTTGAGGGAGGGATATTTGACCATCTTGCTAACATCACTCCTTTTCATCCTAAATTCTAAGCTCTCACAGACTTTTCTTACTTTTCACACTTCCACTATCACCCTTCTTCCCAAACCAGGGAATCTTTTTTCTACTTACCATAATTTCTCATTAATAAATCTCCGAATACAAATTATACCTTATTTTTCTGATCTTAGATGTTTGAAATTGAAAAGGCAAATTTGATTATTTGTATGTCCCCCTCTCTTCATTTCTGCTGAGTCGTGCACAATGGCTATTTGACTGAATGAGTGATAGTCAAAGGGAAGAAAGAACTATCCAGAAGAGCGTAAATTTATTTAGTTCTTCCTAAATATCACCCTGTGATGATATTTCCTGGTGTTGACTGCACTTCCATTTCTTTTTCATGACCTGCTCTTCCCTTCACTCCTTCCTTCTGCCACAACCTGCAAAATCAGGCACTTTCGAGAATGAAAACACTTTTTGGTCTTTATTAAGAATAAGAACATGTACCACTTCATCACTGGGCATAAGAAACTGCAAAATGGAACTTTTAATATTATAAAGCTATTTAGAATACAGATGGCATAAATAATTTCATATGATTTTCTAAAGATCTATGGAAAAATAATGACCCTGAAGAATCTGAACTGACAACCATGGGACAAAGACATGTGGGAATAACTTGTAACTATATACTTAATTGACCTTGAAGGAAAATGAGTCTCATATTTGGTACTGAATACAATTTAATAAAGATTCAAATATATTATAATCCAAACAAGTTACCTAGGCTATTTTATGATATTATTAGAATCATATAATGTTTACGCTCTGAATTCTTTTGGCTGTCCTAACAATCACTATCCTGATTTAGAGCAAAAGTAATGGAAAGTAGTTAGATAAAATAAAGCATACCATCCATCAGTATTTTTAGTAATTTATTTTCACACATCACTTTGAAATGTTATATCTGTAGTTAAGTGAGATAAAATGTATAATTTAAGTTGGCTTACTGAAATTATACAATTTCTTGTAGTTTTTGTTGGAAAAGATTATACTTAACTCTCTATAAAAATATTAGTATTGTAGAAAGTGTTACATCTCTAAATATTTATTACCTTTCAAATAATGGCAGACTGAACAAATTCCAAAGTATACCACTGTTTGTGAAGAGTGAAACAATTATTTACTTACACACACACACACACACACACACAAACACAACGTCAATGTGTTATGATTATTCTGACAAAAACAAATTTTGAATTCTTATACATTAACAAAGTACTGAATTTTAGATTTTGAGAGTTTTCCCAAATATTTAAAAAACACTTAAATTATTTATATATTATTTATATACTTATTATATTTATACAACATATAATTACATATATCCACATATATATATCCTTAAATATATACATATATATATATATACACACACACATCCTTAAATAACAATGTGGTGGTAGATTATGCAAAACTCCTTAAGTAACAATGTCTGTAGATGGGGATGATAACATTGTAGCCTCATTTTACTAATGATAAAAAGGATGATTTTAGTTACAATTCAGTTTAAATGAAAAACATGATATGATATTTACATTTGTGTTTTATTCTGCTTGTAAATATAAATTTTATTTATATTTAGGAATATGATATTTAGGAGGAACTAAATAAATTTACACTCTTCTGGATATTTCTTTCTGCCCTTTGACTATCACTTATTCAGTCAAAAAGCCATTGTGCATGACTCAGCAGAAATGGAGAGGGGGGACATACAAATAAATATAATTTTTTCATTTTTAACTTCTTACATTACATTATTAATCCTCATCATATACTGTAATTCTCATATATTCACATATGTGTATTTAGCTCACATTTCAGCTGTAATCAGAAAACTTGGCTGTCAGAACAAAACAGACTTTGATGGTTCCCACACTGTATTTAAAGGCATTAAGGTATTCAGACATTGGAACTCTTCCAATGTTGGTAGCAGACAAGAATTAAAAACATGTCTTCTGAATCCTTTTCATATGCTTAATAATTTAGTAGTCCTAATGTTCATGTAAATATTATTTGCATGGCAGGCATAAAAAATAAAGACCAAGCATGCTTCTGAGGCAAAAATACTATGAGCACATAAACAGCTGTTCTCTTTGACACTGCTCTTTGACGCTGGTATCAAAAATAGTATTTTCCAGGTCAACAAAGGGAGAAATAACTAAATGATGGAGTTATGTATCCTCTGGTGACAAATAAACAAACACTCTGTAGAAATAAACACTTTGCTCTGCCATCCCACTTCTCCCCTACTCCCATCATTTCCTCTAGTGAGTTTAGATGTAGACTCCCTGGCAACAATATTTCAAGGCCTGTGACACTGCTAGTTAACTTCAGGTTGAATACATTTCCAGGAAAAAATGCCCCCTTCCCTAACTCAGTTTCCTGGTATCTACCTTTGTGTTATTTACAACCTTGTGAAATCAGTAAGTTTTCTACATGTGCTGTCACGTTGGTCAGAGCTAAGAGAATTGTTGTTGTTGTTGTTGTTGTTGTTGTTGTTGTTGTTGTTTTGCAGTATGCGGGCCTCTCACTGTTGTGGCCTCTCCCATTGTGGAGCACAGGCTCCGGACACACAGGCTCCGCGGCATGTGGGATCCTCCCAGACCGGGGCACGAACCCGTATCCCCTGCATTGGCAGGCGGACTCTCAACCACTGCGCCACCAGGGAAGCCCCTAGAGAATTGTTGTTTTAAAGAATGATTAATTCTATTTTTTCCAAGGGCATATGTCCTAAGAGCCTGTTCAGAATCCTTTAGAGGACTAAAAAGATAACAGATATAAAAAGAAACACATTAGCTCATCTAAAAATAGAACTCAACTAATATCCTATGTATAAGGGGAAATGGAAAGAAAAAACTTTTAGAGGTTATAAGGTAAGAAATGATCACTATTTAATATGAGAGAAAGCAAAAGTATTTTCTCAGACCCAAGACATAAACCAGGCAGTCACTTGCTGTGATTGGCAAAGATTTGGGGTGAAAATAGAGAACTCTAAAGGCACATAGGAACTGTGAATTACTAGAACTGCATCTCAGCTATTTATAAATACATTTCCATTTAGAAATGTGTTCACTGCAGTGATGACTCTCAGAATATAAGCCACGAAACATCTGGCAATGTTTAACACCACAGCCTATCTGCCTCCATCTTGGGCTGTATTAAAAGAAGTAGTGTCTAATTCACAGGAAGGAAAAGTCCCACTGTAATGATCAGAAACCACATCTCTGAATTCATCCTAGGTGTACCCCAAGGTAAGTAATACAGAATAATGACATAAGGAATTCTTTGATTTGACAGTATTCTTGATTTCATTTTTTTAGTCAGTGTAAAGAAGATTTCAGGAACACCAGTTATATTCTTCTAAAGAATCTTAGAACTCTCATGGAAAAAATAATTCGATTTAAATGCTTTTGTTTTACCAGAAAGTAAAAAACATTTTAAAAACTCAATAACAAAAAAACAAACAACCCAATCAAAAAATGAGCAGAAGACCTAAACAGACATTTCTCCAAAGAAGACATACAGATGGCCAATAGGCACATGAAAAGATATCCAACATCACTAATTATTAGAGAAATGCAAATCAAAACTACAATGAGGTATCACCTCACACCGGTCAGAATGGCCATCATCAAAAAGACTACAAATAATAAATGCTGGAGAGGATGTGGAGAAAGGGGACCCTCCTATACTGTTGGTGGGAATATAAATTGGTACAGCCACTATGGAAAACAGTATGGAGGTTCCTCAAAAAACTAAAAATAGAGTTGCCATATGATCCTGCAATCCCACTCTTGGGCATATATCTGGACAAAAGTATAATTCAAAACAATACATGCACCCCTATGTTCACTGCAGCACTATTTACAATAGCCAAGACATGGAAACAACCTAAATATCCATTGACAGATGAATGGATAAAGAAGACGTAGTACATATATACAATGGAATACTACTCAGCCATAAAAAAGAATGAAATAATGCCATTTGCAGCAACATGGATGGACCCAGAGATGATCGTACTAAGTGAAGTATGTCAGAAAGAGAAAGACAAATACCATATGATATCACTTACATGTGGAATCTAAAATATGACACAAATGAACTTATCTACGATAGAGAAACAGACTCACAAACATAGAGAACAGGCTTGTAGTCGCCAAGGGGGAGGGGACATGGGGGAGGGATGTATTGGGAGTCTGGGATTAGTAGATGCAAGCTATTATATATAGAATAAACAACAAGGTCGTCCTGTATAGCAGAGGGAACTATATTTAATATCCTGTGATAAAGCATAATGGAAAAAGAATATGAAAAAGAAAGTGTATATATGTATAACTGAATCACTTCTCTATACAGTAGAAATTAACACAACATTGTAAATCAACTGTACAACAATAAAATAAATTTTAAAAATATTTTAGCTTACTAGATATACGGTCCAGTGACACAATATACTTCCTATCTACATTACTAACTCTGGGATAGCATGGTAGATCATCAAGGCCCAATTTGCCTAAGGATTCTTGAATAAAATTTATGGGTGATTTTTTTTAACACCTTTATTGGAGTATAATTGTTTTACAATGGTGTGTTAGTTTCTGCTTTGTAACAAAGTGAGTCAGTTATACATATACATATGTTCCCATATCTCTTCCCTCTTGCATCTCCCTCCCTCCCACCCTCCCTATCCCACCCCTCTAGGTGGTCACAAAGCACCGAGCAGATCTCCCTGTGCTATGCGGCTGCTTCCCACTAGCTATCTATTTTACGTTTCGTAGTGTATATATGTCCATGCCACTCTCTCGTTTTGTCACAGCTTACCCTTCCCCCTCCCCATATCCTCAAGTCCCTTCTCTAGTAGGTCTGTGTCTTTATTCCTGTCTTACCCCTAGGTTCTTCGTGACACTTTTTTTTCTTAGATTCCATATATATGTGTTAGCATACGGTATTTATCTTTCTCTTTCTGACTTACTTCACTCTGTATGACAGACTCTAGATCCATCCACCTCACTACAAATAACTCAATTTAGTTTCTTTTTACGGCTGAGTAATATTCCATTGTATATATGTGCCACATCTTCTTTATGGGCGATTTTTAAAGTCCTCAGACACTAGAAATACAATGTTGCATAAAAGAGAGAAATTGCATAATGCCTGTCTTCTATGTAATGGAAAGAAAAAGTGCTCCTATTGATGCAGGGAACAATAAAGACATAAGTCCCTCTTCCCAACACAGAGTCAGAGCAGGAAGAGGAAAAGTAGGTGTGCAGGACATAGTACCACCATTCTGAGGAGCTTGCCAGCCAATCTCCTGAGAACTTCATTCATTCATTCTTTTAGCATCGACAAAGGGGAAGACACTGAAGACGAAACAGGAAGATAGTGGGCTAGAAACTCTGAGTACAAAGAATATGAAGTAGTTACTAGAGGTGAAATTTCTGGAATGATGGAGTAAAGAGCATGGCAAACCCCCTGCCTAGCAAAACTATTTATCCAGTAAAAATTACAAAACAAAAAAATCTTTTTATTAAAGTCTCTAAATTTTCCTAAAATCATACAGCATAGGAGAAACATTTATTAAAGAAAATCTATGGAATCGTGGTAAGAATGGTGAGAGTCTGCGGCGTCTAAGCTGC
Organism: Mesoplodon bidens; assembly: GCF_964165515.1. Taxonomy (NCBI): domain Eukaryota; kingdom Metazoa; phylum Chordata; class Mammalia; order Artiodactyla; family Ziphiidae; genus Mesoplodon; species Mesoplodon bidens. The sequence continues at coordinate 108,130,309 of NC_138163.1, forward strand.
AACCTGCTCCATTACCCACGCATTCCCAGTTCTGTGTTACAGATGTTCTACCAGGCATGTAAAACAAAGAACATGGCAGATCCCTCTCACCCCACCCCGCAGTCTGTGGCTATATTTTCATCCCAGGAGGGTCAGACTGCTGGTTTTCCTCACTCCTCTCACTCCCAAAGTGCAGAACCTCTATTCTGAGTGGGCAGAAGAGAGGAATGGTCTTCCTTCTCATATCCAGTCTCCACTCATAAGATGAAAGCTCTATCTCAGGTGCTACGGGCCAGGAACCCTGGCCCCAGATCAGTGATAGAGTGGAGGTTTCATGCCTGGAGGTACAAACTGAGAAGACCAGGCCTAATGTTTCAGTCCCCCAGGGCCCGTTCTTAGAATGAGGCTGTTGCACTGGAAAAGCGGGTCCTCACCATCAGCTCCAGTGCAGTGGCAAAGGGATTCATCCAGGAGTAAAGGAAAGATTGATGGGACAAAACCCCCTCGGCTCTGCCTGAGAGGATGGATGGACATTATTTGGATCAGTGAGTAGAGAACTCATGCCAGAGAGTGTTGCTGAGAACAATGGAGACCTTAGTGGACTAGAGATGTAGTTCAGATATAAACAAATTGGCAGAATGGCCAGAAGTTTAATAGCAAGGACCAGGGAATGACAGCACAATAAAAAGCCCTCCTAGGATCAAAGTCAGTCCTAGAGCTTGAGAAGGCTGTGCATATGCATTATGTTGCATCCACTCAGAAGCAATCAGAGCAGGACATGAGGCAGAGCCACACATAGACCCATTAATACAGGGCAGAAGTCTTACTGGCACAAGAGGCTTAAACAAAACCTCTGACAAAACACTGACTCTCCAATGAGCTCCTTGAACCCAGGTGTGACTCCTAAGAAAGGCTTAAAAATATCACAATCATCGCTGGTAGTATGGCACATTGTATACATGCCTAAGGCTGCACTCTATCTAGAGTTATCAGAGATGAAAACTTCAAGCCACTAGTGCCAGCTGAATGTGGCACAAAAAAAATGTAAATTCCCCGAACTCACATAGCAGCCTCCGAACCATACAAATATCCCATGGTAAAGATTAAAAATCTAACTGGCTAAGGGTTCTTAAAACACAGCCTTTGACCAATAAGTGCTTTATGACAGCAAAAGGTAACTCCAGGTAGCCAAACTAAAACATAAAAACAAAGGGAAAAATAACTCAGAGCCCATACACTGAGGGGGAAATAGACTTTTCAGAAATAGTTGAGCCATGTTACTAAACAAACAAACGAGAAAAAAAACAACCATAGTTACCTCTGGAGAGAGGTCAGTATCCAGAGTTGCTATAATAAATTATCTAAAATGTCCAGTTTTCAAAAAAAAAAATTATGACACATAGAAAGAAACAGGAAAGTGTGACTCACACATAGGGAAAAAAGCTGGCAATAGAAACTGTCTATAAAGGGTCCATGATGGTGGATTTATTAGATTAAAAACTTCAAAGCAGCTATATAAGTATGTTCAAAAACTAAAGGAACGCATACATAAAGAATTAAAGGAAGGTATGATGATGGTGTTTCATTCAAAAAAGAATATAACTAAAGATACAGAAGTTATTAAAAAGAACAAATGGAAAATCTGAAGTTGAAACATATAATAATTGATTTTAAAAATTCAGTAGAGGGTGTAACAGTAGTTCGAGCTGGCAGAAGGATCAATGAACTAAAAATATAGATTGATAGAGATTATGCAATCTAAAGAACAGAGAAAACAAGAATGAAGAAAAATAAACACAGCCAGAGAAATAGGAAACCATTAATCACACAAATATACATATAACAGGAGCCTTTGAAGGAAAGGAGATAAAATGACAGGAAAATATTTGAAACATAATAGCTGGGAATGAAACACTAATTTACAAATCCAAGAAGCTCGAAGAACTCCAAGTGCTATAATGCAAAGAGATCCCCACCCAGACACATTATACTCAACAATGTTGAAAGCCAAAGAGAATTCTGAACGTAGCAAGAGAAAAAAAAAATGGCTCATCACATTTAAGGGAACCCCATAAGATTAACAGATGACATCTTATCGGAAGTAATAGAGGTCAGTGATTTTAGCAAGATGGCAGAATAAGAGGACCCAATGCTCATCTCTCCACACAAAAACAATAAAAACAATGGCTAAACAACTGATAAAACTAGCTCTGAGAGAGTTCCAGAATGAAAGAAGGCTGCAAAAACCCCATAGAACACAAAAAAACTCAGGATCACCACATAGAAAGGCATAGGAAAACATTTTTCCTGCATCATCTAATCCTCCATTCTGGCAGGACTCAGCATCAAGAGGAATTTCCTTAGCTGCAAACATGCTTCACATGGGTAAAAGAGAGCAAGAGGACTCTAGCGACCCTTGTCATCACTTCAGACACTTGCAGTTTTTGCCACTGCAGACCCCTGTAGTCTTCACTGATGCTGATACAAGTTGATGGTACAGCCTGGAGTCCATACTACCCCCCCATTAAACTGATATCCCACATTAAAATGAAAGAGAAAACACATGTGATCCTTGCCCTAGACACAGAAAAAGTATTTGACAAAGTTCAACGTGCATTCATGATTAAAACACTTAACAAAATAGGTATAGAAGGAACTTACCTGAACACAATGAAGTCTTTATATGAAAAGCACACAGCTAGTATCATAATCAATGAGGGAAAACTCAAAGCTTTCCCTCTAAGACCTAGTATAAGACAAAGATGTCCACTCTGACCACTTCTATTCAACATAGTAGTAGAAGTCCTAGCAAGAGTAATTAGGCAAGAAGAAATAAAAGGCATCCAAATTGGAAAGAAAGAAGTAAAATGATCTCTGTTTGCTGATGACATGATCATATATGAAGAAAACCCTAAAGAATCAATAAAGAATGTTTTAGAACTAAGGAATTCAGTAAAGTTACAGGAAACAAAAATCAATCATGCTTCTGTAAAGTAACAATGAACTATCAAACAAGGAATTAGGAAAACAATCCCATTCACAAGAGCAACAAAAGGAATAAAAGACATAGGAATAAACTTAACCAAAAATGTAAAAGATTTGCATACTGAAAATTATAAAACTTTGATGAAGGAAATTAAAGAAGACACAGATAAATGGAACGACATCCTGTGTTCGTGGATTAGAACACTTAATATTGTTAAAATGTCCATACCACCCAAAGTGATCTACAGATTCAATGCTATCCCCATCAGAATCCTAATGGCATTTTTTTACAGAACCAGAAAAAACAATCCTAATATACATATGGAACCACAAAAGACCCCTAAAAGCAATTTTGAGCAAGAAAACAAAGCTGGAGGCATCACACTTCCTGATTTCAAAGTATTCAATGTATTACAAAGCTACAGTATACTGGCATAAAGACACACATACAGACCACCGTAATAGAATAGAGAGCCTAAAAGCAGAACCACGCATGTACTGTCAGCTGATCTTTGTCAAAAGAGCCGAGAACAAAGAATGAGAAAAGGATAGTTTATTCAATAAATTATGTTGGGAAACTGTATGTTTCTATGTCATATGCATTAGAATGAATTTGAACCCTTATCTCATACCAAGTACAAAAATCAACTCAACATGAATTAAAGAATTAAAAGTAAGACCTGAAACTACAGTATACTATAAGAAAACAGACAGAAAAAACTTCTTGACATTTATCTGGGCAACGATTTTCTGGATATGACACCAAATGCACAAGCAAGAAAAACAAAAGTAAGATAAGTGGGACTACATCAAGCTAAAAAGATTCTGCACAGCAAGGAAACAATCAACAGAGTGAAAAGGCAACCTACAGAATGGGAGAAAATATTAGCAGACCATATGTCAGATAAGGGGTTAATATCTAAAATATATAAAGGAACTCATACAATGCAAAAGCAAGAAAAATAAAACAACCTGAGTAAAAAAATGGGCAAATGATCTTAATAGACCTTTCTCAAAGTAACACAAAAAAAGGGCCAACAAGTACAGGCATATCTCAGAAATAATGTGGGTTCAGTTCCAGACTGAGGCAATAAAGCAAATTTTTTGGCTTTTCAGTGCATGTAAAAGTTATGTTTACCCTAAACTTTAGTCTATTGTGTGTGTAAAGCATTGCGTCTTAAAAACGTACATATCTTAATTAAGAAGTACTTTATTGCTAAAAAAAATGCTAACCATCATCTGAACCTTCAGCAAGTCATCACCTTTTTACAACAGTAACATCAAAGACCACTGATCACAGATGACCATAATGAATATAATAATAATGAAAAAGTTTTAAAAATTAACAAAATGGGACACAGAGACACAAAACGATCACTGTTGGAAAAATGGCACTGATACACTTGGTCGATTCAGGGTTGCGATAAACCTTCAATTTGTAAAAAACACAGCATCTGTGAAGCACAATAAAGTGAAGTGCAATAAAACAAGGTAGGCCTGGATATGAAAAATTGCTCAACATCACTAACCATTAGGGAAATGCAAATCAAAACCACAATGAGATATCACCTCACAAACCTCACATTAAAAAGACAAAAGATATCAATATTGGTGAGGATGTGGAAAAAGGGACCCCTTGTGTGCTGTTGATGGAAATGTAAATTGGTACAGCCATTACGGAAAAGAGTATGGACGTTCCTCAAAAAAATTAAAAATAGAACTAACGGTGATCCAGAAATCCCACTTCTGGGTACCTATCCAAAGGAAATGAAATCAGTATCTTGAAGACATATAAGCATTCCTATGTACACTGCAGCGTCATTCACAATAGCCAAGACAACAATCTAAGTGTACATTGAAAGACTATGGATAAAGAAAATGTGATACATATCACAAAAAAGAAGGAAATCCACCATTTACAACAACATAGATGAAACTAGAATATGTTATGCTAAGTGAAATAAGCCAGACCTAAAAGACAAATACTCCATGATCTCACCTATATGTGGAATATAAAAAAGTCAAACTCATAAAAGCAGAGAGTGAAATGGTGGTAGTCAGAGGATGATGGGGGTGGGGGAAATGGGGAGATTTTGGTCAAAGGGTACAAAGTTTCATTTATGCAGGATGAATAAGTTCTGGAACTCTAATATACAGCATGGTAACTATAGCTAATAGTATGCTGTATACTTGAAATTTGTTAAGAGAGTATTCTCACCACAAAAAAACTATAACTATCCGAGGTTATGGATATGTTAATTAATGTCATTTTTGTAATCATTTCACAATATGTACATATATCTAAACATCATATTATATACCTTACGTATATACAATTTTTATTTGTCAATTAAAACCTTGACAAAGCTAGAGAAAAAAGAAATGAGATGAAAAAGCAGCGAGATGACATATTCGAAGTGTGGCAATTTTTTGAGCATGAGCCACCTGTCCTCCTTGCTTGGACCTGCAATAAACCCTTCTCTGCTCCAAACTCTGATGTTTGTTTGGCCTCACTGCATGTTGGGCACACGAACTTGTGTTTGGTAACAAACCAAGTCATCACATCTATCGTAAATGGCACTGAGCCTGGTCCTTAGCAATCCTTAGCAAATGATACTTTTCTAACTATTTAGAAAAGTTTGGAAATCAAACTTCATAACCAAATAGTTTATGATCAAGAGTTTTATAACCAAGTAACTGATTTGGGAGTATCTTGTTCCTCCTGGAAATCATGTGTAGAAAAAAGGAGAAATGAAAACCAAAAAACTTTAAATTACATTTTCAGTGAAACTAGGAGATAAGAGAAAACTCAGACTCAGTTGCATATAGATTACATTGAAGGTGAAGCTGCACAGGAAGCTGGTGGCTGTGAGAGGACTGAGGGGGTGGAAGGGGGGGCAAAGAGCTTCAAAGAGCTCTGGGATCTCAGCCATCTCCAACCAATCGTTGCTTCCCAAATGAGGGCATCCTATCTGAGCGGGAAATATCGGGAGCATAACTGAGACTGAGAACCTCAAGGGCCCTGGGGAAGGAAGAGAGAGACAAGGTCCAGAAAGAGTTCGGGAGCCCAGAGGAGGCAGACAGCAGGACATGCCAGCAAGAAACAGCATCTAAGCGTGCGTGATGGTGGAAGAAAGGGCCGTGGAGGGAACTAGGAAATCCAGGGCTGGCAGGAGAAGTTCGCTGTTATCAGGCTGGACTCAGAGAGTCAGAGCAGGGCTGGCTAGAGTTGACCATATTGTAAGGAACTCACTGTAGTGACAGAGGAGGGAGGTGTGAGCTGTGAAGCTGAGAATGATATCATGGCACATCCCCGTATTCCTCACACCAGCTCCCTACTAGAAGTCCAGGAAAATTCATCTCATTTACATGAAAGCAACAGGAAAGGAGGAAGCTCTGCCCACACAGAAAGGTACTACAGAATAAAGCATGAATGAGAGGAACATTAATTCCTATAGATAATAGGAAAACTCACCTGAAAATGGTTTTGATGAAGCAGATAAAAATTATAATTTAACATTGCAATAAAAAAATTTTAAAAAGGAAAAAAATAAAATAGAAAACAAATAAAAACAAATGCTTGAAAAAGCAATTATAGTTATGTGGGAATATCATGGAATACAAACGTAAGAACTCAAAGAAAAGGTGGCCAAAGAAACAGGAAGTGATGGCCTGAAAATAGGATGATATGAAATGTGAATCAACAGAATTCAGGAAACAAATTAAAAAAATATTTTAAATGAAGATGAAATTACAAGGAACACAAGAATAACCACTACAGAAAGCACAGTAAAGGATAGAGAAGAAATAAATGAAGAGCAAAGTTTATGGAAACGTAAGTAAAAAAAGAGATTTAAAAAATTAAAAGCAAGTCTCCCTGTAGAAATGGCTGATTATATACCTGAGGATGAAAATGTGGAATGTGAGCCTAGAACATCTGTTCATACTAGGAGATTATTAAATAATATTTGAATCATGTCACACCAACTAGAGAAGAATTATACCCTGCCAAAAATGGGACATTTAGGGCATGGATAATAAGCGCAAAGAATGAAAAACAAATACATTTTAAAATATCTTTAAATGCATTTGTACCTCTCCCTCCCTCCCTCCCCCCCCCCACACACACCCCATCACACTCACTGGTCAACTCTGAGGGATGCAAAGGAATGAATTCATTACTTAGAAAATAAATAAAAGGAAAGAATTAAGTATTTATCTTGCCATTCTAGAATTAACTGGAACTTCAGGTACTTCTTTATAGAAACATCCTAACTAATAAATAAATGAAAAAAGAATAACAGAATTAGAATATCATCAATTTGCAACCATTATTGAAATAATGGAGCAAGACAATGCCTATCAATGGCTGTTACTCTAACAAAGATAGCATCAGATACTCTGTGCCTTCTAATGAAAGTACACTATACCACTTACGAGGCAGTTTTGTTAAAAATGCAGATCAGAATCTAATGAAAATTCTATATCTAATCAACAATTTACATAAAATACAAGAGACAGGGGAGCATGTTAAACTAAACTATAGGGATTCAATTAGTAAAATCCAGATTGTGTGAAAGAGTATAGAAGAAAACATTCCGTTATTTGTCGCTGTTTTTTGATTTTCTTTTTTTCAAAAAATAAATGGCAAGAAAATAAAGGAAAGAGAGGCATTTTATCAATAAAAAGAGTCAAGAGACATAACCTATTGCAATGTATAGGCTTTACATGGAACATAATTCAAACTAACTATAACAAAACATGTACATGGGGCTTCCCTGGTGGCGCAGTGGTTGAGAGTCCGCCTACCGATGCAGGGGTCACGGGTTCGTGCCCCGGTCCGGGAAGATCCCACATGCCATGGAGCGGCTGGGCCCGTGAGCCATGGCCGCTGAGCCTGCACGTCCGGAGCCTGTGCTCCGCAACGGGAGAGGCCGCAACAATGAGAGGCCCGTGTACCGCAAAAAAAAAAAAACAAAATAAAACAAACAAACATGTACAAACTGGGGAAATTAAAATACTGACTAGATATTGGATGATATTAAGCTATACTTACTGCATAGAGGTGAGTGATATTCCTGTTTTTAAAGAGCCTTTTTCATTTAGAGATACATTCAGAAATATCTACAGATAGAATAATATGATGACTGGGACCTGCTTCAAAATAATTGAAAGGGTATGCTGGAAGATGGCTTGGATGTTTGCTAAGAAAGTGGGTAGGTATATGGATGAAACAATATAGATGTCCATTATTTTTTGTCTATCTTATTTTTACTTTCTCATAATAATAAAACATGAAAATATTTCTAAACTTACTAACTAATAAAAGGAATGCTCCTGAATGACATTTCTTTTAGGAATTTTACAGAAATTTTCTTTAGGTTAAGGAAATTCTCTTATCTTCTTAGTTTACTATGTTTTTATCACAAAATGTGGTGAGCTTAGTAAAAAATTTTCTGCTTCTGTAGAGATGTTACTATTTTCTTCTTTTAAGCCACTGATGTGGTTTTTGTAGATTTATGTCTTTTACATACTTTCCAAAGTTGAGCTATTCTTGATTCCTGAGAGAAACTTTATTCGAATCCAATGCAAAAAAACTCTCACAAAACTATAGAAATTAGTCAGAAAAAAGTTTCAACATGCACATAACTTGACTCCTCAAAGAAGTTCAAAACAATTCAACAAAACAAATATTCAAAACTATTATTTAAGAAAATGCTCCTGAAATAAAGGAAGATTTGAATATACATTTGAATACCAACTTCATGTACCTGATGAAAATGATCCAGGATAATAAATCTCAAGACATATCCTGGTAAAATCATTGAACTTTTGAAGGTATTTTTTTAATATATATTTTATTTATTTATTTTTATTTATTTTCTTTTGGCTGCGCCAGGTCTTAGTTGTGCCATGCGGGATCTTCCTTGCGGCATGTGGGATCTTTAGTTGCAGCATGCAGGATCTTTTAGTTGTGGCATGTGGGCTTCTTAGTTGTAGCATGCGGACTCTTACTTGCAGCACGCATGTGGGATCTAGTTCCCCAACCAGGGATCGAACCCAGGCCCCCTGCATTGGGAGCATGGAGTCTTACCCAATGGACCACCAGGGAAGTCCCAAAATCACTGAACGTTTAAGATGAAGAAATAATTCTATGGCCATCCAGGTAAAATGCAAAGGTAAAGGAAACTGGGTTGGTATTAGATCTTTTTCAATAGCACCGTTAAATATAAGAAGACATTGAAGTAAGACTACAAGATATTTTTTAAAAAAAGTTTGAAACAATGATTTTGTATCCAAGCAAGCTGTCCTTTAAGAATTTAAAACATTCAGTAATAGAGGGGTGGGATAGGGAGGGTGGGAGGGAGGGAGATGCAAGAGGGAAGAGACATGGGGACATATGTATATGTGTGACTGATTCCTTTGTTATAAAGCAGAGGCTGACACACCATTGTAAAGCAATTACACTCCAATAAAGATGTTAAAAAATAAATAAATAAATTTTAAATAAACAAATAAATAAATAAAACATTCAGTAACCAGGGTGTTATCATTTTCATGTGCCTTTCCTAGAGAATGAGCTTTAGTCAACTAGTGATGATCAGGAAAACTTTTGGCAAAAAGACTGCTGATAAACATAAGTAACTATATATTTAAGATAAAATAATGGCTTGAAACAGCATGTCAGAGTATGATTTAAATATTATATGTTCTGAAATTATATATAATACAAATAACAAAAAAGAGAAAGGAGGAGAAAGACAGGAAGTAGAATAAGCTTACAGATGACCTCATGTGTATGAGCTGTAAATCAGATACAACATTAGGTTGATAAACCAAATAAGGTATACATAGCCTCAGGAGAATCATAGGATTCTACAGTAGAACATCTGGCAGGTACTAATATATTAAAGGAATTAATTGTAGGCATTCACCAATGTGGTTTCTGAAAAATACAAATTTGAAGCAATGATTTTTAAGTAAAAAAAAAAAAAAAACCCCAGGTAAAAATCTGGACGATCATTTGCTAATATGGCTTTTCCACTAGTTATGTGATTTTAGGTAAGGACTCTATTCTTCAGCTTTCAAGAAGTGATTCATTAGGCGAATGAAGGGGTGGACTTTTGCTCTCCTAGTCTGATTTGAAGGAAAAAGCAAATGTTTTCAACCAGTCAGCCCTGTGTTAAAATATTCTCTCTTCCACTTATTATCTATGACTTGGGAAAGTAGCTTAAAATGGCTGAGACTTATTCTTCATATGTACAATGGAAAGATGGGCATTATCTGCTAGTGGCCCACCTGGGATCTATTTTTCACTCTTCTTTACTAACATAACCAGGATGTTGTCCAGGCAACATGTTCAGCTAAAACACTTGCTTCTTCAGCCTCCCTTCCCATGAGAGATGCCCTTTCACACAGTTGTAGTCAATCACTATTATTATAAAATACTCTTCCCCTCATTACCTTATTTTCATACCAAAGAAAAAGATAAATTATTTTAAAGCAACATCTATTATCTTCTTTCTTGCTCTCTGGGCTTTGTCTGGAGCTTTATTGTTTGAAGACATGTTTACTAAGGTTTCCAAGTTGTTTTCCAAAATGCTGTAGCATCTGCAACGGAATAGGCTACACTTGAGTAATATTTATCTCAAGTTATTGCGGTTTAAATTGAAAGTGGCTTTTCACTCCCTCACGATTAGCCATATCCAAATAAATCTCGAAAGAAAGGTCATCGAGCTTTCTAACCCAAAGAATCTCTTCACCTCCCCTGTCATTAGCATTAAGCTTTCCTAAAAAGCACGGAGATAGCAAGTTCCTTTAGAACACCTATTAATCACGCCACCATGTCTGTGCCCTGGGAGGATGACCTCAATGCATTATATCAATTGGGTCCCTTTGAGTTCTGGCTTCTGGTTGGGTTTAGGCAAAGTGAGACACCAACAGGAGATCAGGATACACATTCTTTCAGCCTCCTGTCTCTTGGGTCAGGATTTTGTACGGTCTGCTTTCTTCTCCCAAGGACTTGAGTTTCTAACACGTGGCTCTCACCTGCAATTATCAGTTCTCTTGGCGTTCCAGGGGCTGACTCCCCCTGCTTCTTCACACCTAGCTGCTACTTGTGATCCACTATTACAGCAACGGGAACCTTCACCAAACCCTATCAGTTCCCCTTAACTCTGCCTTTCACTCAACCTCAATTACCACTTTCTGAATGTGGCATTTACTTCAGGCCACAAAACTGACCTACACCGCCCTACATAACACAGTGCTTAGCCCATAATCAGTGCTTAACAGATGCTTCTTGCTATTATTGTTTTTATATGGACAATGTGGTTAATACATCTAAATTTGATTTTGTCCAATTTCAAGCCAGGGTTTTTTTCATCTCAGGGTATTTCCAGCACTGGAGAATTTCTAGTCATTGCCAGTCTTTACAAAACTTCAGCTTAAGGAGTACAATGTGATGATTAGAGGGGCCAACACATATGGATGTATTTCCAAAAGTTCAAAGCATGGAAGTGAAAAACAGTTTAAAAATCTCACCCATATGAACTCTAAGTGTCAATGTTTTTTTCATTTTATAAGAATCTGTCAAAACTATTTTTGCTGAGAATATTTGTCTAGTTGGCTGAAGTCTGGAATTCTCTGCATTTTCATTTTATTAGTTTTAGGGACATATTTACTGTTATTTGGCTTTGAGTTTCTAAGACCTATGTCTATATGCTTCTCCTTGTAATTATCATGACACAGCACCCTCTTCCTCTTGTTAGTTATTTTCCATGTGCCTAATATTTACTGATAAGTTTCTGATCTCTTTGAAAGCAGGGATCATAAATTTTACATCTTATTTCATCCACAGTTCTTAGCGCAGTATTTGACCCATGGCAGGAGAGTAATTGATATTTACTGAAATAATACTTAAGTGTAGAATATCACATTTATGGGATAAGACTGTGTGTGTGTAGGTGCATCTACGAAATGTTCAGGCGATAATAAAAGATTAGGTGATTTAATAATAAAGTACTACACAATGGGGTACAGAGTTCACTGAGAGAATGCTTCATGGGAATTAGAATAGCCAAAGAGTCATTAAACCATCCAAGGAAATAAAAGCTTAACCTTGAGCTGCACCTTGAAGTTTGTAGGAGATCTGGCTAAGAGAAGAGGCAGGGACTGACATACAACTGCCTGAAAATGGTGGTTCCAGGTGAGTCATATGTAATGAAAAAAGTGTGGAGACAAGTAGCAATGAATAGGGACTTCCCTGGTGATCCAGTGGGTAAGACTCCGTGCTCCCAGTGCAGGGGGCCCGGGTCTGATCCCTGGTCAGGGAACTAGATCCCACATGCATGCCGCAACCAGAAGCCCACATGCCTCAACGAAGATCCCACATGCTGGGCTTCCCTGGTGGCACAGTGGTTGAGAGTCCACCTGCCGATGCAGGAGACACGAGTTCGTGCCCCGGCCCGGGAAGATCCCACATGCTGTGGAGCGGCTGGGCCCGTGAGCCATGACCGTTGAGCCTGTGCATCCGGAGCCTGTGCTCCGCAACGGGAGAGGCCACAACGGTCAGAGGCCCGCGTACTGCAAAAAAAAAAAAAAAAAAAAAAAAAAAAGATCCCACATGCAACAACCAAGACCTGGCGCAGCCTAAATAAATAAATATTTTTAAAAATAGCAATGAATAAAAGATGTGGGACTGAAGAGGAGAGAGAGAGAGTCGAGTAAGTGAAGGTTGTTAGGGTTTGGAGAGTTCAAAGAGCCTGGGGAGTCTGGGCTTGGTCTCCTAAGTGACTGGCAACCACTGTAAGTGTGGGGGACAGGACGGCTGGGGTGTAGTTGTCTTGCCCCTTGATGGGAGGGCTGTAGGGCTGGGAGGCCAGAGAGGACATAATAAATTTAAGATAATACAGGCTGCACGGTCTCTTTTTCCATCGAGTCCAAATGAATCAGAAAGAAGTTCTTCATGTCTGCCTTCTCATTATGGGCCCTGGGGCATAAGCCAGGCTGTGGACCAGGGTTTGGAGTCTAGAAACTCTGTGGGGAAGTGGAGACCGTTCAAACTAGCCTTTAGTCTCTACTACTTTGGAAACGCCTGTCTTCTTCTAAATCCCCACAATCCACAACTCTCTGTGGACAGAGACTTCTACAGAGAATGATCTTTTAACAAAAGAAAACCATTCAGGGACTTCCCTGGTGGTCCAGTGGGTAAGACTCTGTGCTCCCAATGCAGGGGGCCCAGGGTCGATCCCTAGTCAGGGAACTAGATCCCGTATGCACGCCGCAACTAAGAGTCCGCATACCGCAACTAAAGATCCCACATGCTGCAACTAAGGATCCTGCATGCTGCAACTAAAACCCAGTGCAGCCTAAATAAATAAATAAATATCAGTTACAATTGATAAAAAGAGAAAACCCTTTATTATTTTGAGAGAGGCACAGGGAGGTTGTCTTTTGCCCAAATACATCTCTATTTTACTTTAATCAAATGCACGAAATGTGGTGAGATAGTTGCACAGAGGAAAGTGGCAGTGTTAAAATCATGATTTTTTTTTTCCCCTCGATCAACCCCATCTTATGAGTAATGTGAGCCTGACTAAATGGCAAACACGTTCTCTTGCTTGAGAGGACCAAGAGCATCACACATTTTGAATAGGAGCACAAGTTGTAGAGCAAGATATGCCACGGTGAGGGTGGGTGACATTACGGAAATAGAAAGTAGCAGTTATCTGCGTGGGCTTGCCACCCTAGCAAGACGTGATTGCCCTTCTTTCTGTCCTGCCTACTCCCAGATTTTCACACAGTTTCCACTGCACTCGCCAAGCTCAAGTCAGGCCCAAGATGTTCTATTACTAAACTGTTTTCAGAACAACAGCATAACCACCTGCGTGCTACGATGCTGCCTGTGTGCCTGGCTGATGGGAGCCAATAAACACCCCACGCACCTGTGTTTCCACAGTCGTGAGGCAGGAGAACGACAGTATTTCCTAGGGGAAGAGAATAAAGGCAGACATGTCACCAATCCAGCTGTGAGTGAGGTTAAGTCCAGGAAAGGAGCCTTCTAAGGCAGCGCAGAGACTCATTTCTAAGGATCTCTGAAATCAGGAAGTCCCCTCATTCCAATTCGCAGTGATATCTGGTGACAGAAGTTTCTTGCATTCAGGCAGTTGAGCGAACAGTCAGCCAGGCGATATGGGAATGCTCGCAACGAGACACCTGCCGCCGAGATAACGCCCAGCTGTGATTTTTATTTCTCTCTGTTTGGGTAACACGACTCGTTCTTACTGCCTTCACTGAGATAGACTGCCAAAGAAACGGACAGTTTGGAAGAACACACACTGAAAACTCAACATTCCCGACTCATCGTGAGATCATGGCAGCAACAGGAACGTATTTCCAAAGATCCAGAATAAAACAGCAGCAAGTCGAGGAGAGATGTGGTCTTGCCAGACTATGGCATCATCTCACACAAACACACAGAACTGAGAGGATGAGGGTGGGCATGAGACTTTCACTGCAATATTATGGATTTCTTGGAAATATCAAATGTCAAGCACAACACGGTCCCCACTGCAGCCACCGATCTTTCGGTAACTTCCGTTTATTCCTATTTCCCTCCTCTGTTCATTTGCCACTTGCACAAAATAAAAAGATGCCAAATTGGTTTCATTTTTAAATCCTAATATTAGTCAATATATATGCCCCTCAGGAAATGGGTTTGGCTCATAAATGCAGAGCCTTGCTCATTTTTCCTCTTAATATGGATGTGATTACTCAAAATGCAGGGTGTTCTTATTGTTATATTTCTGATAAAACTGTGATTATTACATAGTTGATTTTAGCAACAGAGTTTTCTACTTTTTTAATATTTCATTTCTGGGAAACCAAAGATTTTAGTAGACTGGATTCTGTGCAGAACTGAGGCAGAGACAGGGATGAAAAATTCAGGATTTGCAATGATAATTCACCTCATGAATTTCATCTACTTCTAAAGCATATCCAATAGCAATAATGTAGAGGATTTCTACACAAAAACCTGGCTACTTACATTTTATCTCTAATATGAGCAAAATGGTACAGGAGCCTTAGCTTAGCACACCCTTTCACCATTTCTTTCTTTCTTTCTTTTTTTTTTTTTGCATGAACCTCTCCGACTCCATCCCCACCATTATTCATGTTTCAAATGTATTTTCCTAGATTCGACATAACTTCTAATTGTTCAACATATGTCAATAATGTCATGCTTTCCACCATGGAAAGCCTTCTTCCCTGATTTTTCCTACAGGAAAAAAATGGAAAAGAAAAAAAAATTGTCATATCAATGTCATGTGATATTTGTCTTTCTCTGTCTGACTTACTTCACTTAGTATGATAACCTCTAGGTCCATCCATGTTGTTGCAAAAGACATTATTTCATTATTTTCTGCCTTTTTTAAACGAAGTACCAGAAAATTTTAAATTACGTATGAGGTTCATATTATATTTCTATTGGACAGTGCTAGTACAGACTATTAACTACAGTTGTTCTTCTAAGTAACTGCTTTGCAATGAGAAAGCCAGTTCATGTGAGATCATGTGATTTTAAGGAGTTACTAGTGGGTAAATTCAAAGCCTTCTGTCAGCCCTGGTACTAGTTCCTTTTCAGCCTGTTTGCAACAGTAGAGATGAAGGATTTATTCAAAAATAATGTGTGGAGCACCTGCTGTTTGCAAAGTGCTGCATCAGGTACTGTGAAAAGACACTGTTATTTCATGGCCCAGATGCTCATGGAAGTTAAAATCTAGCAGAGGTGGTAAATAATTGCAGCAATAATTATTCAATTACAGTTGTGACGAGCTACAAAGGAAATGCACAGGATTATTGCATTTAGGGCTAGAGGGGTGACTGGATAAAAGGGCCAAGTATAATTTCCAGGTAACGTGGTATTTAAGCAGCATGGTGTAGTGTGTTATATGTGTGTATATGGTAGTTAATGTTAGAGATGTGTATCTCGGATTCCAACCCTGTTCCTGCTATTTTTAAACAGCATGTTCTTAGGAAATTCACTTATAACCTTTCAGAGTTTTCACTTTTCTCATCAATAAAACAGGGATAATTATATCTACCTTATAGGCCTAATGTAAGGGAAAAATGAGATACGATATGATAAACAACTTGCATGGTGTTTGGTACATTAGGCACTCATCAAAATTAATGCCCACCTTTTCATCTTTGCTTTCCATGCTTCTGGCTCTGTGCCTCGTTTCTTATTTCACACAGTCTCCTTGCCATCTATGATATCAGTCATCTCTATGTTGATGAATCTTAAATCAACATCCTCAAGTTTGTTTCTAATTCAACGAACATCCCAAAAGTTTGACAGACATAACCAGATAAAGGTACCATATTATACATGTATTTCGAAAAGTAAAGGTTTGTTAGTGACCAATTATTTCAGCTTTTGTATATCTGAAAAAGTATTTTGTCTTTGTTTTTGAAAGATGTTTTTGCTGGCAACAGAATTTTAGGTTTACAGTCTTTCTTCCTCAGTGCTTTCTTCTCACTTTTATGGTTTCCAACATGATATGTGTTGTTATCCCTAAATTTATAACTTTATGTAACACATCTTTTTTCCGTGGCTGCTTATAAGTCTTTCTCCTTATCACTGGTGTTGAGCAATTTGATTATGATGTATATGGGCGTAGCATAAGGATACCCTGAAGATATTGTGGGTTTGGTTTCAGACCACTGCAATAAAGCAACTATAACAATAAAGCGAGTCACACAAATTTTTTGGTTTCCCAGGGCATATAAAAGTTACATTTACATTATACTGCAGTGTATTAAGTATGAAATAGTATTATGTCTATTAAAATGTACATACCTTGATTTAAAGGTACTTTATTGCTAAGAAATGCTAACCATCATCTGAGCCTTCAGCAAGTCATAATCTTTTTATAACAGTAACATCAAAGGTCAATGATCACAGATCACCATGACAAATATAATAATAATGAAAAAGTTTAAAATATTCCAAGAAGCTAATGGCTTTTACTAAGTTTGAATACAAAGTTTATCATAACAACAAAATACTACTAAGATAACTACTACTGTTCCCAACCATGTCCCATACTCCCCCCTCACCCTGAAAAAAAAAATTTTTTTTTTTCAGAGACAGGGGGATTGAATGAAAAAAAAAAGTAATGTGTTCCATTTAAAATTTTGGTATATGGCATTTTCTAAGTTAGGAAGCCGCAATGTTCTTGACCCATCGTGACATTGGGTAGCATTAACTGTGAGTTTCGTGCTTCCAAATCACTTTTGTTTTTAAGAATTTCTTGATACTCTTATAGCCTGCCTTCAATTTTGATCCTTTATTCTTTCTATTTGTCAGGTGCACAGGATTACCTTTTTTAAGCCTTGTGTCTTGTCACCAACTGTTCCTACTTGGTGGCCATGTACTTGGGGAAAAGGCCACATGATCTTTCTGGCTCCACTCAATGCCTAAGGATACCCTGCTTCCTTTGCTTGCATCCCACAAACTATTTCCCTCATCCTATACACTGCAGCAAATCTCTCCTTAGTTGATGAGATTGTGTTTCTCTCTCTGTAAACCCTACCTATACTGAATGGTCTGTCATTGTCTTTACCTTTAAAATCCTTCCTCTTCTTCTCTTTGAATAATGATGGGGCTAAGTTATACCCAAAACTCACCCTACAAGCTATTTCCTCAGTACCTTGAAGAAAACACCAAACAAAAATACCATTTTAAAAGAGGTGTTTTTTTTCTTTTAGAATGTAAGCTCCTCGAGAGCAGGGGCAATGTTTTCTGTATGTTCTATTGTGCCTAGTACACTGTAAATGCTCAATAAATACTGATGATGGGGGAAGAAAATTGCAAGAATTACCAAAATGTGACAGAGAGACACGAAGTGGGCAAATGCTGTTGGAAAAATGTTGCCAATAGACTTGCTTGACACAGCGTTACCACAAACCTTCAATTTGTAAAAACCACAATATCTATCTACTAAGTGCAATAAAATGAGGTACACCTGTACTTTATGTTTCTTTTGCTTCAATTTTGTTGAGTTTCTTGGATCTATGAGTTTATCATTTTCACCAAATTTGGAAAATTTTTGGTCATTTCAACAAAAGTTAAGTAGCTTATGCAGAAGTTCTTGTTTGATAAAAGGGATATTTCAAGTCAAGTGGTGAAGCTGGTGGCAACACAGAGGTATTTTTTTACCTTTTAATTTATATGAGTTCCCCTTTTCTTCAATAAAATGGTATCACTTATGTAATTTAAATAAGAAAGAAAAACAACAAAAAAAGAAAACAAAAGAAAACAAATACTCTGATATTTGTCAACATAATACAGGCACACCTTGGAGACACTGTGGGTTCAGTTCCAAACCACTGCAATAAAGCTAAAATAGCAATAAAGCTAGTCACAGAATTTGTTGGTTTCCCAGTGCATATAAGTTATGTTTACATTATACAGTTCTCTATTAAGTTCTCTATTAAGTTTGCAATAGCGCTACATCTAAAAATACATACCTTAATTGAAAAATACTTTATTGCTAAGAAATGGAACCATCATCTGATAAAACAGGGTTGCCACAAATTTTCAATTTGTAAAAAACATAGTATCTGAAAGCACAATAAAGTGCAATAAAACGACGTATGCCTCTAAGTGAAAAGATATTCATTATAGTGCATAATGTCTCATTTTTTGACACTCTCCTCAAGAAAAAAAAGTCGTATTTTTGCAAGGAGTAAGTGCTCTTGGGTAACTATTTTGTTTAATCTGGTAAGTATTTTGAATTATGCAATTGTCTAAATTTACTTCTATATCGAATGTTGGAAACTTGTGGCCCACAAAATGTAAGTCATAATTGAATGCATTTTAGCCTAATTTGTCAGTGTGCTTTGTCCTCACTCTGCATTTTCTGTTTTCTCATGGCACAACTTTAAAAAATTTATCATACAGTTTCCAATCTTAGATATTCTTTTTAAGCTTCCTCAAATTTTTGGAACATGTTGTATAAAAACACAAATTAATAAACAAAACGTGATTAAGTGGTTAGTTCTGTTAAATAGTATTATACATGGATACACCCTATCTATACCTGTCAAAGGGCCTAGAATATTCATGGCAAATGGTCAAGTTACACTCTTGCAAAATAGAACAATTCTTACTCTCTAACTAATTTCTTAAATTTCAACAAATCACTTCCCTTCATATTACAGAAAAATACACAAAGCAGGTGGGCATTATTGTCAATTTCACATTCTTTTACATGAATTACATTTCAGTGTCTCTGTCAGAGACTTGAGATTTGTCCTAATCCATACGTGATGATAGGGAAACATGCTAACTTCAGCAGGAATATTTTCACAAATCATCTCTAAGGACTACTACCCCTATATATGTCCCAATGTTTCAACTATCTCTTCCTGATTAACAATCTGATCCATATTAAGTGGTGTAAAATAAGAACAATTTCTAATTATTATTTCTTTACAGTTCTAGGGGTTGACTAAGCTCAGCTTGGTGGATTTCACTTGGAGTCTCTCACTGTGTTGCACTCGAACAATGCCTAGAGTTGGAACCACCTCTGAGCCTTCCTTACTCGCACGTCTGGTGGTTGATGTTGGCTGTTGGTTGGGACCTCAGCAGGGGCTAACAACAGAAACACCTACACACGGCCTCTCTATGTGGACTGGGCTTCCATGCACCGTATCAGCTTTGTTCCAAAGGGAAGTGTCCTAACAGAGCCAGTCAGAAGCCGAGCTGCCTTTTCTAAACTAGCCTCAGAAGTTATACACCATCACTCTAGCTGTATTCTCTTTAGTAGCCACTGTTAACTAAGGCCAGTCCATATTTAAAAGGAGGTGAGGTGGGAAATTAGACTTCACCTCTTGGTGGGAAGAGTGTCAAATAATTTTCAGGTATGCTTTAAAACCAGACACTCATCTTGCCTCTGTGATATTGAGACTTACTAGTATCAATTTGGGATGACTACCTTTCTCTTTCTAAGGGTTCCTCCATTCCTTACTAGGCTTCTTCAAAGTTTAGTGACGAAGTAGTAACTTTGTCTAAAGTTAAACTAAAGTAGTAACTTTAGTTTAGTGATGAAGTAGTAACTTCATCACTACACAGCATACAGCATAATTACCTACAACTCCCTATCTGTTGTCATTGTGCTTTGTCCTAAGACAACATTGCTGCATTCTGTCTTAACTTTCTTGAGCTTCAGGGGACAACGGGCTGTGCCCAGATTAATAGGAGCTCTCACTCTGTGTTGCTGATGGTAGGGCTTTGGTAGGGCTAAAAGACTCTCTGGATACATTAGTTTCTGGAATCAATTCAGATTTCTGGAAGTTTATCATTATTCTATTGCTTTCAGTCCATGAGGTGCTATTCTTGAATGATGCACAAAGGCAAGAAGACTCACTGAAGACCATGTACAGTTATGCTAAGTGAACTAAGTTGATTTCAAATTTGATTTAATTGTCAATCTGTCTGGTTGAAGAGGTTCTGATCAAAGATCAATTTATTCATAGTATGGTTCCAAGGATCAAAAGGTTTGAGTGTCACTGTAGTCATGTGAGATCACTGGAGAGTCAATAGATTGACCTTTCTAACTACTGTCCCTTTATGACCAGGCTTCCAAGAAATTACTGTTTGGGATAGTACTCTCTGCTCTTTGAAATTTGAAACCTTGAAAACTTTCAACAATACAAATTTGTCATTAATAAATGCAAGACCGTAAATATTTCTACAGTTAGAAAAGTAATGAGAAATACAATAATTGTGATTATCCTCCTATTTGTTAACCTTATTTGCAACCAGTTTACTGCTTATTTTTTAACCAGTAAACTACAAGTTTTAAATCAGGTTGACATCCTACCTGATTAAATTTGCTTTATGGGATTTAATTTGCTTTAATCAACATTAATAAAGAAAATTAAAAACACAAATAAGTGGAAAGACATCTCACGTTCAAAGACTGAAGAATTAATAATGTTTACATGTCCATACTACCCAAAGTGATCTAAGATTCAACACAATCTCTATCAAAATCCCAATGGCATTCTTAACAGAAATAGAAAAGACAATCCTAAAATTCATATTGAATCACCAAAGATCACGAAGAGCCGAGACAGTCTTGAGCAAGAAGAACAAAGCTGGAGACATCACACTCCCTGATTTCAAAATATTTTACAAAGCTATATGGTACTGGCATAAAGACAGATACACAGACTAATAGACAATAAAGAGTCCAGGGGCTTCCCTGGTGGTGCAGTTGTTGAGAGTCTGCCTGCTAATGCAGGGGACACGGGTTCGAGCCCTGGTCTGGGAGGATCCCACATGCCACGGAGCAACTAGGCCCGTGAGCCACAACTACTGAGCCTGCGCGTCTGGAGCCTGTGCTCTGCAACAAGAGAGGCCGCGAGAGTGAGGTCCGCGCACTGCGATGAAGAGTGGCCCCCGCTTGCCACAACTAGAGAAAGCCCTCGCACAGAAATGAAGACCCAACACAGCAAAAATAAATTAATAAATTAATAAACTCCTACCCCCAACATCTTAAAAAAAAAAAAAAAAAAGAGTCCAGAAATAAATCCATGCATCTATGGCCAACTGATCTTCGACAAGGGTGCCATGAACACAAAATGGGGAAAAGATAGTGTCTTCAATAAATTGTGTTGAGAAAACAAGATATTCACATGCAGAAGAATGAAAGTAGACCCTTAATTCACACCATATACAAAAATCAATTTAAAATGGATTAAAGAGTTAAACATAAGACGTGAAATCATAATACTATTAGAAGAAAACATAGGGGAAAAGCCTCTTGACATTGATGGCCTGGGCAGTGATTTTTTGGATAAGATACCAAAAGCACAGGCAAAACACACAAAAAATAGACAAGTCAAATTGCATCGAACTAAAAAGCTTCTGCACAGCCAAGGAAACAATCGAGTAAAAAGGTAACCTCCACAATGGGAGAAAATATTAGCAGGTCATATGTCGGATAAGGGGTTAAGAACCAAAATATAAAAGTAACTCAAACAACTCAATAACAATAAATAAATAAGTAAATAACTCTATTAAAAAATGGGTAAAGGACCTGAATAGATATTTCTCAAAAGAAGACATGCAAATGACCAACAGGTATATGAAAAGGTGCTCAATTTTACTAATCATCAGGGAAAGGCAAATCAAAACCACAATGAGATATCACCTAACACCTGGTAGAATGACTATTATCAAAAAGACAAAAGATAACAAATGTTGGCCAGGATGTGGAGAAAAGGGAACCCTTTTACACAGTTGGTGGTAATGTAGATTGGTACAACCATTACAGAATACAGTACGGAGATTCCTCAAAAAATTAAAGATAAAACCACCTTCTCAACCAGCAATCCCACTTCTGGGTATATATTTAAAGGAAATGAAATCAGTATCGCAAAGAGGTATCTGCACTCCAATTATCATTGCAGCATTATTCACAAAACCAAGATATAGAAGAAACCTAAATGAAAAGGGGTGAATCTAGAGGACATTATGCTAAGTTTAATAAATCAGACACAGAAAGACAAATACTGCATGATCTCATTTGTACGTAAAATATAAATAGTCAAACTCATAGAAACAGAATAAAATGGTGGTTGCCAGGGGATGGAGGGAGAAATGGAGAGGTGATGGTCAAAGGGTACAAATTTTCAGTTATGCAAGATGACCAAGTTATGAAGATCTAATTTACAGCAATGTGACTAAAGTTAACAGTATGGTATTGTCTACTTGAAATTGTCTAAATGTTCTTATCACAAAACACAACAGAAGAAAACAGTAACTATGTGAGGTAACAGATATGCTAATTAGCTTGACTGGTAGTTATTTCACTATATATGTACATCAAAACAGCAAGTTGTGTACCTTAAATGTATACACTTTCGTCAATTAGATCTCAATAAAACTCGAAAAATTAACGTGTTCAATTTGAAGCACAACTCAAATTCATTTGCCTAGCACGGCTATATGTAATTTCTAACAGAGGCGGAATCTCCCACTGTGTTAAACTTTGAAATATAGTTAAAGAGGATTAAAAAAATCCTAGCACTTTATAGTCATTTGCAGGTGAAAATTGCCTTTGAAATAATTTATGAAGTGGGAAAAATGAGATTTTAATAATATGAAATATAAACCAGTTTCTGGTAACATTTGTACAACATTAAGGGATATTTAGTGTGTAAATATGTTTAATAATATACTTTTGTGTTATGTTAGCATTTTCATTAAAGACCCTAGAGCATTTTAAATAGGCTTATTAAAATTTCCAGTTCTCTGCTCTGATTAGGGAAATGCTCACATCTTATACCTGGTATTTCCCTCATAGTTCTAGAATAGTTACACAGAGGATTATAGAGCAAGTGAATCAGACCGCTGACTGTGAAAACAGAATTATTTATTACGATGACCATAGGTGAGGAATTTTGAATAAATCCAAAAATATACATATGAAACGTATATTATCACCATCTGCTTTGTTCTTTGACCCTAAAAGATAAATCAAGTCTCCAGGAATGGAAAGCCTTTGTACAATGCTGTCTCTCTCAGAGTTAGCAGTCAAATGTTCTTCCAGCAATGAAAAAAAATCAGAGGACCGCCACCTCCACCCCAAACACTCAGCTCCAATAAAACATGTTAACATACACAGTGTCAGAAACCCTAGTGCTCTTCCTGGTTGTGTTTTGCTATCACAAATTGACACCATTATCACAATTTCTTTATCAATCACTTCTCCCTCAACTAACAAGTTAGTCTCTTTATGGCTTCCTTTGTAAACTATGATTAACTTAATTTTTCCTAGGCATCCATCTGTCTGAGGGGTGAGTGTTAACTGGTTACACAAGACCTAGGTAATATTCGTTCATTTTCTAAATTGGATTATGACACTAGGTGGCAGCCTTGCAAGACTCGTATTATCTTTAGAGACTATTTTCCAAATCTTAGGCTATGAAGCATCAGCCATACAAAGCCAATTTATAGTTATTCCTTATCCCATTCATGAATGACTTTAGGCTCTTAAGTTGACTTTTCAATGGTACAAGGAAAATAGAGCATAGGGGGAGTTTAGAGAAATACTGCCCTTTTCTGGCTAAGAAATGATGTAAAGAGGAAGAAAAGAAAGGAGAGAGGAAAAGAAGGAAGCAGTCACCTATTACCCAGCTTATAGCTGCAGATTACAGGAAGGAGGTACGTTTTAAAAAATTTAACTACAGTTGATTTACAATATTGTGTTAGTTTCAGGTGTATAGCTTCAGATTCTTTTCCATTATAGGTTATTACAAGATACTGAGTATAGTTCTCTGTGTTATACAGTAGGTCCTTGTTGTTTATTCTAAATATAGTAGCATGTATCTGTTAATCCCTTTCTCCTAATTTATCCCTCCCCCTCCCCTTTTCCCTTTGCTAACCCTAAGTTTGTTTTCTGTCTGCGAGTCTGTTCCCGTTTTGTAAATAAGTTGATCTGTATTCTTTTTTAAGATTCCACATATAAGTGATATCATATGGTATTTGCCTTTCTCTTTCTGATTTCACTTAGTATGACAATCTCTAGGTCCATCCATGTTGCTGCAAATGGCAATATTTCATTCTTTTTTATGGCTGAGTAGTATTCCGTTGTGTATATATACCACATCTTCTTTATCCACTCATCTGTTGATGGACACTTAGGTTGCTTCTATATCTTAGCTACTGTGAATAGTATTGCTATGAACATTGAGGTGCATGTATTTTTTTGAATTAGAGTTTTCGTCTTTTCCAGATATATGCCCAGGAGTGGGACTGCTGGATCATATGGTAACTCTTATTTTTAGGTTTTTAAGGAACTTGTATACTGTTTTCCATAGTGGCTGCACCCATTTATATTCCCACTAACAGTGTAGGAGGGCTCCCTTTCCAGGAAGGCGGTACTATTGATAAATAAGGATAACATTAATGACTGAGAAGGAGGATACTGCTTTTATTCTCCATTGAGGGATCTAGGAAAAGTCAGTTGTTGGGCTGTCCCTCTCCCAACAACCTTGAACAAGACTCTAAGAATTTGGCCCGATAATGAGATCTGACAGAGGGAAGCCCTGAAGTTTGCTTTTAATGAGCCAACCCCAATTCCCATATGGCACAGACTGAAATCTGACTGGCTTGATAAGGGCGGGGGGTCACTGTAGCTGTCAAGCCAGCAGGTGTGAAGGGGCATTAGTTGCAATCAGTAACCTGCCACTGATGGAGACCAAGCTGAGATTCAATTATTCTGACCAAGTTAAGAGAGACCAGATCATTAATTGAACCAATAAGAAATTTCTCCCACACTGTTAGCCAGGTTAACCACGCTCATGTTTACAAGGAACCTTGTCCCACAGACCAGAGAAATAGAGGGCATCATATCTGAGGCCTCTGGATCTTTCTCATGTCAGGGAGATCCTTAAAACCCTTCTGTCCATCTATCCTGGCACCACCTGAGGGAGGGGAGCAAGGGGAAGGGAAGGCTCCCTGAAATATGAAATATTTCATTCAAAGTCTGATAATCTACACTTCTGAATGATGTTCCTCAATATTTTGGGATCACACTAATTTTATACCAGATTGAATACACAGCGATGTTTTTTTCTCCGCTGACAAGCTGGTGGGGAAGGGGGCTCTCTGAATGATAAAATAAATTACATTTTATTCTGAGCTACTTTACTCTGCCAGAAGAGTAGAGCAAGTGTTCCCCTAAGCTGCCCTCTACAGAAAGGGTTCCTATCGAGTCAGTGAGAAAGAGAGAGAACATTATAGGATCCCTGTGCTTCTGACACACTTTGTGAGTCTGAGTTGATGTGCAAATGTCTACTCATCTCGAGATATAGGAAAAGAGGCTCTAAGCTCCACCTTTGAAATAAAAATTAGTTTTTAATCAGAGTACAGTCTACTGAGCGTGAGAAGCTGTGCTTGGGGCTGTAAATGCAAGTGTTCAGTACAGGTTGTCATCCTCAGGGTGAAGTCTGTCCCCTCCTCTTGTTCCCTATCCAGTCTCTCACACACTAAACCAGTTCTCCCCCACTGCTGTGAGTGCTCCCTCTCTGGCCGCCACGTCTATCAGTCCATCAGCTCCTTTCTAGTCTCATTGTGCCTTCCTAGCTTGGACCCCATGAGTAGCTGTGTTAAAGATGAAAGCCCAAATTTTATGCCCTAAGTTGATGCCCTCCAGAGAGAGACCACCAGGGACACTTAGAGTCCACAAAGTTAAGTTTAGTGTTGCAACAAGGGAGACTGAATCAGGGGAACAGTGGAACACTCCAATAAGGAACTGGGGGATTATTCTAGGATTTGGGTTTATGCTAATTGATTGCAGGGAGGCTCCAAGGAAGTATATGTCTGTTCTGGAGTGCATGTTGTCAGAAAGCAGGAATAACTTGAGGATTGGGTCACTGTAATTACTTTCTAGGTGGCAAGGAGGAAAGGAGTAGGGCTAAGGTTGTTACTGGGGAAGCAGCAGCAATTACTTATATTAGCTGAAAGAGGGAGATGTTTGGTTATTTTTGTGCTTGCATGATTATGGAGTAGGTTTGTTCTTGTCCTGTTCAATCACAGTCATGGAGAATCCTTATCTGATGATGATAATCTGTGATTTTATCTTCAGCAGAGGAACATCATGGCTTAGCTAGAAAGAACTAGAGCAACTATGAGCTATCATTTCTCAGAGCTCTTATTTTCTTTCCAACAATGAAGCTTTTATGCTCTGAACCACCGGTCGGCCTTGCCACGTACCAACCTTTTGCTGTCAAGTTGATGTGAAGAAAATTATGATCATTTGCTTTGAAAATCCACTACAAATTAATGTTTCCTAACTCCAAGTGCTCCTTCACTGCTCCTTGACAATTAAAAAATACACTTCTTGTTGAATTTCTATTACAATGACCATAGAAGCTATTTCAAACTCTTCATGCACTCCTCGGGGTATAATTTAATCACAGTATCTCTTACTCTTGATAAATGAATACACTTACAAACTACTGAAAGAATAAGACCATGTAATAATAAAATCCTCTTTGTAATTACCTCCCTTCCTCATTGCCTGTAAATGCCTCTTTGTATTCTAGCTCTTCTTCTTCCTCTCTATAAAGAAGAATTCCCACAATCCTGTCAGATCTACTGGAGCTTCTAATTCCATGTCATCTAATTGCTCATGTGACGCTGTCTAATCCGTCGTTTCCTCTCTGTCCACCATCTTCTTTTTCTTCTTTTATTTTCATATACTTATTATGGGCTGAATATTTTTGTCCCGCCAAAATTCTTACGTTGAAGCCTAACCTCCAATGTTACTATCTGGAGATAGGGCCTTTTGCAGAAGTAATTAAAGTTAAAATGAAGTCATAATGGTATGGCCCTAATCTAATGGGATGTGTGTCCTTATAAGAGGGGGAGGAGAAACCCGAGAGTCCTCTCCCCACCATCTAACATACAGGGACAAGGCAGGCTTCTGCAAATTGGGAAGAAAGATCTCAGCAGAACCCAACCATGATGGTATGCTGATCTTGAACTTCCAGCCTCTAAAACTTGAGAAAATTAATTTCTGCTGTTAAAGCCACCTAGTTTGTGTTATTTTGTTATGGCAGCCAGAATTATTACATACTATATACCAATTTCCCCTTATACACATATATTCTCATCTTTCCCCCAACTAGAAATTAGCTAACCTATTCTTCCTTGTGTTCTCATTTCTTAACAGACTCATTTACTCTCCTTGCCTTCATTTATTTTCTTTTGAAAAATGAAAAAGAAATCAGAAAATTACAGAGAAAAATAGAACACCTGTGTTTTTACTGTCAGGAATTAATAAGTGCTCATGTTATGTTAAAGACTTTTTTAATCCAAAAATTTACAAAAAATTATCAAAGTGTAACTGACACTTTGTTGTCTCATGGACACTGCAAGAATTACCCAGGCTGAAGGCCAATATAATGTTATAAATACCAAAATAATAATATAAAAGCAACTAAGTTCTTCCCTGGAATTTCATTTATTTTCTGTTATAATTACTTTGATCTCTAAGTCACTATAGTCTGAAATTCTGTCTGTTGCCTCCAGACGAGTTCTTTAAATCCTAATGCTTTTTCCTTCTCATAATCTCTCACAGTGGTACCATCTTTCTATGGAAAAGATCAATATCCAAACCCAAGCCTTATTTCATGCAGAAGCTAGTCCAATATTTTTCTTATTAGCCTCCAAGGTCTAATCCCAAATAATTTTAATGTGAAAGTCACATGACAAAATTAGCCATTTTAAATTGAACAACTCAATGTCATTTAGTGCATTCACAAGGCTGTGCATCCACCACCTCTCTTTAGTTCCAACACATTTCCATCACCCTAAAAGAAAACGAGGAACCACTAAACAGTTCTTTCCATTCCCCCTTCCTCCTAGACCCTGGAAACCACCAGTTTGCTTTCTGTTTCAATGGATTTACCTATTCTGAATATTTCATATATATGGAACCATATAATATGTGATCTTTTCTTTCTGGCTTCTTTCACTTAGCATAATATTTTGGAAATTCACACATGTATCCATGTATCAGTGCTTCATTCCTTGGTATGGCTTAAAATATATATATATCTCGGGGCTTCCCTGGCGGTCCAGGGGTTAAGACTCCACGCTTCCACTGCAGGGGGCACGGGTTCAATCCCTGTCTGGGAACTACGATCCTGTAAGCTGCGGGTGTGGGGTGTGTGTGTGTGTGTGTGTGTGTGTGTGTGTGTGTCATAATTTATTTGCTCACCTATTGATGGATGGTTTCATTACAATGTGTCCCAGTGTATATCTTTCAATTTATCATATTTGGAGTTTGTTGAGCTTCTTGGATGGGTAGAGTCATGACTTTCATCAAATTTGCAAGTTATTAGCTATGATTTCTTCAAGTGTTCTTTCTGCCATTTACCTTCTCTCTTCTCCTTCTTGTACTCCCATAATATGGATTTTGGTATACCTGTTGATATTCCACAGGTCCCTTAGGCTCTTCATTTTTCTTAATTCTTTTTCTTTCTGTTCCTCAGACTGGATAATTTCAATTGTCTTATCAATTGCCAATTTTTTCTTCTGCTTTCTCGGATCTGCTGTTGAAACCCTCCGGTGAATTTTTCCTTTTGGGTATTGTATTTTCAGCTTCAGAGTTTCTGTTTCCTTTTTATAATTTCTACCTCTTATTGATATTCTCTGTTCATACACTGGGTTTCCTGATTTCATTTAACTCTTGTCCATGGTTTCCTTTAGCTCCTTGAGTATATTTAAGACAGCTGATTTAAAGTCTTTGTCTAGATTGGGAGTTTGGGCTTGAGATCCACACACTGCTATTTTTAAAACAGATAACCAACAAGGACTTACTGTATAACACAGGGAACTCTGTTCAATACTCTGTAATAACCTAAATGGGAAAATAATTTGAAAAAGAATAGATACATGTATATGTATAACTGAATCACTTTGCTGTACACGTGAAACTAACACAACATTGTTAATCAACTCTACTCCAATATAAAATAAAAATAAAATAAAATAAAGTCTTTGTCTAGTTTGTCCCATATCTGGGCTTCATCAGGGACAGTTTTTGGCAACTTCCTTTCTCCTGTGCATATGCCATATTTTCCCATTTCTTTGTATACTGTGTAATTTTTTTAAATTGAAAACTGGGTATTTCAAATATTTTATATAGTAGCTCTGGAATGCAGATCCTCACCCTTCTCCAGCGTTTGCTGCTATTGATTGTTGTGGGTTGGAGCTGTCCATTTGTTTAGTGACTGCTCCAAACTATTTTTTCAAAGACTGAATTTTTTGTTATGTGTGGTAACTGAAGTCTCTGTCCTGTTATGAGAGATCAGCCAGTGACCAAACAGAGATATCCTTAAGTTCCAGGAGCAAAGAAGCAAAAACAAAAATGTCTCCTGGTCTTTGCATATTGGCTCTGAGTTGGAGTACTCCTTCAACTTTAAGCCAGGATGCCTACAACTCTGTTTCAGCCTGAATCTCCTGCCTGTGCCATCCACAGATCAGCCCAAGGTACAAAATCTGGGTTCCTCTTACGTTTTCATTGAGCATGTGTCTTGCCCTAGGCATGAGATTACACTACAGTTTCTTCAGTATATACAGTAGCCCAACCAAGGCCTTATTCCCCCAAGTATCTTCCTCCTGACTCCTCCTTCCCAGACTTTTGGGTCTATCTGCCATGTGCCCTGTCTTTTATCCTGTGCTCTAGGTTACTATGAATAGTGTATATCTTTAAATGATTTCAGTAGATGCTGCCACACAGAAAGCCCCTCCAGCTGAAGTTTAGCAAAACAAAGGTCCGCTTCTGTTATGGTGCCTCAGTGAACCACCAGACAGGAAAAAGATACAACTACAGTTTTTTGAGAATAAGGTCTGCACTGACACCAGAAAGCCACATCAGGATCATGGGCTGCCATCTCTATGGACTGCTGATGCCCAGGGGGATGGGAGATGATTGGCTAGTAAGTAAAATCACCATGACACTTTTTTTGGTTAATATTTAGCAGCCTGTTTCTTCATTAAGCACTTACCTGGTAGCTGTATCTTTTTATATTACATTCAAGAGCTCCAACAAATTTGATACTCTCAATTTTTTGGACCTTAATGATTGCTTCAGTGGAAGGACTGATTCTCTGAGCCCCTAGTTTGCCAATTTTTCTTCAACTCATGATTTATATGTCCAGATTTACCTTCCTGAAATACCTCAATGAGAGTACCTCTTGTTTGTTAAAACAACAATCAGTTACTCTCAAAATGTGCCCATATTCTTTCAGGTGCCCATATTCATCAAATTTTATGAATTGCAAAAGAGAATTTCAAGCTGCTACTCTGGTGAAAGAACGCTAAAATCCAGCCAGACTCAAATACTCACCATTCTTCAATGATGCACTGTTTTTACTGTGTTAACTTCTGTTCCCATGTTTTTTATTTACCTTGTATAGAATTCAGTCTTAATTATTTCGTTATTAATATCTACCCATTCTTAAGGCTAGTTGGCTTCCTCCACCTTGGTGATTTACCTGCTTAGCCCAGGTCTTCTTAATTACAACTTGGTATATGCCAGTTTGTGAGTCTGGTCACATACCATCATGCAGCAAAAGCAACACTAAGAGGAAATTTTATACCAATAAATTTAAAAAGAAGAACTATCTCAAGTAAACAATTTAACTTTACACCTCAAGAAGCTACAAAGAGAAGAACAAACTAAACCCAAAGTTAGCAGAAAGAAGAAAATAATAAAAACTAGATAGAAATAAATGAATAGAGATAAGAAAAACAATAGAAAAACTCAACAAAAACCAAGAGGTGGCTATTAGAAAAGATAAACAAAATTGATACAACTTCAGCTCAACTAACCAGCAAAAAAAAAAAGACTCAAATAAATAAGAAATAAAAGAGAAGACATTATAAACCATTGCCACAGACATACAAAAGATCATAAGAGACTACTACAAATAGCTATATACTTACAAATTGGATACATTAGGAAAAATGGGTAAGTTCCTAGAAAAATACAACCCTCTAAGACTGAATCATGAAGAAACAGAAAATCTGAACAGATCTATAATGAATAAGGAGATTGAATTAGTAATCAAAAAAACCATCCAAGAAAGAAAATCCCCAAACCAGATGGCTTCATTAGTAAATTCGGCCAAATATTTAAAAAGAACACCAATACTAATCAAACAATTATAAAAAATCAAATAGGGAAAACACCTCCAAACTCATTTTATGAGGCCAGCATTATTCTGATACCAAAGACAGAAAAACACACTACAAGAAAAGAAAATTACAGGCCAATATCCCTAATGAACACTGATGAAAAATACCTCAACAAAATACTAGTAAACTGAATTTAACAGCACATCAAAAGGATCATACTCCATGATCAAGTGAGATTTATCCCTGGGATGCAAGGATGTTTCAATATATGCCGATCAATAAATGTGATATGTACATCACATTAACAAAATATAGGATAAAAATCACAAAATCATATCAATACATGCAGAAAAATAATTTGACAAAATTCAATACCCTTTCATGATAAAAATTATCAGCAAACTAGGTATAGATGGAATGTACCTCAACATAATAAAGGCCATATATGGTAAGCCCACAGCTAACATCATGCTAAACAGTGAGAAGCTGAAAGCTTTCCCTCTAAGATCAGGAACAAGACAAAAATGTCCACTCTTGCTACTTCTATTCAACAAAGTACTGGACATCTCAGCAAAAGCAGTTAGACAAATAAAAGAAATAGCAGGCATTCAAATCAGAAAGAAAGAAGTAAAATTCTCTCTTTTTTCAGACAACATGATCCTATATGCACAATACCCTAAAGACTACACACACACACACACACACACACACACACACACACACAACTGTTGGAACTAATAAACAGGTTCAGTAAAGTTGCAGGATACAAAATCAACATACAAAAATCATTGTGTTTTAGACACCAACAATCTAAAAAGGAAATTAAGAAAATAATCCCATTTACAATACAATACTTAGGAATAAACTGACCAAAGAGGGGAAAGACTTATAAACTGAAAACTAAAAAACATTAACAAAGAAAATTAAACGAGACACACAAAAGTGGAAAGACATCTTGTTTCATGGATGGGAAGGCTTAATATTGTTAAAATGTCCATACTAGTCAAAGTGATCTATAGAATCAACACTACTCCCAACAAAATCCCACTGGCATTTTTTACAGAAATAGAAAAAATACTCCTAAAATTCACATGGAACTACAAAAGACTCAGAATAGCCAAAGTGATCTGAAGAACGAACAAAGGTGGAAGTATCACACTCCCTAATTTAAAATATATTACAAACATAGTTTTTAAAACAGCATGGTCCTGGCATAAAGACAGATATAGAGACCACTGAAACACAAAAGACAGACCAGAAATAAATCCATGCATATATGGTCAACTGATCTTTGACAAGTGTGTCAAGAACACACAATGAGGAAAAAATAGTCTCTTCAACAAATGTTGCTAGGAAAACTGGATATCCACATACAGAAGAATGAAATTTGACTCTTACTTTACATCATAAACAAAAATCAACTCAAAATGGATTACATACTTATATGTAAAACATGATACTCCTACAAGAAAATTTAGGGGAAAGCCTCTTGATATTAATCTAGGCAAAGATTTCTTGGATATGATACCAAAAACACAGGGAACAAAGCAAAAGTAGACAAGTGGGACAAAATCAAACTAAAAATCTCATGCACAGCAAAGTAAACAATCAATGGCATAAAAAGGCAAGCTACAGAAAATATTTACAAACCATATATCTGATAAGGAGTTAATTTCCAAAATTTATAAGGAATTCTTACAATGCAATAGCAAAGAACTCAAATAATCTGATTAAAAACGGGCAAAGGACTTGAAAAGTCATTTCTCCAAAGAAGTCATACAGATGGCTAACACGTTCATGAATAGATGGTCAATATCATGAATTATCTGGAAAATGAAAATCAAAATTACAGTGAGATATCACTTCACACCTTTTAGGATGACTATTATTTAAAAAAAGATAGCAAGGTTGTGGACCCCAAATGTGACCTTCTTTTTATCAGGTTCTGAGGAAATACCCCAGAATGAAACAAAATGGTGGTACTAAACTTGGAAAGCCTAACTACAGCCTTGATCATGTGTGGACCGCCAATAATCCCTGGGACTACCACTGTGTGGGCCACTTAGGAAGTTCACTGAAATTCCCACATTTTCCATGCTTTACTCTAGGAAGTAACCACAACTCTGACATCTCACCAAAACCACCAGCATCATCACCAGAGGGCTGCAAGAACCCCAACGTGCAGTCCTTCACAATCATCTGGCATTGGAAATGATCTGGCTTCCCCAGAGGGTACTTACACAGTGGTTGCAAGTAACTGTTCCCCAGAACCTCTGACATCTGTACCATCGCTTAGGGTATTCAGATCACAAACTGGGAAATCACTGCACCACCACAGCTGCCCTCATACCACTGACCTGAGATACTTTTGAATCCATGGCCTGGAATCCATTGAAAGATTGCCTCCTAATGTAAACTCTTGGTGTTAACCTCTTATCCATCTACTAATCTTTCTCCTTCTCTTTATTTTTAAATGCATTCACTTGATAAAATGCCTCATCAAAGAACCATCCAGCAACTATCCGTCAGGCAACACACCCAACAAAGGGTATGAATGGTCCTCCAGGAAGAAAAACACCATGTGCACTCTGGACCTGAGGACTGTTTCACTCAGCCGTCCCCTACTTATCTTTGAGTTGTCAAAGAACAATCTCTTTGATCAAATGTACCCGACATAACCTTAGACTGGCTTGAATAAGACAGCTTGACCCTAAACTCTTTACATGAACTTCCTACACTATAACTTCTTTTCTCCATATTGGGCCCAGACCCCAGCCTCACGTGCCTAAGAAAGACAACATTCTCTGCCTTGACTGTCCTGTTAATGCAATGCTTGATGCAGTTCACTGGCTTTCTAGAACTCTCCTAGCAGTATTTAGCACCCTGCTTCCTCTTTCCATACCTACCATCTCTGCATATAAAAGTTTTGCTTCTCTACTCCTTCCATGAGATGTTTCTGACTTAGGCTTTGAGGGTCTCCCTATTACAACAGCCTCTCTTAATTAAGTCTATCATTAATAACATCTGGACTTGCATTTATGTTTATTCTTGACATTCACAGTACTGCCTACACCCCCCAACCATGCACTTCCTGCTAAGTCCTCCCCTCGCCTTGATGCCACCTCCTGCCAGGCACTTACTACAGAGCACTCACCTAAGCTGGATGCTCCTTCCACCTGAAGACTTCCTGTCGGAACCTTCGTTAGGCTGGCTGGATCTTCCACGTGAGCATCTCCTGCAGAGTCCTCCCTTTGGCTCTATGCTGCTTCTACCCATTTGCCTCCTGCCAGGTTGCATAAGCTGAATGTTCTCTCCACCTTTGTACTTCCTTCTGGGTCATAAATTCGGATGGCTGCACCATGCATCCATTCACCTCTGGTCGTGTCTTCTAACAGGCTGAGGGCACCATCCACCATGCACCCCCTGCCAGGTCTTCCCTTAGGCTGGTTGCAACCTGAACACATGAAACTACCTTCATATCTTCCATATGATGGTCGCACATTCCACTCATGCACCACCAACTGAATCTTCGCATAGGCTGGATGCTCTGACCACCCATCCACTTCCTACCTGATCCTTCCCCAGGATGACTGCTTCCTCCATTTATGCATGTCCTCCAAGTCTTCCCCTAGGTTGGAAGGCCCTAACCTTATGCACCTCATGCTGAGTCTTCCCCTAAGAGGACAACTGCACCCACAGACATCAACTATGTCCTCCTCCAAGATCACTGCACACTCCATCCATCCACCACCCACCAAGTCCTGTCCTAGTCAAGATTCACACTCTACACATGTACTTCCCATCAGGTCTTCCTCTAATCTGTCTGTATCCTCCACCTGTGCACTTTCTGCCAGGCTGTCTGCTAGGCTGGCTGGACCATCCACCCATTTACCTCTTGCCAAGACCGTCTATAGGCTGGATGCTTCCCGCACACATGCACAGCCTGCTGCATCCTCCTTTGAAGGAATGTTCCTTCCACAGATGTACCTCCTACTGGATCCTCCCCTAGGCAGGATGCACCATTCCCTAATGAACATGCAGCAGGGTCCTCCTCTAGGCTGGCTACATTCTGCATTTATGCACTCCCTGCCATTTCCACACGTGAGCTGGATACAACATGCACCCATACATCTTTAGCCATGTCCTTCTAGAGTGGATGTTCCTTAGCACTAATGGACATCGTGCCATGATTTCCCATGGGATAAATATTTCTTCCTCTGGAGTCCTAACTTAGGATGACTTCATCCTACATTCATGAACCAAATGATTAGCCCTGACCCCTAGGTTGGCTGCATCTTCCACCCATGCACTTCCTGCAGGCCTCTCACCTAAGCTGAATACTCCATCTACCTACACACCTTCTGTCATGTTCTTTCCTGGGCTGGCTACACTCTCCACCCATGTTCTTCCTGCCATGTATCCCAAAGTGGGCTGCAACATATACCCCTGCAGTTTCTGACAGGTCCTCCCAAAGGCTGACTACATTCTGTACCCATGCAACTCATGCTGGGTCTTCTCCAGCCATGTCCTCCTCAAGACTGGATGCTCACTCCACTCATGCCATCTCCTGGCTAGTCCTCCACTAGGCAGGCTGCTTTCTCCAGCCATGCACCTTCTGCCATGTCCTCCCCTGGGCTGAATGTTCCCTCCATCCATTCACTTCCTACAGGATCCTCCTATAGGCTTTCTGCACGATTCCCCCATCCAAGGTCTGCTGAGTCCTTCCCTAGACTGGATGCTCCTTCGACCAATCCACTTGCTGCCATTAACGCAACTAGACTAGCTGTAGCCTCCACCCATGCATTTCCTGCAGGACCTCCTCTGGGCTGGCTGCATTCAACACATATACACTTCCTGTCATATCCTCCCCTAGGCTGTATACTCCCTCTATCTCTGCATTTCAGCCAGGTCCTAGGATGACTGTACCATGCAGCTATACACCACCTTCCATATCCCCACCCACCAGGCTGGCTTCTCTCTCCACACATACATCTTCTGCCAAGACCACCCTTAAGCTGGATGCTCCCTCTATACTTCCTGTTGGAGCTTCCCCAAGGCAGGCCACAACCCACAAACACACACCTCCCTCCACTGACTCGACTAGGCTGGAAGCTAGCTTCATGCACCCACTTAAGCTGGTTTCACTGTGCATTGAAGCATACCCTGACAAGTTCCCTCCAAGTCTTCTTGCACTTTCAACCTATTCATTTCAAAGTCCTTAGTCATTAGGGAAATGCAAATCAAAACCCAGTAAGACACCATTTCACACCCACTGGGATGGCTATAAGATAAAAAAAAAAAAGGAAAAATAATAAAGTTTAAAGTGGATATAGAGAATATAGAAATCTAATAACATTTCTTGGGATAATATAAAATGGTGCAGCCACTCTGGAAACAGTTTG
Source organism: Mesoplodon bidens (assembly GCF_964165515.1). Lineage (NCBI taxonomy): Eukaryota > Metazoa > Chordata > Mammalia > Artiodactyla > Ziphiidae > Mesoplodon > Mesoplodon bidens. The sequence goes on from NC_138163.1 coordinate 108,167,407, forward strand.
GTGGTTCCTAAAGCAGTTAAAGATAGAATTACCATATGACCCAGCATTTTTACTCCTGGATACATACCCGAAAGAACTGAAAACAGGTGTTCAAATAAAAACTCGTACATGTCTGTTCATAGCAGCACTATTCACAACAGCCAAAAGGTCCAAATATCCAAACAACCCAAATGTCTGTCCACTGATGAATGGATAAACAAAATGTGGTGCAGACACTCAATGGAATGTTATTCAGCCATTAAAAAGGAATGGAGTACCGATTCATGCAACAACTTGGATAAACCTGAAAACGTTGTGCTAAAATGAAAGGAGCCAGACACAAAAGGTATGATTCCATTTACATGAAATATCCAGAATAAGCAAATCCATAGAGACAGAAATCAGATTAGTGGTTGCCAGGGCCTGAAGAGGGAGGAATGAGGATTAACTTCGTAATTGGTATGGGTTTCATTTTGCAGTGATGAATATGCTCTGTTATTAAATAGAGCTGATGATTTCACAGCACTGGGAATGCAAAAACATTCCCCCCAAATCCTAAAATTCAAGTGGATGAGGACAAACCATCAAGAGACACATTACCTGCATGGTATCAGTGTCTGTATGTGAGTTTAAAAAAAAAAAAAGAAGAAGCAATGGCACAGCATCTGACTAACTTTATAATAGAGAATAGCAAACTAGTCACTAGGTACTCACTGGAAAGAACAGCTGCAATTGGGAGGGTTTTGGCTTTTCCATAGCAGGCAAGTGCAAGGAGCACACCTCAAGAAGGACCAAAGGTACTAGAGCAGAAGACCACTGTGAACTTTCAAAACTGGTACCTCAGTGTTTCCTTCTAGGGCAAGACTCCATGATTAGCAGAAACTCTGGGGTTGGAAACAATTCAGGAGGAAATTGACAAGAGAGATGAAGGAAAGGAGAAGGTGCAAAATTGTGTTGTCCACACATGTGGCCACTGAGCACTTGAAATGAGGCTAGTCAGATTTGAGATATGATGTAAGAGTAAAATATGTACCAGATTTCAATGATTCAGTACAAAAGAACGAAAAATAGCTCATTAATAATTTTTATATTGTAGTATTTGGGATAGACGGAGTGTTAAAAACATATTATTAAAGTTAATTTCACGTTTCTTTTTACAAAGAATTTTGACTACTAGAAAACTGTTAATTACATTGTGTGGCTAGTATTAAATTGCCCATGGACAGCACTCTATTATTACTGACGTCTGAGATGCCTCTTAGACCTCAAATGGAAAAACCGATTACACAGCTGTATGAATGGAAGTACAAGGGAATGAGTAAAAATAAACATACATATTTGAAATTCATCAACTTAAAGTGACATTTTAAAACATGAGTCTAGATAGGACCCCCTAGGAAGTGAATGCGTGTAGAAAAAAATGACCAAAACCTAAAGCCTTGGAAATTCTAACACACTGAGTATGGAAAATGAGGAAGTTCCAGAAGAATACAAGGTGAACACAAAGAGAGAACTCTTTAAAGACCAAGAAAGAACATGTATCAAGGAAAAGGAGTGATCAACTGTATTAAATGCTGCCAAAAGGTCAAGTAAGATGATGTCTAACATGTTTCCATTGGATTCTGCAGTGTGAAGGTCTGCTATGTGATGGTATTTGGTCCTTTCTTAAGGAGAGAGAATAGGAAGCTCTCAAGGTCAAAGGAAGGAAGAAGAGTTTGTGGGCAGCTGGGGCTATGTAGATTTTGGTGTGGAGGACCTGAGTTAAGGACACTGGATTCGTGTCCAGACTCAGGCAGATCAAATGCCAAGGAGACCTATTAAAACCATAGGATGAAGTAGGATGGTTGGGGCTTTGATTCCGCCTGCAATGCTGGCTCACTGAAGGAAGGAACCAGACCTAAGGCCTGAAGTACTGCCTTCCTCGACCTCTCGTATATGAGGGGGTGTTCTGTGGTCAGGGCTACCTCCAGGAATAAAGTGTAGCTTCCTAGATATACATCCCTGGGTGTTTCTAACTCTCTGGAGCTGGGCTACAGAGCTAACGACACATACACACCCACCACTAACTTTTGCAGTGCCTATGGCAAAAGTAAAATGGAGGCCACCAGCCCATGTCCTGGATCCCTTCTTCTCATGGCCATTATGTCCTACACCATGCAGTGCTTCACACCTAACACTAACAGCACCTCAACCCACACCTCCAAGCTTTGTCTACCCCTTGCTCCCACAAACAGTGACCACCTAGCCACCTTTTGTGCCCAAGATTGAGCATATCATAGGCCCAGCTCTTCTTTCCTCTGGAATGACTTTGAGAATAGGACCTTGCTGGCCCTGGAAGTATCCTTAGGGAATTAGGGTACCTGATATATTTCCTACAAAAGTAACAGGGTGTCAGGAGACTCATCACCTTGTCCCTGTGGACTTTCAGCTCTAGCATGAAAAGCAGATAAGGAGGGCCTAATACAGGGCTCAGCACTATGACCCTTCTTGACCAGGTCAAATGCCAGTACTGGCCATATACCACAAAAGTAAAAGAAAAGAGAGGAGAACCTAGAGATTATTGTACTAAGTGAAGTAAGTAAGAAAGAGAAAGACAAATAGCATATGATATCACTTATATGTGGAATCTAAAATAAGACACTAATGAACTTATTTACAAAACAGAAACAGACTCACAGACTTCAAAAACAAACTTATGGTTACCAAAGGGGAAAGAGGGCAGGGGATACATTAGGAGTTTGGAATTGGCAGATACAAACAACTATATATAAAAGAGATAAACAACGAGGACCAACTGTATAGCACAGGAAACTATACTCAATATCTTATAATAAGCCATGATGGAGAAGAATATGAAAAAGAATATATATCTATGTATAACTGAATCACTTTGCTGTACAGTAGAAACTAACATAACATTGTAAATCAACTATACTTCAATTAAAAAAAAACACTACTCAGAGTATATGTAAACCTGGCCAAAAAAAAGAGAGAGAGAGAAAGAGGAGAAATATGGGAAAGGAGGGAGAGGGAGTTCATTTTAGTGTTTGTTTGTTTGTTTTCCACTCCACTCACTTCAATGTGGTTTCCTACCATGTTTCCACAACTTAAATTTTTGAAAAACAGCTAAGTTCAGTCGCATCACAGAAATGACGCTATGATCAAGGTGAAAAAACAACTGAATATATATCTTGTTCACAGCATGTTATATGCCCATCCAATTCTATACAAGTGTCTACACACACATACACAATCACGCTCACATATCTACTCAAAAACTCAGTCACAACTATTTTTTAAACGAGATTATGCATTAACATCCATTAATCTTAATATCCATTAATATTAAGCGAAAATCTTTTTTTGCTTAATATTTGACCATTTTAGCACGTCAGTCATTAACCGTGAATAGTTGCCCAGCCCCCTTCCTCCCCATCTTGTAGGCTTCAAAAGCCCCTGTTTCCTCCTCTAAAAACCAAGACCTTCACCCCAGGCTTCTAACCTCTGTCTGCTGTTTCCTCCTTCTTGATTCTGAATCTTCCTCCCAGCCCTCCCTATTCCTATCTGGGTTATCCTCCTCTCTCATACACTTGATCATGCACTGCCTCTTTCCTGAGGCTGGGTACCTCCATCACCCCTCCCTTTCTCTAGACACCTTGGGTTAAACTCTAGTTCTCTTGTCCAAGTTGTAAATTACCTATGCTAAGAGGGTATGAACTGTCCAAATGGGAATTTTAGGGTCATAACTCCATTTCAAATAAAGGACATAAATGATGACCCTTTGTCCCTTCTAAAGAGTCAACTAGCATGCTACTTTCTTTTAAACCTCCAAATATGACATAAAATTAACAATTTTAGAGACCACAATAAAAAAATTTACATTAAAAAATGAAACCAACACTTCAAGTTTTACTTATTAAAAAAAATCATTCTATGAAGAGATAATTGCCTATAATTTTTCAAAACTGACTGAAGATATCAAGCTGCAGGATTAAAAACCCCTACAGACCTCAAGCAAGATAGATACAAAGAAAACCACGCCTGGAAACATCAAACTAGTGGGAAAAGTATAAAAATGTCAATGAAACACACACACACACAAATCGCTAGATAAATGGTAATATACACTATTTTCATGGACAAGAAGATTCATTATTACAATAATATAGACTTTGCAAAATAACCTCTAAATTCAAAGCAATTTCAAATAAAACCCCAATGGGATATTTCATGCATTTTGACATACTAGTATGTATATGAAAAAGGAAAGGGTCATGAAGTATGAACAGTATGAAAATACTCCTGAAAAAGAATGATGTGAGATATTTGCCCTACAACACAGAGGCTTTTTATAACAGTGTGGTATAAGTGCAAACAGAGACAAATGACCCAGCTGTACAGAAAAGAGTCTAAACATAGATCCATGCATAAATTAAAACCTATTCCACTTCAGGGCTATGGTGCTAGATCATGGGAAAAGGAGGAAATTTTTATTTATTTATTTATTATAGATTTATTTATTTAATTTTGTCTGGGATGGGTCTTCACTGCTGCGCACAGGCTTTCTCTAGTCGCGGCGAGCGGAGGCTATTCTTCGTTGCGGTGCACGGGCTTCTCATTGCACTGGCTTCTCCTGTCGTGGAGCACGGGCTCCGGGCACGCGGGATCAGTAGTTGTGGTGCACGGGCTTAGTTGCTCCGTGGCATGTGGGAATTTCCTGGACCAGGGCTCGAACCCGTGTCCCCTGCGCTGGCAGGCAGATTCTTAACAACTGCGCCACCAGGGGAGCCCCCGAAAAGAAGGAAAATTTTAAATGCTACTGGACAATAGGTTATCCATATGGAAAAAAGGAAAAAAATGGGAATCTCTCCACTAAATTGTACACGGAAACAAATTTCAGGTAGATAATTCTGTGACAAGTAGGACTTAAAGCATACAGAAAAAAATAAGACTATCTTATATACATTGGGACTAGTAAAAGATTTCTTAGTTAAAATATAAAAAGCACGAACTATAAAAGATAGTCAAGGGCCTCCCTGGTGGCGCAGTGGTTGAGAGTCCGCCTGCCGATGCAGGGGATACGGGTTCGTGCCCCGGTCTGGGAGGATCCCATATGCCGCGGAGCGGCTGGGCCCGTGAGCCATGGCCGCTGGGCCTGCGCGTCCGGAGCCTGTGCTCCGCAACGGGAGAGGCCACAAGAGTGAGAGGCCCGCATACCGCAAAAAGAAAAAAAAAAAAAAAAAAAAAAAAAAGATAGTCAAATTCAGCTGCAAAATAATTTTAAAACTTTTAGTTATTAAAAGAGAGTATTGGGACTTCCCTGGTGGCACAGTGGTTAAGAATCCGCCAGCCAATGCAGGGGACACGGGTTCCAGCCCTGGTCCGGGAAGATCCCACATGCGCCTGAGCAACTAAGCCCGTGCATCACAACTACTGAGCCTGCGCTCTAGGGCCCACGATCCAAAACTACTTAGCCCGCGCGCCACAACTACAGAAGCCTGCGCGCCGAGAGCCCGTGCTCCGCAACAAGAGAAGCCAGGGCAATGAGAAGCCCGCGCACCGCAACGACAAGCAGCGCCCCCTTGCGCAACTAGAGAAAGCCCGCGCGCAGCAACGAAGACCCAACGCAGCCAAAAATAAAATTAAAAAAATTTTAAAGAGAGTATTTACAAGGTTAAAGAACAAGACCAAACAGTGGAAGTATTTGCTCCACATGAACCAGAAAAAGGGTTATTCATAATGCACGTTTTTTTCAAATAATGAGTATAAATAGGCATTTTACAGAAACATAAATGCCCAAAGACAAGAACAAAAGAAGTGTTTACTTTTACTTGTAATTATGGAAAAGCCAGAATGAGATACCATTAAAGAAAATTTTGTTCTATAAAAGGCAACTTGGAAAAGGGAAATTTCAGCTCAGGAGCAGAGGCAGGCCATTTACAGGGAGCGGGGGCTGTTAATCAAGGGTTAACAGCAGATTAACTGCCGACTGCTGGAGCCATGGGGAGGAGAGGCTTTTAAATTGCTCTAAATCTTGGTTAGAACGCTTGGAAACCTCACAGGTGAACACGATCAGGCAGCCCAATCACTGCAGTGGCTGGCTAGCTGTTCCACGTTTGCTTCTAGGAGGTTGCTTACAGAAGGTCACAGCACAGTAGGTGGGGGGTAGGGGTGTGCCGGCTCTCCTGGAGAGGCAGGGCTCGGGCGCATCAAGTTCAGGCAGCAACACGGGCCTAACTCTCGGAGGACTAGGCTTGGAGTTGAAGCTCAGGCAAAACGAATCATCATCACGGTACGACGGACAGCTGAGCACAGAAAACCCCATGAGGGAGGAGAGGGGCGCAAACCAACAGACTTGAAGGAGGAGATGCTCTCAACGCACTGCCCAGCAAAATGAAAGGAGAATGTGCCACGAGAGCATTAGAGGAGGCACTGATGCAGACGGCATTACCACCAGGGCACAGGGGAAGAGCAGCCTTCCTCAGGTCAATCTAGGGGGGAAGCAGGACTCAGGCCAGCCGGCCCGGAGTGGAAAAGGGCAGCAGCGAAGCACCGTTCTTACCTGTGTGGCGGCTCAGGAGGGTCGGGCCTGGCGTGGGGTTGCGGCTGGGAAGACCAGGGTCTGGCCGGGATGCTGGACTCCAGACAAAAGCCTTGAGAAAGGAGTCTGCTGCTGGGCTGAGACTTTGGAGTAAATAGCAGCAAAAGCTCAGACCTCTGAGTCCTGGAAGCTCTAGGAAACGGAAAGCACGTTGGAGGATTCCGTATCCCGGCAGGCTCTTCCTGGTGGAGCTGCTTTTGGGCCCACGTTTACCCTAAACCACGGTCCGGGCTCGTCCGTGAGGGAGCCAGTGCCCCTTGTGGGTCGTCCCGTGGCGGCCTCGCTCCAGCGTGCACGTTCTTTTTCTTTTTTTCTTTTTGCGGTACGCGGGCCTCTCACTGGTGTGGCGTCTCCCGTTGCGGAGCACAGGCTCCGGACGCGCAGGCTCAGCGGCCATGGCTCACGGGCCCAGCCACTCCGCGGCATGTGGGATCTTCCCAGACTGGGGCATGAACCCGTGTCCCCTGCATCGGCAGGCGGAGTCTCAACCACTGCGCCACCAGGGAAGCCCTAGCGTGCACGTTCTTGATTCTGGTTTTTCTGGGCCCACGTACCTCTGAGGTCTGAGCGAGAACCCGTGCAGCCCTGTAGATCAGAACCTTGCCAGTCCTAAGATATCAGTAGCGGCAGGGGCGACCTCGTTCTTAGACACACTGGCCACCTCATCCTGCATGAAATCAGACTGCTGCTGCTTCTCTCCTCCTCCTAGCTGACCGGGCGGCCATAATGCCAGGTTCTCAGAAACAGGGAGTCCGCTGCAAACGCCGGCTCAGGTAGAGCCAGGGTTAGTAGAACGAGGAAGATGGGCGGGCCCTGGTGGAATCTTCACTTCTGATTGGTGAGCTGGATATCACATGACACTCATCCTCCTAGAGTCCAACCCAGATCCTTCGGGCAGCAAATAGGAGAGTGCACCACCGCTTTGGGGTCTGCCCTGGGCTGGTCAGTTATATGAATTTCCTCAGTATTTAAACATAGCCCCTAAAAGTGTGTGACTGTGTGTAGGAGGGTGGGGTCTCTAGATAAACAATTTGAGTGACCCCCAGCGTGTCAGCATCACGCTGGTGGCTCAAACCGAAGAAATCACTTGAAAGAAATACCACACTGGTCAGAAAGAGATAATCCCCTAGCTAGGTCGTCCTCATGGAACTGGTCAGAACACTGGGTCCATGGATGACCCCAGACGGAACAGTCCTGGGACTCCTCCTGGAATCTGGATCACCCCACGCCAAACTGGTGTGGGTTTAAGAGTTGGAGCGTGGCTTTATGAAAGGGTAGAAATGGGATGGGGCCCCACACTGTTCTTTTTTTTTTTTTTTTTTTTGCGGTACGCCCTTTTGCGGGCCTCTCACTGTTGTGGCCTCTCCCGTTGCGGAGCACAGGCTCCGGACGCGCAGGCTCAGCGGCCATGGCTCACGGGCCCAGCCGCTCCGTGGCATGTGGGATCTTCCCGGACCGGGGTACGAACCCATGTCCCCTGCATCAGCAGGCGGACTCTCAACCACTGCGCCACCAGGGAAGCCCCCCACAGGGAAGCCCCCCATGCTGTTCTTGAAATGTTCTGCCCTGCTGCCTCGTGTTTCCCAGGCACCAGAGGGAGTTTTAGACATTTTCCCAGAAGACTGCTTTGGCCCACCTGGCTCCTTCAGGCAAAGGCAAGGGTTGCCTGGAATTAAAAGTGGTACTGCCCTTAAATACACATCAACATTTGTATAGGCTACACAGTGATGAGTGTATGCTATGTATCTGACCTAGTCTTCATTCTTGGCCACCGATGTCTAGTTTCTGTTAATATAAATATGTTGTGATGCACAGACTTCAAGTTTAACATTTGGACATTTATTTTTAGTCATTATCACAAAAGGGTTGCATATTTAGTACCCAAAAAAAGAAAAGCAAATGTAAGAAAACTTGAACCTAAATTTCCACACACCCATAGGTAACTACTGCAAATGTTTGATTATATGTTGGCAGAACGGCCATTCATTTATTTCGTAGTTTTTGTCTTGTTTTATAAAGGTAGAATTATTTATCCATACAAATTATTTTTTAACTTGTGATTTAGACCTAGAAAACCCACTTTCCATGTCAATTAATAAATTTACACAAGGCCATTTTTTAACTAGAAAATACTCCATTTACAGAAGAAACCTACATTTCCAAATATTCTTATATTGCCAACATTTGTGTTGTTTTCAACTTTTCACTCTCTAACACATCACTGTGAGACACACCCTTCTTGCTAAAATTTGTTCATAAGTTTGCCATTGTTATGCATAAATTCCCAGAAGTGGAAATTGTTGGTACATATGTAATTGTACCAACACATATGTACCAGGCACATATGTACTTCTTTGATAAAAATATTGGGAAGCTGATCTCCTGGAAGTCATTTTTATAACAATTTTGGCAAAATGGAATGGGATGTTTAATGGAATTCATGAACAACTGGAAAGACAACACAAAACAGAATGGAGTGGTATTTGGAGTCTTAAATAATATGGAATGTAAAGTGGATTTGAAATGTAGTACAGAAGGGGATGAAATGGAGACTGGTTGCAGAGGAAACTAGAATGAAATGAGGAATAGAATATGGACCTGAACAGGGTATGGAAAGGAAAATTGAATAGGATGGAAATTGAATGGAATATAATGGGAAAATGGAATGGAAAGGAGAATGGAAATAAATATCTAATGGCATACAGAACATAAAATATAATGTCATATAAGAAAAGGAATGAAATGGAATATATAATAAAATACAACTTTAAAGAAAAAGAACGAGGGCTTCCCTGGTGGTGCAGTGGTTAAGAATCTGCCTGCCAATGAAGGGGACACGGGTTCGAGCCCTGGTTGGGGAAGATCCCACATACCGTGGAGCAACTAAGCCCACACACCTAGAGCCCGCGCTCTGCAACAAGAGAAGCCACCGCGATGAGAAGCCCGTGCACCGTAATGAAGAGTAGCCCCCGCTCGCCACAACTAGAGAAAGCTGGCGTGCAGAAACGAAGACCCCATGCAGTCAAAATTTAAATAAATTTATTTTGAAAAAAAGAAAAGAAACGAAATTGAAATTAAATAGGAAGGAATATAGAATGGAACTGACAATGCAGTGGCATGAAATAAATGGACTATGAAATATACACTGTAGACTTTTAAATAGATATAGAAAAAATGGAATGGGATTTGGATTGAAATATAAAATACAACGTTTTGAAGGATGGAATAGAAATTGAATAAAAATGAAACGGAAGATGGAAAATGAAATACTGATGAATCAGAGGATGCACTAAAATGAAGAATAAATTAAAAGAATGTATTTAAATCAGTTACTGCTCCATAATTTGGTGTTGTGAAATGACAATTATAGATTCTGTACATCTAGAATTCAGACAGAGCTTGTCTCTATTCCACTATATCTGGGCCCTCAGCTGGTAAAATTTGAATGGCTGTGAGGTCATGAGGGAAGAACAATCAGTGATGACTCCTAGACTTTGGCCAGAGAATCTGGGTGGATGATGGTACCACTCAACTGAAATGGGGAAAACTTGCTCAGTAGAGGAGCAGATTGGGGAGAATGGAAATTGGTGATTCTGTTCTGACCATGTTGACCACTACAGTCCGTGTGGTTGTGCTAGTCATTTAGAGGAATAACCCCCCCCCCAACTTATCTCATAACATTCCATTAACTCTAGAGGACAACTTTCACCAGTTTCGTGGATCCAGTTAGTCCTCTAGGGTATCATTTCAGGTTACTCTCTGATATCTATCCCTTTACTCCTTTCTGGAATCTGTCTGGGCCTTAGTTATGATCCTTGACTTACCAAGATGCCTCCATTTGTCCTTGCTCTCATTTAAAGATTTTATATATATATATATATATATATATATATATTCCTATATATATATATATGTAAGGAGAAATATAGAGAGAAAATATATATTTCTCCTTATATGTATATTTCTCCATACATTTTCTATATATAAATATATATTTATATAAAATTATAAAATTATCTTCACATATATAAAGACAATTATTTTTAAATAAAAATATATATATTTCTATATTTTTGTATATAAAGAGAAATTATATATATATTTCTCCTTTATGAATATAATTGCATTAAATATATACTTTTATATACAATATATATAAACATTATTTCTCCATATATATATTTCTTTAGATGAGGACAATATATGTATTTTTTTCTTTCACTAATTGATTTGGCTATCCTCTAAGATCTCAAACTTTCTTCGATAGAAGACCCTCTCCTCTTTAACTCTTCTGGTGTATCTTTAATGCTGTCTTCTTTCTCTTCCCCAACTGCTCCTGTTTAAACAGTATATATATATATATATATATATATATATATATATATGCTTAAAGAGAAAGAAAATTCTGGAAGGAAGATTTTTTTCCTCTTCATACTTTATTTTCTGAATGTTTTCAATGAATATACATTACCCTTATATTCAGAAAAAAACCAGCTTTTTACATTTTGAAAAAATATGAGTTTTAAATGTTTAATTAGGTTTTAAGCTGTTGTAAGAAAGCAGACTCTCTCATGTACTACTAGATGGGGTTTTAAATTCATAACATTGACAGATGGAAATTTGACACTATATATTTAAAGTCATAAATATGAAATCCATTTGACACTATAATTCCTCTTCTAGACATTAATTCTGAAGGAATACTGATGTATACCCACAAAGTTGTATGCTCAAAGGTGATTATTATAGTGTCAATTATTTTTAAAAGTCTGAAATGATCTCATTTTCCAAGAGGACCCCGGATGTCCATAAAATAAACTTACGCAGCTTCCACATTGTTGTTTCTAAGAAGTTTTAATGACATAGGGAAAAAGCTATATTATACATGTAAAAAACATGATAATTGTGTATACCGATCAATATTTATATCTATTTATCTATCTATGTATCTGTCTACCTACTTACCTATCTATCCATCCATCTATCTATCTTAATTTCCTTTGGTTTCTGTAAAAAATTACCACAAGTTTGGTGACTTAATATAACAGAAATGTATTCCCTCAAAACCCTAGAGGCCAGACATACAAATTCAGTATCACTGGGACAAAATCAAGGTATGGGCAGGCCTGTAGTCCCTTTGGAGGCTCTAGGGGAGAATCTGTTCCTTGCCTCTTCCAGCTTCTAGTGCCTGCTGGCCTTCCTTAGCTCACTGCCATTATCACCCCAATCTCCACCTCTGTCTTCACATAATCCTTCTCTGTGTATTTGTATCAGATCTGTCTCTGCCTCTCTCTTATAAGAACATGTGGTTGCATTTAGGGCTTACCTGGATAATACAGAATAATCTCCTTACCTCAAGATCTGTAACTTAATCACATCTACAAAGTCCTTTTTAGCCATATAAGGTAACATTAACAGGTTCCATTGATTAGGACATGAATATCTTTTGGTGGATCATTATTCGACCAACCACACTATCATCACTCTCTCAACCTACCTATCTTTATACCTACACCTAGCTTTTTACATATATTAGGATCTCATTCTCTAAGGAGCAGTGGTTCTCAACCAGTTACATTTTGTCCCTGAGGAGACATTTGGCAATTCCTGGAGATATTTTTGGTTGTCCCAACTGGTGAGGGTGGAGGTGCTACAGGCATCTAGTTTGTAGAGAACAGAGATGCTGCTAAACCCCCTCAATGCACAGGACAACATCCTACATGGAATTATCTAACTGATCCATAATGTCAGGAGTGTCAAGGTTGACAAACCCTGATGGAGAAAATTTAGACAATTCAGAAAAGTTGATAACAAAATTTAAATCCCAAGCAATCCTGCCAGTGATTGATAACTATTGTTAAACACTTGATATGTCATCAGAGTGAAGTCACAGGAAGATGGCAGAGTAGAGAAATCGAAAAATCTATCCCTCCACAAGCAATGATTAAGTTGGCAAAACTATCAGTATCAATTTGGTTTTGAACTCTGGAATTTAATTTAAAAAACTTAGAACAATCAGAGAGTGCTTAATGAAAAAAGATTTCTAATTTTGGTAAGAGATCTCTGTGGTGATTTTGGTTACCTGCCTACCATCCCCATTCCCCAGCTAGGCAGTGGCTATGTGGATGGCAGTCTGTATTCCTGGTTCAGCTTGCTGGTGTCAGAGGGAGAAATATAGACATAGTTCTCAGAGTTGTGGTTGTGCATTTTGGCCTGTTTTGTGGTTCCCTGAGGAATCAGCTCAGAGATTTGTCTTTGCTTCACCAACCTTAGAACTGTTAGGGCTGGAGCAGCCTCCCAGGTGAGCATTTGTTGAAAGCATTTAAAAGCAAATACTACCTCTCACACAACTCAATATCTAAAAAACAACCAACCTAACTAAAAAATGGCAGAAGATCAGAATAGACATTTTTCCAAGGAAGACACACAGATGGCCAACAGGCACATGAAAAGATGCTCAACATCACTAATCATCAGGGAAATGCAAATCAAAACCACAAGGAGCTCTCCTCACACCTGTCAGGATGTCTATTATCAAAAAGACAAATGTTGGGCTTCCCCAGTGGCGCAGTGGTTGAGAGTCCGCCTGCCGATGCAGGGGACACGGGTTCGTGCCCCGGTCTGGGAGGGTCCCATGTGCTGTGGAGCGGCTGGGCCCGTGGGCCATGGCCGCTAGGCCTGCACGTCGCGAGCCTGTGCTCCGCAACAGGAGAGGCCACAACAATGAGAGGCCCGCCTATGGCCAAAAAAAGTTCTCATCACAAGAAAAAAAAATTCTGTAACTATGTATGGTGATGGATGTCAACTAGACTTATGGTGATCATTTAACAATACATACAAATATCGAATCACTATGTTGTATATCTGAAACTAATATAATATTGTAAGTCAATTATACCTCAATTTAAAAATAAATAAATAAATAAAAGTATGGTATTGGTAAAAATAGACAAATTTATCAATGCAACAAATTGAGAGCCAGAAAATAGACCCACACAAATATAGACAACTGATCTTTGACAAAGGAACAAAAGCGATTCAATGGAGAAAGGACAGCCTTTTCAATAAATGATGTTGAAACAATTTGATACCCATATGCAAAAAGAAAATATCTAGACACAGTCCTGACAACTTTCACAAAAATTAACTCTAAATGGATCTTAGACTTATAGGCAAAATGCAAAAATATAAAACTTCTGCAAATAGGGAGTTCCCTGGTGGCCTAGTGGTTAGGATTCCAGACTTTCACTACTATGGCCCAGGTTCAATCCTTGGTCAGGGAACTGAAATCCCGCAAGCTGCACGGCACGGCCAAAAAAAAAAGAAAGAAAGAAAACTTCTGCAAATGACAGGAGAAAGTCTAAGTGACTTTGGGTTTGGCAGTGTTTTAAAATATAACACCAAAAGTACATTACATGAAAGAAAAACTGACAAGTCGGACTTTATTAAAATTTTAAAATTCTACTCTGTGAAAGACACTGTTAAGAGAATAAAGAGACAAGCCCAGAACAGGAGAAAATACTTGCACAACACATAACTGATAAAATGACTTGTATTTAAAAATATACAAAGAGGGACTTCCCCCGTGGTCCAGTGGTTAAGAATCCATCTTGCAATTCAGGGCACGCCAGTTTGATCCCTGGTCAGGGAACTAAGATCCCACATGCTGCAGGGCAACTAAGCCCACGTGCTGCAACTACTGAGCCCACGCTCTCTGAATCCAGTGTGCCACAACTACAGAGCCCACGCGCTCTGGAGTCCACACACCACAACTAGAGGGAAGCCCGTGCACCCCAACGGAGAACCCACGCACTGCAAGGAAAGATCCCGCGTGCCGCAACTAAAACCCACCCAACACAGCCAATAAATAAATAAACAAATAAATAAATAAACATTTAAAAAAATTTTTTAAATAATAAAATATACAAAGAACTCTTAAAAATCAACAATAAGAAAACAAACAACCCCATTACAAAATGGGCAAAAGATCTGAATAGACACTTGACCAAAGAAAATATACGGATGGGAAATAAGCATGTAAAACCATGTCCAACATCATTTTTCATTATGGAATTTCAAATTAAAACAACAATAAGATACCACTACACACTTATTAGAACAGTTAAAATCCAAAAAACTGACAGTATCAAATCCTGGCAAAGATGTGAAGCAACAAGAATGTTCATTCATTGCTGGTGAGAATGAAAATGATGAAAAACTGTGGAAGACAGTTTGGTAGTTTCTTACAGTCTTACCATATGACCCACAATTGCACTCCTAGTCATTTACCCAAATGAATGGAAAACTTATGTCTACACCATAACCTGTACATACATGTTTATAGCAGCTTCATTCATAATCACCCCATACTGGAAACAACCAAGGTGTCCTTCAATAGGTGAATGGATAAGCAAACTGTGGTACATCCATACAATGGAATATTATTCAGTGATAAAAACAAATGAGCTATCAAGCCATGAAAAGACATGGAGGAAACTTGAATGCAAATTGCTGAGTGAAAGAAGCCAATCTGAAAAGGCCACAGACTGTATGATTCCAACTATATGACATTTTAGAAACGGCAAAGCTATAGAGACAGTAAAAAAAAAGTGTGGTTGCCAGAGTTTCAGGCAGGGGGAGAGGAAAGATGAATGAATAGCGAAAGCACAGATGAAACTGTTCTGAATGAACTGTAATGGTGGATATATGTCACTATGTATTTGTCAAAACACATAGAATGTGTAACACAAAGAGTGAACCTTACTGTAAACTGCTGACTATAATTAATAATAATGTATCAATATTGGTTAATTGTAACAAATGTGCCACACTAATACTACCATCTCAATTATTCTGTAAATCTAGAACTACTAGAAATTAGGTCACTTAATTGTTTTAATGCTCTTAGCATACAATCCAGCAATTGCACTCATGTGCATTCCTTCAATACAAAAATCTTACACAATCACAGCATCCTTATTCATAACAGCCAAAAACTGGAAACAACCAAGATGTCCTTCAACTAGTGACTGGTTAAGCAAACTGTGGTAAATCCATACCATGGAGTGCTATTCAGCAATAAAAAGGAACAAACTATTCATATATGCAACAATCTGGATGAATCTCCAGAGAATTATGCTGAGTAAAAAAAGCCAGTCCCAAAAGGTTACATACTATATGATTCTACATATATAACACTCTTGAACTAACAAAATTATAGAACTGGAGCACAGATTATTGGTTGCCGGGGTTAAGGAGGGAGAGGGGGAGGAGGGAAGTGGGTGTGACTATTAAAGGGCAATATGAGAGATCCTTGTGGTAAAGGAAATGTTTTGTATGTCAATATCCTGGTTGTGATACTGTACCAATACCAAGATTTTGCAAGATGCTATGATGGGGGAAACTGGGTAAACAGTACATTAGTACATTGCATTTGAATCTACAATTATCTCAAAATCAAAATTTGTCTAAAAAGTAAAAATTTTTGTCTAAAAATTTTTTTAAAAATAAAAAAATGGGAAAAAATAGGCTCCTCTTACTTACCTCAAATGATCTGCCAGGTTGTCCTGGAACCAGGGCAGGAAACCTCGGGGGTGATTTCCCATTAGCTGGCATGTTGACTCTGAGTACCAGCCCACCTTCCAAAGCTGGAGAGGCCTTTGTACGTGGGCTGCAGTCAGAATAAATGGAAGATCCTGCAACCTCCAATATGCGGAAAGTTCAACAGCTCCACAGAGACACCAACAAATCCTAAAAGGACAGTATCCATGTCATCATTGTCATTCCACATTCGCCCCACAAAGTTCAGCAACTCCCACTCTGAGTATTAGTGGGGGTAGATTGTGGAAACAATCATGATATTTGGAGTCAAATTAATGAACTCAGAGTTCGTTACTCTTGGGTGGCTCCACAGGGGGTGCTTCACACTTTACCCAACCAGCTCATCCCTCAATTCCGGCAGATCTGGGTTTGGGGAGAAGGTGGAAGTGAGGCAGTGAATGGTGCTGAAGCCCCATGGGGTAGTCAGGGGAAGGACTTGTCCATGGGGTCCTGGTGAGTGACTGTGGAGGCAAAAAACCTGGAAACCTGGTAATCTTAATGAAAGGGGTCTCTTCTGTCCACTTTAATTATTTCACCATTTTAGGGTGAAAAATCCCTCTTAAATTCTTCTGCGGAGAAGCTCTGAGCCTCTTCTTTCCAGAAGATGATTCAACATTAATAATATTTATTAAATCAACAAATTAGAGGGGGGGGAGGAAACATGCTGCTTTTAACTTACACCAAAAAAGCATTTGACACAATTCAGCAGTCATTACTAATAAAAACTCAAACTAAAATTAGGGAGGAAGTAAATCACTTAAATATCACGAAAATCATTTACAAAACATATCCCTGAAATACTATGCTAAAAAGTAAAATGATGAAGCAACTGCCATTAAAATTAGTAAAAAGATAGGGATGTCTGATACAACTCAAAATTGTTTTTTCTGGCTCTAGCTCACACAATAGAAGATGAAATAATCAGAATAAATACTGCAAAGAAATGAAAATGTAGCTTTCTTTGCCAGTGATATGATTTTATACATAGAAAACCTACCCCAGACTCTACCATAAGTCATAGGGTAATTTGATAAGGGGCTGGATACAAGATAAAATTACAGGAGCAGATAGTTTTTTCCCAAATGAAAATGGAAAAAAAATCCATTAGTAATGATAATAAGAAAAATATAAAATATGTAAAATAAACTCTTTAAGGAGCTGCACCTATAAATTTAAAAAGTAAAAAAAATTGACAAATATAAAATAGTCACACAGACATATCATACCCCTAGATAAAAAATTTAATTAAAATGTCAACCCTCCCAAAACATTATAGTTATGTAAAGAATAAATAAAAAAGAAAAATTAAACACAAAGCTCAATAAGATGGTGCATATAACATTTTGTGGAACGCACCTAAAGAGACTCTTAAAGGGAAATTCATGTTTTCAAATGCCTTTTAACAAAGAAAGGCTGAACATTAATGAATTAACAACCAATTTAAGAAGTTAGATAAAAGAGAAAATAGCATAGATAGCAGGAATTAGGGAAAGAGAAAACAAAGGTACATCAGAGAGGATCAACAAAGCCAAAAGTTGGTTGTTTGGAAAGGCTAATAAAATTAGCAAATCTCTGGGGAGACTGAGGAAAAAATCTAAACGCACTCACACTATTAGGACTTGACAACAAAATGCAGCAAGGAATCTAAAAACTGACTACCTCAGAAGCCTCCATCCCTCCCTGACCCGCATACACTCCCATTCACCAGACCCTTTAATTCCCCACCAACTGACCCCACAAACTGTCATTCCCAAAAGCCAACAAAGCCATCACCTCAAAATCACTGATGACTGTCACGCCACAAACCCTCGTGTACTGGCTTTAGTGCCGTGCGCCAACAAGGCTTAAACAGCCTCTAAGGGCCACTTCTGTTTCCTGTCCTCACCTCTGAACCTGCCCCTTCTGGGGCTGTTAATTTTGCACACGATCACATAAGAGCTGTGCGACTGTGGTCTATTCACTCTGAACAAGGTGCATCAACAGAGGAATGGATAAAGAAGATGTGGTATATATATACAATGGAATATTACTCAGCCATAAAATGGAACGAAATTGTGTCATTTGCAGAGACGTGGATGGACCTAGAGACTGTCATACAGAGTGAAGTAAGTCAGAAGGAGAAACACAAATATTGTATATTAATGCATATTTGTGGAATCTAGAAAAATGGTATAGATGATCTTACCTGCAAAGCAGAAGTAGAGACAACGACATAGAGAACAAGGGGGAGAGGGGCGGAGGGATGAACTGGGAGATTGGGATTGACATATATACACTACTATGTATAAAATAGATAACTAATGAGAACCTACTGTATAGCACAGGGAACTCTACTCAGTGCTCTGTGGTGACCTAAATGGGAAGGAAATCCAAAAAAGAGCAGATATATGTGTAAGTATGGCTGATTCACTCTGCTGTACAGCAGAAACTGACACAGCAGTGTAACACAACTATACTCCAATTAAAAAAAAAAAGTCATGAGGCAAAAACTGATAGAAATAAAAGCAGAAATAGACAAATCCACTATTATCCTTGGAGACTTCAACATTCCTCTGTCAGTAATTTATAGATAATTCAGGCAGAATATAAAGATATTGATAACCTGAACAACACTACTAATCAACTTGATCTAATTGTCAGTTATGGAACACTCCATCCAACAACAGCAGAATATATTTTCTTCTCAAGTTCACATGGGATTGTGACCATGATAGACCATTTTTCAGGTCGTAAAACACACCTTAACAAATTTATAATAATAGAAATCATACAAAATCTGTTTTCAGATCATAATAAAATTATATTAGAAATAAGTAACAGAAAGATAGTTGGAAAATCCCAAAATATTTGAAAATTAAACAGTATACTTCTAAACCATGAGTCAAAGAAGAAAACTTAAGAGAAATTTTAAACTATTATGAATTAAATAAAAATGAAAATACAACTTAGCAAAATCTGTTGGCTACAACTAAAACAATGCATAGGGAAATTTATAACATAAAATGCATATATAAGTATAGAAGAAAGATCTAAAATCAATAACCTAAGCTTCCACCTTAGGAAACAGAGAAAGAAGAGCAAATTAAACTTTAAAAAAATTTATTTTATATTGGGGTATAGTTGATTAACAGTGTTGTGTTAGTTTCAGGTGTACAGCAAATTAACCTTAAAGCAAGGAGAAGAACTGAGTAATAAAAATTAGAGCAGAAATCAGCAAAATTTTAAAAAGGAAAACAATAGAGAAAAATCAATGAAACCAAAAGCTGATTGTTTTTTAAAACTCAAGAAAATTGATAAGAAAACAGACAAATCTCAATTCAGGGACATTATAAAAAATACTTGACAAGGTACTCCTCAAAATTGTCAAGCTTGTGAAAAACAAGGAATGTCTGAGAAACTATCACAGCCAACGATGAGCCTGAGGAGACATGATCTAACATGCTATCCTGGATGGAACCTTGGAGTATATAAAGAACATTAGGTAGAAACTAAGGAAATCTGGAAAAAGTATGGACTTTAGATAATAATGTATCAGTACTGGTTCATTGATTGTGACAAATATACCATACTAATGGAAGATATTAACAATAAAGGAACTGGATGTAGTATATGTATATGGGAAATCTCTATACTATCATCACAAGTTTTCTGTAGATTAAAATTTTCATAAAATAAAAATTTATTAAAGAAATAAAAGACTAAAACAGGAGCTATTATTGCAAGTACACTTGTTACATTTATAGAAAAAAGTTTCTATTTCAACTTTTTGACTCAACATGTATCATGGCCATTGACAACTGTGCTTACTATACTATTAAAATACCCCACATTAGTGTAATTCAGAATTTTACCCATTTTAAAGTACTTTTGCTTTAAGATGAGACATGGTATAGATGCAAATACTACATGAAATAAAGAAGGAATCTTTAAAATTCCAGTTGACATTAATTCTACATACTCAACAAATAATGTCTCTCTAAAAAAACCCCAAACATATAGGAAACAGAACAGAAAACATTTTATGTTAATAGTATAGTTCATGAGAGTTGACAAAAAGAATCAAATGAAGACATAGAAACTTGATTCTGCCTTACTCTCATATCCCAGTCTCAAAAAAGGAATGCACATAAACAAAATACATCTAAAGAGCTCTAAAATGATTCCAAGGCAAGATGGACTAGGTGATGAAACTGCCTCACAGTATAATCTCTCAAAAAGCAAATGGAAAACCCCCTCACTGGACCTTGTGCTTGAGACTTTAAGCTTTTGCCTGAGCTTTACAATATGCTACTTGGCATTTAATCACTGTGATCAACAGCACTTTGTGGGCTGATCTTACAGATCAAGAACTGGAAATGCAGAGGTTAAGTCTATAAAAAACAGAGAGGTAGAGTATAGCAATAGTCAACCTTTTAATTTTATTGTTTCTCATTTCTCATAGCCTAGGGAAAGAAAGGTCTACTGATTCTCATAAGCAATACTTAGAACACCAATTATATATCTCAATACTCTTGGTACCTCAAGACAATATTTTCAGACAAATATGCATTAGAGTTTTAATTATAGGCTTAGTCATTTATTTTTTTAATAAACAAAAATGCTAAATCTATATATACACAGAGGTCCTGTAAAGTCTGGAAATATAGACAAATATATAAAATGTCATTGAGAACATGTTCAGTCTGCAAAATATTAATAAAATAATGTTGTCTGCGTTTCCTGACTTTAGGGCCACTCTGAAGACTGTTACTGTACATGCTTCAAGATGCATTACTAATTGGGGGGGGGTTGAAAATCAATATGTACTTTATTATTATATTTATGTAACAGTCATAAGCACATTTCCATCCATTCAGAATAAACTCATAATAAGGTTATATGGTGGTGAGGATGAGGGAGGGGATTCTCAAGACAGAATTTTGTTATGACAGTATGTTTGGAATTCTTATAGTGAGAAAATAGTCATAGAGCACCACTTCAGTATTTTTAACCCATCAGTAACAAATCACTTGCAAAACACTCCACCCCCGCTCTGAAGCCCCAGTCATTTTGAGTACAAGGATGGAAACAGCGGATGTCAGTGTGAATCCTCCTTCTGGCACAAACTGTGTGATCTTGGACAAATCACCCCCTCCCTGTGCTCCAGGCTCTGCATCCACAGAATGACATTTGTTAGGTTCTTTCCTACTTTGCCATTTCAATTATTTATCAAATGATTAGAAGTCAAGTAAGAACATATATCCACCCAGTGGGCCTATGCTGGCTCTTAAAACTCTTCACTTCAGTATTACAGGAAGTGGTACAATGTTTCCAAAGGATATGGACAAAACTACCTTAAAAAAAAATGTGTCTACATGAGTCTGCACCCTGTAAATCTTTTGGAACAGAAGATTCCCAAGTGTTTAAGTCTGGCTAGAGAAGAGACCTCTGACGGGGTGTGTGTGTGTGTGTGTGTGTGTGTGTGTGTGTGTGTGTGTTCTCTGACAGTCCAGCAGTTGTTCTGGACACATACATATAAAAATCTAGCCTGGGACTCAGACTCAATCTCTATGAGAGTTGCAGTTTTGACACATGTGCACAGATTACTTCCTTAATTAATAAGAAATCTTAATCAAGGAAGGAATTAATCAAAAGGACTGTAGCCAAGAGAAGGATCTTGAATGAGGGCTGAACGTGGCCACTCACCCCAGAAGAGAGGGGGCCCTAGAGAGCCAAGCCGCAACTGTTCGCCATGGGAAGCTCCAGGTAGAGGTGGCCGGGTGTTGCAACCTTTTGACTGTCTCCTAGGGGGTTTCATCCAGGCGAAACCCCCTTGGGTTGCCTTGCCAGTTTCCATAATCACAAGAGCCCCTCTTCCTCTCTTCCTCTCTCTCTTCCTCTGGCCGGCCTTCCTTCCTTCCTTCCTTTCTTTCTTTCATCTATCTATCATCTATCTATCTATCTATCTATGTATATCTCCTAGTGGTTCTGCTTTTTGGGATAACCCTTACCTATACATAACTTTACAGATATAATTAAACCCCTAATTAGTTGACTTTAGTAAGAGAAATTATCCTGGATAATCTGAGTGGGCCTGATTCATCAGTTGAAAGACCATAAAAGCAGGGTTGCGGGGATACATAACTAATTAAACATTTGAAATCAGTCAATGTAATCCACCATATTAATAGGCTAAAGAAGACAAATCACATGATCTTATCAACTGATGCAGGAAAAGCATTTGAAAAAATTCAACACCCATCATGATAACAACTGTCAGAAAAACAGGAATAGGGTGTAACTTCTTCAAGTTGATAGAGACCATCTATAAAAAAAATCTATAGCTAACATTATTCTTAATAGTGAAAGACTGCTTTCCCCCTAACACTGAGAACAAGACAGGGATGTCTGCTCTCACCACTCTTGATCAACATAGTGCTGGAAATCCTAGCCAGTGAAATAAGGAAAGAAAGGGCAATAAAAGGCATACAGACCAGAAAGAAGAAATAAAACCATCCCTGTTTGCAGATGACATGATTGTCTATATACAAAATCCCAGGGAATCTACAAAAAAAGTAAAATACCCCCTTGGGCTAAGAAGTGTGTTCTGCAAGGTCACAGGACACAAGGTAAACATATATAAAACAATTGCATTTCTATACACTAGCAATGAACAAGTGGACACCAATATTACAAATTTAATGCCATTTACAATCACTTAAAAATTAGATACTTAGATGTACCTTTAACAAAACATGTACAGGACTTGAATGGTTAAAACTATTGAGGCTGAAATTCTGAAAGAAATCAAGGAAAATCTAAATAAACGGAGAGACACACTATGTTCATGAATTGGAAGACTCAACATAGTAAACATGTCAATTCTTCCCCAACTGATATATTTACTGTAATTCCTATAAAAATACAACCAAGTCTATTGTAAAAGTTATAAGGAAATGTAAAGGAACTAGAGTAGCTAAAACAATTTTGAAAAAGAAGAATAACATGGGAGGAATCTGTTTATCAGACTTTAAGACATTATATAGCCACAGTAACCAAGGTTGTGTGGTATTGGCAGAGGGAAAGACAAATAGACCAACAGAATAGAGAACCAAGAAATAGGCTCACCTAAGTAAGTGTGCCCAACTTATTTTTGTCATCTGCAAAAGCAATTCAATATAGGAAATATAGCCTTTTCAACAAATGGTGCTGGAGCATTTGGACATTCATAGGCAAAAAAAAAAAACTGACCTTGACTTAAGCCTAACATTATATACAAAAATTAACTCAAGATAAATCATGGACTTAAATTTGAAACTTAAAATGATACAACATTTAGAAAAAAAGGAAGGAACATTTCAGGATACAGGGTTAGGCCAAGAGTGTTTAGACTTGACCCATAAAGCATGATCCATAAAAGGAAAAATTCATAAATTGGCTCACACCAAAATTAAAATCTTGTGTTCTGTAAAAGACCCTTTTAAGAAGATGAAAACACAATCTACATACTATAAGAAAATATTTGCAAACCATGTTATCTGAAAAAGAACTAATATCTAGACTATATAAAAACTCTTAAAACTCAACAAGAGAAAAACAATCCAACTAGAAAATGGGCGAAAGGCATGAACAGACATTTCACTGAAGAGGAAATGCAGATGTCAAATAAGTACATGAAAAGATGTTCAAAATCATTAGCCATCAGAGAAATGCAAATTAAAACCACAATGAGCTATCACTACACACCTACCAGAATAACTAAAATAAAATAGAGTGACCAAATGCTGGTGAGGATGCAGAGAAGCTGGGTCACTCATATGTTGCTAATGGGGATGTAAATGGTACAGCTGCTTTCAGAAAGAATTTGGCAGTTTATTATAAAACTAAATATACAACTACCACACAACCTAGCAATTACACTCTTGAGCATTTATTCCTGGGAAATGGAAATGTCTTTTCACACAAAAATCATGCATAATTATTTATAGGAGCTTTATTCATGATAACCAAAAACTAGAAAAACCCCAGATGTCCTTCAATGGATGAAAGGTTGAACCAACTATGGTATATCCCTTCTACAGAACACTACTAAGCAATAAATAGGAATGAACTACTGATACGTGCAACAACCCAAATGAATATCCAGAGAATTATGCTGAGTATGATTCCATTTATTTAAATTTTTAAGATGATAACTTTATAGAGATGGAAAACATATTAGTGGTGGCCAGGCATTGAGAAGGGAATGTGGGTGGGAGGGGGGTGGTTGTGGCTGTAAAAGGAACAACATGAGGGATCTTTGTGGTAATGAAAAAGTTCTGTGCCTTGACTCTATCCATGTCAATATCCTGGTTGTGTTACTGTGGGTTTGCAAGATGCTGCTCTTCAGGGGAACTAGGTAAAGGGTATATGGCATCTCTCTGTATTATTTATTTATTTGGCCACACCACGTGGCATACAGGATCCTAGTTCCCTGACCAGGGATCGAACCCACGCCCCCTGCAGTGAAAGTGCGGGGTCCTAACCACTGGACCTCCAGGGAAGTCCCCTCTCTGTATTATTTCTGCTTCTCTGGTTAAACCCTGACTGATGCACTGAGGAAAAACACTTAATAAACAAAGCAAAATGAAATAACAAGGCACTTAATTCGAGCTGTCTGTGTGAGGATGGTGAGGAGGAAACAACTTGGAGAGCGTGAGATAGTCAGTGACTGTTGAAATAGTGTATGTGTGTGGGTGTCCATAATGAGAATTTTGGCTGACTAAACTGAAGTTATTCCTCTTAACTGACATTTAGAATAGAGACTAGAGGAAACTGGGGATAGAGAAGGAGGGAGAGTTGGTGGCGATTTGAGTTAGAAGCAGACATGAGGAAGGGGGTGATGGTTGAGGTCAATGTGAACCACTTAAGGTTCTGTGGGCTGTGTAGGTGGAGATGTCCAGTGTGCAGTAGAAAACATGGGTCTGGTTATCAGAAGAGGGGTCCAAGCTGTAAATTAGGCTTAGCTGCATTAGTAGAGATCATTTAAGGCCAAAAATTTAGGTAAAATCAAGTGTTGTATATATAGTAGCCCACATGCTATAGTATGTCATACTCTCTCCTGTAAACACAGTTGGAAACCCAAATTACATGGCTTATTAAAATTAAAAGCTTAAGAAATCCAGGAAGAACTTCAAAGGGGAAAGTACTCACCCAGAAACCCACCAATCAGAGACTTTTCCTGTTTCCTTAAGCTTTCTTTTCTAAGCATATAACTGTGCCTTTGCATATGCCTGTGTATTTGTGGCTTATATATAAAGTTAACTACCCTGATTGTTCAATTTCACCTCTTCTACCTTGGGTGCCCTTTAGGACTCTACTCTTGACAGCCTTTGTCCAAGGTTGACCTTACACTCTGCACCAGTACCCAGACACTTATCTGCTATCATTACTCTGTTTGTCTTAGTCAGCTAGTAACTCTCCATTAACTCAAGTTTCTCTCCACATACAGAGCAGGGTGTTGAAAGCAACTTTGAGCACAGGTCTCTGAAGGCTGAGACTCCATAATGCATGCCGTATCTAACCGCCAGACAGTGGACATGAACATTTTTGACATGAGACTGCTTATTCCGGCTGAAGCTTTCTCCAAAAATCCAAACAATGAACATAAGGAAGGCCGAGCAGTCTGGGTAAAGTGGGGATGCAAGCCCACAGCCTTTTCTTCCCCCTGGGGACAGTGGGCCCTGACACCCACAGAACTCTTGGCTGCTGCCTGAATACTGCTGGGAAAGCTTGGTACTAGAAGACCCTGCCTCAGGCATGGACTTCATCTAGGGATGGCAGCCATCCTAAACACACAGAACACATCCTCGATGTGATTTTGTCCTGCATTCTATATTGGCTTTGTCAGGACACCCTAAATGTCCTGTATTCAGCTTTTTCAATAAGTTACAAAAATTCAGCAGTTAGAGCTATTTTTCAACCACAGTAATTGGCGATTAAATCACTTAAGGCAACACTAGCTGAGAAGCATACCTCCACAAATAAACATCTGGTCCCTTCTGCAGGTTTGGCTGAGGGAAGATCAAAAGGGTGGGGGGGGATTTAGAATTAAAGGAAATATTCACAAAAGAAAAAGCCTGTGTTTCTGGCCACAGTCCCAAGTTATGAACAGGTAACCACCACTAATTAGAATCAGCCCATAAGTGACTGCCTTTCTCCAGTAATAGGCTTCTGAAAGACAGCAAATCAATGACAGAGCCAGGCTTCTGAAAATCCAGCCAATCACACTTCTAGTCAGCAAGTCCATAGCAGCCTTACTCTAGTGGCAACAAGATCACCCCTGAAAGTCTGTCAGTCCCTAAACGCTTCCGCTTCTGAATGATCACCAATCCTCGAATCCCCAAACTAACCAAAATCTTACATAGCATCGGCTCTGGATTGTTCCGGAAGACTGAAACTTGCAGGGACATTTCTCCCTTTAGGCAAGCAGGATGTTCAACTTTTTGCATCAAATACCGAGTTCGGGACTTCCCTGGTGGTCCAGTGGTAAAGAATCCGCCTTCCAATGCAGGAGACGCAGGTTCGATCCCTGGTCAGGGAACTAAGATCTCACATGCTGCGGGGCAACTAAGCCCACGCTCCACAACTACTGAGCTAGTGCGCCTCAACTAGAGAGCCTGCGTGCCGCACCACAACTACAGAGCCCACCGTGTGCACTCTGGAGCCTGCGTGCCACAACTAGAGAAGAGAAAACCCACACGCCACAACTAGAGAGAAGCCTGCACACTGCAAAGAAAGATCCCGTATGCCTCAGTGAAGATCCCGCATGCCACAACTAAGACCCGAAGCAGCCAAAAATAAATAAAATAATAAATAAATCTTAAAAAAAAATACCGAGTTCAATTTATTTATACTCCTAAGTTCACAGCCCTTTCAACCATTCAACCCTTGTTTACCTGTGAGTGACAGACACTAACATGGCCTTGAGATTTTCAAATTCAGTCTTTTCAATTCTTGCAATGGTTGCATTCATCTAGTTTTATCTGTGTATATTTGAACCTTGAAATGCCCAGACAAAAGTGTAAATATTGTGACGAATTTTATGAATAGTACACTTTTATTCAATGAGAAACAATCCCTTTCAAAGATATTTGTGCAGCATACAATTGTCCATTCAATATAGAAAATGGTGGAAAGTCGGTTATAGACCAGCAAATACTACAGCGCAGCACGAGAGATGTATGATTTCCTCAGCCAGTACCAAAGACAGTAAAACAAATAAACAAAAAAACAACCCTTTAACTGATTAAGAGAAATTCACATGAAGAAGATAAAATAGTCACAGTGGAAGTTGTAATGGTCTTCTACACTATATATGAAAGATATCAGTTTTCAGCTCAAATGACTGTTTGAATATACTACCACCAGAATTATTTTCTGATTCCAAAACTGAAAGCAAATTTCAAAATGCCAGGGTGAAATCATAAAAAATGTAATAGCTCCATTTACTATTACAAAGATTATCAAAGATCAAAATGGTAAATCTAAATCATCCATGCTAAGATATCTAAACCTTTTTACAACATGGCCACAGATGCATGTGATGACAATGCAGGAAACGTTTTTTTCCTTGGCTTGTGTAATAGTTTTCTTATGAAAAAGGCTATTTTGAATAAAATCCCTTCCAGATGAAATTTCATAAACAGATGATTTTTACAGAGACTCTACTTGAGTTTGGAGTGAATTTAAAAAAATGTACTGGTTTTTGTAGGGATTATACAAGTTTTGGTGGAGACTGTATATATCAATACTTGTATATAGGTGCAAAAAAATTTATTCAAAGTTGAAGCAGAACATGAATGATTCTACAGAAAGTGTTGGCTGTACTTCTCATATTCTGCATAATTGTACTCAAACAGTATCTGATATCCTTTCTATTGACATTGAAATAACGGTCATAAAATTTTTCTCTTATTTCAGCATTTATACAATTTGAACATGGGAATTCCCTGGCGGTCCAGTGGTTAGGACTCTGCACTTTCACTGCCGAGGGCATGGGTTCGATCCCTGGTCACCTGGTTGGGGAATTAAGATCCCACAAGCAGTGAGGTAAGACAAAGAAAAAAACAAACAAAAAAAACTGAACATAATGACTAAATGATTTTAGTGATTTTATTAGCATCCAATATTCTTCAATTCCTTCTCATTCAAAAACCCATTGGCTCTCTTTAACAAGTACAATTGAAAGCTCTTCAGGCTTTTTTTTTTTTTTAAACACTGAATCATACTTTAATTGTGAAGGGAAAAAAAACCAAATTCTTTTTGACTTTTTAAATTATCTATTGAGGGGAAGCCTACTTATTTCTTGCTCAGACTTTTAACTATCTCATTTGCAAATGGATTTTACAAAGTGAAAGAAAGACAGGGTTACTGAAGTACTCCATTGCTTAAAGGAACTTGTTGAATACGTTAAATAATTGATGAAAAAGTTCATCTCTTTAAGTGTCAAGGCTTTTCATAAAAGGGACAACATTACCTACGAAGGGGAAAGAAATTCTGACTTGAAGTGGATAATTATTATGGCACTTGCCATGAGTATGTTTTGAAATGGACTTCATTGCTTGAAGAATCTGCTTCTTTCACTCGGATATTACTATATACACTTCCAGCATGGGAACAAGTGAAATCATACGTAGCGCTAAAGAAAAAGGGGATTAAAAAATGAAAACAATGTTCTGTTCTGTCAGTGGACAACAGCCGAAAAATTTGTGGATCAACAGGTACAACACAATCCGAAAGAAAGGAAAAACAAGTTCTATTATGCTTATATCCAATTTGGAGAAAAATTCTCAAAATTGTTAACTTTATGTCAGTACATGTTCAGTATGTGAACTAAAAAAGCTGCCTGCCATGTCAGTAAACAAAGGCTGTTGCAGCCATCAGCCACTACAGCTGTCCTCGACAGTGAGCCCTGAGGGAACTCAGGATGAGAAAACACAGGATTCCCTCCCCAGATAGCTGAGGCGCATATCAAAGGAATGATTTCAGTGAGCCCAGACTCGTTTCTTCTCCTACACAGAAAAGCGCTGAATTATTTAACTTGAGATGTCTGGTTTTCTTTCATTAACAGTAAGCTTTTGATGTTCCCACTACCTGGTCTTTGTTGCAAACACTCCTATATATCTTGGCTCCCCTAGTCTCCTCTTCAGAGCAGTCTCTCAGAGTTATCTGAGATGCTGTGTTCTGGGCTTAAGTCCTCACTTTTGTCCACCAAATAAAACATAACTCTCAACCTTTACGTTGTGCTCGTTTTTTCAGTCGACAACTATACTGGCTGATAATGCTAACACTGAATTTATGTTCTCATTAATGATTCTTCAATGAATGAAAGAATGAAATAAGTTGGCAGTGACCAGTGTAGAAGCTATGCTACAATGTAAATAGACTGTAGCTGTCAGGAATTTTATAAGCAAATTTTGCAAAACAAGGAATTGTTAAAGAGAAGCAAATAATCAGGGAAATATAATTAAAGAAAGAGCTATATAATTTACATGTTCATTATTTCAGATAACCAAAAGACAATTTTTATACGTATCTTCCAAGCAATATTTTTCTTTTATCTCTGTGCATATATACACATAGGCAATTAAAAATTATTCAATTCAATTTTGAAAAAAAGAAGACACAAAAGGGCACATCCAGTTCTGTTTATATAACGTTCAGGCTAAATTAAACAGTATATTCTTTATGATTTCGTACATATGTCATAAAACTAAAAGGAAAAGCAAGGAGGAAACTCAAGACTCAGAAGGTAACTCTAGTGGAAAGAGAAGGGGATACAGTAAGCAATGAACTCACATAGGGTATCTGATGTGTTGGTGGTCTCTTTTCTTACATATGAGGTTCACACTCTTTTCTACCTTTTAATTATTCTTTAAATTATGCATATATACATCTTTCTATACAAATATATATCTCAATAAATATTTAAAACATATTTCATTATAAAGTTATCTCATAAATTCCAGGAAGTCTAAGAAGGAGATTTTAAAAAATTATTCAACTTACTATTGATAATAAAATGCAAAACTGCAAGACTTTGTAGACACAATCTCAAAACTTGGATTATTATCATACAGAAACTACTGACTGATATGAAACCACTGACTGGATTAATAAAGATGGGTTTTACAATGAAATATTGAATTTTAAAATAAAATCCTAAAGAGTTGGCTAGCATTCCTAGACACATTAAAGTTTGCCCAGCTTTACCTCTATGGAAGTCCTGGTTTTCAGAAAATTATAATGAACTACATAACTCATTATTGCAATGTGTTAATCCAACAAAGTATCCATGTTGCTGCCATAATTCTCTTTTAGTTTCACCATCACATCTTTACTCCACACAGAGATACATTTTATTTCAATGCCTATGTCAAACTGATAACTGGAAGTGATAAGTCACTCTAAAATGAGGAAAGCTGTCCACAAGCAGTTGCTCGAGAAGCTAAAAATACATTTTCACAGCTGACGTGTTAATGGGGAAATTAACTCTGCCAGCAACATGAAATGAGATACTCAAGGCATTTTGAGCATTCGAGAGGCAGCTGATCTCCATTTCACTGGTATTTACCCTTGCTGCGCTGGGACCTCTGGCTGGGGACCAGCCTGCTACCTCTACTGTGACTGTAAGGCCCCCAGTCCATCTCTGTACTGAGGGCAGAGGACTGGAGGAACCAGCAGGGCTCTGAAGATACATCTTTCCTCCTACCTACCACGGAGAGAGAAAACAGCGCTTTTCTGTGAGGGGAAAACCTGCTCCTCTGTATATGAATGAGCTAGATGTTGTCAATAAAGCCTTCGGAAAGAAGGAAGCCTAAAAATAATAACCAAATCACTTGGAAGATTTCCCAAGATATTAAAGCAGCATCCTCAGTTTCAAGGCCACCGTCTCCACCGATTTCTCCTGAAGTTCCCTAGGTCAGGGAGCCCTAGTGCCCGGAGGAGCCGGTCAGGGAGGAGGAGTGTGGGGGGAGAGTGAGGAAATGGCTACAGGACTCGGAGATACGAGGATACACGGGAGAAGAGGCTCAGCCTTGCCTTCGAGTTACTACGGCCTTTCTTCTTGGTCCTGAGTTATCCTTTTTGTCTATTTTCATTGATTGAATAATGGCATTCTTGCAAAAATTCACTCCACCCGTTGCTCTGTGATCACAGAAGGGCAGATGTACCGTAACTGGATCTTCATTCCTCTCTGAGGTGGAGCACACCACCGCTTTCAGAGCAAATGAAGAGGATATATTGAATTCAGAGCAAGAGTCTCCTATAAATGAGCACACCATCATCCGGAGTGTTGCCTAAGTGTAGATTGAGTGTAAATGGCCTTCGGTGGAGTATGTAAATAATTCATTAGGCAGGAAATGAGAATTGGCCATTTTACTATTAGAAACATAGTGAGATTCTTTTTTTCTTTATAAGAAAGCTTTTCATGACAGACGGGAATCAATCATCTGATCAAATGCCTTTTCGGCCTTTTGAAACAGCAGAGTGCTAATGCATTTTCCCTTCTTCCTCTTCATAAATGTGAATTCTTATTACACACAGTCTATTGTTGGTAAAGAGAAACTATCACTCTGGCTTCAGAGTGAGCAAGACACTCTCCAGAGTCAGAGCAGTGCCCCACCCTTTCTCTGACCTGATCTGCCTCAATTTAGTTCCCTCTTCCAATATCCTGAGGTTCTGTAGCCCAACACTTCTAGGGTAGGATTTATTTCACTGGAACAGAGGATAGGTTTTTCAAAGGACCTGACCTATGAAATCTGTACTTGAGCAGCACCAATCTCCTCAATTCTTCTGACAGTTTTTCCAACCAGTAAGCAGTAGTTTCCCTAAAGTTCTCTGAAATGAAGTCACACACACACACACACACACACACACACACACACACACACACACCCCTGTAGATACTGTGTCGTAATAACATATTTCAAATTTAACTTAATGCCTGGAAGAGAATGTTTAATTGCTTAATAATAGGTTCTTATTCCTTTAGACTGAAGGGAGAAAAAGGTAAGAAACTAGAGAGAGAGAAACAGAGAGAGAGAGATCAAGGTGGGGAAGACAGAGAGGTAGGGAGGGAGGGAAAGTGGAATTAGGAAAAGGTGATTTGAAAACAAGAAGTCTGAGAAAGGGGCAGCATGAAAGAATATTCCTCTTTGGTCTGAAGAATCTATCATAGTGTTGCTGATGGTCTTGGATGAGATATTTCTGGGGAGATGGGGCTGGGGAAGTTCTGAGATGATAACACTGCCTCTGCCTAGTCACCACCACACAACCCAGATGCATATGGTTCACAGGAGCCTCCTAGGAATTATATGACAACAAAAACGTAATGGTGTCTGTCTTTGGATTGTGATTTTTACCATTTTCTTTGTGCTGTTCTACCCATTCCACAATGTGGAAACTATTCAAATATTAAATACTTTAAAAATGATCATTCAGACTCTTTTAGGTGTTATCACAGATCCAACTCTATGATCTATCCAACTCTTTGGGTCTAAGAGGGCCTCATCATTTAATGAGTTACTCCTCAGAATTATTAGTGCCTTAAAAAGTAACACACTGGGGCTTCCCTGGTGGCGCAGTGGTTGAGAGTCCGCCTGCCGATACAGGGGACACGGGTTCGTGCCCCGGTCCAGGAAGGTCCCACATGCCGCGGAGCGGCTGGGCCCGTGAGCCATGGCCGCTGAGCCTGCGCGTCCGGAGCCTGTGCTCCACAACGGGAGAGGCCACAGCAGTGAGAGGCCCGCATACCACACACACACAAAAAAAAACCACTGATATTTTTATGATTATACAGACATTATTATGGAATTTAGATAAGCTACAAGCATAAAAACAGAATTAAAAGACGTACCTAAAACCTCATCACTTCATTACTCAGAGTTACTATTAATATTTTATGTATTTTAATATTTTTTTAATATATAAAATTTTTATTTTATTTTTGGCTGCATTGGGTCTTCGTTTCTGCGCGCTGGCTTTCTCTAGTTGCGGCGAGCGGGAGCTACTCTTCATTGTGGTGCGTAGGCTTCTCATTGCGGTGGCTTCTCTTTGTTGCAGAGCATGGGCTCTAGGCACGCGGGCTTCAGTAGTTGTGGCTCGCGGGCTCTAGAGCGCAGGCTCATAGTTGTGGCACATGGGCTTAGTTGCTCTACGGCATGTGGGATCTTCCTGAACCAGGAATCGAAGCCGTATCCCCTGCATTGGCAGGAAGATTCTTAACCACTGCGCCACCAGGGAAGTCCCTGTATTTTAATCTTTTAATTATCCAAATACTACTACTACTACTGATGATGATGATGATAATAATAATGGCTAGGGCCTCCCTGGTGGCGCAGTGGTTGGGAGTCCGCCTGCCGATGCAGGGGATACGGGTTCGTGCCCCGGTCCGGGAGGATCCCATATGCCGCGGAGCGGCTGGGCCCGTGAGCCATGGCCGCTGAGCCTGCGCGTCCGGAGCCTGTGCTCCGCAACGGGAGAGGCCACAACAGTGAGAGGCCTGCATACTGCAAAAAAATAATAATAATAATAATAATAATAATAATAATGGCTAAGTGCTTTCTTTGTGTCAGATCAGTTTTAAGTATTAAATGTATTAACTAATTTACCTTTCACCCAATTCCATGTGTAGATATATCATTATCTCCATTTTGCAAGTGGGGATATGGACACTTTAAACAATTAGGTGACATGGCTAAGGTCCCAAAGTTAGAGATACAGCCAGAGCTTAACCACTCTAAACTGCCTTAATTGTGCGTGTGTGTGTGTGAGTGTGTGTGTTGGACATGTGACTTATGCATGCATCAAAACACAACTCGAGGCTTGTAGCTCACAGCTGTTTCAAAACCCAGTTAAGAGGGTGAGTGGGGGTAATCTTTCTTTGCTACTGGGTGAACATTTTGTTTATTCATATATCCATGGATGGACACTCTACCTCTTGGCTATTGTAAATAGTGCTGCTATTAACATGGGTATGTAAATCTCTCTGAGATCCTGTTTTCAATTTTTTCGGATGTATATCCAGAAATGTAATTGCTGGATCATACGGCAATCTTAATTTTTTGAGCTGTTTTCCATACCTGCTGTATCATTACATTCCCACCAACTGTGCACAAGGGTTGCCATTTAACCACATCTTCACCAAAACCTGTTGTTATTTACATATTTTTTTAATGTTAACAGTAGCCATCCTAAGGTATGAGGCAATATCTGATTGTAGTCAGTTTAGTCTTTTGAGGGAGGCTTTGTCTCCTTCTGGGAATCTGACACTTCCATTAATCCTACAGTGTTTATAAGCGAATAGAAAATATAAACTATGTAAATTGTACTATCATTAGTGGCATGCAGATTTTAAGATAATCAGTAACAACTGCCACAAAGAGAGAACACATTAAATGTATTTAGAGGGAAATTTTTCGAAAGGAGCGTATTCAGAATCTCCTATCTATATACTCCCCATGATCTTCAAGGAATCACCCACAAACAGATATTCTAAATTCTCAAGCCCTGAGATGATCTTTACATTTTAATTTCTTTCCATCCAATGAATAACCAATTGCTATATCTAGTCATCTTTCTTTGTGGCAATGACAGATCTCATGCCAAGCCCCTTGTCTAAGTCTTGACTCTGACTTTCTCTAAACCAAAGCATAGCAAGCCCTAAATTTTAAATCATTTTCCATTTTCCATTTCAGATATACTGTACTTGCTCACAACAATTCAGGAGCACCCCAGGGTTAGATACAAATTTCTGGCTAATCTTCAACATTTTCACCCAAAATTCAGTGTTATGTGTGTCCTCACTTTTGAATGATCACCCCAAATTTATGGGTACAATTCCCACATTATCCCCAGAAAACATCTTCATCCATTTATTTTAAGAATACAATTCTGTACTTAGAATTATAGAATCTAGAATCCTTTGGAAGGATTAATAGTAGTTTAGCCCAACCATTAATATTTTATAAGTTTTCTATCAAGCTTGCCCTAATTAAGCTTCAATTTCTCCAATGAGTAGAATTGTCTCTGCCCACAGTTTGCTAACCAGAGCTTCCTGTGAAGGAAATGACCTCTGATGGTAGGAATAAGAAGAGAAGGTAGGGCTTGCTGCATGACAAACGGTGTGTCACTACTATTAGTTCTAATTCCTGAAGCTCTGTACCAGAAGGGAAATCTAAGTCAAAACTGAGGAATCAGAAGAATAGAAGTTTGGAGGTACAAAAAAAAAAATTAAGAATATATCTTGAAGAAGTTAAGCAGAAGCAGGCAAAAGGAGAAGGGAAAAACTCAGTAATGAGGAACTGAAGCAAATTATGTACAGTGTAAAAAACTTTAGCCCTATATACTGCCCCTGTGTGCTTCACAGACTGAGGGTGGGGATGGAAAGGGGTTGTCCTCTTGTCTGGCTCTTTTGTGAGGTGCTTTTTCAGATCTGCCCATCAAAAGGCTGCTGGAGGGTGTCTATAGGCTGTCACTCCATGAGACATTGCAGGAGACATCAGGAGTCCAGAATGGCCTAAGCATCCCTTCCTGTGTCTCAGCAGCTCTTCACTAATGACTGAGGTGGGCGGGTTGTGAAGAGGAGCGGTGCTGAACAGCTATCTGTGGGGGATTAGAATTAAGGTCCATCATCTAAAAAGCAGTACAAATGAACTTATTTACAAAATAGAAACAGATTCACAGACAGAGAAAACAAACATGGTTACCAAAGGGGAAGGTGGGGAGGGATAAGTTGGGAGTATAGGACTAAAAGATGCACACTACCATCTACCAAACAGATAAACAAGGATTTTCTGTACATCACAGGGAACTATATTCAATATTTTATAAGAAACTATAATGGAAAAGAATTGAAAAAAATACAATAGATATATACATGTGCATAACTGAATCATTTTTCTGTACACCTGAAACACAATATTGTAAATCAACTATACTTCAATTAAAGAAAAAACAGGAAGCCATCCAGATTTTTCTTAACAATGTATTTATGGAAAAGATTTCTGATTTTTCTGATTTACAGATTTATCTATAAAATATCATTGCTTATTAAAATCAAAGTTCTTCATAAAAAAAAAGAGAATTAAGGTCCATCAGGGCTTAACTGAAGAAAGGGAAACTAGCATGCAAAATAGAAAACCAGAAAGAAGCCACCTCTTGTCTACAAAACTCAAAAGTAGGGAGCTGGAAGCCTGGCAAACCCTTGGCACGTCAGGTGCAAGGCTTTGAGGAGTATGACTGCCAGATCTGGGAATGAAGCTAATATGTTACCAGCCTTGGTCAAGATCTAATTAAGATCAGAAGTTAGGGACTTCCCTGGTGGTCCAGTGGTAAAGAATCCACCTTACAATGCTGGGGACGCTAGTTCGATCCCTGGTTGGGGAACTAAGATCCCACATGCCGTGGGGCAACTAAGCCTGTGTGCCTCCACTAGAGAGCCCGTGTACCACAAACTACAGAGCATACGCACCCTGGAGCCTGTGCACCACAACTAGAGAGAAGCCCACACGCTGCAACGAAAGATCCGCATGCCACAACAAAGATCCCAAGTACCGCAACTAAGACCAGATGCAGCCAAAAAAAAAAAAAAGATCAGAAGTTAGATGTGGCTTGAGCCTACAGTATGAGTGATCTCAGTGTGTGCGGCTGAATGAAATTTTGGTAAGAGAGCAATGGATATTCACTATTAAATTGAGGAGCACACAGTGAATAGAATGATTATCGGTCAATATTCATTGTAAACCAAATGAATACTAGCAATTTAATCACAATGCAAACTCTCAATTTTTTTTGGTGCCTTAAAAAATATGTCCTTAAAGGAACTTTTCATTCTTTTTTCTCCTACTCTCATCTCACATTTTGTCTTTTGGCACGTCAACCTTGAGGATACCAAGTGTTTGCCTTTGGAAAGAATTTGGGTGGCTTAAGCCAGATGGGAAATTGGACCATCTGGGGTTATCTCTGCATGCAATGTAAGTTTAAATACTGTAAGAGGGACTGGCTAATTGCCCAGATAACACCACCGATTCTCTAGATTTATTGGGTTTTTCCAAGAGCTTCACTTCACCATGGGAGTTTATTTTCAAGCAGAGTACTGTTCCGATTTCCTTGGAAGAAAAAAAATTAAAGGAATGGATGAAAGAATAAGACTTAAAAATGCAATATTTTATTGTTATCATATATCTCGTACTAGGCTTTCAGCTTCCTAAAATTATTCAAATTAGCACCTCATGAGGACCAAACCTTCTAGAAAGATATGAACACTGTAACCTTGAATATATGTAGTATCTCTTTTTCTTATCTAATGTAATATTTTTTTTCCAACTAAGGAGATTCCTTTTGCAAGGTTGTCTCAGGATTGTATCAGGGGAATTCCCCTTGGATGCTGTAGTGTAGTAAAGAAAATTTGTTTCCTCTACTTTCTCACCTGGTGAGTTCTCAAGGGGTGTATAAAATCAACAGCAACAAGCACAACAAAAAAGAAGTGTAATGCCTCTAGAAGGGATGTCACCAGTGGGACTACTTCACCTTTTGCCAATTCACCTTTAGAAAAATTCTTGCACGGTGACCCATAGGCACTTTGTCTCTTGAAAAAGTCAGGTTTTGTGATTCTAGTGCATTGACCAGGTTGGATTTTAAGAGATACTCTAAGCAGGAGCCCAAATAAAAGACTCACTCAAGGATTTGTGGACAGAGACCATAACTTTCTTGTTCTTTAGCTTTGCTGAATACCTAATACAGAGCTTGACATAGAGCAGTAGTTCAAAGATTAAATGAACAAACTATTTTCTTATCTGTTCCTACCTCACTCCTAACTCCATATTTTTTATTTCTTTTGCCTAAACAACTCATTACTTTTCATTATATCATCATTTCTTTTTATTACTGTTTCTCCTGCTATATATGCTCCCAAACTTCCTGGGTGTCACATCAACTTTTCTCCATGTTTACTTTCATCTTTCCATTAGTGTTTGACACATTCATAACACTGCTAGGTAATTTCACCCTAGCCAGGTCCCAAATACTCCTTTCTGCATATGCTTACTAAAGGTCACCCCCTCCCAACATTTAAAAATTAAAGTATCGGGAACCACCTTATCTACCTTCATAATTCCTAAAGAAGATTTAATTCTTATGGTTTAGGTTAGGGAAGAAGATCAATTCAGATTTATTTTCATATTGGGTTGGCCAAAAAGTGCCTTAGGTTTTTAAGTAAAAACAAAAGACACATTTTTCATTTTCACCATGAACTTTATTGAACAATGTATTCACCCTTTTGTTCCACTACCTTCTGCCATTTTTCAGGCAACTTCATAATTCTATCTTCCCAAAACTTTTTACCTTTTTGAGCAAAGAACTGTTCCAGGTGCCTTTTACAGTCTTCCAGGGAACTGAAATTTTTTCCATTAAGAGAATCTTGTAAAGACTGAAACAAATGGAAGGTGCAATGTCTGGTGAATATGGCGGATGAATCAGAACCTCCCATCCAAGCTATAAGTTTTTGCCTGGTCATCAAAGAAACATGTTCTTGTGTTATGTGTTCAAAGAACATGTGTTCTTGTGTTATCCTGAAGGAAGATTATGCATTTTCTGTTTACTAATTCTGGACACTTTTCGTCAAGTGCTGCTTTCAGTTGGTCTAATTGGGAGCAGTACTTGCTGGATTTAATCGTTTGGTTTTCTGGAAGGACCTCATCATAGAGGACTCCTTTCCAATCTCACCATACACACAACATCACTTTCTTTGGATGAAGACCGGCCTTTGGTGGGGTTGATGGTGGTTCATTCCACTTGCCCCACGATCTCTTCTGTTCCACATTATTGTACAGTATCCACTTTTCATCACCCACCACAATTGGTTTTAAAAACGGAACGTTTTCATTACGTCTCAGTAGAGAATCCCATGAGTAAATACGGGGTCAAGAAGGTTTTTTTCACTTAACTTATGTGAAACCCAAACATCAAAGCGATTCACAAAACCAAGCAGGTGCAAATGATTTTTAGCATTTGATCTGGATACTTTGAGTATGTCAGCTATCTCCTGCATGGTATAATGCTTATTCTTCTCAATTAATGTCTCGATTTGATTGCTATCCACTTCAACTGGTCTACCTGACCGTGGAGCACCGTCCAGTGAGAAATCTCCAGCACGAAACTTCGCAAACCACTTTTGACACATTCGATCAGTCACAGCACCTTCTCCATACACTGCACAAATCTTTTTTTGCGTTTCAGTTGCATTTTTACCTTTCTTGAAATAATAAGGCATAATATGCCAAAAATGTTGCTTCTTTTCTTCCATCTTCAATATTAAAATGGCTACACAGAAATTCACCAATTTGATATGTCTTTCTTAAATGCACGCTGACATGACAGCTGTCACATACAATCTAACAAAATTGTTTTGAATGAAATTAAAGACAACTAAGTGCTACTACAGCCATCTTACGGAAAAAAACGGAATGAACCTTTTGGCTAACCCAATAAAATTCACTTTTTGTAATTACGTAACTCCTCAACTAAAGCTAAGAACATATGTGATTGAGGCCAGCTTTGAGACCCAGTGCCGTTTATTGGAACTGATTCATATGGTAGAACATGAAATGATAAATCAGCAAATGTTAATAGCCAACAATCTATGTCAGGGCATCCTTATTAATTTGGTGTTATATTTCAGCCTAAATCCTGTACATGTGTGAGTGTGGGAGTCATGGTTTATGTTGATATGAGTTACAGAAATCACACATCAGATGAATTTTCTATTGACAATTTCCTTAATCTCAGGGGAGGTAAATTCAGGCACCTTTTCAGAAATGGTTGTATCTGGCTATGTGTTGCAAATAACTGATATAAGGGAAGGATCATAGCAACAGAAATGTATACAGAACTACCTGTTCTCTGAGTTATTATATTTTGAGATGAGGGCATTTCAGTCAAACCTATCTTTCCTTTAAGATTGAATCATAAATTCAGGCTTCTTGGTCAGTACCATGTAAATACAGGTAACCTGGTATATGCTTCATTCTTTTCTAGTTTTTCTTAGAACTAATCAGTAACTTATCAGTAACATTCTAACATCCATTTCTTTATCCATACAGGGGGTTATAGTATATACTACATGTAACACAGCTAAGAAAATGACTACTGCTTTCATCAAATATCAGTGGATTTTCTCCACAAAGACTCCATTTGTGGAAAGACTATTCATGTGGATGGTTTTGAACAGTTTGGTTTCATACGGTGCCTTCTTCACTTTTTACCTGCTATAAACATATACGATGGCAAGCAGTTTATTAGTGATCTAATTAAATAAAGGTGGATCCAGAATATTCTCAAATGTTAACGTGCTCCATGGCTGACTCTACTCATTGGATATAGTACTTTTAGCTTTGGGGCAAGTGAAAGCACAAAAAGCCAAATGCTGAATGAGACAAGATGAGGGAAAGGAGTTGGAATGAGAAAGTGAGGAGCATCAAGAAGAATTATGTATCTGCTTGAGGAGGCCTATGGAGTATCCCTGGATGACCCTATCCCTCTACTTCCATCCTTCGCCCACAGCTCACAGTGACCCAGGCAGCATGGCGTGTCTCTGTGTGCAGTACAGCAGTGGTGCTAGACTACTGTGTTCCTTCCCCACCCACACCCCATCCCAATCTATCTGGTTTTGGAACAATCATCTGATTCATTTGTGACCCTCCTATGGCCTCATTAGAGTCAGTATATATTTTAATTCCAGGAAAAGCAGGCCAGACAGTACTGGAAATAGGTAGGAAGGGTCTCTCTACCCTTCTAAGCCATCTTCCTCTGTAGTCAGCTGAGCACCCAGATGGTGAATTCCAGGAAGTAGACCAAGCACTTCTTGCTATCCAAACCATTTATTTTAAATGACGAGCCTACTCATTGTTCAAGCTGACAATCAATTCCACTCTTATACCAATAAATAGTCTCAAGAGATGACCATCTGTCACCAACATTTTCTGAAACAGTCTATGCTCATTTTAAGTTTCCAGAAGAGTATCAAGTTAAGTATAAACAAAGCAAAATACTCTAAATGACTAGCTCCTTTTCAAATTCTGGTGGTACACATGCCCCTCCCCTACACACACACACACACACACGCAGGCACACACATGCACGCACGCACTATCAGTACCAGAAGCTGGGTAAGCATATCAAGCATGTGAATGTGAGCGTGAGGGAGCCAGGGCACAAACAAATATAATTGTAATCAGTGACTAACGCAATGGAAGAATGCCTTCTCTAGACTTGAACTAGAACACATACTCTACACCAGTTGTGTTCAACCTTGACTGCCCATTAGAATCACTTGGAAAATAGTTAAAAATCCGGATGCTAAGGCCACAACCCAAACCATTAAATCAGAATCCCTGGATGTTGGGTCCAGTCATCAGAACTTTGTTTTTTTGTTGTTTTTGTTTGTTTGTTTGTTTTTGGCTACACTTCGCA
This sequence comes from Mesoplodon bidens, assembly GCF_964165515.1. NCBI lineage: Eukaryota > Metazoa > Chordata > Mammalia > Artiodactyla > Ziphiidae > Mesoplodon > Mesoplodon bidens. The sequence continues at coordinate 108,209,075 of NC_138163.1, forward strand.
GCTAGTAGGATGTGGGATCTTAGTTCCCCAACCAGGGAATTGAACCCGGGCCCTCAGCAGTGTGAGCACAGAGTCCTAACCACTAGACGGCCAGGGAATTCCCTCACCAGAGTTTTATAAACTCTGCAGGTGATTCCAATGTGCAGCCAAGTTTGAGAATCACTGCTTTATAAAACAGTTTGCAACTAGAAAAGCCTTGTTGAGGACTATCCCTTCATAATCATCTATTCCAGTAGTTTGTGCTTCTATAATGGACATGGATCTGAATAGATCTGACATAACACAGACCTCCAAAGATGCAAACTCACTTTGATAAGATATGAATTTGTGGCAGGTGTGATTCTTTCCTAAGTCAGATGTTTTAATAAGTGCTATGGTTCTAAGAGCACGTCCTTTGTCCACAAACTGCTCTCAGAGCTAGGCGTTCTGATATGATGCATCTTTCCCGTGGTGCATATTAGCACGTGCAGTAAAAGTCCACAGAGGCAGGTGTCATTAGCAGGATGCCAGTAGAGTCAGGAGAAAAAATCAATGCGGCTCACTCACTGCCACCATTGGGAGTATTTGATATTTAATATTCACTAAAGTGCATGCTGAAGGGCCATTTTCTATTGATTTTCACTCTGCAGTGAGGCAGTGGGGAGGCACAGCAGTCCTTTAAAGAGCTCTCACAAGCCCATCAGTGAGGTCTTCATGCTATTATAGTATTTAGTGTTGTAACTGGTCTTAGTCTTATATTCCCAAATTCTGATGGGGTTACACATGCTACTTATTACTGGAATATTAAATAAGAGTTCAAGGCTTCCCTGGTGGCACAGTGGTTGAGTCCGCCTGGCGATGCAGGGGACATGGGTTCGTGCCCCGGTCCGGGAAGATCCCACATGCCGCGGAGTGGCTGGGCCCGTGAGCCATGGCCGCTGAGTCTGCGCGTCCAGAGCCTGTGCTCCGCAGCGGGAGAGGCCACAACAGTGAGAGGCCCGTGTACCGCAAAAAAAAAAAAAAAAAAAAAAAAGAGTTCAGTTCTACTCCTCAAGAACCTTAGCACTTCTGTAAAATCTTTATTTCCCAAATTTATGCACTTCTGAAATCTGCATAACTTGAGATGGAGCACTGAATCATCCCAGGTGCTTACTCTGCCAAAGCAATTTCCCACTACTCTTTGCTCTTTATCCCTTATTTTTCATTTCTTTACCTCAGTGTTAGGAAATAAAGAAAGTAAAGGTGGGGAAGGAGATGGAATAGTATATTTCTTATTGACAACTCTCTTGAACACTTACCATATAAAACTTGGTTTAGCATCTAAAACACTGGTGGAGTTAGAATTTAATCAGTGCCCCATATCTCTAGAATTCATAAAAATCCCAAACTCTTAACATTGCTTAGTTTTAAGGATTATAGGCTTTATTTTAGACCTACTTCTCAGGGCATGGCTCAGATTCTAAATACATCATGTATCAATTCAGCCTGGGGAACCATGATTTAACCAAATGAGTTTGAACTCATTTTTCTTCGAAACTAAATCCATTCTCAACATTAAAATGAAAATGAGGACAAAGTTGTAAAAGGAACTCTTTGTGGAAACATTTACTGTTTCCATTGTAGAGGAATAAAGATGTTACAATTGGACTAGATCTCCAAAGTGTAAATGATCTTCATGAGTGCAGAAGAAATTTAGATTAAAACGCGTGATGTATTTCCCAAGTTTATGTTTCTGGGTCCAAAGCAGAAGTTCTTGGAAGTTATACAGGTGGACTGATTCAATTATTTTTGTCAGAATTATTCAATGAATACCTGGTATTTTCCAAAAATTGACCCAGGTGTGAGGATACAGTATGTGTTCTCAGGACATTTCCAATATAGAGAAGAAACACAAATAAATACACTCAATTGGGACTGCAATGGCTGTGCGTATGAGGATGCTATGGGACCACAGACCATGCTGCATGGCTTGCAGAATCTTAGTTCCCCTACCAGGGCTGGGGTACCAGCCCTCGGAAGTGAAAGCACGGAGTCCTAACCACTGGACCACCAGGGAATTCCCTAATGGTATTTAAATAGAGGAATCACTTATACTGGAGAGAACTAAATGTAGATGACCCTAAACTTAGTGTGAATATTGTTGCTGTTCTTCCTTTTATAAAAGAAAAACAATCCTCAATATGCTCTGTTGTTATTGAAATGAGCCCAAACATCAACTGTGGTCATTTTCAGGAGCTCCACATTAGTCATTCTATTTAACGCCAGATATTTAGTGCAGATTAGAGAAAGATGACAAGAGGAAAAATATAGCTTTTTGTTTAATGAAAATGAGTTTGAAAGACAACCTATGAAATGGGAGAAAATATTTGCCAACAGGGCTTAATTTCCAAAATATACAAACAGCTCATACTGTTTAATATACATATTAAAAAACACAACCCAATCAAAAAACGGGCAGAAGATCTAAATAGACATTTCTCCAAAGAAGATATACAGATTGCCAACAAACACATGAAAAGATGCTCAACATCACTAATCATTAGAGAAATGCAAATCAAAACTACAATGAGATACCGTCTCACACTGGTCAGAATGGCCATCATCAAAAAATCTAGAAACAATAAATGCTGGAGAGAGTGTGGAGAAAAGGGAACTCTCTTGCACTGTTGGTGGGAATTTAAATTGGTACAACCACTATGGAGAACAGTATGGAGGTTCCTTAAAAAACTACAAATAGAACTACCAGATGACCCAGCAATCCCACTACTGGGCATATACCCTGAGAAAACCATAATTCAAAAAGAGTCATGTACCAAAATGTTCATTGCAGCTCTATTTACAATAGCCAGGAGATGGAAGCAACCTAAGTGTCCATCAACAGATGAATGGATAAAGAAGCTGTGGTATATAGAGACAATGGAATATTACTCAGCCATAAAAAAGAATGAAATAATGCCATTTGCAGCAACATGCATGGCCCTAGAGATTATCATACTAAGTGAAGTCAGACAGAGAAGACATCATATGATATTGCTTATATTTGGAATCTAAAAAAATGATACAAATGAACTTATTTACAAAACAGAAGTAGACTCACAGACATAGAAAACAAACTTATGGTTACCAAAGGGGAAAAGGGGGAGATAAATTAGGATTATGGGGTACATACTACTATAAATAAAATAGATAACCAACAAGGACCTACTCTATAGAACAGGGAACTGTACTCAATATCTTGTGATAACCTATAATGGAAAAGAATCTAGAAAAGAAAAGAATGTGTGTGTGTGTGTGTGTGTGTGTGTAACTGAATCACTTTGCTGTACACCTGAAACTAACACAACATTGTAAATCAACTATATTGGTGCTGGGTTCTAAATGTCCTAACTACCTTTACCTTTTGCCACTCATGAGGTATCGAGGGCTCCAATGAAATGAAACTTATGCATTAAGTAAGAAATTGTCAGGAAAATGGTCACTTAAGCCCATGGTCTTCCCTGTTAGTTCCACATTTTCAAATTACTGCATTCTGATGCCTTACCGTACTTTACCATTGTAGAAGTCATCTGTGACAAAAGCTAGAGTTAACTCCCAGACTGCCACTATCAATAAATCTGTTGTTTTCATGGATTAAAAAAAGGAAAATAAAAAGATTAGCAAAAAAAAAAAAGTGGAAAATATGCGTTCACTCATTCATTGAGCAAACATTGCTAGATACTTCCATGTTCCATACAACTTCCTAGGGCCAGAGAGGAAATATGGTACATAGCTCCTATTCTGAAGGAACTTACAATATGTAAGTTGACAGAAGACAAATGTGTGAAAATGGGAGAAAGAACCACTCAAGGAAGAACACAGTGCATTCATGTATTATGGGCACAACACTATATTTGTAGTGGCCCAGTCTGGATAGTTAACATTCATTATGTCACAAACCAATCTGAGGGGTTTAACACAATAATGGTTTAATTCTCATTCATACAAAGCCTGGTCATGTGGTTCTTCTGCAAAGGTGATGGAAGTCTGTGTAGCTATATCCTACACAAATGGTGTCAAGACTGCCATTACACCATCCATTTGGCAGCAAGTGTGGAGAGTGAACATGAGTCACACCCACTTTTAAATGCCTCGATCCAGAAATAGCATACTACTGCCACCTGCTTTTCATTTGCAAAAACTTGTTATATGATTCCAAATAGATTCCAGGAGTGTGAGGAATACAGTTTTAGCAGCGTGCCTAAGAAGAGGGTATAGTTTTGGTGAGTATCTAGTCAGTTTCTACTAATCTACACTTCTGGTCATCATATGTCTCTTTCACTTCTTCCCCACATAGAAAACAGTCTCCCTTTCAGCGAGATACCTCAAGGTCCCTCTCATTGCTCCATTCATATGCACATGTTCTAAGCACTTTCTGCAGTTTTGAGTGAAATTAATCTTCCCTTTGATATCTTCATCAATTCTCCCCACTCTTCCAAACCCTTTATATCTCTTAAAGATAAGGAGGTTCTTTTAGTTTTCTTTTCTATTCGGATGAATCTATTCCTAATTTACGAAGCCCTCGCCTCTCTAATCCAGTCTTTCTTTCTCCGGCTTTGAAAGGTGATTCTTTAAATACCTAAGAGTCTAGGATCTTATGAAAATTTTCAGTTGAGAAATGATCTTTCTTGTTGGTAAGGTAAATTATTACAGCTTCATGTACTTCTGTTTACTGCTTAAGGGTTTTGCACAATCTTTCTAATTACAAACTGGAACTAAGTATATTTGAAGCCTGTTGTGCTGGGGATTGATGTGGGAGCTTTATTGGCAGAGAATATTCCCAGGTGAAAAGAGAACACAAATATCTCTAATCCCATGTTCCTTGGGCTTCCCTTAATAGTACCAAGAAATTTCTCAATGACCTGCAAACTTTCCTTTTCTTAACAACTCTGTCATTTTGCCCTTTATTGCTCTTCTTATTTTTCTATATTAATTCCCTTTCTATTCTTTTTCCTTTTTTTATCTTGATCTTATATTTGAGCCAGGGATACCCATATCTTGTCCAAATTTCCTAGGAGAGAATCTAGATGTTCTGGAACATGAAGCTAATATAGTCTGGCATGGGGGACTCTTTAGGAAAAAGCATATAACATTATCATAACCACTCAGAGCCTCGGAAGCAGCCTGCTCAAGTTAAGGGCCCTGAAGATTTAGCTTCATTAGTTTAATGGTAAATCTGCTTATCACAGTCCATTCCAGATCCGTTTTTCTTTCACATTCATTTCTTATTATATATTCACTAGAGGCCATATTAACAGAGTTTCTGCTACATTTATTCAGCATCGCATTTTTACCTATTACAAAACAGCTACTTCTACAAAGAAACAGCAGTGGACTTGTCAGAAACTCTCAGAGATTTAGTTCTTAATGTAAATCTGCCTATGAATAAAATTGGAGCTAGATGGGATTCTGAACTAGACAGGCAATGCAAATTTTCCTTTGAAGGAGAGGGAGCTGAAGTTAGAGAAGCACAGATGGAGAGAATTGACATACAGTTTTGTATTACTTATTGTGAAAAAGAATATTTAAATGCAAAGGGAATTTTGGAAGTAGTTGACAACAGTCAACTTTTTCTTTTGATCTTCAATTTCCTATTCCTATTGCTAAAGAAATGCCGTGAATTGATAGAAAGGCTTCAGGCTTTAGTATTAAATAGACCTCAAAGCAAACCCTGGGTCTGACACTTACTAGCTATGAGATTATAACATCTCTGATGCACTGCTGCATCGAGTATGAATGTAGAGGAGAATATCCAGTTTGTTGTTAGGATTTCTTATAATATTTGTGGGTATGTGTGGTTACTAAGTGATACTAAATGAATCAAAGCCATCATGTAATTACTATCATTAATCAATCAATATATGTGTATGTATATATACATATATATGATGTTAGGTATATAATGTATACATATAATTGATGATACAGTAGGCATTTAAGAAACATTAGATAAAGGCTTATAGATATTCATATTTAAGGCAGAACAGTAAGCCTGTTATTTAAATGATTTTTCTCTGTAACTGATTCTCTGAAGATTTTTTCATAAGAATTTTGCTTTATTATCATTGTAGTAATAACTTCATAAATTAACAAATGTGTCTTTCACTTCTTGAATTTCACAGCTTGAATAAAACTGCCACACCCCATCACTTGCCCCTCTCTCAAAGGTGCATGCTAGCAAATTTAAACTTATGTCCTTATTACACATTTGTTTTAGGAGAAATAGTCATCCAAGTGCCAACTGCATTTCCATTGTCATAAGCATTATTCTATTTAAAGTTATGAACCATCTTGAGTTCTGAGTCATAAGCAGAAACTGAGTTAGGCTGAGATCGAAAGGTAATTTAGTGGAATCCTATGTAGAGCTCACAGAATTGACAGTACCAGTACTGGAAAAGAAACAAAAATCTAGGTAACTCCTGAGGAATTAGCTGAAAAACCTGCATCAGAAATCCTGTATCGCTAGTAGTCTAGTCCAGTATTTTTCACACTTCAGGTAAGGGCTTATAATGAGACAGGAAGTCAATTTGTGAGTCCTGACCAGAATTTTTAAATGGAATGGAATGAAATGGAATAGAATGGAATGGAATAGAATAGAATAGAATAGAATAGGATAGAATAGAATAGAAACAGGAACAGTACATTACATGAATAACTGTAATGAACAGTCCACATCCTTGATGATTCACTAAAGATTCAATATATCAAGAGAGGGCCCAATTAGACAAACCTAAGTCATGATCTTGCTCTATAACATTTTCCAAAATTCATTTCATTCTACTGCAATAAACAATGAGCCCTGAATAAAGTCCAATATTACATTAAGAGGGCCTAAAAACACTGGGCCTCTGAACCAACATAACTTACCTATGCCTGGCACGAAACACACACACTGTTGGTCTGTATCCCTCATGATTCATTCTGCTATTGGAAGTTTAAAAATTTCAGCATGTATATCTGGCTGGGAAAATAACAAAAGTTCTCACTCTCAATCTCTCTTTTATTCCTTTTGCCCTATGCACAAATACTTGGAAAGTCCAAATACTTAGAAAGCTCAGCTTGTTTTGATATAGGCATTAACTAGGACTAAATGGTTTTCTTCTTCGGTCATTTAATCCTTGTGTTAGGACAGACCGCTTGGCTAAAAACTAAGCTGATGTGGGCCAGGGTGAGGTCAACATGAAGCTCTGTTGTCTATGCTTACTGAGGCTTGTCCCACCTGAACCACCTGAAAACCCACAAAGATCTAAAAAAAAAGAGCAGATATATGTACATATATGTATAACTGATTCACTCTGCAGTACAGCAGAAACTAACAAACATTGTAAATCAACTATACTCCAAAAAAAAAAAAAAAAAAACCCACCAAGGTGAAAAATCACATGACTTATGAAAGCCTTGAAACCTGATGCCCCCTGTCCAGGCTGTGTCAGAAGCATGGATCTTTTCTTCCCCAAAATATCAGTTCAAGATTTCCAGCCAATGTGGCCAAGATGTTGGGGTATTAGGTTGCCGATGAATAGCACACTTATTCCTTTCACCCAAGTTAGAAACTAATTTAGTGACAGGCAAAGGAAACTAACGGAGAAAAAACATCAAAGTAATTGTTTTATTACTGATAAGGCTGAAGGAAAGATTCAACTCCTAACAACAGAAAAATATACAAAGTATAAATAACTTTAACAAATAGTGCATAAGAATTGAATGGATAAAATTACCAAATATTTTTAAGGTTCTAAGAAGAGTTTAATAACGAATTATATATCATATTCTAGAAAAGACACCATATTGTGATATGTGATATCAGCTATCCCTCAATTAATCTATAATTTTAAGACAGTTCCAGTAAAAATCTCATTGGTTTCTTTTTTCCATGAAACTTAACGAATATCATTTTAAACTTATTTGAAAAAGCAAGAGACTAATAATAATGAAGACAACTTTAGGGAAGCAAGAACAATGACAGAGACTCGTGCTTTCAATTATTACAACATATCACAAAAATTCATTGTGGTTAAGAAAGTAACGTTTCAGCAAAAGGATAGAAAATCAGACAACAAAGAATACAGAGTACAGAAAGATGCACAGAAATAAACAGGATCTGTACATGTGACAGTGACAGAATAATCAGTGGAACATGGGTTACTTATTTATCTATATGAAATTAATTGCCCAAATGAAGTAATAAAATTAAATTAGAATCATTACACCTTACCCATAAAGCAGTTACAGGCAGATTAAAACATGAATTTTTTAAAAAATCTAAAGAAGTATAGCACTGGACATGTATTTGAGACTTTAAGTTAGGGAAGGATTTCTTAATCAAGGCAAAATATGTACAATGTATCAAGGAAATCAATTTAAAATTTGACTCCCTTGATATTATACATGTCATAACAATAACCACAATAATCAAAAGGATAAAAGCTGGATCATTTTTCTTGGATCACTTTTCCCAAGTTGTGGCCCACATTTCCCTCTCTGAGCTACAAACAACTTTTGGAGAGATGCCAATGGTAGACAGGAGCCACAGAAGGAATCCTTGGTGCAACTTAACTGCTTGAGAAGCACAATGGAATCCAATGCTATCCAAAACACTTCCATCTCTGTCTCCAGAAGGATTATTCAATTACTACTGGAAGAGTCCCACATTTCTCCTGGCAAATCTACACACCTTGGATAATTTCTTATCACTAGTAACTACTGTATACTGATAATCTCTTATCAGTAGTAACTACTGTATACTGACAATTTCTTATCACTAGTAACTACTGTATACTGATAATCTCTTATCACTAGTAACTACTGTATACTGACAATTTCTTATCACTAGTAACTACTGTATACTGATAATCTCTTATCACTAGTAACTACTGTATACTGATAATCTCTTATCACTAGTAACTACTGTATACTGACAATTTCTTATCAGTCTTAACTACTGCCCTTCTTTCTCAATTCCATGGATCCAAAGTGAGTTTTATGAAAAATTTTCTTCTTCTAAAAATGACACATTAAGTTGGATATTTAAGTACAGTGAAAAGGTAGGGTTTCAAAAAACCCATAACCCCTGTGTTTAATGCTCGTAGCAATGTTTTTGTCTTTTCTCTCAGACAGAATGGTCACCTGTGTTAACCATTTCCCAGATGCTTCACCATTTGGCTGTATCCTAGTTCAACTCCCATGCGTTTGGAAGATGCATTGGAGTCACCTAAAACTTCCCCCACGGTAGCCATTGACAAATTGGTCAGGAAGCATACACTGATGCTCTGATAATTGGGATAAAAAAATGAAATCAATTCTGTGCTAAATGCGAACTTTCAAGAAATACTCTTCTAATCACATTATAGTAGAAAGAAGAAACCAGATAACTCTTCAGTTAGGTTCTAAAAGATTTAGTTCATTTTAATACGAATAAAAGGAACTCCCTTCATAGACATACATTACAATATAATCAGTCCTTTACATCATTTAATCCAGGAGAGAGAGTGGTAGGAAATTGGACCCTAAGGCAGTTTTCTTTTACTGTTGATGGCTGGATGATAGAGCAAACTACCTTGCAACTCTCAAAAATGAGGTATTAATTAACAGGTTATACACAACAACACAAAGACATGATGCTTTTCAAAGGAATGAAATAGGACATAAGAAAGCTGGAATATCCTCCCTCCCATGCACCCTCACACCTGCATTTAGCAATCTCCATTTGGGTGGTATGTGCAGTTTTAATAAGTAATGAAAGGAATAATGAAGCTTTCAATCCAGAGCATAAGAAGAGCACCCATAGAGATTCAGCAGGGCCAAAGATAGCCCTGAGGCTGTGCATTATTCAATGGATCTGACTCTGTGATTACACACATGCAGTCACACTGCCTGTTACAGTTATAAAGGCTGACAGTCCTTAAGGTTAACCCACTCCATCCCCCAAACTTATTCTCCTTTCCTCCTTGAGCGCCACCCCCCAGGTAAATATGTTTAAAAGTTTAGAGTTTCCAGTTGCTGCAATTGATTTGACTTGTCTTTTTTCAAATTATTTTAACTTTGGCACATTTAATGTAGCACAGCCGTGTGATGAGAGAGACAGCTGGCCCAAGAGAGGGCTCCATGGTGAACACCGTGCTTCTTCCCAATGTCAGGTCCACAACCTTGAACTCAAGGCAGCCCCTCCATTCCCAGAGCAGAAGGAGAAGCAGCCAGGAATGGTGAACCTTTCTGCATGTCATTTTGCTAATGTCCTGCAGCTCAGCCTGCAGGGATCGCTTCCAGGTGTAAGAGGATAATTCAGTGTTCACAGCCCGTTGATTTCCTGGCCACAGCTGCAGAAATGTCAATAAGGTGCCGACCGTAGCAGGGGTTGCTGAGTGATCCATTCTCTTTTCTGCTGAAACTCAAGTTTGTCAGGGCTGCCAGATAGTCCAGGACGATGTTTTGTCACTATGGCCTGGGCTGGATTTGGGTCATCGACTTGGTTCCCACATTAGTTACCTAATGTTCTAGAGTGTAACCATTGTGCATATTTATATCAGGGTATGTATCTTGGACAATTACGATGTTTGGAGATTTCAGGCCTCTGCTTTCAGAGTGTTCAATGATATGTATTACAAGATGCATGACAGGCTCTGAGCAGGACGGCAGGAGAACTGGTTTTCCAGGAACTATCTCAGTGGTGTCTGTCAGGTCCCATCACACGCTGGGAAGCAGATCGTCCATTGCGGATGAAATGCTTTATGACACTGTGACTGTAAATCACACCATCTCGAAGGCAAACGTGCAATTCCCCAGGGGGCCCTGCAGAGCAGCGCTACAGCCCTTACTCGGGAGGGGACTGCACTGCCTGCATCAGTGTCATCCCGGCTCCCCCGGCAGGGGTCCAGGGGCAGGACCCGGGCTAGTCAGAGCGGGTAGGTAGGCGCCTCCCAGGGACTCCACCGAGTGCATGGGGCGGGGCTCCTGCTGGCTGCCTGTTTCCATATCCCGCCCAGCCTCCCCGTTGTACTAACGTTGAGGGGCTCCTATTTGCCTCAGAAGTGTCCCCTGTTAGACCCCAGCAGCGATGCTTCAGGGCTCCTCCTCTTTGCGCTGTCGCACCCCCTCCCAAGTTACACATGGCCCTGGGGGTCCGCGCTGCTCCTATTCGCCTCGTTCACACCTTCAGTGGTTGCGCAGCTTCTACCTCCCGGGACAGGTCCACCATGGCCCTGAGGGGTCGCCCTCATCCTCTGGGACCTGGTCGCACCGGGTCTGGACCCATCACTGCAGTGAGTCTGGCTGTGCTCATCCTCGGCCCGGTCTCCCCTCTGGCCAAGCGCAGTGCCTGGGGGAGGCTCTTCCGCTTTGCTCTGCTCGCACTCCCTGTGCACTCGCGCAGGCGCACTGAGGACAAGCGGCTGCCCCTACTGGCAGCTCTCCTTTCCCTTTGCGTCAGCTTCTCCTCTAACCTGTTCACAGCCCGACCAGTTACGGAGTTACGGAGTGCAGCGACTCTCCTTCCGCTTTCACACGCCCCGCCTGTGCGCTCCAAGGTGACGCCCCCGCGAGGACGGCCCTTTGCGTCTCAGCACCCGCCGCCGTGCACTTCCCCCGCTGCACCGACCATGCCTTCCTCTACCCTGTTCACATCACCCGCCCAGGGACCACGCTGCAGGCTGCTGCGCACACACTGGTTCCGCCCCGCTCGTATCCTGTGCAGCGTAACCACCGTGCTGGTGCTGCGGGGTTCCTCCTCGGGGCCCCGTTCACATAACCCCGCCACGTTACATGGTTTGCCCCGTTCACGGAGCCTGTCACCTTCCACCTCGGCAAGAAGGGTGTGAGGATCCTCCTGTTTCGTCTGTTCACGTCCTCATGGAGAAACTCCCCCTCTTTTCCCTTCTCACCTCCCATGTCAGTCCCATCTGTGCACGGACAGACCAGGGATCACCCTCTTTCCCCATTCGCTTTTCTAGTCCAGTTGTCCCACTGCACCGAGCGTGTGGGGCTCTTTCTATTTGCCTTGTTCACATCCCTGCCCACGGACATCATGGTACTCACGGGTGGTACCTCATCCGCTTTTGTCGTGTTCACATCCTCTGGCCACTGAAGCTATTATAGTTACGGTGCTGGGCTACTATTCTTTGCACAGAATACCCTGGTCAGTTATGCCAGTGACACCAGCATATGGTTGAGGCAGGGCTCCACCTCTTTGCCCCATCTGAATACTCTGCTCAGTGACATCAGTACACTGATGCTGCCAGAATGCATCACATCCCCTGATCATATCCCCGGTCCAACTATCCTTCTACACTGATGGTGGGGGGTTGCTCTACTGCCCCGTTAATATTCTTGGCCAAGTCACACCACTGGTTACTGCTCAGGGCTCTTCTTCTATGCCTTGCTCACATCTCTGTGCCCTGGGCCCTGTTCCCCCTCTGCTCTAGTGAGAGATGGTGCTGGGTCCTTCTCTTTGCTGAGTTCACATCGCCTGTACACTCGCAACACTCTCTGGTGCTACAAGCCCTATTCACTTTGCCCCAATCACATACCCTGCTCATTTACAACACTGCACTAATGCAGTGATCCAGCGCTCTTCCTCGTGGCCCCGTTGGCATGCCCTGCACTGTATTTTGTACTGATGAGAGAGGGAGGTTAATTCTCCTTGTGCCCTTCACATCCCTTGTCATTTATACCACCACACTGATGATGCTGGGCTCCTTTTCTTTTTTCTTTCTTTTTTTTTTTTTTGTGGTACGCGGGCCTCACTGTTGTGGCCTCTCCTGTTGCAGAGCACAGGCTCCGTACGCGCAGGCTCAGCAGCCATGGCTCACAGGCCCAGCCGCTCCGCGGCATGTGGGATCTTCCCGGACCGGGGCATGAACCCATGTCCCCTGCATCGGTAGGCGGACTGCCAACCACTGCGCCACCAGGGAAGCCCTGGGCTCCTTTTCTTTACCATGATCCTGTTCTCTGTTCAGAGTCACCACCACATTGATGGTATGAGCATGTGTCTCACTTCCCGTACACCTCTTCCATCCGGGAACTGACGGTGTAGGTGTCCCCCTTGCCGTACCCACAATGTTTGGGGCTTCTCAGCTCTGCCCCTTTCAGAAAGCTCCTCAAGCTGCACCACTGCATGACTGACTGGGGATCCTCCTCTATTCCCGATCACTCCACTGCTCTGATAGAGTAGGGTTCTTCCTCTTTGCCTGTCCACATCCCTTGACCAGTTACTCCACTGCACTGATGGTGCAGGGGTCCTACTGACTGGCCTGGTCACTTCTCCTCCTGCCCAGCTGCACTAGTTCTCTAAAGGTTCAGGGAAGCACCTCTTTGCAGCTTCACATCACCTGTCCGGTTACATCACTGCATCTGGTTTAGGGCTTCTCCTCTTTACCCCACTCACTTACATGCCTTGTCTAGAGACCCACTGCATTTATGGGACAGTACTCCTACTATTTGTCGCATTCATATCCTCTGTCCAGCTGCTCTAATGAACTGATGATGGAAGCCCCTTTTCCTTTCCCCTTTTTACATCCCCTGGCCAAGTACATCACTACAGTGATGGTGGGGGCCTCGTCTTCACTGCCTTGCTCATATCGACTGTTCAATTCCTCTTTGCCTTGTTCACAATCTGCCATTAATGCACTGATGGTGCATGGGTCCTCCTTGTTAGCCTGGTCAAGTAGCCTTTCTAGTTACTCCCCTGGACTGAAAGGATGGGCCTTCTCTTTCCCCGTCCACATCGTTTGTCCATTTCTGGCATTCCACTCCTGGGACAGGGCTCCTCCTCTTTGCCTTGTTCACATCCCCTCTCCCTCACAACACTGTGCACATTGGACAGAGCTCCTTTCTTTGTTCTGTTCACATACTCTAATTACACCAGTGCACTGATTGTGCAAGATCCATTTTTTCCCAATCACATCTTCTACCAAGATGCCCCGGGGCACTAATAGCACATGACTCCTCCTCTTTGTAATGTTCATATGTATTCCCTTCTTTCTTACTCCACTGCACCCATAGTGCAGGTATCCTCATTCATATTCACTGCCAGGATAAACCAATGTATTGATGGACGGCCAGTCGTCCTCCTGGCCCTGTGCACACCGTGTCATAACTCCACTACACTGATGGTGAAGGGTTCTTCTTTGCCCCCTTCACATTGCCCACCCAGTTCCTCCACTCCAGTGATACACTGGGCTTCCTCTCTGCCCTACAAAGAAATGACCAGGTGCACTCTGCATGTCATTAATAACCTCAATAATGGTAAAAAAAAAAAAAAAGAGGGGGGGTGCCTTGATGGACAGAATGACTGCACTGAGATGGAGATCATCTAGAGTTAGGTGTAATCTACACCCTAATTTGTCTGCCTTTAGCTATGGCCAGACAGGGCTATTAATAGGACAGATGGCAGGAACCACGACGCCAGCTTTAAAAAGATCTGAAGTAATGGGCCTCTGTCCAGCCGGACCTTGTTGTAACTTATCCTGAGACGTACTGACAATCTTAATGGGAGATGGAAAGTCCACACGTTCCCACCAAGCAAGTTCCACAGCAAGTGCTACCGATTTTGGCTTGTTCCACTTTAAGAGATTTCCCAAAATGGTGTCCATGCCTATGACTAGATGGACCAGAGACAGGGGCAACTAGCACTGGGAATTTAGTTAATTTGATAGATCTGATCGTAACATCGAGCAGGACCTATATGCCCTGAATGGGGTGACATAATACGCCCTGGATTTTAACTGAGTTACCACAGTTTTTGAAAAGGGAGGAGTTACCCAGAATAACTGTGACCTGTGCCCCAGTATCTAAAAGGGCCAGGAAAAGTTGGTTACTTTGTGGGATCCAATGGACCATGAGAGTAGTTTATGTGTGATTATCCCCAGGCAGTGGGACAAGCTCCAGGGAGTTGCCGTCATCCTAGGTGAGGTGGTTAGGTGACTGTTACTGTCGAAGGGCAGGGCAGGGCATGGGGCATTAGGGCCCCTAGAACTAGGAACTGACACTGCCTCCCTCTGGCTGCGTGGAACTTCCCCTATCCAACAAAGGGAACTCCCTCCTGTATGAGGTTTTTTAATTGTTGGATTTCATAGATGGATTAGCCCCAATTTTTTTCATGAGGGATGCCCCTGTCTCCAAGTTGCCAACAGATAGGTTTGTCGGGATGATAGTTGAGAGCCTCGAGGTGTCACTGCAGAAGCTGACTGTGGATTAGGAAAAGGTCCTAAATTAAGAGATGCCTCCTTTCTTAGAAAAGGGAACCCACCTACACTGCTGGTGGTCATGTACATTGGCGTAGCCACTGTGGAAAACAGTAGGGAGGTTCCTCAAGAAACTAAAAATAGTTGCCATATGATCCAGCCATCCCACTCCTGGGCATATAACCAGACAAAACTACAATTCGAAAAGACACACGTACCCCTATGTTCACAGCAGTACTATTCACAATAGCCAAGACATGGAAGCAACCTAAATGTCCATCAACAGATGAATGGATAAAGCAATGTGGTACATATATACAATGGAATATTACTCAGCCATAAAAAAGAACGAAAGAATGCCATTTGCAGCAACATGGATGGACCTAGAGATTATCACACTAAGTGAAGTAAGTCAGAAAGAGAGACAAATACCATATGATATCACTTATATGTGGAATCTGAAATATAACACAAATGAACCTATCTATGAAAGAAAACCAGACAAACAGAGAACAGACTTGTGGTTGCCAAGTGGGGGAAGAGGTGTGGGAGAGGGATGAAGTGGGAGTTTGGTATTAGCAGATGCAAACTATTATATATAGAATGGATAAACAACAAGGTCCTACTGTGTAGCACAGGGAACTATATTCAATATCCTGTGATAAACCACAATGGAAAAGAATATGAAAAAAAGAATGTCTATATGTGTATAACTGAGTCACTTTTCTGTACAGCAGAAATTGACACAACATTGTAAATCAACTATACTTCAACTAAAAAACCATAATGGAAAAGGATATGAAAAAGAATGTATACATATGTATAACTGAATCACTTTGCTGTACAGCAGAAAGTAATACAATACTGGAAATCAAGTATACTTCAATAAAATAAATTTTAAAAAAAGAAGAGAAATGCCTCCTTTCCAGAGTTTGAGTTTTTGAAATGGCTGCCCAGCTATGAGGTATTGGTGAACTACCATTACCCACTGATCCCCAAGGAGAGATTTATCTGGGGGTCCCTGAGGGAGGCAGTCAGGAAGTAGAGGTCGCCGCACAGAGGGAGAAAACACCTAGAGGGTCAAGCCAGTGCTGGCTCTGATAAACTAAAACCTGTTAATTGTTGGGTGAGTTGTTCTCAAGTCAACTGGGATAGCTATTCCCTCTAGGGTCTCCTGGACTGTGTGGGCTGAGCCATAAGAGAAACAAAGGCAGGTTTATAATTTGGTGAGAGGGGAGGGGCCTTGGAAAAGTTCCTTGGACTGTGGGTCAAGGAGGGCAGACTCTGGGTTTGAAATGGCTTTATGATCTGCAGGGTCAGGGTTTTCTACAAAATAATAAACTGGCCCAACCACGCCAATTTTGTGTAATAATGTTTTGGCCTCCTGTACTATTTGCCATTTATCACTGGCCTTAGCAGTGATTGTGGCTATGCTAGGGTAAGCCCATTCCCAGACCATAAAAATCCACTGTAATAATAGAAGGGGCTTGCTCCACATAGCGATTTTCTAGGGGCTCTTCTGATCTGCCTGACCAGTGGCACTTTCATCTGTTTGACAGGTGTGCTGAGTACAGGTGCGAGTCTAGCCAGAGTGGACAGAGGATCCCTGAGTACAGTATGTATTTAGGGGTCTCAGGCTATTCCCACTGACTGCCTCATTTCTTAGACCATGAGCCTGAGTGTGGAGCCTATAGTAAAGACCCTTACAAACCATTATGTGCCCTTTTCCTGAATGCTCTGTACGAAGTCCCTTAAGATGGTTTGTACTTCTAGTCTTATGAAACTTCAACTCTCCATCTCAATTTCTTGCTCACTCCCAACAGTTTTTACCAGTTGGGTGTTTACCAGAAATACCTGCAGCAGTGGTTTGGTGTCAGCCTCCCATTCTAAGGCATCCCAGTTGACCTCCACAGTGTTGGGGTCCGCCTGCAAGAGGGCAATTGTGGCACTGCCTGATCTGTTCCTATGCTTTGTTCTGAAACCAGTTCTCGGAGTGCTGATACGCTGCGGCACTGACAGCACTCCAGAGTGTTCTCGTGGTATTTCACAAGTCTTAATCAAATCGAGCACATCAGCAGGAGTTTCTGGAGGTGCCAGGACAAGATGTTCCATATGCTTCTGGTTTTTTTCATTCACTATTGTGCCAAAGGCCTCTAAGGATACAAACTCTTAGAATCCACAGGGTCCGGGGACAAAGTACACTAACAGCAAGGCAGACAATAGCAGAGGAGTTTGGGAGTGACACGGCAATGTTTGCAGGGAGCCATGGTCTCAGGGGAAAGAGCGGACCACATCACTGGTCACCAGGTCCTTTCAGTGTAAGGATATCTAGTTAGGCAGTTCCCTGCTACCCACAGAGATAGGCCCGTGGAGCTCACACGTATGAGGAAGGGAGTTGGTTTTAGTTGAGTAGCCTCTACGGCCTTCTGCACTAGTGAAGGTTTGGTGGATCAGATTCACTTGTACCAGGAGAGTGGTAACCACTTCTTATTCCTTTGGGAGGACTTCCACATAGTACAATAGCTAATTACCCTAGACTCTCCTAGGGACCATGCCCAGATTAGCTGCATCATAAAGGCTTAAGGGAACCCTCCTACACTGTTGGTGGGAATGTAAGTTGGTGCAGCCACTATAGAAAACAGAATAGAGCTTCCTCAAAACACTAAAAATAGAGTAGCCATATGATCCAGCAATCCCACTCCTGTACACATATTTGTACAAAACTATAGTTCAAAAAGATACACGCACTCCCTATGTTCATAGCAGCACTATTCACAATTGCCAAAACATGGAAACAAGCTACATGTCCATTGGCAGAGGAATGGATAAAGAAGATGCGGTACATATATATATAATGGAATACTACTCAGCCATAAAAAAGAATGAAATAATGCCATTTGCAGCAACATGGACGCAACTAGAGATTATCATACTAAGTGATGTACGTCAGAAAGAGGAAGACAAATACCACATGATATCACATATATGTGAATCTAAAATATAACACAAATGAACTTATCTATGAAACGGAAACTGACTCACAGACATAGAGAACAGATTTGTGGTTGCCAAGAGGGAGGGGGGAGGGGGACGGATGGATTGGGAGTTTGGGGTTAGCAGATGCAAACTATTATATATAGAATGGATACACAACAAGGTCCTACTGTACAGCACAGGGAACTATATTCAATATCCTGGGATAAACCATTATGGAAAAGAATATATAAAAAAAGAATGTTTATATGTATATAACTGAATCACTTTGCTGTACAGTGGAAATTAACACAACATTGTAAATCAACTATATGTCAATAAATAAATAAATAAAAACTTTTAAAAAAGACTTAAGGAACCAACTGGAGACCACTCTGCCCAGACCACAGCACTCTGAGCTAGACAGCTGCTCGGGGAGGACTCAGCTTTTTGGGCTGTGCTACAACATAGATTGGAGAACCACAGCAAAACCAGACAAACATAACACAACGCAATGGCCACTGAAGCACAAGCTGGCCAACAGCCACCAGTGCCTTCCCACATAGTATTTGCTGTCTAATGAATTCAGTTAGTAAACCGAGAGGCCATGTCATCCCTGTCACCACTACCCTGCTCTCCACACCGACCGTTTTAAAATACACTCAAGATTTGTTTTAATCGCATTGGGTAAAGTATGGACATGAAGACAGCTGCCTTTCAAAGAAGAGTTGATTACAAAGGGTTGCCCAGTGGACAGGAGGCCCAACATGCCACAAAGGGCCACATGAGGTCATGTGCAGGGAGAAGCAGAGAGAGAGAAAGAGGAACCGGGGCTTTTATCACTACAGTAGTCAGAAGTAGCTCTACTGGGCTACTGGGCCAGAAGCAAAACAGGCTGAAGCTTGTTGAAGGTTTGTAATAAGATTCCTTCATGCTCACGAAAACGCAGGGATGGTGGAGATGTAAACAACCTTGGGCCACTGGCACAGCCCAATGATTCCAAGATGTCAAATCAATTAGAGAATACCAAAAATAGTTATTAAGTAAGTTATCACAGCCTGCTACCCATGAACCTCCTGCTGAGTAAGCCCCTGGGCTGCACACTCCTACCAGCCACACATTTCCTATCAGGACCCCCCCGCCAGCTTCTCTGTACTCTCCACCCTTACACCTCTTGCTGACTGCTCCCCCAGGCTGGCTGAATCCTTCACTTACAAAGTCTTACATGATCCTCCCCTAGAATGGCTATTTCACCCATGCACCTCCCTTCTGTGTCTCCCATCCACTCCTCCCACAGACTAGATGCTCTACCTTTCCATGCACCTCCCTTCTGTGTCTTTCCCTGGGGTTGGTGTTCCATCCACTGCTTAGGTCCTACCAAGTCTTCCCCATTACAATACTCCTTCCTCCCTTGCACTTCCTCTCAGGCCTTAGCCAAGGGTATCTACACCCTTCACTCAAGAACGTCTTGGAGGGTCATCTCCTAGGTTGGCTACATTGCCCGCTACTATACTTATTGTTGCATACTTCACCAGGCTGCTTTCCCTCTACTCACTCATAGCCTAGAAGTCCTCCCAGAGGCTAGATGCTCCCTCCACTCATGCATAGCTTTCTAGGTCCTACCACAGGATGGATATTTCCATCACTCATGAAACTCCTGCCAAATCTTCCTCTAGGCTGGTTTCTCCCTCTTTCCATTTGCCTTCTAATCCATCAGCCTACAGAATGGCTGCACCTTCCACAAACGTACCATCCTCCAATAGATCCCCTAGAGTGGCTGCAACCTCCACTCAGGAACTTCCTGGTGAGTCCTCACCTAGGCTGCCTGCTTCGAGCACCCATGCACCTCCTGCTAGATTGTCAACTAGGCTTACTATGTCTCCTCTGCCAAGACCTTTATTCACATAAAAAGTTATTGATTTTTAAAGGTTAACAGATAACTAATTTTCTCTAAAAACATTTGTGTAGGACTAGCAAACCCATCTGTGGTCCAAATTAGACATGTAAGCTGCCACTTTGAAACTGCTCAGAATGGCCATCATCAAAAAATCTACAAGCGATAGATGCTGGAGAAGGTGTGGAGAAAAGGGAAACTTCCTACACTGTTGGTGGGAATGTAAATTGGTGCAATCATTATGGAGAACAGAAAACTGAATATAGAACTACCACACGATCCAGCAATCCCACTACTGGGCATATTTCCAGAAAAATCCATAATTCAAAAAGAAACATGCACCTCAGTGTTCATTGCAGCATTACTTACAATAGCCAAGACATGGAAGCAACCTACATGTCCATCGACAGAGGAGTGGATAAAGATGTGGTACACATATACAATGGAATATTACTCAGCCATAAAAAAAGAATGAAATAATGCCATTTGCAGCAATGGATGGACCTAGAGATTGTCATACTGAGTAAAGTAAGTCAGAGAAAGACAAATATATGATATTGCTTCTATGTGGAATCTAAAACAAAATGGTACAAATGAACTTATTTACAAAACAGAAATAGAGTCATAGATGTATAAAACAATCCTATGGTTAGCAGTGGAGAAAGGTGGCGGAGAAACTGGGAGATGGTATTGACATATATACACTACTATACATAAAGTAGATAAAAATAAGAATGTACTGTATAGCACAGGAAACTCTATTCAATACTCTGTAATGACCTATATGGGAATAGAATCTAAAAAAGAGTGGATACGTGTATATGTATAACTGACTCACCTTACTGTACATCTGAAACAAATACAACACTGTAAATCAACTATACCCCCCAAAAAAATTAATTAAAAAAGATAACTGTAAAATAGATAGCTAGTGGGAAGCAGCCACATACCACAGGGAGATCAGCTCCGTGCTTTGTGACCCCCTAGAGGGGTGGGATAGGGAGGGTGTGAGGGAGGGAGACGCAAGAGGGAAGAGATATGCGGACATATGTATATGTATAACTGATTCCGTTTGTTATAAAGCAGAAACTAACACACCATTGTGAAGCAATTATACTCCAATAAAGTTGTAAAATAAAAAATAAATAAAAAAAGAAAAAAAAGAAAAGAAAAAAGGAAACACAAGCTTTAAATGATACATTAAACAAGATGGACTTAACTGATATTTATAGGACATTCCATCCCAAAACAACAGAATACACTTTCTTCTCAAGTGCTCATGGAACATTCTCCAGGATAGATCATATCTAGGATCACAAATCAAGCCTTGGTAAATTTAAGAAAACTGAAATCATATCAAGTATCTTTTCTGACCATGACACTATGAGCCTAGTTATCAATTACAGGAAAAAAATCTGTAAAAAATAAAAACACATGGAGACTCAACAATATACTACTAAATAACCAAGAGATCACTGAAGAAATCAAAGAGGAAACCAAAAAATACCTAGAAACAAATGACAATGAAAACACGATGACCCCAAACCTATGGGATGCAGCAAAAGCACTTCTAAGAGGGAAGTTTATAGCAATACAATCCAACCTCAAGGAACAAAAAACATCTGAAATAAACAACCTAAACTTACACCTAAAGCAATTAGAGAAAGAAGAACAAAAAACCCCCAAAGTTAGCAGAAGGAAAGAAATCATAAAGATCAGATCAGTTATCAATGAAAAATAAATGAAGGAAACAATAGCAAAGATCAATAAAACTAAAAGCTGGTTCTTTGAATAGATAAACAAAATTGATAAACCATTAGCCAGACTTAACAAGAAAAACGGGAGAAGACTCAAATCAATATAATTAGAAAAGAAAAAGGAGAAGTAACAACTGACACTGCAGAAATACAAAGGATCATGAGAGATGACTACAAGCAACTCTATGCCAATAAAATGGAAAACTGGGAAGAAATGGACAAATTCTTAGAAAAGCACAGACTTCTGAGACTGAACCAGGAAGAAATAGAAAATATGAACAGACCAATCACAAGCACAGAAATTGAAACTGTGATTAAAAATCTTCCAACAAAGGGCTTCCCTGGTGGCGCAGTGGTTGAGAGTCCGCCTGCCGATGCAGGGGACACGGGTTCATGCCCCGGTCCGGGAAGATCCCACATGCCACGGAGCGGCTGGGCCCGTGAGCCATGGCCACTGAGCCTGCGCGTCCGGAGCCTGTGCTCCACAACGGGAGAGGCCACAACAGTGAGAGGCCCGCGTACCGCAAAAGAAAATAATAATAATAAAAAAAAAAAAAAAAAATCTTCCAACAAACAAAAACCCAGGACCAGATGGCTTCACAGGCAAATTCTATCAAACATTTAGAGAAGAACTAACACCTATCCTTCTCAAACTCTTCCAAAATATAGCAGAGGAAGGAACACTCCCAAACTCATTCTACGAGGCCACCATCACCCTGATACCAAGACCAGACAAAGACGTAACAAAGAAAGAAAACTACAGGCCAATAGCACTGATGAACACAGATGCAAAAATCCTCAACAAAATACTAGCAAACAGAATCCAACAACACATTAAAAGGATCATACACCATGATCAAGTGGGGTTTATTCCAGGAATGCAAGGATTCTTCAATATATGCAAATCAATCAATGTGATACACCATATTAACAAACTGAAGGATAAAAACCATAGGATCATCTCAATAGATGCAGAAAAAGCTTTCCACAAATTTCAACACCCATTTATGATAAAACCCCCCCAGAAAGTAGGCACAGAGGGAATTTACCTCAACATAATAAAGGCCATATATGACAAACCCACAGCCAACATCGTTCTCAATGGTGAAAAACTGAAACCATTTCCTCTAAGATCAGGAACAAGACAAGGTTGCCCACTCTCACCAATATTATTCAACATAGTTTTGGAAGTTTTAGCCACAGCAACCAGAGAAGAAGAAGAAATAAAAGGAATCAAAATTGGAAAAGAAGAGGTAAAGCTTTCACTGTTTGCAGATGACAGGATACTATACATAGAGAATCCTAAAGATGCTACCAGAAAACTACTAGAGCTAATCAATGAATTTGGTAAAGTAGCAGAATACAAAATGAATGCACAGAAATCTCTTGCATTCCTATACACTAATGATGAAAAATCTGAAAGAGAAATTAAGGAAACACTCCGATTTACCATTGCAACCAAAAGAATAAAATACCTAGGAATAAACCTACCTAAGGAGACAAAAGACCTGTATGCAGAAAACTGTAAGACATGGATGAAATAAATTAAAGATGATATAAACAGATGGAGAGATATACCATGGTCTTGGATTGGAAGAATCAACATTGTAAAAATGACTGTACTACCCAAAGCAATCTACAGATTCAATGCAATCCCTATCGAACTACAAATGGCATTTTTCACAGACTAGAACAAAACATTTCACAATTTGTATGGAAACACAAAAGACCCCAAATAGCCAAAGCAATCTTGAGAAAGAAAAATGGAGCTGGAGGAATCACGCTCCTTGACTTCAGACTATACTACAAAGCTACAGTAATCAAGACAGTATGGTACTAGCCCAAAAACAGAAATACAGATCAATGCAACAGGATAGAAAGCCCAGAGAAAAACCCACACACATACGGTCATCTTATCTTTGATAAAGGAGGCAAGAATATACAATGGAGAAAAGACAGTCTCTTCAATAAGTGGGGCTGGGAAAACTGGACAGTTGCATGTAAAACAATGAAGTTAGAACACTTCCTTACACCATACACAGAAATAAAGTCAAAATGGATTAAAGACCTAAATGTAAGGCCAGACAGTATGAAACTCATAGAGGAAAACATAGGCAGAAAACTCTATGACATAAATCACAGCAAGCTGCTTTTTGACCCACCTCCTAGAGAAATGGAAATAAAAACAAAAATAAACAAATGGGACCTAATGAAACTTAAAAGCTTTTGCACAGCAAAGGAAACCATAAATAAGATGAAAAAACAGCCCTTAGAATGGGAGAAAATATTTGCAAATGAAGCAAGTGACAAAGGATTAATCTCTAAAATTTACAGGCAGCTCATGCAGCTCAATATCAAAAAAAACAAACAACCCAATCCAAAAATGGGCAGAAGACCTAAACAGATATTCCTCCAAAGAAGATATACAGATTGCCAACAAACACATGAAAGAATGCTCAACATCATTAATCATTAGAGAAATGCAAATCAAAACTACAATGAGATATCATCTCACACCAGTCAGAATGGCCATCATCAAGAAATCTAGAAACAATAAATGCTGGAGAGGGTGTGGAGAAAAGGGAACACTCTTGCACTGCTGGTGGCAATGTGAATTGGTACAGCCACTATGGAGAACAGTATGGAGGTTCCTTAAAAAACTAAAAATAGAACTACCAGATGACCCAACAATCCCACTACTGGGCATATACCCAGAGAAAACCATAATTCAATAAGAGTCATGTACCACAATGTTCATTGCAGCTTTATTTACAATAGCCAGGACATGGAAGCAACTTAAGTGTCCATCAATAGATGAATGGATAAAGAAGATGTGGCACATATATACAATGGAATATTACTCAGCCATAAAAAGAAACAAAATTGAGTTATCTGTAGTGAGGTGGATGGACCTAGAATCTGTCATACCTAGAATCTGTCATACAGTGAAGTCAGGCAGAAAGAGGAAAACAAATACCATATGCTAAAACATATGTATGGAATCTAAAAAAAAACAAAAAACGAAGTGGTTCTGAAGAACCTAGGGGCAGGACAGGAATAAAGACACAGACGTCGAGAATGGACTTGAGGACATGGGGAGGGGGAAGGGTAAGCTGGGACGAAGTGAGAGTGTGGCCTGGACATATATACACTACCAAATGGAAAATAGATAGCTAGTAGGAAGCAGCTGCATAGCACAGGGAGATCAGCTCGGTGGTTTGTGACCACCTAGAGGGGTGGGACAGGGAGGATGGGAGGGAGATGCAAGAGGGAGGAGATATGGGGATATATGTATATGTATAGCTGATTCACTTTGTTATAAGCAGAAACTAACACACCACTGTAAAGCAATTATACTCCAATAAAGAAGTTAAAAAGAAAAGACCTAAAAAAAAAATTCAACAAGCCCCCACACAATGAAAGTTGGCAAAGAATCTGACACCCTACTTCAATGATTAACTGAAACTAGCTTCCTCTTTCTCCCTTTAAAAACTTTTATGGCCAAGCAGAATCTTCAGAGTTGGTTCTGGGACCTGATTCTGCCTTCTCCCCAGGTTGCCTGCCTCCTGAATAAAGCAACCTTTCCTTTTCCAACCAACACTTGTCTCTCAAGTACTGGCTTTCAAGTGGCAGCTGAACCTGAGTTTGGAAAAATTTCAGTGACCTTGGTCAAGTTAATTAATCTCTCAAGGATAGATAAGCAGATGCTTATTTGAAGGAGATGGATTAAATTATTTTGAGAATAACTCTAAAGTCTTATGAAACTATACCTTTTTCAAATAAATTTATTTATTTATTAATTTTTAAATTTTTGGCTGTGTTGGGTCCTCATTGCTGCACACAGGCTTTCTCTTGTTGCAGCAAGTGGGGGCTGATCTTTGTTGTGGTGCACGGGCTTCTCATTGCGGCGGCTTATCTTGTTGCAGGGCAGGGGCTCTAGGCACATGGGCTTCAGCAGTTGTGGCACACGGGCTCAGTAGTTGTGGCTCCCAGGCTTTAGAGAGCAGGCTCAGTAGTTGTGGTGCACGGGCTTAGTTGCTCCACGGCATATTGGATCTTCCCAGACCAGGGCTCAAACCTGTGTGCCCTGCATTGGCAGGCGGATTCTTAACCACAGCGCCACCAGGAAAGTCCCATATCTTTTTTATTGCTAAGTACAATCACTGATATATTGAGAATTCTTTAGAAACAGTATCATAAATTCTGATATTCATAATCTTTCCATAGGCAATGGATATATAATGAAGAAGATAACATAAATAAAAGATTTTGACAAGTGACCATAAACTCAGCCACGATAAAGGATTTCCCTAGCTTCATCATGGATATTACTAATAGATTCTGATTTTTAGGTGCTTTCTTGTAGTGCCCCATTACCTCTAATAGGTGATGTAAGGTACTTCTTTGATGATGAGATACTTCCTTAAAGAGTAGAACACTATAGTCTTCTCTATCATTGATTAAAATAGGTGATAACTTTAAAAAGTTGCATCAGAAGTTAAATAATTTTATAGATCGGTCTCATCGGCTTCTTTAATGATTAATGAGAAATTATTCCAGAAAGAGTGAAGGCAGATCTGTGTAGGTTTTGCTTCACTGTCTTTCTCTGGCACCAATCCTCTGTGATGCTCCAAACTCCCCTCCTATTTGGTCTGTACCGCAAGCCCAGCACTGTGTCCCCTAACAACGCCTCTTACTTTGAATGCATCTGTCCCTTTCCCTACAACTCAAAATGTATTACCTTCCCAATCGTTCTTTGTGTCCTAGATCACTGACAACCAAAATGATTGTTTGCGAGGCCCTGCTGATGGCCCCAAGTCATTGTTTCCTGTTATTCATGGTCAGCATTCATTTCCACTGCCTCTGTTCCGAGGGTTTCTATTTTCTGATAGGGGAATATCCCGTACTCCATTGTATGTAATCATGCTACCTTGCTTTTTTCCGGCCTCCCTCCCTCCCTCCCTATTAAAAAGAACTGCCAATCTATAAACTATAATCAGTACGAAGTTACAAAAGAAAAGAGTTTCTAAGGTCTGAACCCAAAATCAGTTAGTTTGTCGGTACAAGATCTGATAGAATCCAATGCGTTACAATTTTTATACATTTGAATTAATGTATTTTGCTTTTATTACCATTTTAAAATATTTTAATATTATGTTAAAATGTATAATTCAACAAAACTTTTATAGAATCCTGAACATAAAATGCAGAATCCAGGCAGCAAAGCACTGATATTACTCTTTCCCTATCCTTCTAATGTGTTTCAGGATCAAAATGGTTCCTTCCTAAAACAACGCCTTGCAGCCAAGAAAGGGGCATACCGAAGTGGACAACTGCAAATGTAATTTTGCCAAAGGGGATTGCAATCTGATTTGGGTGACATTTATAAATTAGAGTTTGTTGTTTAATTTTTTGCAGGGCAACTGTGTTTTGCTTAATGGTAAGAGTTAATAGAACCCAGATAATTTTGTAGCTGAAGTCAAGGGGCAAATGGATTAAAAACCACTGCAATGTAAAAAAGCAAGTCTGTTGGAAAAATAATGATGTGTAAATTGGAAAAAGTATATTACTTCGTAAGAAATACTTAAAGGTGAAAACTAGCCTCTATGTGATAATTTCAGAGCAAACACTGAAGATGGCTAATTGCTTTTTTCTTCTTTCATAAATAATTTTCCAAGTGGGAAAATTTTAGCTCAACAGTGAAATAGGAAGTGTAAATGCTAGTCTCATTTAATTACTAATTTACATATTACCTTGTAGGAGCTATTAATTTCTGCATTAAAAAAACAAAATAAGGGGCTTCCCTGGTGGCGCAGTGGTTAAGAATCTGCCTGACAATGCAGGGGACATGGGTTCGAGCCCTGGTCTGGGAAGATCCCACATGCCATGGAGCAACTAAGACTGTGTGCCACAACTACTGAAGTCCGTGCAACTAGAGCCTGTGCTCTGCAACAAGAGAAGCCACTGCAATGAGAAGCCTGCACATAGCAATGAAGAGTAGCCCCCACTTTCTGCAACTAGAGAAAAGCCCACATGTAGCAATGAAGATCCAACACAGCCTAAAATAAATAAATTTTTAAAAATAAAATAAAAATGATAAAATAAAGTGAAATGAGACCAACATTTACAATGAACCTAGAAAGGGCTTAGATATCTTCTCTCACTTAATTTAGATATTTAGATATCTTCTCTCACTTAATTCTCTCAATAATCTCAATAGGAGTATGTTGTATCTCCATTTTGCAGACAAGAAAACTGAGGTTGAACTATATTAATTTGCATATGTTAATACAGCTGTTAAGATATCCATCTGGATCTCAAACTGAGGATTTTCTAACTTTATGATAGATGCTTACTACTCTGCCACTGCTCTTGTGTATATACAGCTACTTAGGAAACTTGACAGATACATGAACTCTGAATTAATGTATATGTTATTATCATTGCTTGAAATATATTACAAACTTGGGAGGACTCTACCTCAAAGATTATATTATTTAATAGTCATTAGGAGATAAGGAAAACATACTATTTCACAATTACTAAAGAGACAGAATCTAGTTAAATAGAAAAAATCATACAGTGGGGAATAAAGGGAATAAATAGTCTTTTGAAACATCTGATACAAATGAATAAGCACTAAGCATGTTTTGTCATGAAAAAAAGAAAGGAGGTAAAATTACCAGTATCAGAAATTTAAAAAAAACAACAATACAAACCTTGAAGGCATTAAAAACATATGAGAAGATGTTGGTGGAAATGTAAATTGGTTCAGCCACTGTGGAAAACAGCATGGAGGTTTCTTGAAGAACTAAAAATAGAACTACCATATAACCCAGCAATTCCACTACTGCATATATAAGTGAAAAAAACCCAAAAACAGTACTTTGAAAAAATATGTACACCCCAATGTTCACAGCAGCATTATTTACAATAGCCAAGGTATGGAAGCAACCTAAGTGTCCCTCAACAGAGAAATGGATAAAGAAGGTGCGGTATATAAACACAATGGAATACTACTCAGCCATAAAAAAGAATGAAATTTTGCCATTTGCAGCAACATGGATGAACTTGGAGGGCATTATGCTAAGTGAAGTAAGTCAGAGAAAGACCAATACTGTATGATATAATTTAAATGTGGAATCTAAAAAATACAACAAACTAGTGAATGTAACAACAAAAAAAAGAAGCAGACTCACAGATACAGAGAACAAACTAGTGGTTACCAGTGAAAAGAAGGAAGCAGGGATGGGCAACATAGGGGTAGGGGGAAAAAAAGGGTTATTATAGGAGTATATGAAATCATGTGTGTGAAACTTTAAAAATTGTAAAGCACTACAGAATTTAAAACAACTTTCATTCAATAAAAAAGTAAATTAAAAAATAAAGTAAAAAACATATGAGAAGACATTAATAGCTTTTTAGCAATATATTTGAAGACTGATTATATAAAAAAAATCATAAACTCAAATTACCAAAACTGATACAAGAAGGAATAAAAAACCCAAATATTTCTATATCTTAAAAAAAATTAAATTTGTAATTTAAAATCACCTCACCCCCACCCTCACAAAGGTATTGTCTGGCCCCAGATGGTTTTACCTATAAACTCTACCAAATACTTAAGGAAAAAAATAACAGCAATAATATGCAAAAGATAGAATACTTTGGTGCCAAAAATGAAAATGGTATTACCATAAAGAAAAATATGGGTCAGTCTCTTTCTAGAGCACAGATGCAAAAATCCTACATAAAATATTAGAAAATAGAAACTCTTAACCTATAGACATCTGGGTTAATACACCCCAAAATTCTGCAATCTCCAATTTTCTCTGAATTCTCTGAACCTACAGAAGTGGTCCACTCCTACCTCCTAATGACTAGCACTACACCCTTCTTTGACAAGGATTTGAAGATGATGCAGAAGTTTCCTCTTTATAGGGCAATATGCACATCAAAACATATCATGTGGGCTTCCCTGGTGGCGCAGTGGTTGAGAGTCCGCCTGCTGATGCAGGGGACATGGGTTCATGCCCCGGTCCAGGAAGATCCCATATGCCGCGGAGTGGCTGGGCCTGTGAGCCATGGCCGCTGAGCCTGTGCATCTGGTGCCTGTGCTCCGCAACGGGAGAGGCCACAACAGTGAGAGGCCCGCGTACCGCAAAAAAAAAAAAAAAAAAAAAGTATTTATAAATCCGCCAATCCATAGAATGCTGATGCAAAACATAGTTGGTTTCTTCTTAGTTTTTATTAGAAATTAAAGGTTTCTAAGGGTTAAAAATTCTAATATGTAATTAAAACTACTAGAAATAATTAAGAAAAGGAATTTTATGTGTGAATAAGATTAGAATAAATTTAATTAAATATGAGTTTTAATTCAAAAGTTAGGTGGTGCAAAACTAAAATTTGGTTTTCTGCTTGTTAAAAAGACAAGGTTTTATTGGACTACTGGTCTCCTCTTGATACGGAATTGTGAAAGATTTTCTTTAGCTTTTAAAATAATTTGCCTAGAAAACAAAGATTCTGTATTTTGTCAAAATACTTTTTTTTAAGAAAACTGAATCTTCTCTTAAAAGAGTAAAGTTTTGGTTTTTGTTTTTTAACTATTTACCTTTCTGTATTTACCTTTAACATCTTCTATTATCACTTTGGTTAAATGAATAACTATGAACTGTTTTACAGTGACCTATGATCCTATTTGACTAGGTGTTTTAAAACCTTGTTGATATTTTTGAAAAATTTACCAAAATAAAATTCTAAATGAAGTCTTTTTTTGACTTCCAACTAACTTTGAAGTTTTCCAGAGCCTCCCTGGAACATTTCAAAAGATTTGCTCTCTCTCTCCTTATAAAAAGGGAAGGTGTTAAACTAATTAGGCTTATTTGATATGGTAAATTACATGCAAAGCATTGTCAAATAAGAAGTAATACAAAGCCTTTTAATGTTGTGCTTATATAAGTATATGTTATAAGTATTTCAGTAAATGTGTGAAATTCCTGGAAATCTATTTCCTGGTATAATGTTATCAGTCATAATTCCAGTTATTATCTTAAAATGTTGTGTGTCACAGAAATACCCAGATCTCCTTATCAATTCCATCATATCTTTAGTAATAGGCATTTTTAAGTCTTCTGTAATTTACAGAGAGTTATTGTTTTATTCTGATGCTCTGCAAAGGTGTTCCCACAAAAGTATTTCATCTTCAGAAAAATTCAAGAAAAGGACTTCTTGACAAGTGAAGGTTTCTGATAACTTTAAGATCATAAAACTGAACTGGTAAGAACAAAGACTGCCCTTGAGTCTTCTTGGAAGGGACTATACGAGGTCCTCCTCACTACCCAGATGGCAGCCAAAGTTCAGTAGTCAAGCCTTAGGGACACATTTCATAGCTAAAGAAGACTCCACTTGACATCTGGTTGCATACAAATGCTAAAAAGCTCAAATGAAATTGACTAGGAAGAGAAGTAGCTAACATTAAAGGAGACTGCTTCCTCCTAAGATGCCAGATCAAGACTTCATACTTTTATGAAACATGAAACTTCCTCTTTCTTTCCTCTACTTTGACATTGGCCTAGAAAGATACCACCATCATCTGTATCTCCCAAGCCACTGTTAAGAGGGGTGGCCTTTCAGACTGCTGCATCTGTCAACAAATCTCTTATCTGTCTATGATAGTAGAGACTCCCTGGTTCATTTTTCTGCCTCTGGTTAACACCCCAAACTTTGCAGCCAGGCTGTATTCAAAGGAAGGGACACAAGGCAAAAGTAACCAAAATAAAACTGCCTGTGTGGGCTACAGACCCTTAATACCAGATGGCATTCATAATTCAAAATTAGTTCCCTTTGACAGATCCCTACTTTCCTGGTTAAGAGGAAATGCAAATGAGGAATGTCTCCTTAACTCCTGAAGCTATTGCAGTTTCCATTGCTAAGAGAACAGTTGACCAACAAAGATCCTTAGATTCTCTGGCCAAAGTTGTTCTTGATAATAGGACAGACCTTGATTATCTTTTAGCTGAGCAAGGAGGAGTCTGTGCTATGGCCGACACCACTGCTGCACCTGGATTAACACTTCTGGGGAAGTTGAATCTCAATTATATAAGATCACTGAACAAGCCACTTGGCTTAAAAAGCTGACTCCTTCATTAGGGTCTTTTCTTTGATTTTGATTGGTTTGGGTCTTGGGGACTATGGCTCCAAAATGCACTCCAAACATTGGGAATTATCCTGCTTACTACAATCACAGAAATCTCCCTGGTGCATTGTGTTCTTTCAAAAGCTTTAAATGTGTGTTTGCAGTCACTAACCACCAAGCAAATGCTCTCCCTAAGACTAGAAGGTCAGAAGAGGAACAAAGAGAATGACCAGCTTAAAGATTATGAACCTGAAGTGGTGACCTGTGAATATGACAAGGATTAAGCAAAAACATGACCTGTGAATACCACACAGAGGATCAACAAAAGCTCTGAGAACTACAGAGCAGTAGCTGAGACTGGTGTTAATGCCTTAACTTTTGATCACATCTCTCAGTTAATGTGGGAGTCTGATCAAAAGTGGGGAACTGTTCAAAAGGAGTCATGTGCTAAAACTAAGACTTAACATGTAACCTAACTGCAGTTACAACCTTCCCCAGGAATAAGACCCTTTTGTCCCCAAAGGGAGATGACCTAGTCTGAAATAATTTGTTTCTGACTTCCTTGCCTTGCCTTTAAAACATTCTCCCTTTTGGTAGCCCTCTGAATCTCCCTTCTATTGATACTTGCTAGATGGGATGCTCCTGATTCATGATCACTGAAAAAAAGCCAATTAGATCTTTAAAATTCACTCAGTTGGATTTCATTTTTTAAAGGGAACTAAGAGGAAGGAATAAATTCTTTGGAAAAAAATCTCACTCTAAATTAGTTTGGAATTAGTCCTTAAATCAAAGTCCAACATAGCATCACTTGACTATCAGCTACTGAAGATGAAGAAGCTATTTGCTCTCTGAAATTGAGATTTTTATTTGACCTTAACAACTGTCCTCTTTCTTTGAAGTGTCTTTGACTTTTCAACCTAAATTTTTCTTCTATGAAGAAAAGGATAAGTAACCCAATGGAAGATCTAAAGACATGAACAGGTATTTCACAGAGGAAGAAGCACATATAGGGGAAAACTGTGCAAAAGTGGTCAGCCATGAGTGTGAGCAAGGAATCACAAACCAATACAAGAATGAGGTGCCATTTCATACCCATTTTATTGGTGAAAGTGAGAAATCGGATAATTCCAAGTGTTGGGGAAGATCTGCATTGCTGTGATTTTTGGACATTGCTGGAAGAAGTATTGATTACTACAACCACTATGGAAAACACGTAGCAATATCTTGCAAAGATGAACATTCATATTCTCTACAGCCTAGCAATTTCCCTGCTAATCATATATCCCAAGGAAACTTTGCACACATACACCACTACCACCACCATCATGAGATATGAACAGGAACATCCATCGAAGCTCTTATATAGTTGTAAAAATATGAAAAAAACTCTCAGGAGGAAAATGGATAAATAATAATATAGAAATGATTGACAGCAGCTGTATGCAATAAGGATGAATGTTAGCACTATAATTTTGAATCAAAAAACTAACCCCTGGAGTTGCAGCCACTGATGGCTGAGCCATGTAGCTGACAGGGTCTTGGTGCTCCAGCCAGGTGTCAGGCCTGTGCCTCTGAGGTGGCAGAGCCGAGTTCAGGACACTGGCCCACAGGAGACCTCCCAGCTCCACGTAATATCAAATGGCAAAAATCTCCCAGAGATCTCCATCTCATTGCCAAGACCCAGCTCCACTCAACGACCAGCAAGCTCCAGTGCTGGACACCCTATGCCAAACAACTAGCAAGACAGGAACACAACGCCACCCATTAGCAGAGAGGATGCCTAAAATCATAATAAGGTCAGAGACACCCCAAAACACACCACAGGATGCGGACCTGCCCACCAGAAAGACAAGATCCAGCCTCATCCACCAGAACACAGGAACTAGTCCCCCCCACCAGGAAGCCTACACAACCCACTGAACCAACCTTAGCCACTGGGGGCAGACACCAAAAACAATGGAAACTACGAACCTGCAGCCTGTGAAAAGGAGACCCTAAATACAGTAAGTTAAGCAAAATGAGAAGACAGAGAAACACACAGCAGGTGAAGGAGCAAGGTAAAAACCCACCAGACCAAATAAATGAAGAGAAAATAGGCAGTCTACCTGAAAGAGAATTCAGAGTAATGATAGTAAACATGATCTAAAATCTTGGAAACAGAATGGAGAAAATACAAGAAACGTTTAACAAGGACCTAAAAGAACTCATAACGAGCAAACAAACAATGATAAACAACATAATAAATAAAATTAAAAATTCTCTAGAAGGAATCAATAGCAGAATAACTGAGGAAGAAGAACGGATAAGTGACCTGGAAGATAAAAGAGTGGAAATAACTACTGCAGAGCAGAATAAAGAAAAAAGAATGAAAAGAATTGAGGACGGTCTCAGAGACCTCTGGGACAACATTAAACACACCAATATATGAATTATAGGGGTACCAGAAGAAGAAGAGAAAAAGAAAGAGACTGAGAAACTATTTGAAGAGATTATAGTTGAAAACTTCCCTAATATGGGAAAGGAAATAATCAAGTCCAGGAAGTGCAGAGAGTCCCATAAAGGATAAATCCAAGGAGAAACATGCCAAGACACATATTAATCAAACTATCAAAAATTAAATACAAAGAAAAAATATTAAAAGCATCAAGGGAAAAGCAACAAATAACATACAAGGGAATACCCATAAGGTTAACAGCTGAACTTTCAGCAGAAACTCTGCAAGCCAGAAGGGACTGGCAGGACATAATTAAAGCGATGAATGGGAAAGACCTACAACCATGATTACTCTACCCAGCAAGGATCTCATTCAGATTCACTGGAGAAATTAAAACCTTTATAGACAAGCAAAAACTAAGAGAATTCAGCACCACCAAACCAGCTTTACAACAAATGCTAAAGGAATTTCTCTAGGCAGGAAACACAAGAGAAAGAAAAGACCCACAATAACAAACCCAAATCAATTTAAAAAATGGTAACAGGAACACACATATCGATAACTACCTTAAATATAAATGGATTAAATGCTCCCACCAAAAGACATAGACTGGCTGAATGGATACAAAAATAAGACCCATATATATGCTGTCTACAAGAGACCCACTTCAGACCTAGGGACACATACAGCCTGAAAGTGAGGGGATGGAAAAAGATATTCCATGCAAATGGAAATCAAAAGAACGCTGGAGTAGCAATTATCATATCAGACAAAATTGACTTTAAAATAAAGACTATTACAAGAGACAAAGAAGGACACTACATAATGATCAAGGGATCGATCCAAGAAGAAGATATAACAATTGTAAATATTTATGCACCCAACATAGGAGCACCTCAATACATAAGGCAAATACTAACAGCCATAAAAGGGAAATCGACAGTAACACGTTCATAGTAGGGGACTTTAACACCCCACTTTCACCAATGGACAGATCATCCAAAATGAAAATAAATAAGGAAACACAAGCTTTAAATGACACATTAAACAAGATGGACTTAACTGATATTTATAAGACATTCCATGCAAAAACAACAGAATACACTTTCTTCTCAAGTGCTCATGGAACATTCTCCAGGATAGATCATATCTTGGGTCACAAATCAAGCCTTAGTAAATTTAAGAAAATTGCAATCGTATCAAGTATCTTCTCCGACAAAAACGCTATGAGACTAGATACCAATTACAGGAAAAAATCTGTAAAAAATACAGACACATCGAGGCTAAACAATACAATACTAAATAACTAAGAGATGACTGAAGAAATGAAAGAGGAAATCAAAAAATACCTAGAAGCAAATGACAATGAAAACAAAACCTATGGGATGCAGCAAAAGCAGTTCTAAGAGGGAAGCTTATAGCAATACAATCCTACCTCAAGAAACAAGAAACATCTCAAATAAACAATCTAACCTTATACCTAAAGCAATTAGAGAAAGAAGAACAAAAAACCACAAAGTTAGCAGAAGGAAAGAAATCATAAAGATCAGATGAGAAATAAACGAAAAAGAAATGAAGGAAATGACAGAAAAGATCAATAAATCTAAAAGCTGGTTCTTTGAGAAGATAAACATAATAGATAAACCATTAGCCAGACTCATCAAGTAAAGAAGGGAGAAGACTCAACTCAATAGAATTAGAAATGAAAAAGGAGAAGTAACAACTGACACTGCAGAAATACAAAGGATCATGAGAGATTACTACAAGAAACTCTATGCCAATAAAATGGACAACCTGGAAGATATGGCAAATTCATAGAAATGCACAATCTTACGAGACTGAGCCAGGAAGAAATAGAAAATATAAACAGACCAATCATAAGCACTGAAATTGAGACTGTGATTTAAAATCTTCCAACAAACAAAAGCCCAGGGCCAGATGGCTTCACAGGCGAATTTTATCAAACATTTAGAGAAGAGCTAACACCTATCCTTCTCAAACTCTTCCAAAATATAGCAGAGGGAGGAACACTCCCAAACTCATTCTACGAGGCCACCATCACCCTGATGCCAAAACCAAAGATGTCACAAAGAAAGAAAACTACAGGCCAATATCACTGACGAACATAGATGCAAAAGTCCTCAACAAAATACTAGCAAACAGAATCCAACAGAACATTAAAAGGATCATACACCATGATCAAGTGGGGTTTAGCCCAGGAATGCAAGGATTCTTCAATATATGCAAATCAATCAATGTGATTCACCATATTAACAAAGTGAAGGAGAAAAACCATATGATCATCTCAATAGAGGCAGAAAAAGCTTTGAACAAAATTCAACACCCGTTTATGATAAAAACCCTCCTGAAAGGAGGCATAGAGGGAACTTACCTCAACATAGTAAAGGCCATATATGACAGAAACACAGCCAACACTGTTCTCAGTGGTGAAAAACTGAAACCATTTCCACTAAGATCAGGAACAAGACAAAGTTGCCGACCCTCACCAATAATATTTAACATAGTTTTGGAAGTTTTAGCCATGGCAATCCAAGAAGAAAAAGAAAAGGAATCCAAGTCGGAAAAGAAGTAAAACTGTCACTGTTTGCAGATGACATGATACTATACATAGAGAATCCTAAAGATGCTACCAGAAAACTACTAGAGCTAATCAATGAATTTGGTAAAGTAGCAGGATACAAAATGAATGCACAGAAATCTCTTGCATTCCTATACACTAATGATGACAAAATTGAAAGAGAAATTAAGGGAACACTCCCATTTACCACTGCAACAAAAAGAATAAAATACCTAGGAATAAACCTACCTAAGGAGACAAAAGACCTGTATGCAGAAAATTATAAGACACTGATGAAAGAAGTTAAAGATGATACTAACAGATGGAGAGATATACTGTGTCCTTGGATTGGAAGAATCAACATTGTGAAAATGACTATACTACCCAAAGCAATATACAGATTCAATGCAATCCCTATCAAACTACCACTGGCATTTTTCACAGAACTGGAACAAAAAATTTCACAATTTGTATGGAAACACAAAAGACCCCAAATAGCCAAAGCAATCTTGAGATACAAAAACAGAGCTGGAGGAATCAGGCTCCCTGACTTCAGACTATACTACAAAGCTACAGTAATCAAGACAGTATGGTACTGGCACAAAAACAGAAATATAGATCAATGGAAGAGGATAGAAAGCCCAGAAGTAAACCCATGCACATATGGTCACCTTATTTTTGATAAAGGAGGCAAGACTATAAAACGGAGAAAAGACAGCCTGTTCAATAAGTCGTTCTGGGAAAACTGGACAGCTACATGTAAAAGAATGAAATCAGAACACTCCCCTAACACCATACACAAAAATAAACCCAAAATAGATTAGAGACCTAAATGGCAGGCCAGAAACTATCAAACTCTTAGAGGAAAACATAGGCAGAACACTCTATGACATATGTCACAGCAAGATCGTTTTTGACCCACCTTCTAGAGAAATGGAAATAAAAACAAAAGTAAACAAATGGGACCTAATGAAACTTAATGGCTTTTGCACAGCAAAGGAAACCATAAATAAGATGAAAAGACAACCCTCAGAATCGGAGAAAATATTTGCCAATGAAGCAAGTGACAAAGGATTAATCTGCAAAATTTACAAGCAGCTCATGCAGCTCAATATCAAAAAAACAAACAACCCAATCCAAAAATGGGCAGAAGACCTAAACAGACAGTTCTCCAAAAAAGATATACAGATTGCCAACAAATATATGAAAGGATGCTCAACATCACTAATCATTAGAGAAATGCAAATCAAAACTACAATGAGGTATCACCTCACACAGGTCAGAATGGCTATCATCAAAAAAACCTACAAACCATAAATGCTGGAGCAGGTATGGAGAAAAGGGAACCCTCTTGCACTGTGGTGGGAATGTAAATTGATACAGCCACTATGGAGAACAGTATGGAGGTTTCTTTAAAAACCGAAAAGAGAACTACCATATGACCCAGCAATCCACTACTGGATGTATACCCTGAGAAAACCATAATTCAAAAAGTGTCATGGGCTTCCCTGGTGGCGCAGTGGTTGGGAGTCTGCCTGCCGATGCAGGGGACACGGGTTTGTGCCCTGGTCTGGGAGGATCCCGTGTGCCACGGAGCGGCTGGGCCCATGAGCCATGGCCGCTGAGTCTGTGCGTCCGAAGCCTGTGCTCTGCAATGGGAGAGGCCGCAACGGTGAGAGGCCCGCATACCGCAAAAAAAAAAAAAAGTGTCATGTACCACAATGTTCATTGCAGCACTATTTACAATAGCCAGGACATGGAAGTAACCTAAGTGTCCATCGACAGATGAATGGATAAAGAAGATGTGGTACATATATACAATGGAATATTACTCAGCCATAAAAAGAAGCAAAATTGAGTAATTTTTAGTGAAGTGAATGGACCTAGAGTCTGTCACACAGAGTGAAGTAAGTCAGAAAGAGAAAAACGAATACTGTATGCTAACACATATGTATGGAATCTAAAAAAAAAAAAAATGGTTCTGAAGAACCTAGCAGTGGGACATGAATAAAGACGCAGACATAGAGAATGGACTTGAGGACACAGAGAGGGGGAAGTGTAAGCTGGGACGAAGTGAGAGAGTGGCATGGACTTATATACACTACCAAATGTGTAATAGATAGCTAGAGGGAAACAGCCACAGAGCACAGGGAGATCAGCTCAGTGCTTTGTGACCACCTAGAGGAGTGGGAGAGGGAGGGTGGGAGAGGGAGGATGGGAAGGAGACCCAGGAGGGAGGAGACGCAGGAGGGAGGAGACATAGGGATATATGTATATGTATAACTGATTCACTTTGTTATGAAGCAGAAACTAACACACCATTGTAAAGCAATTATACTCCAATAAAGATGTTAAAAAATAAATAAAAGTCAACTCAACCAAAAAAAGTATTTATTGCATATATTTGAGGAATGAAAGCAATCACAGGAAATAAAGGATTGATTTAATAAAAATAAAAGGTAGTAACATTTTATCAAGTAAATGTTTTGGATTCTACAAAAAACATTTCAGCTACGTTAATAGAAAAACTGAAAAGACCTTTGATTCAGAAAATTGATTTGGAGAGGAACAGCATCTACCAGAACAGTTTGTCTTCCTTTATTTTTTTTAAAGTTAAACAAAACATCTTATTCTAATTAATTAAAAACTAATACCCCCAAGAAGGGGAGAGAGGGACACAGAAGTTTGCATTCCTGCTTGCAACAAGAACCAATCCAAACTCTGTACACTACTGAAATGGAAGTAAAATGGACTACATTGGTTAAGAATAAATCAGTGAATATTTTTGTGAGTATGTAGTAGGGTTAAGGCACTTTCATAATTACTGGAGGAAAGGCACATTTGACAAAACTCTCAAAATTGCAAATGCACATATCCTTGCAATCACCAATTCCACATTTAGGAATTTATTTTGAAGATACCTTTGCATACATTCATGGGAAATGTTACATGTAGAAGATTATTCCTACAGCATAGTTTGTAATAGCAATCTGGAAACAAATGTTCACAGATAAGGGACTGGCTCTGTAAATGACTGTGTATCCATAGAAGAAAATATTATTGAACAGAATGAACAAAGTCATGGTGTACGTGAAGGAAATAATTTCCAACTTGTTTTAGATGAAAAAGGAAATACACAGAAAATGGATGGGTAATATACGGATAAAATATATATGAGTATGTAAAGATATTCATGTGTATAATACTTTGTGTGATATCTTTATCTATCTATCTATCTATCTATTTATCCATCGATCCATTCCCTGGTATAACTCTAGAAGAAACTTATGGCATTTGCTGCCTTTGATGACTGAGGGTAATGTTAGAGTAGTGTGACTGGGAACAGGTCAGAAGACAAACCTTGATTATAAAACGATTTTTTAAAATTATAAGCAATGTGTAAGCTATTACCTATCTAACAAAAGAGATTTAAA
The DNA here is from genome assembly GCF_964165515.1 of Mesoplodon bidens. NCBI lineage: Eukaryota > Metazoa > Chordata > Mammalia > Artiodactyla > Ziphiidae > Mesoplodon > Mesoplodon bidens. The sequence continues at coordinate 108,249,471 of NC_138163.1, forward strand.
ATATATAAATTAGTGAAAATCCTGAAATCTGATGTGATGAAACAGGTTACTACCTCTTCACAAACGGATAATGCACAACACTGCGTACTCTCCTGGAAGAGGTTAAATTCAGCATCTGCTTTCTGGGTGAGAACAATCCCTTTTGTTCTCTAATAGGTACCACTTCCTTTCCACTGGATATTGGCATTGCTGCCCATTGTGGAACTTAAATCTCACAGACATCACCAATGTCAGCATTAACATCAGCAATAGCTGGCAATAAAGCCAACATCTGGGAGTTTGTTTGCAGAAAGGGAGCAGCCCACCTCAGGAAAGGAAGGCAGAGTAATTCGTTGTACAGGTCAAAATTCACATCGAAGAAGGATGTCATATAATAAGAAATGAATGAAACCTGGGGCGACATCATTAATCAGAGGAGTTATCAGATTGCCTCCCAAATCCTCACGATCAGCTCTGCCAGAAAAATACACATATCATACAGGAAACACTGATAAAAATGCTGCATGACCCTTATCTCAATGTGTTTGGGATATAACATGAAGCCAGAAAATGTGAAGGTTAACCCAGAAGCCATTGCAAGGAGAAGACTCCACTTAGGCTACTAAGTGGAATGGCAAAATGCTCCATGTGACAATGACACAGAAATGACTAACTTCATGTGGGAAGGGTGATGACAGCGTTACTTTGAAATATCTGTCTCTTTTATAAAATTAATACGTAGAACTTCATAAAAATGTTTTACTTGTCCTAAATATATACTTCATAAAACTATATTTTTCTTTCTTGTTTTTCTGACCTGTTATCATAATAACATTTATCCCATACCCATCCCATGCTCCACTGAATGTATGGAATATTGAACTTCTCTGAAAAGGAATGCTCATTTAAAAAACTTTGACATATGGAATTCTGAAATCAAGTCATGCCAAATGAAGTCCCTTTTTTTCTGTGAATGAGTGACTTAGTTTACTACCTTATCTAAAATCTTGTAATATGATTTTAGAGTGTTTAGTTAAAAAAATAAAACAAGAAATAAAGCTGAAGGATAGAAAGAAAAACGGAGAACTGGACATCAGAAGATCTATGGTAAATTTAGAAATATACTGCCAAATAGAAAATCAGGACGAAAACGTTTTAAGCATCTTGGATTGACAATTTGCAACTATATTCATGTAATATAATTTTATCTTTAGTGAAAATAATCTGTTCACTACTGCAACAAGTTTACTAGATCAGGGTTGGTGAGATGGCACGCGGCTATACCATGAAATCACATATGAGTGACACCAAATATAATAATTAAAAACTGACAATGGTTTCCTCTTTTCTTTCCTTTTCTCTTTTTTCCTTCCCTTCCTCCTTCCTTTCCTTTCTTTTTTAATCTCTACCCTGAAGTACAGGCTAGTCTAGTTTATATACCATGATTTACGCAAGTAGTTTTTGGTAAGCGTGAGTTAACCACCAATCCAATTCCAATTTATTTTAGTGGTGTTTTATCAAGCCCTCATACCTTGACACCCTCCAGGAATGTGTCTTGATGGGCCAATCCTCAATCAATTTCTGAGCAGTGAGAAGCATATACAGTGTTATGCAGCATGTGAGTGCTCTAATGAAGCTGTGTACATATGTGTAATATGCTATGGGATGATAAGAAAGGAGGCAATTGATCGAACCTGGGGGAATTTGGAAGACTTCCTCTAAGGGGTGACATTTGATCTTGCATGAAACAGTAAATAGAAATTTGCCAGACAGACAAGATGGGGAGGCATACAGAAGGGAGTTAGGGAAAAATGCCGTTAATTCAGTCAATAACAACAGATTAGTTGATTTAGGAAATATTTTTTGATGTGAATTTGTATAGCCAGAGTCTAATCCTACTTGGTCCCTGCTGGAGTTAAGTGAGTTCATGTTGAGACCACATTCAAATAATGCCAGACTTAGCCTGAAAGGACAAGAACGTGCTGTTGACCATCTCATAATGTGGTTCACACGGGGCTGTCAATGCCAGGATGACCTAGACTGCCCTCAAGGTGATCAAGGAAGACTCTGGAAATGTTAGTGCACCGTGATGACAAGACGTTGGGGAAACATCCTGAAAACAGGCATCCATAAACGCACGTGCTCTAATTTGGGAGATTTCTCGAAAATCTGAAACTGTTTGCTCTCAGTTAAAGTATCCAATGGCTCATGCAGGGCACTATTTGGACGCACTCAAATATTTCTTTGCACATCCAATAATATTGATGAAAACTCTTAACCATTTATGGAGTTTTCTTTTAGGAGCAAGGAAGAGAGATTCTTTGTAGTCATATTAGACTTTTTATTTTCCCTAGACTATCGGCACCTTCATGTAAATATAATTCCCAGGTTGCATGTACTTGAGTTTATTTGTTGTATAAATCCACTTTTATATCTTTTTGGTTGTCTAAACTATATTTATCTATAAATATAGCCCAGAATTCTATTCACAGATGTGTAGGTATGTAAATTATAAAGAAAATGGATTTATTTCTGTATTTTCTTTACATTGTTGATCTGAAACTTGAAAACTGTAACTTGATCCCAAATCATCTTTATGCAATGAGATTCAAATGAATTAAAGTTATAGAATTGTATAGCCTGTAGTCATCTTAAAAATGATTTACTTCTGTCTCCTCATATTGAATAAAGGAGACTTAGGTCAGATGAGGTCATGGCTTGCTCCTGATTCCTCAGTTATTGTAAATATCCTAGAATTAGAATATCAGTTTCTGGATTCCCAGCACTGTGTTCCTTCCCTTGCTCTATTATGGATACTCCTATATGCCTACCTTTTCTTTAAATATAATCATAAAATTAGAGGTGTTGAGGGACACTCAAAGATCACTTAGTGCCTCTGTTCTTTGAGTGGATAGAACTATTGTGTTCTGCACAGACTTTAAGCTATTAATTTCTGAAACCGACATATAGTAAATTAGAGTATTATTCAAATGTCATCCCCGAATTATCATCTTTCCCTTTAAATAAATGAAAGTGAGTTTCATTCTTAAGGGGGATATTATTATACCTTGGCACAAATATTCTTTTGTATTATAGAAAAATTCGATGGAAAACGGGTTATAATTTGTCAGCAACATATCCATTCTAAAATTTTTAAAAACTCATTACTGTCTTTGAAAGAGCAGTATCATTAAAAGATGCTTATGAATTGTCTCGGTTGCCAAGGATTCATTTAATCCTAATGAGTCATTATGTGGTAGAAGGTTTTTTTGTTTTAGTTTTTTCTCTCTCTGGGATTTTTGCTGTGAAAATCAGCCTAGATATATTTCTGCAAAAGAGAAGCAGGCTACTCTATGATCTGGTGCCATCAGTTCCCAACAGTTTGTAAGCCAGCTCAAAAGCACCAGGAACAATTTTGCTTATAAAACCAGTCATTCTCCAGGTACCACTGTACACAGGCAGGATTACTATTACTACATTATTCAAAGGATCTACCGAGACCATACTCCATGTGGAGCACTGTACAACAAAAGCACTCTTACAAATTGGGCCTCAGACTCTACCATCATGCTATCTTGGGCCACTCTCCCCTATGTCTTTGAAGGGGCTTTGAAAGCAGAGGATCTGGGTTCCAATCCCTGCTCTGGCACATGCTAGCTGAGCAACTCCTCTCTAATCCTCAGTTTCCTTATCTATAAAATGGAAACAAGAATCCCTAGTTCATGAAGTTTAAAGGAAGGTCGAATAAAATAATACTTCAAAAATACTTAAGAAAATTGTCTAGCGTATATATAGTGTGGAATTGGAAATGTTTAAGCACCAAATATTGTGATTCATTTTGGTTAGAACAAAACCATAAACTAAATATTTCAATAGTATTTAATAAGAAAATGTTAGAGGAAATCATTGATTTTGATACAAGTGCATTGGGGAATGTACCATACAGGGCCCTTTGTTAATCTTTATTGAAAAGATAATAGAGAAGGCTGGGAAATATTTGCAAAACAATTATCATTAAGGCACAAGGTATAAAAAGCATTAGCCACGTACTGATTTAGCTTAATCTCTATATATTCTTTATCCCATCATTGTAAAATTGATTTTTGGCCAAATCTGTTGCAAATGGAAGAAACTCTCTTGTAACATTCTGTTTTCTTTTACAGAGTTTTATTTTTATCCCTAGTGTAATATAATCTTTAACCTCAAGACTATAATTACAAGGGGCTTCTCGTACCTGTTTTCTATAGAAACTGTCATCTGTTAGCGTACGTATGACAGGAAATTGGATTTACTCAACAAAATTGTAAAGTACAGACTAGCCCTCTGATGTTTAACTCAGTATCTATGTGTGTCCTTGGTAAATGTGGTAACACATCTCCTATATATGTGGTGTAAATTTACTTGTCCATGAGAAAGCTTTCTAAGGTTAAATTTCTCCTTTTGGGGCTGTCTGCAAAAAGAGAAATCTGTGACTCTAACACACTCATCTCAAAACAAAACACAGAGATTCTTTCTTCTACAATGAATGGTATGTACAAAGCCAATGTTGACTGTGGCTAGTTATACTTTCATTACTTGTTCTCCCTTCTACCATTTGACAACTGCTCTAAGCCTGATGGAGTAATGAGAGCAGAGTCACCAGGACTCACAATTGAGTTAACTGTCCTGCTGGAACCTGGGGTTTTGTCCTAATCCTTGTCCCTACCTTGCTATAGTAATCACCTACAAATATCAAGCCCCCCCTTTAGAACTTGGGGCCATATATACTCTCGCTATTTCCCTAAGTACTGGTGTCCTGACCAGAAACCCAAGATTATGGCTGGTGTCTGACACCTGCTGAGAGTTCTCCGAGTCCCAATGTCTGCTAGTCTGTCTGCATCTCTGAACAAGATCTTCCCCAAGGTGCCCTGAGCACTTGCTTGTCAAAGAAATAACAACCAAACACCAGCTTTTGTTATATTGTGCCTCGATCACATCCCACAGTGAATAAAAGTAAACATAAAATTCTGCAGTTTGAATCATGGATCTGGTGTTGCTTTTCCCTTTGAGTGTGAGGATCATCCTAGGTAATGGCATCAAGACTGAGGCTGTCAGTTTAGTAATTGGTTAGCCTTGGGAACAGAAAGGTAAAGAGAATCTTAATTGGTGAAGAAATTTCTACACTCTGTTTTTTGTTTTGTTTTTAACAACGTTGAATTTTATCTGAAACTTGCGCTCCTGGAAAATACGGATGGTTAAAGAAATCTCATCCATCCATTTGTGTTCAAGGAGATGGCTTACTGCAGAGAAATACCCTCCCCCAAATGACTTGGAAAAGACTCACAATGCTCGCTTTGTTTCTGTAAGACAAGGCCGGACTCAGACCCTCCAAATCCCCATTCTTTGTCTCATAAAAGATGAGCTAAACTGATTTTTCCTACTGATCAATTAGAATAAAATGCTTGTTAACCAGACTTTGATTAAGCTTCTCTACTTCCCCAGGTCCCTGAACTTTGACCCATCCTCAGCCTGAGCTAACATATAATCCCTCCTGTGTTTAGAATGGCCTCAGGGTAAAATATTCTCTGATCTAATGCCCGATTTCCCTTTCATCCAACTTCCCCACACCTAATTATTTCTAGCCATGTTTATTCTTCCCCATAAAAGAAAAACCCTTTGTGCCTAACCCTTGAGAGGCTTGCAGACCTCATGATGAAAGCATTCTCCCTATTGCAAGTCTATTCCCTCTTGCACTATCCCCCCCCCTTTTTTTTTTTTTTGCGGTACGCAGGCCTCTCACTGCTGCGGCCCCTCCCGCCGCGCAGGCTCAGCGACCATGGCCCAGCCACTCTGCGGCACGTGGGATCCCCCCCCAACCCCGGACCGGGGCACGAACCTGCGTCCCTTGCATCGGCAGGCGGACTCCCAACCACTGCGCCACCAGGGAAGCCCCGCACTATCCCTTTCTTTATTCAACTTTATTCCAGATAAAGAAATTACCTTAGTATGGATTTTTTTTTTAGTTTGATGGTTTATTGGTTTGCTTTTTGGATGGGGAGCTGGGCATGAAGGGTAGGTGGGGAGTGGTTGGAAAACTAATAGAAGACAGAAGCAATGAAGGAAATTTGCAGGTTTTGTGTGTTTGTTTTCATAGACAATATTCCCCTTATGGGAATGAGAGGTGGAGTGAGAGCAGAGTCGAAGGAGGGTGTTCCAGAGGCTGTGAGGTAGAAGCTGGCTCTGGATCTCTTAGTTCCAGGTTGGGTTCTGCACTCAGATCTGTGACTATCAGGGCAATCTCACCCCTGGAGGTAGGGGCTGCGTGCAAACACTCCCCCTCCTCATCATTCCTTCCCTTGAGAGCTCAAGTGTAAATCTTCTCTAGGCTGACTTTCTGGGCAAAAGTATTTCCCGTCAAGGCAGCAGGAGTCAGAGGAGAGAAAAGGAAATGAATCTTGAAACAAGCTGATTAAGCAAATTTCAGCAAAGGTCAGAGGTGTACCTAAGGACTGTATTTTTAAAATCCCAATGGCTCCTGGAGTTTATAGTTGTATTATTTTGAAATTTAGTTTTATCAGGTCCTTCTCACTTCCTGGGGAGAATATTAACTGAATAGACCATTTTCTATCTACACTATAATCACATTCTATTCTCACCATTCTTTTTACTCAATTTGCATTGTAAAGACTTAACATTGACAGTGAACTTACTGTGTTCCAGGCACAACACACACAGTGTCCTATTCAGTCTTCACAGTAAATGAGGCATCAGTGAGGCATTATAATTTCCATTTTATAGATGAGGAAACTGAGACTCAGAAAAGTTAATTGCAGGAGATTCTAGAGCTAGCAGGCAATGGAGCAGAAACTTAAATCTTTCAATTAATTATATCTGACTCAAAACATCCTACTATTTCTATTATACCATAATGCTTCACTATGTACCTATACATATCCTCATCTTCAGTATACACAAAACATCTCATGTGTTACCCATTTTATGAAGACTATTCACATATTTTGTTTCATTAGTATTTCTCACCAGTTCTGTGAAATAGGCCAAATTGTATTATTGTCTCCATTATAGATGAATTATTTGAAATTCAAATTGAAAAAGGAACTTTTATAAAGTGAGAGACCTACTAAAATGGCAGCATCTAGACCCGAACCTAAAACTTTGATTCCAAATCCATGACCCTCAAAAATACAGCACATTTTCTTGATCAATTCTGTGTATCTCTTTGTATACTGTAGTGTCTAAGGAAAACATCATAATTTGTTAACAAACTATTTTCACTGTGAGGCAAAGTACATATCAGAAAGGAATACGTATGTTATACTCAACCAACAATGGAACCAGAGTAAAACTAGTATATCTAAAGAACATTAGACATAAAATTTTAAGTTATTCTTTTAAAAATATTTAATTTTATTAATTTTTGCATATAGAATTGTACAAAAAAACATAAATGTAAAGTTTAAGAAATGATTAAAATGTAAACATCTAGTCGAAACTGGAACCTTACCAGAACTTTCAGGCTATAGGTATAAGAGAGAGGAAAAGATTCCAGGTGGAAGATCCAAGAGGCAAGGAGGAAGAACAAAAAATAGTAAATACAAGTGTATTCACATTGACTGTGTTAAATTATTATTAATGTCTAATAGGTTTATAAATAGAATTAAATGCAGGGCAGCATTACATGTTAGGATGAGATTAATTCAAGTATATAGGCTTACTGTATTATCTGGGAAGATGGTAAAAATATTGCCCTTATTTTTAAATTAACTTTATTGTGAAATGTAGCAAACATATAGAAAATCCATAAAACATTAAAGCATAGTTTCATGGAATACTGGAAGTGAATACCTGCATAACCATCCCATTTGCCTATTAATCACAACCCCTCCCCCACCCTCCCAACTTCCCCTACCAGAGTAAAGCCTTCCCTGACTTTCATGGTAATCACTTCCTTTGTTTGCTACTATAAAAATTAAGTTTGTCCACTTTGTGGTCAATATTTATAAATATTCTATGTGTGAGTAAAAATAACGTGCATCATGTTGTTGGTGCATGCACACACACGCACATAACCATTAAGCTATGTTTGTTAATGGAGTTCAAATCTTCTATATCCTAATTGATTTTTTGTGTGACAATTACCAAAAGAGGCATACGTTAAAATGTCCCACCATCAACAGGAATGGATAAAGAAGATGTGGTACATATACACAATGGAATATTACTCAGCCATAGAAAAGAATGAAATAATGCCATTTGCAGCTACCCGGATGGACCTAAAGATTATCACACTAAGTGAAGTAAGCCAGACAGAAAAAGACTAATATCACATGATATCTCTTATATGTAATATCTTAAAAAATGGTACAAATGAACTTATTTACAAAACAGAAATAGAGTCACTGATATAGAAAACAGATTTATGTTTACCAGGGTGGAAATGTTGGGGAGGGATAAATTGGGAGATTGGGATTGACACATACACACTACTATATATAAAATAGATAACTAATAAGGACCTACTGTATAGCACAGAGAACTCTACTCAGTACTCTGTGATGACCTATATGGGAATAGAATCTAAAAAAGAGTGGATATGTGTATATATATAACTGATTCACTTTGCTATACACCAGAAACTAACACAGCATTGTAAATCAACTATACTCCAATAAAAATTTTAAAAATCCAATAAAATACATCCTACCCTAAAAAAAAGTCCCACAGTGATTGCTGAGTTTACCCATTTCTCATTGGAATTCTGCATCTTTTAGGTCTATATATCTAATTTGTTTTATCTTCTTAATGAAATGAGTCTTTCATCTTTATGAACTGACTCTGTTTATTTCTCTTTATCTCCTGTAAATTTTTTTTTTTTTTTTTGCCCTAGCTAATTTACAGTAGGGCTGACTCATGACAAAGTGTCCTGGATTTTTTTTGCTTTCCCTTTTTTTCCCACTCTGGTCAGCACCAAGATAGCTTTTCTGTACCCGCTGGGGATGAAATTAACTCTGGTTTACTTTAACACTAAGGTTGTAACCCTTTGCGATCCTGGACTTTCCTGCTTGGGCAGGCCCTGGGCCCTTACTTCTGTCCTTCCATCCTTCTTTCCTTTAAAGGGGGAACAGAATACATCATCCCAAAATGCGCCACTTTGGCATGGTGACTGTATGGAGCTGAAGACAATGGAGAACCAGCAGACGTATGAAAAGCTTTTTACATCTCCCTTAACTGCCTAAAAGAATTTAGACGGGGGTCCTGTACCAAGAAGAGAGCTATTATCAGAGGTCATTTTTACATCAGAAGGACTTACTGAAGGGCAGGGCAAACATTTGTTTACCAAACATTTGCTCTTCCCACCTTTCTGTGAATCATCTTCCTCCCCTTTGAAGCCCCAGACCCCTACCCCCTTCTCCTTAGCTCAGGATGGCATATAGGCCTCAGTGACCTGACTATCTTTGAGTCTTCGTCTTTGTGGGGCTCCTGTGTCTACACAGTTAAGTTTGTTTTTCTCCTGTTTATCTGTCTTATGTCAATTAAATTATTACACCAGCCAACAAAATGAGAAGGGAAGAAGGAAAAAAAATTTCTGCCTATAATCCCTCATCCCTACTCAAGCCAGAGAATCTAACCCCAAATGAAGGAAGCTCAAAGTCTTTGGGTATGAGGGAGGGGGAGGGGAATTGAGTGTTCTGTGTTCTGCTAAACTCCCTGGGTTCTCATTTTAAAGTATAACTTTGGCCTGGAAAGTCTTCTATAGTCTTACTTGCTCTTTGATGCTTTTAAAGTGATGTTTTAAAATTTTTATCCAAAGCTTTCAGTTGTTTCTAATGGGAGAATTCATCTAAATAATTTAGCCTACCATTACCAGAAACCAAAATTCAACAGATACAGCATTCTAGCATGGAACAAACAAAAATACTTGTTTATCCATGGAATTTAAAAAACTCAGACAAAATATTCTTGATATCCAAGGCTTTTGAGTATAAGAGGTGAGCTCTCTGTATTGAGGAAATAATTAGAAACAAAATTTCCTGCCAATCCAGAAAAACCCTCTACAAAAGTACAAAAGAAAGAATAAACAAGACTGTGATGTGCATCACAGACATCAGCTCAAGTGATTAGAAAGACAGAAATCTTACCATTTTACATAGCCAAACAGATATTACCATTACATATATGTTCTTAAGATAAATGATAACTAATCCTTAAGAGGACATGACGGTGCCATTTGTTACACATAATTTATCCTAAGTTTACTTGGTAATTGAGGTGGCCATCTGTATCAGCTAATTGCTTTTATCCAAAGAAATAATACAACTCCTCATACGTATATAACAGGTAACTAGTTACAACCTGGTGTCAGATGCCTAGGTCAACCTCTCAGGGAGACTAGAAGATGGGGTGGTATCTTTCTTAATGCTTACATTTCAAAGAGATGTCTTCAGGCCTTTAAGAAAAATATCTCTGGGGTGTAAAATTGGCAAGAGGATTATTTAGCCTTTTAAAAGCCTTATATATTTACATTTTGAAGAGCAAAAAAATATATATACATATGTTTTATACAGGAAGTATTCTAAGAAAATGGATGGGAAAGTTTCTTTGCTTTATTATATCATGGAAAATTAATTTTTTCCTTATTTTGGGTTTGTGTTTACTCTAGCATTTCAAAAAGGAAACTTTTCCCCTGGCTTCCAAAATCTCCGCTTTGAACACTGAGAGGTAAGTCTCACAGAACAACAGGTATAGAAGAACGCATATTGATGAAAGAGCTGGTCTTTCCTACCCTAGGAATATAACTCTTTGGAAGAGAAGATAGAACTGGGAAAGGAGCAGAAGAGAGTCACTGATGTAGGTCCAGAAGAGGATGCCACTAGGTGGAGGCAGAGCTCCCAATTTGAGATGAAATAGGCTCACAGATATGATTTATGCCCCACTTCCTACTTAGAACTCCAGGAGTGCAACATGCTAACATCTACAGCCTCACAGAAGAAATGGCCATAGGTCAAGTGTCATTGTGGAAAAATCCTGAGACTGTCCCAAGTTGCTTGCATTCCTAAGTTTTTTTCAGTCTATGATGGCTATCTAAGAATGTAGAAGGTTTTGAACCAGAGAAGATTTCTGGTGAACCTGAAAGGCGTATGGAGAGAGTCTGAGGAAGACTCGGTGGATGTGAAGGGACTCAGTGTTTTAGATGAGGAAGATGACGTATGCCCTTTGTAGATCTGGTATCAGAGAGCAGACATCAACATGTCTTCATGGGACTGATGACAAATTCAGAGGCATCTCAGCAGAGGCCATAGTGTGCAGGAAGTGACAGGGACAAAATACAAAGCCTAATATGACAATATAAAGTATTCCACTGTAGGAAGAAAAAACAATTTTCCTTCTACCCTTCTAGGATCTTTTTTTTTTTTAAATTTTATTAGTTTCTGGTTTATAACAAAGTGAACCAGTTATACATATACATCTGTTCCCATATCCCTTCCCTCTTGGTTCTCTATCCCTTCCCTCTTCCTTCGAGGTTCTTGGTTGAGACTCCCCTATAATAAAAGACAGATTGACAGGAAAAAAAAAAAAAACAAATAGAAGTTTAATGACATGTATACTTCCTTTATACATGGGAGATGCCCAAGAAAACCAGGTACCTCCCTCAAAAGGCCCAAGCTAGCACCTTAAATACCATCTCCAGCTAAAGACAAAAGAAGATGTTGTGGGGGAGGAGTGGGGAGTCAGTTATGGGAGGTTTGGGGGGGTGGGGGGGAAGCACAGTAAACATGGGTAAGATTGTTATGCAGATTTAAGTCACTGTCTTCTCCATTGATGAGAGTTTCAGAGATTCAGTCATCCTTCTCTTCCTGGTAAGAGAGGGAGGCACCCTTACAAATGGAGATTTCGCTGGTAAATCTCAATATCTCTTACAAAAGGGTAACTTAGGTTTCGCAACTTTTCCTATGTTTGCTATTTCTTGAAAATAACCAGCCTAAAATAATCCTTATGCCAAAGAGACATATTTGGGGGTGGCAAATTCTGCTCTCCTTTACCATCATCCACAGTATAAGTATCCCAGAGGAAAAAAAGATGATGAAGGTTAAAATCCAGAATTTCCTCCCTAAATAATACTGATAGAAATCTAGAAGTGGCTGAGTTCACCATAAATGTTCAGGGTTGTTTTCTTTCCTTCGCAAATTGGGAAATGGAAAATGAGGTGTGCTAAAATGTAACACAAGTTGCATAAGTGTACACCGGATTTTATGATTTTAGTATTTGTAGTACCCTAAATGAGGCCTGGTCTGAGTTTCCAAAGAATTTTTATGCACTATAACAATACATCTGCCTCAAGGACTAATACTAACAGATGGGAAGGGGTGTGGTTAGCTTGAGGCCAAACTGCCACCTTGTGAGAGAAATGAGACTCTCAGAAGTATTTAATGATTTGCAAACAATGGGTTGTAATGAGCCTGAGTATAAGAGTATTGCATAATCCATCATGTCTCCAGGGCTGACACAGGAATGTCAGCATAAGGAAAAACACTATGGATGGCTATGGGAAAATACCATGAAGGCCTCTATGTGAACTCTGAGTTGCTCCTGCAAGTACTAAACTTCTTCTCAGAAAGGAAAAGACGTTTCAGCTCACGGTATAAGTGTGTTACCTGACAACGTTGGTTTTCCAGAAAGAAGTAGGAGTCCACACCTGAGCTAAAAAGCCCAGTCAGTCCCTGGGTTGGGAGTTAAAGGTCTGGTCACCAATTCCAACATGTGGGTGTATGTGTGTGGGGACGGGTGTTCCCACACCAATAAGCAATTCTCCAACACCAGCTGGGTGTCCTACAATTGAACTCAATTCTGACACTATCTAAGTGGGGATAGTGTCATACCCCACAGGTTAAGGGGTCAATCCTACAAAACTGCCCCCCTCCTGCAGATGCTGTAAGCAGGTAGGGTATGGGGTCCCTAGAGAAAGAGAAGCAGCATGGCTTTCTTGACATAAGAGAGGCTATTTTTGGTCTAAGTCATTTTGTGATCTAAGCCACAATGCTTTCCCTTGAACAGATCTCAGTAATTTATGATCTTAAGGGAACAAAGGAATGTGGGAACAAAGTAAAAGCAGTCAAGAAACAATAGTTCAGTGATAAAACAGAGTCCTACTTCCTCCTCAAGGGATATACATAACAATCTGATACATATCTTTGAGTTATGCAGGAACAAAGGTCCCCACCCAGGTGGAGGATGGTACTACACCTTGAGACCCCAGATTGGCCAGAACCTGAGGAATGATGATGTTGACCTTTACTGATCCTCGTGACTTCAATCACCTAAAGCTTAGGCCCTGTCAACCTCTGCCCCAATTCTATGCTGAATTCTCCTCTGCTCAAGCCCCTTCATGAATATACATGTACCCTTAGCTTAAAACCTCCCCAATTTTGCTGTTCAGGGAGACACTGCTTTGGGAAAGATCCACAGTGCTCTCTTTACTGGCTGCAAGTGATAAATCCTTCCTTTTCCTGGTCTTTGACTTGGTTGTGTCTTCTGGCTTGACACCCACCAAGAGGTAAACCCAGTTTTTGGGTAATAATCCCAGTGGCAAGTCTAGGTTATCACCTGTGCTTCTGACTGACCAGCTATAGACTGGAGGTTCCAAGGACCCCCTCCTTGGGCTCAACTAATTTACTAGAGCAGCTCACAGAACTCAGAGAAACATTTACTGTGTCATCAGTTTATTATAAAAGGATGTAACTCAGGACAGCCAGATGGAAGAGATGCACAGGACAAGGTATGGGGAAAGGGTGTGAAGCTTCCATGCCCTCTCCAGAAGTACCACTTTCCAGCACCTCCATGGGTTTATCAACCCAGAAGCTCTCTGAACCCCATCTTTTTGGGTGTTTATGAAGGCTTTATTACACAGGCATGACTAATTAAATCCTTAGCCATTAGTGATTGATTCAACCTCTAGTCCCTTTTCCCACGCCAGAGGTCAGGGTGGTGAGAATAAAAGTTCCAATGCTCTAATCACATGATTGGTTCCCCTGGCAACCAGCCCCCATCATTAGGTGCAGTTCAAAGGTCACCTCATTAGTATAACAAAAGACACCTTTATCACTATCATCACTTAGGAAATTCCAAGGGTTTTAGGAGCTCTGCGCCAGACAGGAGACAAAGACCACACATACATTTCTTATTATAAATCACAGTATCACAGAAATGGTAGAGCATTTCCACAACAACTGAAGCTCTCATTATACCACAGCATCCTACTCTCTGTATTCCCTTAAAAAAAAAAAAAGCAAAACAAAAATTTATGTAATAAGCTATAACTATTAAGATAACATGACCAGTAATATGGAAGGTGAGGCAGGATTAGGAGGTCACTGAGGCCCAAGTGACTTCAGGAGTAGGGTCAACATATTACTGAGACAGCTTGAAGCTGTTCTTACCTATGCTTCTTTGGAGCCAGACAGTTAATGCCAAGAGACAGACCACGACTCTCCTCTAGACAAGAGAGCACGGCCAGAGATTTGTGTTTTGAAATCAGGCTATTGTAACTGAACTTTCCAAACAAAGACAACACTATGCTGTTTTCTCAAGGCAATTTAAGACTGAACACTACTATTACCGGGATTAAAAATTCGTTGTTGAGGTGGGAGGAAGATGAAGCAACTGCTTAGAAATGCAGTCTTCTGGGAAAAACAAATATTGACTTCCAATGGAAGAAGTTGAGAACATTCCCTCCCAGTAGAAGGAGTTGTAAATGGCACCCAGGATCCAGGCGACCTATATGATGACAGTGGGCAGGGGTGTTATACTGTCTACAATTTATTTAAAATTTTACACACAAGAAACTGAAGAAGACACAAAAAAAATGGAAAGGTATTTGGTGCTCATGGATTGAAAGAATTAGTATCATTAAAATGTCCATACTACCCAGAGCAACCTCAGATTCAGCACAATCCCTACCAAAATTCCAATGGCATTTTCCACAGAACTAGAACAAATAAATCTAAAATTTGTATGGAATCACAAAAGATCCTGAATAGCCAAAGCAATCTTGAGAAAGAACAAAGCTAGAGGTATCACACTCCCCAATTTCAAACTTTGATGCAAACTGATAGTAATTAAAAAGTACAGTATTGGCATAAAAACAGACACAAAGATCAGTGGAACAGAATAGAGCCCAGAAATAAACCTGCACATATATGGACAATTAATTTATGACAAAGGAGCCAAGAACATATAATGGAGAAAGGACAGTCTTTTCAATAAATACTGTTAGAAAAACTGGACAGCTACATGCAAAAGAATGAAACTAGACCACTATCCTACACCATACACACAAAAAAATAACTTGAATGTAAGATTTGAAACCATAAAATTTATAGAAGAAAACATAGGCAGGGAACTCCTTGACATTGGTCTTAGCAATGTTTTTGTGGATCTGACTCCAAAGGCAAAGGAAACAAAAGCAAAAATAAACAAGTGGAACTATAGGCAGTTAATATCCAACATATATAAAGAATTCATACAGCTCAACAACAAAAAGACAAATAACCTGATTAAAAAATGGGCAGAGGATCTGAACAGACATTTTTCCAAAAAAGACAACAAATGGCCAACAGACATATGAAAAGATGTTCAACATCACTACTAGGGAGATGCAAATCTAAACCACAGTGAGAAATCACCTCACACCTGTTAGACTGGTAATCATAAAGACAAGAAATAACAAGTGTTGGAAAGCATGTGGAAAAAGGAATCCCTGTACACTGTTGGTGGGAATGTAAATTGGTACCGCCATTGTGGAAAACAGTATGGAGATTCTTCAAAAAATTAAGACTAGAACTACCACATGATCCAGCTATTGCACTTCTGGGTATATATGAAGAACAAGAAAACACTAATTCAAAAAGATATATGAAGCCCCGTGTTCACTGCAGCTTTATTTACAATAGCCAAGTTATGGAAACAACCTAAATGTCTGTCAAGGTATGAATGGATGAAGAAGATGTAGTATACAGAGAGAATGGAACACTACTCAACCATAAAAAAGAATGAAATCTTGCCATTTGTGACAACATGGATGGACCTTGAGGGTACTGTGTTAAATGAAATAAGTCAGATGGACAAAGACAAATACCATATGATTCCATCATATGTTTAACGTAAAAAAATACAAAAGAAATGAATAAATAAAACAAAAACAGGGTTTCCCTGGTGGCGCAGTGGTTGAGAGTCTGTCTGCCAATGCAGGGGACACGGGTTTGTGCCCCGGTCCGGGAGGATCCCACATGCCGCGGAGAGGCTGGGCCCGTGAGCCATGGCCGCTGGGCCTGCGCATCCGGAGCCTGTGCTCCGCAACGGGAGAGGCCACAACAGTGAGAGGCCCGCATACCGCAAAAAAACAAAAACAAAACAAAAACAAATTCATAGATACAGAGAACAGAGTGGTGGTTACTAGTGGGGGAGGGAGCTGAGGAGTGGGCAAAATGGGTGAAGGGGGTCAATTGCATGATGATGGATGGTAATTAGACCTTTGGTGAAGATCACATTATAGAGTACACAGATGTCGAATTATAATGTTGTACACCTGAAAACTACATAATGTTATATACTAATTTTACTTTAAAATATTCTACACACACATACAGATGCACACACACACACACATATATTTTACATGTATTATTTTAAAAGTTAGTTCAAATACTAACTCGGGTCCAGATATCAATGTACAGTCTAAGTGTGGTCAGCTGGCACTCAAGTAGGAAGTCCATACACAAGAGGCGGCTACTGAGAGTGCCTTTGTTCCTTGTTTTTCAGTCAACAAACTGCGCTTTGCAAATTAACATATTAAATGCCAGGAATGAAATCTTATTGGTGAAATAGGCATGTTGTCTAGAATGATGTTTTTTTGTAAATGGACTCACATAGGTGAAATAAAAAGTAATTAAGGTTTATGGACTGGCTGAATCTAGGGCGGAAGTTACTGCCCATCCCCGCACAAAGAGTTTTTAAGAATCTAATGAGGTTGATAGACTTTACCCTTTGGAATGCAGCCCAAGATCATTTCTCCTGCTATTTGTTTAGGAATGCAGTTCTTAAACTTGGCTGCACATTAGACGTACTTGGAATGCTTTAAAAAGCTGCAAATGCTCAAGCCACACCTCAGAACAATTAAATCAGAATCCTTGGGGGAGCAGTCCAGGCATTAGGGGTTTTTTTTGTTGTTGTTGTTTTTTTGTGTGTGGTACACAGGCCTCTCACTGTTGTGGCCTCTCCCGTTGCGGAGCACAGGCTCTGGACGAGCAGGCTCAGTGGCCATGGCTCACGGGCCCAGCTGCTCCGCGGCATGTGGGATCTTCCCGGACCGGGGCACGAACCCACATCCCCTGCATCGGCAGGCGGACTCTCAACCACTGCGCCACCAGGGAAGCCCATAGGGGTTTTTAAAGCTTCCTAGGTGATCCCCATGTGTACCCAAGTATGAGAACCATGAATCTGAGAGGATATATAGTGATAATTATTATAGTGTTTGCAGATTCCAGCCTCTGCAATGGTTTTGGATCTGTCTAGGACCCTTTCATGCAAGGAGGTAGCTGAAGTACCTAGAGGGACAGAATTCTGGAGTTCATGGAACCCACAGAATAGGCTGTATGAACCGTTTTATGTCTGCTTGATAATCAATGTTTGATTACTCTATGTTTGTATTTATGGCAGCATTTGTTCTAAGACTTAAGATATCCTGACAGAAAAGTTAAGAGGAAGCAATTACCCTTACCCACACCCAACTTTTGAGCAGCACTGTCTGTCAAAAATAAACTAAGCATTGGGCAAAAACCAAATAGGCCTAAGTCAGATTGCAGTGGGTGCTGGGGATGTAATCTGTTACCCAGGCAACCATGAGCTGTTTTTTCACTATTTATACAGATAGTCACTATTTTAGGATACTAAATTCTGGACAGAGACCTAATTACCATATTCATCAAAGGGTAGAGACATTAGATAATAAGTAAATAATTTGTCTCTAATGAGGAAAGCAATGCTGTCCTAGGGTAGAGAAATATTTATTGGATACAGTCACCAACAACAGGAGAGCAAACATGTCCCTGTATTTTTGCCTCCATAACTAAACAAAATTTTGAACTTGAGCTTTCATTTCAACTCAGTGGTAGAAAATTTAATCTTTCAAATTCAAGGTACATTCAGTAAGTTCTGGTTTGAAACTCAGTCTCTCCTAAGGTAGAATTTCCTTTTTTCCCTTTCCTTCTATTTGTCCTGATCTATATTCCAGGGGGATTTATAAATAAGCTGGCATTTGGGATGGATGAATGGATGGGTGGGGGGATGGATGGATGGATGGATGGGTAGATAGATAGATAGATAATGTATAACTTAACATTAGAATTAAGAACCCATGCTGGCTTTGGCTGAGATGTATAAGCTTAATCAATTTTAATGATTGACATCTATCAACTACCTCTGTGGCTCAAATGCCCATATTCTTTCTGCTCTGCCATGCCCAATTTATTACAAGCCGATGCGTGCCTTCATTTTCCTGTCATTTTGAGGCTTCTAAGTCTCCAGGCCACTCTTATTCATTTTTATATCCCTCTGAAGGGAAGATGCCATTTTAGATGCTCTCTGACCTACTACATTGAGGGACATGCACTTACAACTTGCCACTCTAGATTTCAGATGCCAAAGTGGCTTTGGGACTTCTCCAGGGGCCTTTCACTAACCCCTCTTTATGTTTGGGTCCCACTAACTCTGTCTAGATTTCTCACACACACTAAACCCTGGAATATTTAATCCACAGTTTAACTCCCTTGATTACCTCTGCCAAATACATGGGTTCTTTACCTGCCCATAGGCAGAAAACTGTTCTTACATCCTCATACAAACTTTTGAGTTAAATACATATGGCATAAACTCTAGGTCTGCTTCCTTAAAGGCTGAGTTTCTTGGCATTCCACAATGTCAGGTTTTCACAACTTGTGTGTTCTATGAGTTTATAAAATCTACTCAGAAACTCGCTTAACTTCTTTAATTCCCAGCTGAGTTAGCCCTTTCCTGACTCATGGAATACCGGCAACCCAATTGGGTGGTGTGCCCAAGATTGTTAAAAATAACAGGAAAAAGAAAACCTTGGTTACTGTCAAAATATTGCCTCCTGCTATACCTGTAACAAAGACTTGTGCCTTTGAATGACTGGGATAAAATGGATAACATTTTATCAGAATATCTGTATTAGCTTGTATTTAAAGTGACTTCTTGTAAGAAAACCGAAGCTCTGATATATCAAGTGACATGTCTGAGATTGCAATGCTAATTAATAGCAACTCTGGGAACAAAAATGTGCAGTGTTTTCCTGTTGCTGGAAGCTCTAAACTTGGATTGGAGAAACAGAAAGTGGCTTCTAGCTGTACAAAATTAATAAACAGAAACCTCAATTAAATAGTCGGAAGACCAAAAGGGGAGCTCTCATGCCCTACGATGATTGCAGAGTCCAGCAGGTAGAAAGAAGAAAGATTCCTGTTCTTTCATGGCAAGGACTCAGCCAATGAAAAGCCATGGACTCTTTGTTTACTATGGGCCTCCCAAGTCCTTCCCCCCCCACATAAAAGCAGTTTCCTTCCCTTGCTGGGCAAGCACTTGCACAAGGCTCGTCATGGGTGCAGGCCCAGAATTGCAATTCTCTGCTGATCCTGAATAAACCCAAATTCGCTGGAGAAAGACCTGGCAGTCTACTTGCTTTAGGTCAACACAGCTAGCTCCGTATCAATGATTCACAAACACGGCTGTGCGCTAGAATCAACAACAGATCTTTTGCAAAATACATGAGACTCTCCCACAGCATGCATGCAGGTTCACCAAGCGTGGGTTAGTTTCCATACCTCTCTACTTAAAAACAGCTTCCACAGATAATTTCTATGCTTTGTAAAATAAACAAAGCTGAAGAGCATGTGTAATACACATCCAATCGGCTTCAAATATTACCTTCCCTCGACAGCCTTCCAGTAGCTTTTTCCCAGTCTCTTCTAGCTCCTAAAGCTACATGTGAAAGAACGAAATTAGAACATTCTCTAATACCATATTCAAAAATAAACTTAAAATGGATTAAAGGCCTAAATGCAAAACCAGATACTATAAAACTCCTAAAGGAAAACATACGCAGAACACTCTTTGACATAAGTTGCAGCAATATTTTTTTGGATTCGTCTCTTAGCATAATGGAAATAAAAACAAAAATGAACAAATGGAACTTAAAAGCTTTTGCACAGCAAAGGAAACCATCAACAAAACAAAAAGACAACCTACAGACTGGGAGAAAATATTTGTAAACGATGTTACTGACAAGGGATTGATTTCTAAAATATACAAACAGCTGAATATCAAAAACAACCCAAACAACCCAATCAAAAAATGGGCAGAAGACCTAAACAGACATTTCTCCAAAGAAGACATACAGATGGCCAACAGGCACATCAAAAGATGCTCAATATTGCTAATTATTGGAGAAATGCAAATCAAAACTACAATGAGATATCACCTCACACTAGTCAGAATGGGCATCATTAAAAAGTCTACAAATAATAAATGCTGGAGAGGGTGTGGAGAAAGGGTACCCTCCTACACTGTTGGTGGGAGTGTAAATTGGTGCAGCCACTATGGAGAACAGTATGGAGGTTCCTTAGATAACTAAAAATAGAGTTGCCATACGATCCTGCAATCCCACTCCTGGGCATATATCCAGAGAAAACTCTAATTCAAAAAGATACATGTACCTCAATGTTCATAGCAGCACTATTTACAACAGCCAAGACATGGAACCAACCTAAATGTCCATTGACAGATGAATGGTTAAAGAAGATGTGGAACATATATACAATGGACTATTACTCAGCCATAAAAAAGAATGAAATAATGTCATTTGCAGCAACATGGATGGACCTACAGATTATTATACTAAGTGAAGCAAGCCAGACAAAGACAAATATTACATGATACCATTTATATGTGGAATCTTAAAAAATGATACAAATGAACTTATTTCCAAAACAGAAAGAGACTCAAGGACATAGAAAACAAACTTTTGGCTACCAAAGTGTATGTGTGGGAGATAAATTAGGAGTTTGGGATGAACATATACACATTGCCATATATAAAATGTGTAAACAACAAGGAACTACTGTATAGCACAGGGAACTATATTCAATATCTTGTAATAGCCTATAATGGAAAAGAATCTGAAAAAGAATACGTGTGTGTGTGTATATATATATATATATATATATATATGAATCACTTTGCTGCACACTCGAAATTAACACAACATTGTAAATTAACTATACTTCAATTAAAAAAAGAAAAAAAGAGACCAAAAAGGAGGGGACTAAGGTAGCCATTAGCTCTGATGTAGGCACAGCTTGAGGCAGTGGTTTTAACACTGTTGTGTGCTTCTGGATCATCTAAGATGCTTGTTAAAAACGCACTTATCAGGTGCCACTCCCAAGTTGCCTGAACTGCTTTATGGACACTTGATAATGGGTAATTAAATAAATGGGTATATGCTAGAGTTTGATTCAAAGCTGGCTTTTAGTATGACCTGGAAGTGAGGCTCTGGGGCTTCTTCAGCCGTTATCCACATCAGAACTGTGCCTGCTCTTGTGTATCTACCAAAAACAACTTAATATCTGTGCGTGAACAAATCGGTTTAGGTTGTAGGGTTTATTTATTCAATCATCTGTCTCTAATAGTTGAACCTTCCTTCCTTTGGAGGCTACAGTCTGTTTCCTGGTCTTGGCTTTGGAACATAGTCTGGCAGTGAGTAGGAAGTGAGAATTCTGTTGGGGGATTTGGCAGGACGGCATGTAAAAGCATTTCCCAAACTATTTCTGAGCCTGCTCAGAGAAATACCAACACTTCCAAATCTATAAAATGAGCTGTGATGTTTACTAAGTGGTGAGTTTGAAAGCACTGAATTTGCTGATTGATAAATGCCTGTTTGGAGAACAGAAAATACCTGCCAAGCACAATCTGCCACTCAGTAATTTTCAGGAAACACAGATGGCAGGCGTATTTGGACCTTAACAGCTCTGGTGACCTAGAGAATTTGTTTGTAGTTTAATTACTTTGCAGGTAAAACAGAGGACAGATGTATCACACTAGGTCCAGCAGCAGGATGAGCCTAGGTACTGGCCCAAACCATTCCTCCTTGGCTCCTTGCATGAATCCCTGGGAATATGGAGATAAAGAGTCCAAAAATCTGTGTGATGAGCTCTGCAGCCTGTGCTGCCACACAAGGCAGGTGAGAACCATTAGAAATGCCCCTGTTGGGATAATTATTAGGGCAGCCTCCTTACCAATAGATTGACATCCAGTGGGAGGAAAACCTGAGAGAATGGGCTGGGGGCAGGGTGGCGGGGGGAAGAGTAAGAGAAATAAGACAGAAAAAGAACTGGAAGATGAAACTGCAAAATTAAAGGTGATCCTGGCAAGACAGTAAGGAAATCCTATTTTGGCCAATCTTATTTTGGCCTACTGATTTGCTTTGCTGTCTGCTCCAGATCCAGAGAAGCCTAAAGATAGCAGAGAAGTCAGAAAACATAAAAGAAGTGATACCTGAAGAGCATGGAAAGGAAACAAAACAAAAAGTACTTATGGAAAAAATGTCATCCTTTTTGTGACGGGTTTTATTCACAGAAGTGACAGCGATATAATTGTCTTGTTATATAAATTAATGTATATTACCCTCACTGCACTCTGAAAACTCTGAATGGAGGCAGGATGTGGTATTTATTGTGGTATTCCCGGCACAAAGCATAATGTTTATAAATGGCAGGTGTTTTTTAAGTGAATGAACATAGTGAAAATGTCTCTGTTCAAGTGGAGGGGTAGTGGGCGGCTGGAGATGAGATATGAATTCTATGGGCACATGTAATAACACTCATATTTCAGAAACTGTGTCCCTTTGTTCCCTTACTGTTTCTTTCCTCTGTCCCTCTGCCATTTATTTCCTTCCCTTCCCACATTTCTTTCTCTCCCCCCCATTCATTTCCCTCCTTCCTTCCTTCCTCCCTCCTTCTCTCCTGAAATTGAGGCAACTGAGGCTAAAAAGGGCTAGCTGACATTTCCAACTTCCTCCATGAAGGTGATGATAGAGCTGGGACAAAGATAATCCCTTTGGTCACCCAAGCCAGGTCTCTTGTCTCCACATCACACACACTCTCCCTAGTTTAGATTTATGTACCGTCGAAGAGAGCCAAGCTGTCACCATAACACTGAATGAAGCTCCTAATTACTCTCTCTACATGGCTCTGAAATTATGACATCAAAGGAAATTAGTGGCACTTCACACTCTGCTGTATTTCAGGCATAGGAAATACTTGGTTGTGATGGCCATTAAGAGGACAGACATGAGTGATAGGAAACAAATTTTGTTAATAAGTATGTATCCAAAAGTACAATACGTGTAGATGATCAACACAGTAAGTGTTTTCTAAAATTGACTGCTCTGAATTTCAATTACTATCATGGGCTTTGTCACACTTCAGCTGTATGCTCACAACACCCAAATTAAAATGAAAATATGAAAAATCTGTCAGTTCATATTTGTTTGAGTATACAATTCCATAAATGTGCATGTTGTTTTTCTAGCTAAATCCATCTGTTATTTTGGTATCGTGTAGATGTATCCGTAATTATAATTTTAGTTTTGTATTGCAAAGTGAATGTTTCAGGAGGCAGAAGAGTTGAATACTATAAGCCTCTCAGTAACCTGGAAAAAAGTTACTTAGCCATAGTCCTACCCACTAATATTAAAACTAGTAATATACACCCTTACACTATTTCACGGAGGATTATGAGCCAAATTAAATGACATTCAATGCATAGAGGAAGTTTTCCAAAGGCCAGTAAAAAGCATTATTCATTTTACTTTTTAAGTGGAGTGAAATGGTAATATTTGCTGAGGGAATAGGAAGCACTATGAGGAATCAACCAACTTTACTTGCCCTCGTGCATATTCTTACTTTCCCCCAGAACTAATGAGCCCTGACTCTGCTCAGCAATACTGAATAATCGCATCTGAAGTTCTACTGAGATTTTGCTCTAGTGTTGGTTTTTTTCCTCTTGCATTTGTACCTTCCATTTACATTTACTTTCTCATCTATGCTTTGCTTATTAGAAATTGTGCTTTAGGGAGACTGTTTTAATTTTTTATTCTTTTACCCTGAGCAATGATTATTACTTGATGCAATTTAATTTAAAGGATTGGAAGGGAAGAAGCCATAGGCAGGGAGGGTAATTTGGAGGCTGCTAGCTTGTGAATCAGGTAAGTCCTTGATGAGTGATAATTAAGAAAGCCGTGACTTATAAATAAGAAACATAATATACTGTGTGTGTGTGTGTGTGTCTGTGTGTGTGTGTGTGTGTGAGAGAGAGAGAGAGAGAGAGAGAGAGAGAGAGAGAGAGAGAGAGAGAGAGAGAGAGATAAATGAGGTTAACATTTTTCTAAGTACTGGAACTTTAGAACAAGTATTTTACAAAGAAAATATCTGGCCAATACCCTTCAGCTTTCTCTCTCATCTTATACGAAGTGTTAAAACTGCAAAAAACACAAAAAAAAGAGAAAGCAAAATGAGTAATATAGAAAAAGTAGGTAGTTGAAGAAAATTTATTGACATAATCTGCCTTAGAAATTGTTCTTATTGTTCCACCTAGGGGAAGGGTAAGAGGGAGGGATAGATTGGGAGTTTGGGATTGACATGTACACACTGCTATATTTAAAATAGATAACTGGACTTCCCTGGTGGCTCCGTGGTTAGGAATCTGCCTGCCAGTGCAGGGGACATGGGTTCAAGCCCTGGTCCGGGAAGATCCCTCATGCCGTGGAGCAACTAAGCCTGTGAGCCACAACTACTGAACCTGTGCTCTAGAGCCCGCGAGCCACAACTACTGAGCCCACATGCCTAGAGACCATGCTCTGCAACAAGAGGAGCCACTGCAATGAGAAGCCCATGCACTGCAATGAAGAGCAGCCCCCACTCACTGCAACTAGAGAAAAAGCCTGCGCGCAGCAACGAAGACCCAACACAGTCAAAATCAATCAATCAATCAATAAATGTTAAAGATGTATAAAATAGATAATCAACAAGGACCTACCGTAAAAAAAAAGTACAAATATAACAAAGTTAAAAATATAAAAAATAAAACTCATCCTGTCACTTTAAAACCAAAAAAAAAAAAGTAATTGTTCTTATTACTTGCAATAAAGAAAACATGGCAAAGTTGAATCTTAAGCACTGGAAGAGATAAAATTCCACAAATCACTGTGTACCATGGGAAAGTTGAATGAGATGTTAGTGAGGGGGTGATGGAACCAGCTTGTAGGGTTTTGCTGGGTTTTGGGGGGTTGAACATAAAGTTATCCTGGAGGGAGCTAATATGCCATAAATCCCTACATCTGACTGGGTTTGGAAAACTACCCCCTGAGCATGTATGGAGGTTTCCGTTGACTAAACAAATTTAGGGCTTGTTAATATGTTTTAGTCAAGGCTTTTCTAATGGGCATCTGGGATTACTTCAGAGACAGAATTATGATCCCATGCAGAAATTGGTGGAAATTAATCTCTCTTTGAATGGTATACTTATCAGATTTAAATCAACTTTAGGTTAAACATTCTTCTTCCCCCAAAGTCTAAGAATTTCTGAAAATGTTTTGTATGTGTAGCTATGTTATTTAATGCTTTATTACCTGTGACTTTCTTGGTTTCCTATGATGTTAAACAATAAAATTCAGGTTAACTCACAAAACTAAATAACCTCCTGGTTTTTGTTTTGCTTTTTTGTTTGTTTTTGGCTTTTACATAATCCTACAGTTTCAAATACTAAAGACTTTGAAGCAACTTGTTAAACCGATAGGCCATGGATTTAGATTGCCTTGGTGCAAACCCCATTCCTACTATTGACTAGAAAAGCACCCTTAGGCCACCCTCTTTCAGTTTTCTTATTGGGTAAATTGGGAGAGGGAAGTGGTATTTGGAATCTTTATAGATACAGTTGTGAGAATTTTATCACACAGATCTTCCTTGACTCATGATGGGGTTATGCCCCTATAAACCCATCGTAAGTTGAAAATATCATAAGCTGAAAATGCATTGAATACACCTCATCTACCAAACATCATAGTTTAGCCTAACCTACCTTAAACATGCTCAGAACACTTACATTAGCCTACAGTTAGGCAAAATCATCTAACAGAAAGCCTATTTTATAAGAAAGTGTTAATAACTCATGTAATTTATTGAATAATGTACTGGAAGTATAAAACAGAATAGATGTATGGGTACAGAATGATTATAAGTGCATTGGTTATTTACGTTCATGATGGTGTGGCTGACTGGGAGCTGTGGCTCGCTGTCCCTGCCCAGCATCACAAGAAAGTATCGTAGGGCATATCTCTAGTCTGGGAGAAGATCAATATTCAAAATTCAAAGTACAGTTTCTACTGAATGCGTATGGCTTTTGCACCAACATAGAGTTGTAAAATCGTAAGTTGAACCATCGTTAAGTTGGGACCATCTGTATACCATGTGTCACCCTCATAGTAAGCATTAAAGAAAAGTCAACGACTATTTTTTTTTTTTTTCTTTTTGCGGTACGCGGGCCTCCCACCCCGTTGCGGAGCACAGGCTCCAGACGCGCAGGCCCAGCGGCCACGGCTCACGGGCCCAGCCGCATCCGTGCATGCGGGATCCTCCCGGACCGGTGCACGAACCCGCGTCCCCTGCATCGGCAGGCGGACTCCCAACCACTGCGCCACCAGGGAAGCCCTCAACGACTATTATAATAATTATTCAGTATATAAAACTCATTTCTCTTCTCCCAGTGACCTGATCCTTATCATAAAACACAAATGAAGATTTAGGACTGATGTCAGTGAGATGGCAGAATAGGAACCCTCAGACCTTGCTCCCCACAGAGACACTGACTTACCAACAATATATGGCCCAGAAAGCCTTTATGAGAACTCCAGAAACCATTGAAGATGACTCAGTACCCCAGGAAAGGGGAAAGCCAAGAATAGTCACATTGAAATGGGTAAGAAAAATTGTTACATTTCACCCATGATAGCCCTTCCCCAAAGCCAGCACAGCTTGGGGTGACTGGAAGAAAACACTCAACTCAGTGCTTGTCCTTTGGAGGGTAAGAGAAAAGTGGAACGTATACCCAGTATTCCAGCCATTCAGGGGGCTGCCTGAGGGACTGGCTTCTGTCCCCCCTGAGTTGGAGTGTTGATGGGGAACCAGCTTACTTTTGAACCCTGGGGGCTGCTGAGAACAAAGTAAAGCTTGGTGGCTTGTTGAAGCAACAAAGCACCTAGAGAACCATAACGGACACTGGAGGGAACAAGACATTACAAGATCCTGAAAAGCAAACTGGAAAATCTGTACAGTTGGGAAATTATATGCACAAGCACAGAGAAGACACATCGTCAGAAAATGTTTGAGATGCCCCTAGAATCTCTAGCCAGGTTGACTGGTGAAGGTCTTCTGTACAAAGCCAGTTTGTAAAGACCGGAAGAGGTGGATTTTTTTTTTTTTCAAATACCCAAATCCCAGCAAAAACCAACAAGGCATATGAAGACACAGGGAAACATGGCTCACTTAATAAAAAAAAAAAAAAATCTCCAGAAACTAAACCCAAAGAAACAGACATCTATGAATTAAATGACAAAGAATTCAAAATAATTGTCTTTTGGAAGCTTAATGAGCTTCTGTTAAAAAAAGAAAAAAAAA
Source organism: Mesoplodon bidens (assembly GCF_964165515.1). NCBI lineage: Eukaryota > Metazoa > Chordata > Mammalia > Artiodactyla > Ziphiidae > Mesoplodon > Mesoplodon bidens. The sequence continues at coordinate 108,277,244 of NC_138163.1, forward strand.
AGAAAATGATGTGTTGGTGAGGATGTAGAGAAATCAGAACCCTTGTACACTGTTGGTGGGAATGTAAAATGGGGCAGCTGATGTGAAAAACCGGCTCCTCAATAAATTAGAAACAGAATTATCATATGACCTAGGAATCCCACTTCTAGGTATATATCCAAAAGAACTGAAAACAGGATTTCAAAGAGATAATCTGCACACCTATATTCATTGCAGCATTATTCTCAAGAGCCAAGAGGTTGATATCTATCACAGATAAATGGATAGAGAAAATGTGGCATATACATGCAATGAAATATTATTCTCCCTTAAAAAAGGTGAAAATCCCATCATATGCCACAGTATGGATGAGCCTTGTGGATATTATGCTAAGTTACATAAGCCAAGAGGACAACTACTGCTTGATTCTACTTACATGTGATATCCAAATTAGTTAAATTCTTAGAAACAGAAAATAGAACGGTAGTTGCCAGGAGCTATAGGCATGGGGAAAAGGGGAGTTGTCTTTCATTAAAATCAAGACAACACACCCAAACTGGAGTCGTTCATGCTAAGCCCCACGTCACCAAACTGAGACTTAACTGAATTATAGTTTTGGCTTTCCCACAAAACGAATCTTAAACCAGTCAATCAGGAATCACCTAATCAGCATTAGTTAGATAATCTGTCTGAGAGACCCCAGACACCGCCTAAAGGAAAGAGACCTTGCAATAATCAACCCACTTTTTTTTTTTGGCCTAGTATAACTTCCTTGTTCCCATTCCCTTCTGCCTATAAGTCTTTCATTTTGTACAGTTCCTGAGAGCTCCTTTCTACCTGCTGGATTGGGTGCTGCCTGATGCATGAATCATTGAATACAGCCAATAGGATCTTTAAAATTTGCTCAGTTGAATTTCATTTCTTAACACTTTCAATGAGTATAAAGTTTCAGTTTTATAAGACGAAAATTTTCTAAAGATCTGTTGCATAGCAATGTGCTTATGGTTAACACTACTGTACTTAAAAATGGTTAAGATTTTAAATTTTGTTATGTGTTTGGTTTTTTTTAACACAATAAAAACAGAAGATTTCATGCTAGGGTAAGCTCTAAAAATTTATACTTCATCTATTCCCTTCTATTCCTATGCCGGCATTTTGTCACAATTTCTCTGTCTCTTCTCCTTGAACTTACCACTACTTCCATTTCCTTTGTCTTTTGAATTTTTCATTCAGTGCCAAATGTTTGAGAATAACAGAGTTCAAATTTCTTTAAGAGATGCTTATAAGAAAAGTACACAACTCTGAAGATTCAATCAACAGATGCTGGTCTAAACCACAATTGTTTCTCCATGCTACACCAACCTGTAGCTATAATTAACTCTCTGAGTAATCTATTTTGGGGGAGGAAAAATAATTTTCTCTCTTCCTTTCTAGTTGCTTGGCTGTAATAAAAGACAGATTAATAGGAGAAAAAACAAACAGAAGTTTAAAAACATGTATAACTGCTGTATACATGGGAAAGACCCAAGAAAACTGAGTAACTCCCTGAAATGGCCCAAGCCACCACCTTAAATACCACTTTCAGCTAAGACAAAACATATTGGGGGTGGGGTGAGACAGTTATGGGAGGTTATCAGGCAAAGCACAGTAAACAGGGTATGTTTGTTCTGCAGATTTAAGTCATGGCCTTCTGTATCAGTAGTTGTTTCTAGAGTTTTAGTCATTCTCCTCTTACTGGTACAGAAAGGGAGAAACTCTTACAAATGGAGATTTCCTTAATAAATTTAAATTTACCTTACAAAAGGGTAACTTCTACTTGGTTTTCAGAGCCTCTCTTGTGTCTATTTCTTAATATTAAGCAGCTCAAGATAATCCTTATGCCAAAGAGACATATTTTGGGGTGGCACATTCTGGCCCCCTTCAGTATACACCAATTCTAAAACTAGGGAAGGTATAGTAAAATGTACCTCCAGTGTTAGTAACGGCAAAAGTATATCACACAAAACAAAAAACAGACCAAAACAGAACAAAACATGAACTGAGTGTCCTCATCCTAACATTAGTTTCCTATCTGGATGGTTTACCTTTTTGCCAATTGCCTCCCCTGTCTCTTTGAAGCCCATCTTGTAGATTTCCCTTATCTTGTGTGAAAACTTGCTAAAAAAATAGTTAAGTCTGACCTTCCTTTGTAAAATAGAATTCCCCATTTCCATTTACCATTCATTAAAGAAAGAAGGGGCAGGGGGTCAGTATTTGAGGCCACTTTTCAATTTATTTTATTTTTTTTTGTTTTATTTTTGAGTTTCTATTCCGTGCCAAACACTGTATTAGGAGCAGAAGATTAAAACAAGACAAAACAAAACATACAGTCCATAGTTTTACGTTAAAGATCCTAGTCAGGGACTATCCTAGAAACTCAACGTGAATAAACTGAGGCACAAAGGGACTCGATCTGCTGCAGTAACCAAGGGAAGGTGGGCAGTGGTGTGGCCAGGCCTCTGAGACAGTGGGAACAGTGGTGCTCTCTCTGCCAGGCTCTGTTTCTCTGCGGTGGGCTCCTTTAACTTCTGTAAGCCAGCGTCTTCCACGAGTTCTTCAGCCTGGCTCTCACAGCTCTTGTCCTCACAGCTTCACCATCAGAGAGGGGCTGAGCAGAGCCCAAATCCCAGAGAAGCACTCTGACTTTCTGGCACAAAGTCTGTACCCATCACTGTGTCTAGGAAGATGCACGCCTGTGATTGGCAGCCTCTGTCAGGATCCTTTGTTGCAGTGAGAGCACAAATGACTGAGCTGTGTGTCTGTTTTGAATGTTAATAAGTATTTTGTTAGATCAAAAATAGATTTGGAAGAGAATCCCCTCCCCCAGGCCTAGGTTGAGCAAGACAAAAAGGTATGGATGGATTCATATATTATCCCCTGAGGCATTTCTCAAAATTATTTTTCACCCATCTATTATTCTCTTTCAAAGAGAAAGTTTAAAACAGCCTTGCTTGGAGTATATAACTACTTTTCCATCCGGACATAAGCATAATCATCTGTAAGTTCTTGGTTTAAAATTACTGCTGGTATCCTGCATTTTGCTTGTGATGTTTTATGTCTAGGCATCTATTTGGGTCAATTCTGTTAACTTATTTCTCCACAGGAAGAAGAAAACCATGTCCTGCCCTAGCATGTGGGAAGATTTTATCTCATTTTATAGAATGTTTTATATGGCATTCATTTAAATTTTCCTTCATATGATGGATTGCAGATCTCTCTCTTGTATAATGTCAGTTTGGTGCTAAAGTAAAATGTGAAGATTTACTGGTATCTTTCCAAAAGAAATATTATCCGTGAACTCTAAAGCAATAATATGAACAAAAAATTCACTAGAGGATGTAGCAGAATGAGGGAGAAATCTGGATGGTGGGAAGAAAAGAATCCCAGAAATAGCATTCTGGTTTGTTTGACCAAAGGGGGATAATCTGAAATGCTGAGCAACACAGTGTGCTGAGGTATTTGCATGATGATAGGGCACACAAAAAGGTGAAGCTCCGTATGATGGGTGTTTGAACCAGGTCATAAAGGGCCAACTTGGATGCCACAGACTGATTTCTGCATCATAGAAACATCCTCAAGGAGCCTGTGCTGAGCAAACATGCCATACAGGCTGAATCTGCAAATGCTTCACAGCTTTCACTTCTCCCCTAAGTATAATCTCTTGTGACCAATGAATCATTGTTTTCTCCCTGGTAATCCCAAGTGGTTTTACCAGTGATGTTCTGTTACTTTACTCTTGATTTGCTACAGACGGTTGTGAAAAGATGAATCACTTGTGAGTGCAGTGAGGAGATAAAACTCAAGACTTCAGTGCCTGGTTTACTGATGACTGTACACCAAGTACAGCAGCCCCCGATGGCAGCAAATGTCCATGAGTCCTTACGGGGAAGCAGAGAAAGGCCACTTCCTTCTCGGTCTAGTAGATGTGAAGCTATCGTCAGATGCCAACTACCAGGCTGCTGGTACCTGGTTAGGGTGGGAATTGCTTGTTCATAAGAAGCAATTGATGAATAATAAGTCATAAGAACATCCCTGCAAATACCTACCAATAAGTATGACCAGCAGATAAGGCTTCCTGTTGCTTTTCTTACAAAGAAATTTAATACTCTATTCCTGGGGAATAAAACTGGATCTGGGCCCATCAATTCTGGCAACTTATGCTTTCACTTGTGTCATCAAGCCACTTTTTTTCTGAAAAGGGTGTAGAAATTTGGTGCACTATCCCAAGCAAATTTATTCGTTCTCTGTTGACTTCTTCCTTCTTGTGGAATTTCTGTTCCTTCATTCCAAGAAGACTCTGATGGTTTTCCTAAACAATCACCCATAGCCTCTCATTCCTGAGCATCACCGGCTCATGCACTCATTTCATACATATTAAAGGCCAGGCACCGAGCAGCCCTGACTTTCGAGATGCTCAGCATAGAGAGAGGACATGTGGAAGAACATCAGTCATTGTCATACTGTACGATGAGATGAAAAGGGAGCATCCCCTGAGTCAGCCTGAGGACTGTGAAGATGCTTATGGGGACCCGTTAGCATCAAGTGAGCTGATTCTTGAGGGACAAGTAAGGATTAACCAGAAAAGTTAGCATACAGGCAGAAGAGGAGGAAAAGAAATTCCAGCAGATGTAACAGCATGGCCAAAGACCTGGAGGTTTGAGGGACCTTATGACACTGAAAGAATTGAAGATAGACTAGCGAGTCTGAATCTGGGACCTTATAGGTCACCTGGCTCAGTAGTGTTCAAATGTTTTCAGGGGGTAGAAGATAATCCCACTGCAAACAAGGCACGGGAAAACATCTCTATTCTCCCATGAATGTGGGCATGAAATGGAAAAAAAAAACTGAACCAAGCATGTGATTGCTTTTAAATAGGCACAAATCCAGAGGGAGATGGAAGAAATTGAAGACTGAGATAGAGGGGCAATTTCTAAGCCCCTCTTGCACTGAATCTTTTCAGGATGACTTTCTTCTTCCTCTTCCTCTTCCTCCTCCTCCTCTTCTTATCATTATAATTATTTTTGAATTGCTGCATGTTTTTTTTTTTTTTTTTTTTTTTTTTTTTTTTTTTTTTTTTTTTTTTGCGGTACGCGGGCCTCTCACTGTTGTGGCCTCTCCCGTTGCGGAGCACAGGCTCCGGACGCGCAGGCTCAGTGGCCATGGCTCACGGGCCCATCCGCTCCGCGGCATGTGGGATCTTCCCAGACCGGGGTACGAACCCGTGTCCCCTGCATCGGCAGGCGGACTCTCAACCACTGCGCCACCAGGGAAGCCCCTTGCTGCATGTTTATACTGCTCTCTATGTCAACCCCAATATTCAATTAAAAATCCAACTAGAGACTGACTCCAATTTGTAAATACATTATGTCCCCAAATCCCATTTCTAAATCAGCTGTTTTACTCACAATGTATTTGCCCATAGAATTAGTGTTTCAAAAGGCAGCTTTTGAAAACAGTGGTAGTTGGTGTATTTCAAGGAATTGGTCCACTTCATCCAAGTTATCAAACTTATGGGCATAGTGTTTTTTGTAGTGGTCTTTTATTATCCTTTTAATACAGGCATACCTCATTTTATTGTGCTTCACTTTACTGCACTTTGCAGATATTGCATTTTTTATAAACTGAAGGTTTGTGGCACCCCTGCATTGTTAGATGATGGTTAGCAATTTTCAACAATAAAGTATTTTTACATTAAGTCATGTACTTTTTGGGGGGGCTGCATTGGGTCTTTGTTGCTGCACGTGGGCTTTCTCTAGTTGCGGTGAGCAGGGGCTACTCCTTGTTGTGGTGCACGGGCTCTAGGCACGCGGGCTCAGTAGTTGTGGCTCGTGGGCTCTAGAGCGCAGGCTCAATAGTTGTGGCACACGGGCTTAGTTGCTCCGTGACATGTGGGATCTTCCTGGACCAAGACTCGAACCCATGTCCCCTACATTGGCAGGTGTATTCTTAACCATTGCATAACCAGGGAAGTCCCCAAGTTATATACTTTTTAAAAGACATAATGCTATTGCACACTTAATGGACTACAGTATAGTGTAAACATAACTTTTATATGCAGTAGGAATTAAAAAAATTTTTTTTGTGCAACTCACTTTGTGATATTTGCTTTATTGCAGTGGTCTGGAACCAAACCTGCAATATCTCCAAGGTATGCCTGTATTCTTGGATCAGTAGTGATGACCTCCCTTTTCTTATATTGCTAATTTGTGTCTTCTTTTTTATTAACTTCTCCTCCAGGTAAACAGATCTTGGCTCTCTTTCTCTAGATGTGCTTGTCTCTTCAGATTTAGGGGTAGCAAGTTGCCCTGTGACCTTAGTTCTTTGGTGGGTCCAAGAAAAGTCATTAATTTCCAGTCTGTCCAGCTTCTTCTGATTGTAAGGATAGGTATGACGACTTGCTCTTTATGTGTCTGTGCTAAAAGTAGAAGTGCAAATGTTTCTATGTATACATTAGGCTATTTGTATCCATGAAGTCAGATATAAAATGTATAATTTATTCTAGTTTATTCACAAAATTAAAATTCAAAGTTAAAATATTTTTAGGAAGAACGTTTTATGTCCAAAGAAAACATACATGGCAGAGCTGAGATAAAACTAAGCTTACACTAAATTTATGCTAGTATAATTGCATCTGTGTGAATTTGGTTCCCAGCAAACACTTATATACCCCAGACTGTGTATGAAACATGATGCTGGGCTCCACCAATATAGGAAGCACAAGGATAAAACCACCAAACTCAGGAAGCTGACATTCAGTCGGAGATAGACCAGTGAATAAAGAATATGACATATGTTATAAAAAAAAATATGAGCATGGTGTTATGGGAAGAATGAGGTGATCCTCAATATGAAAGTACAATTTCAGAAATAATTTTCCATATATCCATGTAGATTTCTGTCCTCAGCACTCTGAAATGCACTGAGTAATGGGGTTTGTCCCCTGGAGACCATGAGACTTTGGAGGATGCCAGAGACATATGTTAAAAGGAGTTCTGCACACAAATTGCATTAGCATCAGTGTTAATCCCCATTTCCCTAATCGGCTTATGGAAAGCCATCTCCAATATTGACATTTCTCTATTTTATCTTCTTTTCTAAAAACCTTATGATCTGGTTTTGACAGGAATAGACATATTTCATTCTCAAGAAAAATATGTATGTTTGAGATTTCATAGTGTTAAATGGTTTTTAAAAAAGGAGTATTATCGCATTCTTGGAGAACAAAATGCCATACATAGTCTCAGAAAGCAGAGAGAAACTCTACAAAGAATAATAGAATCACCTGACTGGCATCAGGACAGGCATTGCTTAGCAACCGTCTGTAATTTGCATTGATCAAGTCAGCAGGTTCCATGGTCCCAAGGAAGAAGGAGATCTCTACTATTCTTTAAAATACTTATTAATTTGGGGTCCAAAGTTTATGCTCAATTATTTCCTTTTGCTTTTATATTATCCTCCAGATCTGGGCATGGAGTGGTATGTGAGTCTCCTTTGCATTTTGACAACACATACAGACTACCTGTTTACAAAAAATGCTACAACTCTGAGATATCTCCCAGGCCACTTAATAAAACTGTCATTTTCCCTATGCCTCTATTATTATTTTTTAAATTTTCCTTTTCTCACACCCTCACCTCACAGACAATATGTGCTTCATTTACAAACCACACCAAGGATACTGATTTTTCTTGATAAGTTAACAGTACTGCCTCTTGGTTTTTATACTCTCTACAAGGCTAAGGAAGACTAGAGCTTAAAAGACAATACTGAAGTGCTTCCATAATTTAAACTGGAGTCACAACATCTTAGTTTTCATCTTTTGAGGGCCACCATTTGTTCTCTTTTGCTAGATCAAAGAAATGGAACAGACATATGAGCCCAAGTGGATGATTTACTAGAGTCCTCTTCAGAGAATAGCCATGGGCTTTTGGACTCAGCGTTCATGCCAAAGCCTAGTGAGCAGTGTCCCTTTCCTGCCCTCCCTTCTTATGGCCCTCTCATGAGGCTGTGGAAAATTTGAGAGGACCAAACTTCTTATAATTCTCAGCACACTGTATTCCCCTCCCGTATGTTTACAATCTTAAATGGTCTTTAAAATGTCTCTGTACCTCTGGCTTTCCCCTTTCTAAATGCTCCAACATGAAACCTGAATGGCTCCCAAGGCGAGCCCTTGGCTTTGCCTTGCAAGCCCTGGCTGGCCAGCCAGTGTAGTTACAGCAGGGCCTGATGCTGGCCTCTGTGATATGCCATGTTCAAGGCTGTCACCTGTGAGCTCAGTCTCTCCATCCATAAGCACACTGGACACAGTTAAAGATAAGAAAATAAATCTTTACCTGTCAAGTTGCAAAGAGACATATTTCTCTCCTCCTTTATTAAAGGGACTTGCTCAGTAATCCTGAAAATAAAACCCTGTAGTTCTAGTGCTTTATGCCTTGTCACATCACCACATATAAAATGAGCTAACCGTATGATCTGTTCTTCCACTGAGAAGAGAGGGCAGGTTTCCCAGTCAGAGCAGCAGAAGCCCTTCACTTGCCCTGGTGGAGTTAGGAATGGGCCAAACTCTGCAGTGAACTCACTCCTGTTCTGTGGAGATCAGAATCGCCAATATCTGCATCTACATAGTCTCCCTTGATCTACCAGGACATACTTGAAGTTGATTTGAAGGATGCTTAGGAACCAACATTAGCTTAAAGCCTTAGAATATGCTGTCTCTACCTGAGTAATTTTCTTATTAAAAAGTTTTTGGAAGAGAGAGCACATGAAAAAAGCAGAAGCTGAATCTACCAAATGTTCACTGGGTTGTTCTAATATTTTCCTGTGAGAATAAACTAATGAATTCATGGATCACTGATATATAAACTGCTCGAAAATTCCTTTAGTCTTTTGAAGGCCACAAAAGTGAGAGGAGGACCACAATGATCCACTTATTTCTTTCATTTAGCATTCACTGATCATCTGAAACACGATACCCAATGCCATAGACATGAGAAATACAAATACTACAAACAACTTCTTCTATAGTATATGCTTAAGAAATACACAGTCAACCAGAAACTGGCATATATTTCTCAAATCAAGTTGTAGATGTCAGTTTTCTATGCACATTAATTCCCGGGATGATTTAATTTCAAGTGCTTTTACTCATAAAATTACATATTTGGCTCTTCCCCACCCCATTCCACATTCTTAAGCTTATGTTATTTAAATCTGAAGAAAAAAATAAAAATAAGTAAAGACACTACTTTCAGTAAGAAACATACACATCAGGGGAACTTGAGGGCTTGATCTGTTCCCACAAGTAAGCTACAAAATGGAGCATTTGAGCTGTTCCACACATATCAAGCTCAAAGACTACTTATCTGAAACATCCAACAAATGGAGGCTATGGTGTTCTCTTGGCTTAGTCAAAGGATTTCCTCCACCTTCCATCTTGTTTTGCATCAACAGACCCAACCGAAAATCAGAGAGAAACCTCTTTGTTGCAAAGCATATCCTCCATGGTCACTGCTTCTATTGTGACTGTTGGAACTCATAAGTGCTAGTGAAGCAGGAGATAGATGGGCGCCAGGCTGAGCAGCTGGCATCTGTCCCCTGTGGACAGATACTCCAAGATAAAGATAATGGCGGGTCCTGCTTGGACAAAAGATAAAGAGACCATGTATTTCTTATTCTTGAGGTCAAGGAGACCTCCCCAACTACACATCCACAGAAAGGCTCCTCGGGGGTCAAAAAGGGAGGGGCACCACCCCATAATAGGTGTGTCAACCTCCCCATAGTCCTCTGTGCTGGAATCCCTCGACAAAAATATGTGCACACATGTTGGGAAGGGATCTAAGACAGGTCAGGTGTGGAAAAAGAAGTGAGATAATTAGCCAAAGGTAAACAAAGACAGGGAAGAACTGCCCTATATGGTGCGCTCCTCCTTTCTCTCTGGGTGTGCATCTCTGCCTTGCTTCTGTCTTAACCAAACGAACTGTTTCTCTGTGTGCTCTCCCACTTGTGCAGTGTCTCTAATTATAAACTTTGTATGTGTTTTTACAGCTTTTGCCTCCCTGAGAAATTCATTTTTCAACAGGGGCAAAGCCAGCAAAAGCCAACTTTGCTTCTAGCCTGTAGCCCCTGGTGGACTGGTGGCTAGGATTCCTGGTTTTCACCCAGGCTACCTAGGTTCATTTCCTGGGCAGGAACTAAGATCTCGCTTCAAGCCACCACACACTGCTGTCTCTTCAAGGTCACTAGGATTGTTGATCGGGGCCATATTGTTTAAGGCAGGTTTGCAAAGGCAGATGTAAATGGTGGAAGAGCCATTTTCCTGTAGGTGGTTTGAACTCAGACTTAATTGAGGGCTTCAGAAAGGAGGGATGATTCCCCAGAGAACATTAAAGAGAACTGACCAGCCTGACTTTCAGTGAGATTAGAGGCATAAAAGATCATATTTTAAAAAATGGCACCATACGTATGCCTCCAGTCAAGATATATTAAAGGATGAGATTTACGTTTTCACATAAAACAAACTTAAAAAAAAAACTGGCCAAAATATATGAAGAACTAGTTCTCAAGTCATCATGCAATGAAGGACAGTGATTACTGAGATTTGAAAACAAACTAGTCAACCTAACTATTGATGAGATGTATGAGGTAAATATGATGAAAAAGTGGCAACAGATATCAAATGTTTGGAGATGGGACAGGTCATGAGCCATAAAAGTAAGGAAGGACTCAGACAAGCCAAGAATGTAAAGAAAGATGAAGGGTGATTCTTCAGTTTGGGTTTTTATTTTATTTTGATTTTTGCTTGTTTTGTTTCTGTTCTCTTCTAGACACATGCTCCAAGTTTAGAGGTGAGATGGAGAGGCCCTAAATACAATGCAATTTGTGGCCAAAGTTCAGCAACTCAGGACCAGGAAAAAATGAATTAAAAAAAATCTTATCGACTGGTGGCAGCTGTATTTAAAGGGGATATGAGTTCTGTAAGGGATCTCAAACCAAAAGAATTGAACGATAAGACTGACCCATTTTCCCTACAGAGTTGTTGAGATGTATTTCATTTTATCTTATGCTAGATCTTTAAAGCCCAAACTGTAGTGGAGGAGTGGCGACTGTCCACTGAGTTGAGGTAGTAAATAATTCAGCTTCAATCCTCACATGGCTTCAATTTTTACATAATAGAGGTGAAAAGCAAACGTCTAAGAAATAGTTCTCAGGGACTTCCCTGGTGGTCCAGTGGGTAAGACTGTGCTCCCAGTGCAGGGGGTCCAGGTTCGATCCCTGGTCAGGGAACTAGATCCCACATGCATGCCTCAACTAAAGATCTCGCATGCCGCAACTAACATCTCGCATGCCGCAACTAAGACCCAGTGCAGCCAAAACAAACAAACAAACAAATAAATAATAAAAAAAGAAGAAATAGTTCTCATTTGTCTGTATTTGGAAGATTTTCTTATTATTATCAGTGCCCTAAATAAGAAGAAATTTCACAAGCTATTAACACTATTTAAATATTCAAATAATAGAAAAGAAAACTCCCTCTCCAGAAGACCTGGATAGCACCTCCCAGCCATGCTGAACTGGCTCTGGGCTTTCCAGACACCGGGTTCCCTCATTTTCTTCTGCTGGGTCAGCTATGGTGGCCGTGAAGACCCTGAACCCCAAGGCCGAGGTGTCCTGAGCCCACGCGGTGTTGGCCGTCAAATCAGCGTGGCCTGGGGGCTGCAGTACGTGCTGAGGACCAACTTGGGGCCTAAGGGCACCATGAAGATGCTTGTTTCTGGTGCTGGAGACATCAAGCTCACTAAAGATGGAAATGCGCTGCTTCATGAAATGCAAATTCAACACGCAACAGCCTCCTTAATAGCCAAAGTAGCAACAGCCCAGGATGACATAACTGGTGATGGTACTACTTCCAATGTCCTAATCATTGGAGAGCTCCTGAAGCAGTTGGATCTCTACATTTCTGAAGGTCTTCATCCCAGAATAATTACAAAAGGGTTTGAAGCTGCAAAGGAAAAGGCACTTCAGTTTTTGGAACAAGTCAAACTAAGCAAAGAGATGGACAGGGAAACACTTATAGATGTGGCCAGAACATCTCTACATACTAAAGTTCATGCTGAACTTGCTGATGTCTTAACAGAGGCTGTAGTGGACTCCATTTTAGCCATTAAAAAACAAGATGAACCTACTGACCTCTTCATGGTTGAGATCATGGAGATGAAACATAAATCTGAAACCGATACAAGCTTAATCAGAGGTCTTGTTTTGGACCATGGGGCATGGCATCCTGATATAAGAAAGAGAGTAAAAGATGCGTAGATACATACATCCTTACATGCAATGTGTCATTAGAATATGGAAAACCAGAAGTGAATTCTGCCTTTTTTTTTTTTACAAGAGTGCAGAGAAGAGAAACTAGTGAAAGCTGAAAGAAAATTCATTGAAGACAGAGTTAAAAAAATGATAGACCTAAAAATGAAAGTCTGTGGTGATTCAGATAAAGGATTTGTTGTTATTAATCAAAAGGGAATTGACCCCTTTTCCTTAGATGCTCTTGCAAAAGAAGGCATAGTAGCTCTGCGCAGAGCTAAAAGAATAAATATGGAAAGGCTGACTCTTGCTTGTGGTGGAGTAGCCCTAAATTCTCTTGATGACCTAAATCCTGATTGTTTGGGACATGCAGGACTTGTCTATGAATATACATTGGGAGAAGAGAAGTTCACCTTTATTGAGAAATGTAACAATCCTCCCTCGGTCACATTATTGATGATTAAAGGACCAAATAAGCAGCACACACTTACTCAAATCAAAGATGCAATAAGAGATGGTTTGAGGGCTGTTAAAAGTGCTACTGATGATGGCTGTGTAGTTCCAGGTGCTGGTGCAGTGGAAGTGGCAATGGCAGAAGCCCTGATTAAATACAAGCCCAGTGTAAAGGGCAGGGCCCAACTTGGAGTTCAAGCATTTGCTGATGCATTGCTCATGATTCCCAAGCTTCTTGCTCAGGCTCTGTTTTTTTTTTTTTTTTTTTTTTTTTTTTTTTCTTTTTTTGCGGTATGCGGGCCTCTCACTGTTGTGGCCTCTCCCGTTGCGGAGCACAGGCTCCGGATGCACAGGCCCAGCAGCCATGGCTCACGGGCCCAGCCGCTCCGCGGCATATGGGATCCTCCCAGACCGGGGCACGAACCCGTATCCCCTGCATCGGCAGGCGGACTCTCAACCACTGCGCCACCAGGGAGGCCCTCAGGCTCTGTTTTTGACCTTCAGGAAACACTAGTTAAAGTTCAAGCAGAACATTCAGAATCAGGTCAACTTGTGGCTGTAGACCTGAATACAGGTGAGGCAATGGTAGCAGCAGAAGTAGGCATAAGGGATAACTATTGTGTAAAGAAACAGCTTCTTCATTCCTGCACTGTGATTGCCACCAACATTCTCCTGGTTGATGAGATCATGAGAGCTGGAGTGTCTTCTCTAAAAAGTTGAATTGAAGCTTCCCTTGTATCATCTGAATCATAGACTCTACAGAGCGATCCTAAGAATATAGCTATGGAATTTTTGTCCAAGCTTCAAATGATTTTCAAAGGATTTTCTTTTCCCATATAAAAAAAGGAGAGAACACTGGCACCTATTCAGATTCTGAGGTTCTGATACTATAATTACAGTATTTTAAAAATTGCACTGTAGTGTACACATACAGGCCATACTTGCCAATAAACAGGATGTTTTGCTTTAGCTTCAGTGATATAAAAATACATGTTAGATAAGCATATGTTATCTACCTTGTTATTAAATATTCCTTGAAAAACAACACCACCAAAAAAAAAAAAAACTCCTTTAGTTTCAGCATAAACACACAGGCACTCCTTCCCACCAAATGCTCTCTCATCTTTATGACATCCTTTTGCTAATTTATAGCTGGGATTTCTGCCATGCTTCTAGTGAAATAAGACATGTTTATGACTAAGGCTTTCACACTTTCAAAATTTTTTCAACTACATACTTGAGGAACTTAACAATATCTTCCTTCCCTAAAGTCAGTATAATTCATAGAGATATCAATATTGAGCAATTTTAATTTCTTGTGGTTGTCAAACTCACAACCATATTTTACAGTTAGTGGATTAAGAACACCTTTAGCTCTCTCTTGAGTTTGTCAGAAGAGTAACTTGATTTCTTTGACCTGCTTTCATACTTTTCACCTTATGTTGTTAGACCATGGGATTTTATATTATTTCTCCCAATGGAAAATATAAGATTTCCATAAATGAGGGCCTGACATTTAAAACGTTTGTTTATTAGGTATATGATTTGCAAATATTTTCTCTCATTCTGTAGGTTGCTTTTTCATTTCATTGATTGTTCCTTTTGCTGTGCAGAAGCTTTTGAGTTTAATGTAGTCTCACTTGTTTATTTTTGCTCTTGTTGTCTGTGCTTTTGGTGTCATATCCAAAAATTCATTGCTAAGACCAATGTCAAGGGGCTTTTCCTGTACATTTTCTTCTAGGAATTTTATGGTTTCAAGTCTTAAATTTAAGTCTTTAATCCATTTTGAGTTGATTTTTGTGTATGGTGTATGATAAGGGTATAATTTCATTCTTTTGCATTTCTGTATACCATTTCCCAAACAACATTTATTGAAGAGACTATCCTTTCCCCGTTGTGTATCCTTTTTTAAAATTGACATATAACTGACATAAAACATTATATTCATTTCAGGTGCACATCAGAATGATTCGATATTTGTATATATTGTGAAATCAACCACTGCAATAAATCTAGTTAGCATCTGTCACTATACATAGCTACATGTTTTTCTTGTAATGAGAACTTTAAAGATTTACTCTCTTATCAACTTTCATGTATGCAATATAGTATCATTAACTACAGTCACCATGCTGTACATTACTTCTCCATGATTTATTTATTTTATAACTGGGTGAAATGGGTGAAGGTAGAAATGGATGAAGGTGGTCAAAAGGTATAAACTTCCAGGTATAAACTTCCCATTGTGTATTCTTGGTGCACATGACAAAGTAAATACTATATAATCTCACTTATATATGGAATCTTAAAAAAAAGTCAAACTCACAGAAGGAGAGAGTAGAACAGTGGGTTACCAGGGGCTAGAGGGTGACAGAAATGGAGAGCTATCAGTCAAAGTGTATAAACTTTCAGTTGTGAGGGAAATAAGTTCTGGGGATCTAACCTATAGCATGGTGACTATAGTTAATAACACTATATAGTATATCTGAAATTTGCTAAAAGAGTAGATTTTAAGTATTCTCACCACACACAAAAAATGGTAACTATGTGAGGTGATATATGTGTTAATTAGCTTCATTGTGGTAATCATTTCATACATATATATATATATACACACACACACATATATATATACATATCAAGTTGCAACGCTGTATACCTTAAATGTATACAACTTTAATTTGTCAATTATACCTCAAAAAAGCTGGAATAAAATAAAATACAATACAGGTTCATTGCTTCATAATGTTTTCATTTGGCAGTGAGACCCAGGGTTGCACTATCAGTAGATATGCAACGTATTTGAATATAAAAATTTTCCTCAGCATGCACTGTCAACAGACATAGATAATTTGGCTTTGTTTTTGAACATGTTACAAACAGGATATTAATTCTTAGATGACTTTAGCTCAAAGGTCAATTCCAGAATAGACTCTGGCAATATCCACATACTCCTATAATAGGTTCTAATAAGAAACACAAACATATCACGCCTATAAACCCAAGTTTCAATCACTACTTTGGACCCAGAATTAAGGATGATGGTGAAACCAACACTATTGCGCTTCCATACAGCTTCTCTACCAGGCCTACAAACTCATCTGACAGCCCTAAGATCAGCCAGTATATCTTACTTCCTGATATATATCAGGTATTTTTAAAATATTTTTATTGTAAAATTAATGATCCATGTAGAAAATTCAGAAAAT
Organism: Mesoplodon bidens; assembly: GCF_964165515.1. Classification (NCBI taxonomy): domain Eukaryota; kingdom Metazoa; phylum Chordata; class Mammalia; order Artiodactyla; family Ziphiidae; genus Mesoplodon; species Mesoplodon bidens. The sequence goes on from NC_138163.1 coordinate 108,293,227, forward strand.
CCAGAATTGTAAAGAAGAAAATAAAATAACCTATAGTTCTATATTCTAAAGATAACTTCCGTTATTTTGGTGTGTTTCCTAGAAATATTTTTTATCTTTTTGTTTTTGTTATATTATCATGAACACCTTTTCATATCCTTAGACATTCTGTAAAAGGAATTTTAATGGTTGTATAATGTTTTACTGTATTCAGGTAATACATAATTTATTTAACCTCATTGCTATAGTGAAGAACCTGTTTTAAACATTTTTTAATATTGTAATGTGGTACATGTGCTGGAATATAATACATAATTTATTTAACCTCATTGCTATAGTGAAGAACCTGTTTTAAACATTTTTTAATATTGTAATGTGGTGCATGTGCTGGAATATAATCCTCTAACTCACAGGAGATACACACTTCATGCATTTCTCTTTTAAATCATCTAGCATCCTTGTCTTGGCTCACCAACACTCTCTATCACACTATCTTGGAAATAATAATTAGTCACGGGGTGTTTTCGTGACCTAAGTGCAGGTCAATCCAAGACATTTTCTGGTTTGATAGAGAGATGCTATGAAAATAGGGGAAGTAATGCTCTTTTATCTCTGGAGTTGCTAAAGCAGACAGGGTGGAAACCTGCAGCTGCTGGGGTTCGTATTTTCTTCTTTGAGAGGAAAACTATCTGAAGAGTGAAGTCAAGTAAAACGAACAGAGAGAAATGATAGATGAAGTACAGGAATGTCCTGGCATATTCTGGTTCTTGCTGCCTGACCCTGGGAGCTGGGGATTGCTACTCCTCCTTCAATTTTGTGAATTTCCTTTGTAGTTTTTCTAGCTTTAGGAACAGCCACATTTCCACTTTTCATTTAAATTATTTTGGGCTGGGTAACTGTCACAATTGAAAAAAAACTTTTGTTTATTTTGGCATCTATAATTTCTTTCTGAAGACTACTTTTTAAAGTAGAACTTAGCATTCAAAGAATAATATTTCAAAGCTCTTGATACATATGGCAAAATCGAATTACAGAGAATTAACATCAACTTGCACTGTCAGTAATGAATGTACGCCATAGACAGGTTTCTGAAAAAACTCCAAATGATGATACAACTGTTGTTTTGAGGTTGCTTCTAATTCTGAATTTTTATTTTATTTATTCCACCAATATTTATAAAGCAGCTGCTACAGTGTGCCAGGAATTGTCCATGAATTAGAATGCAAAAAATGACGACACAGGCCTGACTTAAATGAGTTCACATCTGGTTGGGGAAGAAGAAGCCTTCCTATCCAAATATATCATGGACTTCCCTGGTGGCGTGGTGGTTAAGAATCCGCTTGCCAATGCAGGCAACACGGGTTCGATCCCTGGTCCAGGAAGATCCCACATGCTGCGGAGCAACTAAGCCCATACACCACAGCTACTGAGCCTGCGCTCTAGAGCCCATGAGGCATAACTACTGAGCCCACATGCCACAACTACCGAAGCCCGTGCATCTAGAGCCCATGCTCCACAACAAAAGAAGCCAACGCAATGAGAAGCCCTTGCCCACAAAGAAGAGTAGCCCCTGCTCGCCACAACTAGAGAAAGACTGCGCGCAGCAATGAAGACCCAATGCAACCATAAATCAATCAATCAATCAATCAATCAATCCAAATATATCATGATGCAATGAGTAATATACCAATAACATGCTTGGAAAGTGAGCAAATGGGAGGCTATCAGCACCTGGACTGGCTTTGTGGAATTGATAGAAGGTATACAAGTTTAAGAGTCTCCCCACAAGAGGGGATAAGAAGTGTGGAGCAGGCATACCCATAGAAAAGATCTGAGAAAGCTGCAGAATCCCTAATAGGGTTGAAGGAAGGTATTTTTCTCCTGAAATCAGTCAGTAGAGACTGCAGGAGGTGACTGCTTCTTCAAATGCAAAGTCAGTAATGTAAGACTTCAAGGAACATGAAAAAAAATTAAGAAAGCATGATACTACCAAAGGAACACATTTTCCAGTAACTGACCCAAGAAATGGAGATATGCAATTTGCCTGATAAAGAATTTAAAATACTTGTTTTAACATACTGAACCATTACATTGTATACCTGAAATATAATGTTAAATATCAATTATGCTTGTACGAAAAAATAAAGCAAAAGAGTTGTTTTCACAAAACTCAGTGAGCTACAAGAAAACAGAAAGACAATACAATGAAATCAGGAAAGCAATACGTGAACAAAATGAGAAGGTTAATATAAAGATAGAAATAATAAAAAAGAATGAAACAAACTTGGGAGCTAAATATTACAATGAAGAAATGAAAAATGCAATAGGGAACATCAATGTCAGAGTGGATTAAGCAGAAGAAAAAAATATGTGAAGTAGAATACAAATCGTTTGAAACTATCCAGTCAGAAGAGAACAAAGGAAAATGAAAAAGAGTTCAGAAAGCCTACATGAACTATAGGAAATTATTAAGAGAAGCAATCTAATGATATCATTGAGAAATGATCTATATATTATTGACATCCCAGAAGGAGGAAAATGGGAAAAAGGAGTAGAAAGGTTATTTAAAGAATTAATGGCTGAGAACTTCCCAAGTCTGGGGAGAGATCTGAACATCCAAGTTTATGAAATTCATAGGTTGCCCCAAAATTTCAACACAAGATCATCTTCTCCAAGGCACTTTATTAAAAACAAACAAAAAAACTGTCTAAAATCAAAGACAAAGAGAGGATTTTAAAAGTAGCAAGAGAAAAAAAAATTACACACAAGGGAACTCCTGTAAGGCTATCTGCCTATTTCTCAGCAGAAACTTTGCAGGGCATGAGAGAACAGAATGACATAGCCAAAGTGCTGAAAGAAAAAAAGTGGTAACCAGAATATTTTACCAGGCAGAGTTGCCCTTCAGAAATGAAGGAGAGACAATGACACTACCAAACAGACAGAAGCTGAGGGTGTTTATCACCACTACACCTGCCTTACGAGAAATGCTGAATGGAATTACCTCTGTTTGCAGATAATTTGATCTTACATATAGAAAATCCTAAAGACTCCATCAAAAAATTGTTAGAATTAATAAACAAATTAAGTTGTAGGATATAAAATCAATTTAAAAAATTAGTTGCATTTCTATACATCAACAATGAAATACCTGAAAGAGAAATAAAGAAAACAATCTCAATTACAATAGCATCAAAAACAATAAAATATTTTGGCATAAATTTAACCAAGGATACAAAAAATTCATACACTGAAAATTATAACATGTTTAAGAAAGAAATGTAGAGATACAAATAAATGGCACAATATCCCCTGTTTGTGTATCAGAAGAATTAATATTGTTCAAATGCCCATAATACTCAGGCCATCAATAGATTTAATGCAATCCGTATCAAAATTCCAAAGACATTTTTCACAGAAACAGAAGAACAATTCTAAAATTTGTATGAGACCATAAAACCCCCAAATATTCAAGGCAATCTTGAGAAAGAACAAAGCTGAAGACATTATAACTTTCTGATTTCAAAATGTATTACTAAACTATAGTAACCAAAACAGTATTACTGGCAAAAGTGGACACATAGACACATGGAACAGAATTGTGAGCCCAGAAATAAATCCATGCATATATGGCCAACTAATATTTGACAAGGGAACCAAAAATATTCAGTGGAGAAAGCATAGTCTCTTCAATAAATGGTGCTGGGAAAACTGGATATTCACACGCCAGAAGAACGAAATTGGACCCCTATCTTAAACCATTCACAAGAATTTACTTGAAATGGAATAAAGATTTGAATGTAAAACCTGAAACTATAAAACTACTAGAAGACAAAGGGAAAAACATCATTGACACTGGTCTTGACAATGACTTTTTGGATGTGGTGCCAAAAGCACAGGCCACAAAAGCAAAAACAAAAAAGTGGAACTGCATCAAACCACAAAGCTTCTGCATAGCAAAAGAAACAATCAACAGAATAAAAAGGCAACCTACAGAATGGAAGAAAATATATGCAAACCATATATTGGATAAAGGATTAATAGCCAAATACATAAGGAACTCATATAACTCAGTAGCAAAACAACAAAAAACAATCCAACTAAAAAATGGGCAGAGGACCTAAATAGACATTTTTCCAAAGACATACAGACAGCCAATAGGTACATGAAAAGATGCTCAACATCACTAATCATCAGGAAAATGCAAGTCGAAACCATAATGACATATCACCTCACACATGTGAAAATGACTTTTATAAAAAAGACAAGTGATAACAAGTGTTGGCGAGGATGTAGAGAGAGGAAGCCTCCTACACTGCTGGTGGGAATGTAAATTGGTGCAGCCACTATGGAAAACAGTATGGAGATTCCTCAAAAAGCTAAAAATAGAGCTACCATATGATCCAACAATCTCATTTCTGGGCATATATCCTAAAAAATGAAAGCACTATTAGAAGAGATAGCTGCACTTCCATGTTCAGTGCAGCATTATTCACAATAGCCAAGATAGGAAAATAATCTAAATGTCCACTAAATGTCCACTGATGGATGAACGGATAAATGGATCAAGAAAATTATATACATATAATTATTACATTATTATATATATTATAATTACATAATATAATGGAATATTATTCAGCCACGAAAATGAAGGAAACCCTGCCATTTGCAACAAGCTGAATTGGCCTTGAGAGAGCATTATGCTAAGTGAAATAAGTCAGAACAAAAAAGATAAATACTTTATAATCTCACTTATAGGTAGGGATCTAAAATAGCTGAACTCATAGAAACAGTAAAATACTAGTTGCCAGGGGGCTGAGGGGTGTAGGAAATGGCAATATTTTGGTCAAAGGTACAAACTTGCAGTTATAAGACGAATAAGTTCTGGAGATCTAATGTACAACAGGGTTACTATAGTTAACAATACTACATCATATACTTGAAACTGCTGAGAGAATAAATCTTAAACATTCTCACCACAAAAAGTGGTAATTATGTGAGATGATGGAGGTATTAAATAACCTTATTGTGGTAATCATTTCACAATATATATATTTATCAGAGCATCATACTGTACATCTTAAACTTACACACTGTTACATGCCATTGTGTCTCAATAAAGTTGATTTTAAAAAAAAGTGCTAAAAAAGAAGTTGCATGACCCCTGCTGGTTTTCCTTGATATGCTCTGCTGGAAAAAAAAACGTGTCAGTAAAGCTGTTGGCAAGTTCCTTTTGAACCCCATCTCTTGATATCAGAAATGACTAGCTTGTATATTGTTCTGAATCTAAAACTAATCTAGTGAGAAAATGAACAACATTGTCTGCTGGGGTTTAAAAAAAACTTTTCTGGGAAATTTTCCCCAGCTGAAAATTCCTTTACTGATTTAACTGACCTGGTTATTTCTTTTGTTATTCATTTTATTTACTCCTATATTACATACCTCACCATTACATTTTATTGAACAGTCTTTCTGTGAGTAGTGGGCCTCAGTCTTGAATTTCACTGGTCTATAATACCTTTCTTTATATTTAATGTTACTAAAGTTCATTGAATTTCCAAATGAATCTCCTTTGTAACATCTCTATGTCTTTTTCTATCAAATATAGTCATTTTCCAAAATGGTAGCATGAAGTATCATTTACATATAATATTATTCAACAATTCTGTGATGCTAAACATTTCATCAGCCTCCATAAACAGTGTATGATTTTTAAAAGTTAAAAAGAGGATGTCACCAGTAAAACAGCAACACTGACCTCTATCAACCAAGCTTCCTGGGCAAGGATCCAAAAAGTCTAGGGACATTCTATCTAATAATACTGGCCTAATCAAAGATATCTGCCCAAGAAAAGGAAATTCTATTTAGTGTCTGGTTAACAGCTAGTCCAATTAATGACATCAATTCTGCTTGTGAGAACAAAGAACTTGGAGAGGAGGTGAGTTAGGGAGGCACATGGGGCTGTGGAGGGGTCACCTTCCAACAAGGCTGTCATTCCATCCTCCCTCTTATCTGTCTACACTGGAGAAAGATAGGAAAGTAGTGAAGAGCCTGATACAGGACATTCACTATAAAGCTGTTGAGGCATAGAGGAGTCTGTGAAATATCCAGCAGCAAAAACACAAGCTGAGAGAGAGAACGGACTATTACTTCCTCATATTTCCACTCACAGATTTTCAGACAAGAAACTATTTAAGCCAAGTTGACTGTATTATTTTTTACCAGATGAAGAAAAAAACCAAATATATATATATATTATATATATATAATATATATATATATAGTATCAACTGGTTTTTATACCGTTTCCAAAGATGGAGGCATAGCTCCCCCAAATGCAAACACTCCGAATGCAAACCATTTTCAGTCTTGAGGGTAATGGATGTGGAAGTATAATTGCTCCCATGGTCAGGGAATAACTGATAAAACTGAACGCTGCAGTTTATCCCTGGCCCTGGGAGTAGTCTGTCTGCTCCAAGTACCAGCACTAAGAAGATACATCGTCTGGAGATTTTAACAGAAACAATAACAAAACCAACTAAAAGTCTCTTACGTAAGCTGTCCATTATGTAGGATGGGCAATTCTAAATATCTGGGATAAAATATTCCTATCTGAAGAGATCTTCTGTTGGTTGGTTGAAGTTCTGTGGTCATTGTTGAAATTTAATACTAGAGATGAAAGCTTTAAATTAAAACACTTATCTTTCTTATCCTCTTATAAACATCGAGAGTTAATTGGGAAAATCCCCATTAGACAGTCATCCCTCAACAAACGGGGACTCAACTACACAGGTTGTTTGAGCAAGTCCCTAATGTTCTGAGCTCTGTGAGCTTGCTTTATTCAGAGCTCACGTCACTCATCCCCGTGCTCTTGCCTTTTCTTGCACATGAACAGGAGATTAAAATTGAACTCTGCAGGCACAGTGAGCAACCAAGCAAAGAAATATAACTTGAGTTACTTCAATTCTGTCATTTTAAGCTACCAGTTGGAATTTGCACGTGTATTTAACATTTTAAACAGTGAAAAATAGTGTGAACTGCAAAGTATAATGATTTTCTTCTGTTAAGTAAACATTTTGACTTGCACATGAACTGTTTTTTATGAACTTAAATCTTTATTATTGAGATTTAGTCTTCTAAAGTTGTTTGTTCTTCAGCTTTAAAACAATTAACAAAAAATCAGTTCGCTAACTGAACTGATTTCATATTTCCGGATATGATTTGATATAAAAAAATTCCAATAATAAATACTCCATTCTCTGTTTTTCTATTATATATTGATATTTTCTGTTTTATGATGATTACTGACAATACTTTTCTATGTAGATAAATGCGGTCTTAAAAATGATCTTTTCCACGTATAAAATATATTAGGCATGCCACCATCTCATCCATATCATAGCTGCTTTACTCCCTTTTACCTCTGTGGATTTTTGCTCATTTCTTCCACTTGTACTCCTACCGGTTAAGGTCTGCCATCTTCTCTACACTCTGATGAAATCCAATACTTTATACTATATTGACACTGACTGACACCAATTGTCTGTGACACCTTTTTTTCCCCCCTTTTAATTCGGAGAATTTATGTTTGAAGTCTTGTGGTTACTCTCTGATAAGCACAAACACTCTGATATGTTACAAACAAGTGAATAAACACAGTTCCTGGGTATGCTTATTCATCCAAACATCTACCCAACTGGACTTTCAGTACTCCTCTTCTGCCACTTCATCACAAACTCCCACCCTGAGACACAATAAACGGGCACCAGACCTGGTTATGGGTTATCTCCTCTGCTTATCACCTAGATGACAGCATAGCTTGTTTCTTGCTTCACTCAGGTTCTCAAATGACAGTTTATCAGAAAGAATTTGTCTTTACCACCGATAAAAATAACTCCCATCCCTTTTACTCTGTTCCCTTTTCTCTACTGTAGTTTCTACTATTTGTTCACTCATTTACTATAATCTTCCAATATTCTGTGAGCCCCAAAGCATGAACATTGGCCATCTTATTCACCACGATATTTGGTAACATTGCCTAAAATAGTGCCTGGCCCTAGGAAGCACTCAATATTTGTTGAACAAATGCTCTGATCTCCAGGAGACTCTGGAAAGGAAGACAACTTGTAAAATGCATTGTAGGAGACCCACCTTCACCCCATTTTTGAGTTTGATGAGTGGGAAACTGGAACGAATCTTTTTAATTTGGAGATACAAAGGTAGAAAGAGAGTATAGCCTCTGTATTAGTTTGCTAAGGCTGCTGTAACTAAGTACCATAAACTGAGTAGCTTAAACAACAGAAATGTATTGTCTCATAGTTCTGGAGGCTAGAAGTCCGAGATCAAGGTATCAGCAGTGTTGGTTCCTTCTGAGGGCTGTGAGGGACAATCTATTCCAAGCCTCTCCCCTAGCTTCTGCTGGTTTGTGGGCAACCTGGCAATTCTGGCTTCTAAGAAGCATCACCCTGATCTCTGCCTTCAACTTCACATGGCATTCTCCCTGTATGTATGTCTGTCTCCAAAATTCCCTTTTTATAAGGATGCCAGTCATATTGGATTAGAGCCCATCTTAATGACTTCATCTTAACTAATTATATCTGCAAAGACTCTGTTTCCGAAAAAGAACACTGAGGGTTAGGATTTCAACATTTGAATTATGGGGGAACACAATTCAATGTGTAATAGCCTCCTTGGCAAATCTGAGGGAGATGGGAAGTCTTGTAGAAGGTCTCCTGAAGAATCATGGAGATCCAGAACAAGATTAGAAATGGCGGGGTGGCATGTTCCAGGCATAAGGGGCAACAGCCTTCCATTTACCCTCCTAAGGGTCCTATGGTTTCAAACAAATAACAGAACATCCAAAAGCTGAAGTGAGAGCCCAAGAGAATATTAGTTTAGAGAGAAATTGCCGGCAGACCTGTAAATGTCTTGAAACTAGTTCAAGGGAATGCTGCTACAGAGGGTGCATTTTGCACTGGCTTTGGGATTCAGCCGATTTTGTGAATTTCTGCTGATGGCAGGGTGAGCGGAGACAAACCCAAAGGCCAGACTGCATGAGTTATATCACTTTAGATGCCAGCAGGAGACCAACATAGAGCAAGATGGAGAAAAACACTGACTTCCCACTGGTAACAGTGGCGCTTGTGTAAGCCAGTAGGATTTAACATCAATCCCAAAGAAAAAAAAGAGTCCAAGTACAGAATTTTTCTGAGTTAAAGCTGAAATGAGTGAGAAAAATCACGAAAGTAACTAGGCTTATCTGGAAGTGGTAAGATCCTAATAATAATAATAATAATAATAATAATAATAATATAATGTCATTATTGTATCAGAGAGAAGCAGGGACTGGTATAGAGTATGTTATGATAGAAGTTAATTTGTGGAAAAGAAAGAAAAGTTACATCTTGTCACATAAGGCCTAAATTTGTGGTCTATTAAGTCTGTACCCATCAAGTTTTCTTTAACCAAGGAGAATATTGGAAGGATAACTTGCTATTGATGTACTATTATGAATAATACCTAGACAATACAACATAAAAATTAAAGGTTTCATATATTTTACTGGCTGGAAAAATACATATTATGGGTAAAATCCATATGTTTTTTGGTGTCAACATAATCAATATTCCCACTAATCTCCATTAAATATCATATAATAAATGGATCACCTAAAATAATACAAGAATAAGACTTGTTCTTTTTTCTGTAATTTTAACTCCCTCTACAATATACCCTTCTAATGGTTACTTATGACCACTTGCTCACTCTTTAAGGCAGATTTGGCTCCTCTAGGAGACGTGACCACAGCCACCCTTGCATCCCACCTGCTGGTTCTTGGTCTTTCTCATAGCAAGCTGACTCAGGACAGGGTCAGTTCTGCCTTCCTTTCCCTAGATGCCCTTCCAGGTTATGTACAGCCATTGTACCCATTCCCAGCTTATTGGTCATTTTTTTCCCCTTGACTGAAGTGAAAATGTTTTCTTCTGGAAAAAAACTGTGGAGACCCTGGTTTTATAAGTTTGATGGCTCTTATAATAACATCATTTAAAACAAGCAAAAAAAAGGTCCTTCCTAAACCAGCTACATGTTTTACACTATTCATATGTTTAGGAGTATCGCTCTCTTTTAATTTTCACTTCTTTCATCCCTTCTGTAACAGGATCTTCTTTTCCTTTGGGAAGTCTTACCTGCCATTTGTGAGGATGAGGTACACGAGGGTTACAGGAATCTCTCTTGGGGCTCCATGTATGCTTCCTTACTTCAGGGCACCACAAATCAGGGTCCTGATTAACGTGCAAGTCTCCCCTGACTGCTGAGTTGGATGCGCCATCTCACAGCCACCTGCGTAATAAGAACACTCTTGATGACTTGGTCCCTCACTGATGGTCCCTTCCTTCTTAGCCCGGGGGCCCGTTTTGCTTCTTGTATTTTCCTAGGATATAACGACTACATTGAGGAATGTTTCCTCTCTCTCCTTATTCTCACTACCTTCTTGTAGGAGTTTATGGGAATCTGCACACTAAATCATCCCACAAGGATGTAAGACCCTCTCTTTTTAGGGTCTTTCTGATATTTAAAAATAAAGATTGGAACTTGTGACAGTAGTTAGGACCACTATACAGGAGCAGATAGCCTGTGTTTACTTGATTGATGGGGCTCACTGAAGAGGTTTTTACACCAATTTGCAAGGGACAAAAGATGCCTTTATTTTGATTTGCTTTTTATTCTTGTTAAATAAAATGAGAAATAACTTGCAAAATATTAACCTTAAGAAGAGGGTAGTTTGTTGGCAATATTTCAACATATATGTGAATAAGCAAAGGTGACTTATAAAGAAAAATGTGTACTAATCAATAATTATTGTTACCATTCATACTGCCCTGCCACATAATTCTCAACTTAAGTATTTATGTACACACCCAGATAAAATTTAAACTCCTCCAAGAAAGAGGAAAGTTTTATCATGTATTATAATTTTATCTAGGACACCCAACAAGGGCTTATCCCATAGTGGGGCTTTCATATATATGTTATTGTATATGCAGAGATGTATATATACTAACTGTATCACATATATAATATATGCATATATCTTATATATATCTTCAATATTTTCATATATTACACATATACTAAATCTACCACATATATCTACTATATATTTACTCTATATCATGTATATATACTTAATATATATTTACATATTTTGTAAAATACACCTTACATGTATGCATCTTGTGTAGCTTATAAGATATGCATTCATGTATTATAGTTCACATATATCTTATAATATCTTCATATTTGGTGCGATTCTTATTTTAACAGACAATTATTTTCCGTAGGAAGCAAAAGCCAAGTAAAAAGATTTGGAATCTTTAAAAGACCCATGTTTAGACTTTTAAATGTTAATGATGCTATGAATTCCTAAGCTGTGTGCTAACCAAACACATTATTAAAAGTGCTAATATTCAAATGTTGTGAAAATCACCGGGTGGGACCACAACAGAGGACTCTGGTTTGCAGGGTAGCCCTCATCCTGGGGACACAGGGTGAAATAAGGACGCTGGAGCAGAAGGTGATGTGATGTAATTGTGAAAATTCTCCCCGCAGCAGGATACAGATTCCTCCTCTCACTTAGTCTGATGCCGTAAACAGGGTTCATTTCACCCAAACCGGAGGTCTCCTCATTATCCCTTCACACCCGGCAGACACAGCCTCTGAAGCAGTTTTCTGCGGTGCTTGCCGGTCCAGACGGGCATGATTTGCTCGGATGCTGAGAGGTGAAGGGGCGGAGCCCGCGAGGCTCCCTCGTGAAGTTCGCAGGCAGGTCTCTTTAATTCAGTCACTTGCTGGACCTGCCAACTGAAATGGGCGTGTGAGAGAGAAAGTCAGCTGTCCAGCAAAGGGGCTGCAGTGCTGGCTTCATCTCGGCCTTTATCAAGTGCGACTGTGTTTTAATGCGGTGGCAGTAATTCCAGAGGGAAAGATGGAGCTGTGGCAACTTGTTTGGATCTAACATGAGGCTTCAAGACGTGCCTGGAGAGACTCGCGCTGGGAGGAGCATGCGTCTCTGGCCACGGCCTGTGGAGACGCTGCATTGGCTGCTGTCTGTGCATTTGCACATTCTCAGCTGTGCTTGTCAGCTTGTCATCCTCAGCTGTAATTGCCTCTTTTCTAGCTTATTCTCTGATCGGCATCACCTGCACTGCAAATCGGCTTCCCACTGCACATGCTCCGTCGGCCTTTTGGTGATTTCAACACCCCAGGCGCCTTGATAAACAGTCAGAGCACCAGCGTCCAGTTTCAACGCTGGAGAAATGGGTTCTCCTCCTCGCCTTTCCCTCCCTTCCTTCCTTCTCATTTTGATGGGCTTTGTCCATACAAATATGGTCTATTTAAGGCTAAAACTACATTCCACAGCACACCTTCTGGCCCCTTCGGTATCAAAAGTGAATTATCTTTGCCTTAATTTTCCCCCTTTGGTAAGGGGTAGGAGGATTAGTATAGGGAAGCCAGGCAGGACAAAAAACCAAATTCTTCCACACTTCACATTTTCCTAAATGGATTACTAAATGCATATTACCAATCACACCATTTTGTTTAGGCAAAACAGAGAGAGAGAATATCAAGCTGTTGTTATACACTACTAATTACGGATGAGAGAGGATTAAATTGGAAGGAATCTCACTGCAGGAAAATGGCAAAGGAAAAAAAAAGCCTAATATTGTTATTATTCAACAGAGACAACACACAAAGAAAACACAGTTTAAGCCTTTCTTCAAAGGAATTTTAGAGGTAATTTGATGGATTTTTACAATGCAATTATTATTATTATTATTTTTAAGAAACAAAAGTACATTTTTAAACAAAAGAACTCATGGAAGGCCAAAATCTCCCCAGCATGGACAGGAGAGAAAAGGGTCTCAAAAATTTCACAGTAAGGGGTTCTTTACTATGAAATCCCTGATTTCTGTCCCATTTTGGCTACCTCCTGCCTAGTATCCTCTATTCCCTTCTAATATCATAAGCTTTACACAAGCCATCTAATCAGGCATACTTCCCAATATGATTTTGAAACTTTGTTGGTCAGGCTAAATGAATCTTAGCCTACAATGTAGAATACATGTTCTCATGCCTCAGAAATGCATTTGTTCATTTTCAGGTGTTTCAAGGAATAAATTACTTTGCTGCTTGATGCAGCGTAACAGTTCCGTGCCTGTGTTCTTTATGCTGATTGAACTAGTCTGCTAAGTTTAACAGCCTCAGACCTCCCAACGCAGTGAATTCATATTATCTATCCCACAAACATGTGTGACCTGCGGAACTGACAAGGAAAATACTTGGGCCAATTGCCAGGTTTTCAATGGATTTTCAATTTCTGCAAGTCTCCATCATTAAGGAATAAAATGATCCCTCTTTTAATTTAAACTAACAGTTTTAAAGTGGGATAGTAGAAAATAAAATTTTCTTACAATTTTTGAAATTATTTTGGCACACATACCTCATGCTTTACTTGATTTGTGTCCTATAATGTGTAATGCAGCTAGACTAAGACTTCCATGATCCCGCAATAAATAGGGAAATATAACTAATTATGAATATTTACAAAAATGGAAATGTTTCTTTAGAGAAGTTATGATGAGCTGAGTTTTGTGGGAAAACAAGCAGAGCAAACTAAACGCTAATGTGATGTTTTTTTGTCTGCTAATGCAGATCAATCTGCCCCTAATAAAAGCCAGAGGTTTACTGCAAAAAGCAGTGGCAGAGGGCTTTCCTGGTGGCGCAGTGGTTGAGGGTCCGCCTGCCGATGCAGGGGACACAGGTTCGTGCCCCGGTCAGGGAAGATCCCACATGCCACAGACTGGCTGGGCCCGTGAGCCATGGCCGCTGAGCCTGCGCGTCCAGAGCCTGTGCTCCGCAACGGGAGAGGCCACAACGGCGAGAGGCCCATGTACCGCAAAAAAAAAAAAAAAAAAAAAAAGCAGTGGCAGAGGAAAGTTGATTATGATTTTAGCTCAGAGGGGAAGCACAGGTAATAGAAATCTTTAGATCATTTTCACACTTTAATTTTAGATATTCATCTCTAGTTTTCCCAAAATAAATACTGTACCATATCTAGAGTGTTGTAACTTTTCCATATAAATCTAATGGTAACAGAGACACTCGGATTTAATTCTTTAGAACTGGTGATTCATTGGATCATTTATTTCAAATTAATTATTGAGCGTCTACTGCACACCATGAGTGCTAGGGGCGTTACAACTGTGATGGGACATTCACAACCTGAGCCCCAACAGAGATCACCGCTTAGCGGTTTTGAGTTTGCACTATTTCTCCTTCTTCCAAGGCCGACAGTCATCCCAACCTCCTTGGACTCATAGCTGTCTCCATACTAGAGCTGTGATCTGTGGCTGTGGCACAGATTTTTCTCTTTGAGAAGAAGAGATCTTATTGGGGGTGAACAGGCCAAGGCTGCCAGCATCTCTACCCCAGAAACAAATGACACAGCAGATCCACCTGGGCAACTTAGAACACCAAAGTTTGGGCTTCAGTTTCTCCTGAAGTTGGTTTGCAGGTCAGGAGGAGGTGCTCATATTCTAAGGAAAACCAAAATGCGTGTGCATCTTCCTCTTCACTCCATCTCCTTTCCTCCCAGCTAGGCTGTGACGTCTTCCCCCAGTGTTCTGCTGCAAGGCTTGCTGAGTAAGAACCTAGGTTTCAGAGGTGAGACGGTAGAAGTACTGTTCTGCTTGTGTTTTCCTTGACAGGTTATGTAGCATTCTGTTTGTTTTTTCCAGCTTCAGTGAGGTGTAGTTGACATAAAATAAACTACAGGTGTTTAAAACATATAGTTTGATAAGTCTGGGCACATGTGTATATCCATAAGGCCATTATCACCATCCAGATAATAAACAAATCAATGACCTCAAAATTGTTTCCTCATGTCCGTTAGATACTTAGCATTCTAAGCCCCAGATTCTTCATCTGTAAAACCAGTATGAACATAGCAACCTCATAATGTCATGAAAAATTCACAAAACACAGGTAAAGCGAACACTATATAGCAGAAGAGGGGTCTGTGTTAGATCCTTACCCCCACTTTGCATTAGTGAATATTCATGAATTGTCAAGTTCTTAAGTGATTCTACCATTTTATGCTTCTCATTCTTTTCCCCCAGTAAGAAATCTTTTCTCATGCTTATAACCAGAAATAAAAGATTCCTAGGTAAGCTCTATAGGAGGTCTTCTCAGCTAGTTGGGGAGAGGAGAAAGCTGGGCATTTTGAACTACCCAGGCAGTGGATGGTAACTAAGGACACAAGCCCTACTGCTGGCTGACAGCTGAGCAAATGTGTGTGAGAGCATCTGGAAGGGAGGGGGCACATCAAGGGCACTGATGTCTCTACCTGAAGAGAGTCTGATCTTATATCAGGAGCTGGCACCAGGTATGGGGATTCACAAAATTCTGTCAGCAAGGAAAGTGCTATCTGGTTGAACAAGATGGGGTAGAGAGGCAGTTAGCTCCCAGGAGGAAGCTGTGCTTACCTGAGTCCACATGGAATCAGTTCGTTTATTTCCACAGACATTCAAAGTAAAATGGCTGAGATGTGGCACTCATAGAAGAATAGATTGTTTCCCTGTACCTGTGTAGGAAAAGAAGGGAAGAAACTATCTTAAGGAATCCAGTTGCATGTGAGAAAAGGAAAAGGAATAGATGAGAACTATGTCATATTTTACAGACGTACAAGGGAATCCATGGCTGACTAACCACTGCCTAGGTTGAAAACTGCCATTTAGAGAGTTATTTACAATTGATTCTTACTCCTTTTCTAACTATAAAAATGCACCTGTTTAAGTAATGTTTGAGCACCACATGACTCAAAGCAATAAAAGACTGTCCAAGTGGCATTTGGAAAATTTATTTTAAAAGCACCCTATGTTATTAAATGATTCATACCCCCAACACACACAGGCCTACAAATTATTTTAATTCATTGTTTTCCAACTTGGGATCTCACATTTCTAGCACAGTCCATTTTGATACTTTTTTTTTTTTTTTGCGGTACGCGGGCCTCTCACTGCTGTGGCCTCTCCCGTTGCGGAGCACAGGCTCCGGATGCGCAGGCTCAGCGGCCATGGCTCACGGGCCCAGCCGCTCCGCGGCATATGGGATCCTCCCGGACCGGGGCACGAACCCGTATCCCCTGCATCGGCACGTGGACTCTCAACCACTGCGCCACCAGGGAGGCCCCATTTTGATACTTTTAAAAACAGTCAGTATTCTGAAGAATCTTGGAGACTAGTAGAGTTGGAAATATTTTAAAAGCTTCAAAGACAGATGAAAAGCTATTAGATTCAACCATAAGAAATTGCCGGGGAGACCTTCAAGATGGCGGAGGAGTAAGACGCGGAGATCACCTCTTCCCAACAAACACATCAGAAATGCATCTAAACGTGGAACAACTCCTACAGAACACCTACTGAACGCTGGCAGAAGACCTCAGACCTCCCCAAAGGCAGGAAACTCCCCAGGTACCTGGGTAGGGCAAAAGAAAAAAGAATAAACAGAGACAAAAGGATAGGGACGGGACCTGCACCAGTGGGAGGGAGCTGTGAAGGAGGAAAGGTTTCCACACACTAGAAGCCCCTTCGCGGGCGGAGACTGCGGGTGGCGGAGGGGGGAAGCTTCGGAGTAGCGGAGGAGAGAACAGCAACAGGGGTGCAGAGGGCAAAGCGGAGAGATTCCCGCACGGAGGATCGGGGCCGACCGGCACTCACCAGCCTGAGAGGCTTGTCTGCTCGGTCGCCGGGGTGGGCGGGGCTGGGAGCTGAGGCTTGGGCTTCGGTCGGAGCGCAGGGAGAGGACTGGGGTTGGCAGTGTGAACACAGCCTGCAGGGGGTTAGTGCACCACGGCTACCCAGGAGGGAGTCCGGGAAAAAGTCTGGAACTGCTGAAGAGGCAAGAGACTTTTCCTTCCCTCTTTGTTTCCTGGTGCGCGAGGAGAGGGGATTAAGAGCGCTGCTTAAAGGCGCTCCAGAGACGGGGCGAGCCGTGGCTAACAGCGGGGACCCCAGAGACGGGCATGAGACGCTAAGGCTGCTGCCGCCGCCACCAAGAAGCCTGTGTGCGAGCACAGGTCACTCTCCACACCTCCCCTCTCGGGATCCTGTGCAGACCGCCACTGCCAGGGTCCCGAGATCCAAGAACAACTTACCCGGGAGAACGCACGGCGCGCCTCAGGCTGCTGCAACGTCACGCCGGCCTCTGCCGCCGCAGGCTCGCCCTGCCTCTGTACCCCTCCCTCCCCCCGGCCTGAGTGAGCAGAACCCGCGAATCAGCGGCTCCTTTAACCCCGTCCTGTCTGAGCGAAGAACAGACGCCCTCAGGTGACCTACACGCAGAGGCAGAGCCAAATGCAAAGCTGAACCCCGGGGGCTGTGCGAACAAAGAAGAGAAATGGAAATCTCTCCCAGCAGCCTCAGAAGCAATGGATTAAATCTCCACAATCAACTCGATATACCCTGCATCTGTGGAATACCTGAATAGACAGCGAATCATCCCAAATTGAAGTGGGGGACTTTGGGAGCAACTGTAGACTTGGGGTTGGCTGTACGTGACTGACAGGTTTCTGGTTTTATGTTTATCTTAGTTTAATATTTAGAGTTTATTGTCATTGGTAGATTTGTTTATTGATTTGGTTGCTCTCTTTCTTTTTTTTCTTAATATATAGATATATATTTTTTTCCGTTTTCTCTTTTTGTGAGTGTGTATGTGTATGCTTCTTTGTGTGATATTGTCTGTATAGCATTGCTTTTATCATTTGTCCTAGGGTCTGTCAGGTTTTTTTGGTGTTTTTTTTTTTAGTATAGTTTTTTTTTTTTTTTTTTTTTTGCGGTACGCGGGCCTCTCACTGTTGTGGCCTCTCCCCCTGCAGAGCACAGGCTCCGGACGCGCAGGCTCAGCAGCCATGGCTCACGGGCCCAGCCGCTCCGCGGCATGTGGGATCCCCCCAGACCGGGGCACGAACCCGCGTCCCCTGCATCGGCAGGCGGACTCTCAACCACTGCGCCACCAGGGAAGCCCTTTAGTATAGTTTTTAGCACTTGTTATCACTGATGAATTTGTTTTTTGGTTTGGTTGCTCTTTTCTTTCTTTTTCCTTTTTTATTACATTTTAATTTTTAATAATTTAAAAAAATTTTATTTAAAAAACTGTATTTCTTTTATTTATCTTTTTCCTTTCTTTCTTTTTTTCTCCCTTTTCTTCTGAGCCGTGTGGCTGACAGGGTCTTGGTGCTCTGACTGGGTGTCAGGCCAGTGCCTCTGAGGTGGGACAGCTGAGTTCAGGACATTGGTCCACAAGAGACCTCCCAGCTCCACATAATATCAAATGGTGAAAGCTCTCCCAGAGATCTCCATCTCAACACCAACACCCAGCTCCACTAAACAACCAGCAAGCTACAGTGCTGGACACCCTATGCCAAAAAACTGGCAAGATAGGAACACAACCCACCCATTAGCAGAGAGGATGCCTAAAATCATAAAAAGGTCACAGCCACCACAAAACACACCACCGTACGCAATCCTGCCCACCAGAAAGACAAGACCAAGCCTCATCCACCAGAACGCAGGGACTAGTCCCCTCCACCAGGAAGCCTACACAACCCACTGAAGCAACCTTAGCCACTGGGGGCAGACACCAAAAACAACGGGAATGACGAACCTGCAGCCTGTGAAAAGGAGACCCCAAACACAGTTAAGTTAAATAAAATGAGAAGACAGAGAAACACACAGCAGATGCAGGAGCAAGGTAAAAACCCAGCAGACCTAATAAATGAAGAGGAAATAGGAATTCTACCTGAGAAAGAATTCAGAGTAATGATGGTAAATATGATCCAAAATCTTGGAAAGAGAATGGAGAAAATACAAGAAACGTTTAACAAGGACCTAGAAGAACTAAAGAGGAAACAAAGAATGATAAACAACACAATAAATGAAATTAAAAATTCTCTAGAAGAATCAATAGCAGAGTAACTGAGGCAGAAAATGGATAAAATAGTGGAAATAACTGCTGCAGAGCAGAATAAAGAAAAAAGAATGAAAAGAATTGAGGAGAGTCTCAGAGACTTCTGGGGCAACATTAAACTCACCAACATTCAAATTATAGGGGTCCAGAAGAAGAAGAGGAAAAGGAAGGGGCTGAGAAAATATTTGAAGAGATTATAGTTGAAAACTTCCCTAATATGGGAAAGAAAATAGGCAATCAAGTCCAAGAAGCGCAGAGAGTCCCATACAGGATAAATACAAGGAGAAACATGCCAAGATAAATATTAATCAAACTATCAAAAATTAAATACCAAGAAAAAATATTAAAAGCAGCAAGGGAAAAACAACACATAACATAAAAGGGAATCCCCATAAGGTTAACAGGTGATATTCCAGCAGAAGTTCTGCAAGCCAGAAGGGAGTGGCAAGACAAAGTGATGAAAGGGAAAAAATAAATACTGTATGCTAACACATATATATGGATCTAAAAAAAAAAAGGTTCTGAAGAACCTAGGGGCAGGACAAGAATAAAGGTGCAGACATAGAGAATGCACTTGAGGACACGGGGAGGGGGAAGGGTAAGCTGGGATGAAGTGAGAGAGTGGCATGGACATATATACACTACCAAATGTAAAATAGATAGCTAGTGGGAAGTAGCTGCATAGCACAGGGAGATCAGCTTGGTGCTTTGTGACCACCTAGAGGGGTGGGATAGGGAGGGTGGGAGGGAGATGCAAGAGGGAGGAGATGTGGGGATATATGTATATGTATAGCTGATTCACTTTGTTAAAAGCAGAAACTAACACACCATTGTAAAGCAGTTATACTCCAATAAAGATGTTAAAAAAATTAAAGAAAAAAATTGCCATTTGCCAAGTGAAAATCATTCAAATATAGGTGATTTTACATGGCTCATCCTAAATAATTTGGATTTTTTAAGAGAATCTTAGCACAGAGTCTATTTCTAGAAAAGCACAATTTATACATTTTGGGCTTTTTTGTGAAGCTCCTATCGACTATGAAGAAAAGGCACATGAGCAAGTCCAGCAGTAGTCACACTAATTTAGACCTGTGCAACTGTTCTTATGTTTTTTCAAGCTACTGAAATAATATCTGCTCATTTGTTTTTTCTATAATTAAAAAAATATCATTGTTATTTATGTTTATCTACATTGAGTGACATGTCCTAATTGTTATAAGACCAAAGTTTCCCAGGGATCTCGTTAAATGCTGATTTCTGGGCCATGTTCCAGACATACCGAGGGTGGGGGTGTTTTAGTCAGCTATAACAACATACTGAAGTCTGGTTGGCTTAAACAACAGAAGATTATTTTTCATAGTTCTGGAAGCTGCCAAGTCCAGGGGATCAAGGTCTTGGCCGAGTTGGTGTTTGGTGAGAACCCACTTCCTAGCTTTTAGACAACTGCCTTCTCGCACTATGTGCTCACATGGCCTTTCCTTGGCATGTAGAATAACTATGAATATCTCTCGTCCTTTTTCTTATAAGGACACTAATTCTGTGATGAGGATCCCACCCTCATGATGTAATCTAAACCTAATTACCTCTCAAAAACCCCATCTTTGTGAATTTGTGCAGATATAAACATTCAACCTATAACAGGGTGAGAACATGGAATTGCAATTTTAAACAAATTTCCTGAGTGAATATTAAATGCATATTTTTTGAGACAATGTTATATACTTTTTATTTATCTTAATTTAAAATTTATAGCACTTAGAAGTGGTGCATTTTACAACTGGAATTTTTAAAAAGAGGACTGAAAATTCAGCAAAGCTGAAGAATTTGCCAAGATCTGACAGCTGCAAAGTTCTGATTGATTTGAAATATGTGAATTCCCTCCCCTACATGTTTCAAGCCCTTTGTATGCCTATTAGTTTTCATCCTTCTGGAACCTTTTGCACATCAGTCTAAGTCAAATAATAGTAGCTTGAGGGCTTCCCTGGTGGCGCAGTGGTTGAGAGTCCGCCTGCCGATGCAGGGGACGCAGGTTCGTGCCCCGGTCTGGGAAGATCCCACATGCCGCGGAGCGGCTGGGCCCATGAGCCGTGGCCGCTGAGCCTGCACGTCCGGAGCCTGTGCTCCACAACGGGAGAGGCCACAACAGTGAGAGGCCCGCGTACTGCAAAAAAAAAAAAAAAAAAAAAAGTAGCTTGACTGTATTAAGGCTGAAAAAAATATTGGCTACCTGAAAAGAACTGCTGTATTCTTGGAAAAATAGATGTGGTTGGTATTTCTAAGTATGAATCAAAACTACAACAATAAGGGGCTTCCCTGGTGGCGCAGTGGTTGTGAGTCCGCCTGCCGATGCAGGGGACACGGGTTCGTGCCCCGGTCTGGGAGCATCCCACATGCCGCAGAGCGGCTGGGCCTGTGAGCCGTGGCCGCTGAGCCTGGGCATCCGGAGCCTGCGCTCCGCAACGGGAGAGGCCGCAGCGGTGAGAGGCCCGCATACCACAAAAAAAAAAAAAAAAAAAAAAAAAAAGTACAACAATAAGAAGTCACCAGAAACAACATAAATAGAGCCATCTGGACAATCTATTCTTCATCATGATACTTTGTCTGTTAGGCATTGGCTGTTGATAGGAAGATCATAGTTCCTCTGTTTACAAAGGCTGCAGTAAACTGAACCTGGATTTAATGACATATAATTTAGTGAACTCAAATTTTTAAGCGGGGGATAAATTGGGAGACTGGGACTGACATATACACACTACTAAATATAAAACAGACAACTAATAAGAACCTGCTGTATGGCACAGGGAACTCTACTCAATACTCTGTAATGGCCTATATGGGAAAAGAATCTAAAAAAGAGTGGATACATGTATAACTGATTCAATTTGCTATACACCTGAAACTAACACAACATTGTAAATCAACTATACTCCAATAAAAATTAAAAAAAAAATCTGAACATACACAAAAGAGAACAATATTATGTGCCAATCTCAAGACTAAGGACTTCTAACACAAGGTCATGTTTAACTGACATAAAATATATGAGGAATTCCATCCCCTTTTGCACTGCCACAGATCAACTCCTATGCAAAGATTCTGGGGTAAACAATATAGGAAGAGAGAGCTCTGCCTGTTAGCCTCTGCTGATGATATTTGAGCTGTTTAAGAATATAATTTTTGGTGTAATAGAGCCAGCACCAGGTAAAAATATGTAAGTTTATGCCCTGCACTGTTTGGTATCCAATAAGTCACCTCCCCTGACATATTTTCACTGTAAAACATGAAGGGATGGACCAGGTGATGTGTGGCATCATTTCCTGAAAAAAAATTTTTTTTAGCTAGATTAAGAAAGAAGACTCAAGTTAATGAAATTAGAAATGAAAGAAGAGATTACAACTGAAGCCACAGAAATAAAGAGGATCATGAGACTATTATGAATGATTATACAGCAACCAACTGGACAACACAGAAGAAATGCATAAGTTACATAAATATACAAACTGCCAAGACTGAGTCATGAAGAAATAGAAAATCTGAATACACCTATAACTAGCATGGAGGTTGAATCAGTAATTAAAAACCTCCCAACAAAAGAAGCCCAGGACCAGATAGCTTCCCTAGCAAAACTTGCCTAACACTTAGATAGGCATTAATGACTACAGTTAATTAAACTGTATTGTACACTTGAAATTTGCTAAGAAAGTAGATGTTAAGTGTTCTCACTAAACCAAAAAAAAAAAAAAAGGTAACTATGTGAGTCTATGGGTGTATTAATTAGCTTGATCGTGGTAACAATTTCACAATGTACATGTACAGCAAATTATTCTGTTGTACACCTTAAATATATATAATTTATATGATTTTTGTCAATTATACTTCAATAAAGCTGGAAAAAGAATTAATGCCAATCCTTCTCAAAATTTCCCAAAATTGAAGAGGGAACACTTCCAAACTCATTTTATGAAGCCAGAATCACCCCAATACCAAAACCAGACAAATAAACCATAAGAAAATAATTATAGGCCAATATCCCTGATGAATATTGATGCAAAATTTATCAACAAAATACTAGCAAACAAAATACTAGCAAAATACAGCACATTAAAAGGATCATACACCATAACCAAGGGGGATTTATCCCTGGCATGAAAATATGATTCAACATATCAAAATCAGTAAATGTGATACACCACGTTAACAGAATGAAGGATAAAATTCACATGATCATCAGTAGATGCAGAAAAAGCATATAATAAAGTTCAACATTTTTTATGATAAAAATATCAACAAATTAGGTACAGAAGGATATTACCCCAACATAACAAAGGCCTTAAGTGAAAAGCCCACAGCTAACATCATACTCAATGATGAAAAACAGAAAGCTTTTCCTCTAAGATCTGAAACAAGGCAAGGATACCCACTCCATTTATTTCTATTCAACACAGTGCTTCAGGTCCTAGCCAGAGAAATTAGGCAAGGAGGGGAAATAAACGGCATCCAAATTACAAACAAAGAGGTAAAATTGTCCATGTTTGCAGATGATATGATAATAAAGAAACCCCAAAGACTGCAGAGAAGATTGTTAGAACTGAAAAATAAATACAGAAAAGTTTTGGAATACAAAGTCAACACACAAAAGGCGACTGTGTTTCAATACACTAATAAACTATCTGAAAAGGCAATTAGGAAAACAATCTAATTTATAACAGTATCAAAATAAAATACTTAGTAATAAAATTAAGGAAGTGAAGGATTTGTACACTGAAAACTAAAAAACACTGATGAAAGAAATTAAAAATGACACAAATGAAGATATCCTGTGTTCATGCATTTAAAGACTTACTCTTGTTAAAATATCCGTACTACCCAGTGTGATTTATAGATTCAATGCAATTCCTATCAATATCGCAATGGCACTTTTTTCCCAGAAATAGAAAAAAAAATTCTAAAATTCATATGGAACCACAAAGACCTCAAATAGCCAAAACAAATCTTGAAAAATATGACTCAAGCTGGAGGCATTACATTCCTGATTTCTATATGTTCTAATGCTCTAGTAATCACACCAATATGCTACTGGCATAAACACATATAAATCAATGGAACAGAATAGAGAGCCCAGAAATAAATCCATGCATATATGCTCAACTGATCTTTGACAAGTATGCCAAAAATACACAGCAGGGAAAGACTAGTCTCTTCAACCAATGGTGATGGTAAAACTGGTTATCTACATGCAAAAGAATAAAACTGAAACCTTCACTTACACCATATGCAAAAGTCAACTCAAAATAGATTAAAGATTTAAATGTAATATGTGAAACTATAGAACTCTTAGAGGAAAACATAGGGGAAAAGATTCCTGACATAGATCTAATGATTTCATAGCTCTAACAGTAAAAGCACAGGCAGCAAAAGCAGAAATAGACAAGACAGACTACATCAAACTGAAAAGCTTTTGTATAACAAACGAATCAATCAATAGAATGAAAAGCCAACTTAAGGAATAGGAAAAAAATTTGTAAACCATGTATCTGATAAAGGGTTAATTTCAAAAAAAACCCAAAGGACTCGTGTAACTCAGTAACAAATAAACCCATTAATGTGATTTTAAAATGGGCTAAGAACCTGAACAGACATTTCTCCAAAGAAACATACCAGTGCCCAACACATATATGAAAAGATCCTTGACCTTGCTAATCAGGGAAATGCAAATCAAAACCACAATGGGACATCACCCCACACCTCTTAGGATGGCTATTATCAAAAGAACAAAATACAACAAATGTTGAGGTTGTGAATCAACTGGAACCCTTTCACACTGATGATGGGAATGCAAAATGGTGCAGTGACTTTTGAAAACTATTTTTTGTTTTCAAAAACCTCAGACAACTTTTTGAGGTTCCTCAAAAAGTTCACATTAGAAAAATCATATTATCCAGCCATCCCACTCCTGGGTATTTATCCATAATAAATTGAAATCAGGGTCTTGAAGACGTATTAGCACTCCCATGTTTATTCTAGCTTATTTATAATAGCCAAAATGTGGAAACAACCTAAATGTCCATAGATAGATTAATGAATAAAGAAAATGTGGTATACACATACAATAGACTATCATTCAGCCTTTACAAAGAAGGAAATTCTGCAATACATGACAACATGAATGAACCAGGAGGGCAATTTTGCTAAGTGAAATAAGCCAGTCACAGAAGGGCAAATACTGCACAATTCCACTTATATGAGATATGGAAAATAGCCAAACCCATAGAAGTAAACCATAGAATTGTGGTTTTCAGGGGTGAGTGGAGGGGTAAATGGAGTGTTGATAATCAACAGTTATAAAATTTCAGTTATGCAAGATGGATAATTTGTAGAGATCTGCTGAACAATATTGTGCCTATGGATTATGATTCTGTATTCTACACTTAAAAATTTGTTGCGTTCTTAAGTTCTTACGTTAAATGTTAAGTGTTCTAACCACAATAAAATTAGTAATAAAAGGAAACAGTCTTGCTGGCACCTTGATCTTGCACTGCTAGCCTCCAAAATTCTGAGAAAATAAATTTGTTGTTTAAGCCACTCAGTCTGGTCCTTTGTTAGGGCAGCCCGGATAGACTAATACAGCAGGGAAATCACTGCCATGTTGTTCCTCAAGTCCCAACGTTCCTAGTCATCTCACCAGCTTTCTGCCTTTCAAAGTCTTCCTATGGTTTTTTACTGTGTCAGGTTTAGGACTTTTCATTTTAAGAATGAAGACCTAGAAGAAAGGAGGTTTCTCCAACTTGGCTGGAACCAGAAGTCTCCTGCTAAGGGTCACCAGGCAGAAGTACAGGATGACTACATTATGTAAACCCTTTCCAATTTGTAAGGATCAAATGAAATAGGCATGTGTCAGCTATGTGTCAGGATTAGCTGTTTCTTTTGTGACCCTCCTGTTCATATCACTATATGCGCAGCATGAATGGGAATAAAATAAGCATCAGATTCAGTCCCCACTTCACTGTTCTACTCTTTTAATTTACTCTCTAAATAATACCCAACTAGAGACCCTGACCAGTTCAAACACCTAGACTTGTTTCTTCTTTGCTAGTTCGTGCATCCATGAGGATTTAACTTGCTTTACGGCACATCAATACTCATCTGTGCCTTTGTTATAAATCTCCAGAGTGGCAGCATTGCAAGCCTTACATTTGCCCCTTGTGCAGCTTAATTCCAGCCTATTGCTGTCAGTATCTGCAAGGATTAAATACTGATTTTTTGGTTTTTTTAAAAGTTAAGTATCTCCTTTATCCACAAGACACTTTAAATCTGTAAATAATAGACCACTATGGGATGCAAGGTGCTTCCTGTGGATTTTTAAGGAGGATGTTTGATCTTTTTCTCAGGCCTGGATACTGTATTCTCTGGTCTCCCATTAAATTTTTGTTTAATATTGACTGAAAGGGGTGAGCAGTAACACTAAGAGGTGCCCTGGTGGCTCAAGGACCCCAGAAATGTTACTATCATCCATGGAGCTGCAGGATGTGATAACAAAGGAAGATCTGGCCTTCTTCCTTTTAGCTGAATCGCATCTGAGAAAATGAGCTTCTGGCTTCTCCTGCTTCCCAACGTGGCACTCAGCAACATACTTTCAAGTCCAGTATGCTTTTTTTTTTTTCTCATTACTTTGCTGTTTTTAAATGCTTAGCCTCAAGAGTATCCTGGCAATTAACTGTGGCGCTTCATAGAAATTATTCTTAACCCTTGACCGCCCCCCCTCCAGTTCATGTAATCTCTGCCCTCCCTAAAGATAACTGGGAGTGGCCAAAGTTTCATGACTCTTGTAAATTTTAACATCATTTTGTGAACCAAAGGAGGGTGACTGAATTGGGCAAATACTTGACAACGTTTGGTGCTAAAAAGTCCTTTAACAACACTTTGTAGATTCACAACAAACTCTTATCTATAGTTATAATTAAGAGCATACTGTTAGTTTCTTAAATGTGTTCCAGAAACTGTAAAACCCTCCTCTGCAAATAGAACGCAAAGCTATAAAAACACAAGTAAATTACCCCGTCATCTATACTTAATAATATCTAAACACCAACGACTATTGTAATGAAAAACATGAAATACTTTCTATTTGTGAAACAATATTTACACTTTCAAACTGTATTTGGAGATGAAAATGAACTCTCCCAGCTATACACAGAGAATCCATTAATTAAAGACAATTGTTTAATTATTAGCAGTTTGCATAGTTAACCAAGGCTCATAATTTTCCAAGTTCAGAGATCAGTTTCCCAGAAACCACATTTTCTCACTTAAGCTGTGTATACCAGAGTCATCCTCAAAGGCCAAACTAGAAAGGGCTCAGGAGGCCATAAAACTCAGATTTCATTAAGAGATAAGGAAACTGATGCTCAAGGTAAGTGGCTTGTCCATGGTTATAAAACCAGTTGATCCTAGACTCAAATTCCGACCTCTTAACTCCCGGACTGTCGGTTTCAAACCCTGGGCGCTCCCTGGGTAAAATGTGAAACTGGCCCCAGTACAGGGAGAGCAAGGAGAAACCAGAGAAAGAAGACCACTCCAGATTGGTAGGTGGCAGGTTTAAAAACAAAAAACAGGGCTTCCCTGGTGGCGCAGTGGTTGAGAGTCCGCCTGCTGATGCAGGGGACATAGGTTCGTGCCCCGGTCCGGGAGGATCCCACATGCCGCGGGGTGGCTGGGCCCATGAGCCATGGCCGCTGAGCCTGCGTGTCCGGAGCCTGTGCTCCGCAACGAGAGAGGCCACAACAGTGAGAGGCCCGCGTACCGTAAAAAAAAAAAAAAAAGAAAAACAAAACAAAAAAAAACAAGGGAACTTAACATGTGAAGTTTCTCTCCAGCGGCCGCAGGATGATCTCCTCACCCGCCTGCCAGAATCTTAAAGAGTTTATATAGAGCACTTCTGAACGTTTGAGAGGAAGACTCCAGGAATCTGTCCGGTGAGAGAAGGAGAACACACGGCGTGCCTCAGGCTGTTGCAAAGTCACACCGGCCTCTGCTGCCACAGGCTTGTCCCGCATTCCAATTATAACTACTGTACCCCTCCCTCCCCCTGACATGAGTGAGCCAGAGCCCCCTAATCAGCCGCTCCCTTAACCCCCTCCTGTCTGCGCAAAGAACAGATGTCAGAGGGTAACCTACACGCAGAGGTGGGGCCAAATCCAAAGCTGAAGCCCAGGAGCTGCGTGAGCAAAGAAGAGAAAGGACATATATACACTACCAAACGTAAAATAGATAGCTAGTGGGAAGCAGCCACATAGCACAGGGAGATCAGCTCGGTGCTTTGTGACCACCTAGAGGGGTGGGATAGGGAGGGTGGGAGGGAGACGCAAGAGGGAGGGGATATGTGGATATATGGATATGTACAGCTGATTCACTTTGTTATACAGCAGAAACTCACACAACACTGTAAAGCAATTATACTCCAATAAAGATGTTAAAAAAAGAAAACTTTAGAGGCATTCACGAGGTTCTGTCACGTATATGCCCAGATGGTTTCAATAACATATTATGATCTGAGGCTGCGTCCTTGAAGCAGTTCCTCAGAGTGGGAGTGGGGTGTAAGGAGCCTCTGATTGCCCAAGTCTAGCCTCCATTAGGGAATCAACCTCCAACACAGGCTAATCCTATTTTCATTATATTAATGATTTTCACATTTTAGTGGTATATCAGAATCACCTGGAGGGCATGTTAAAAAAACACAGACAGCCGGCTCCTATCCTCAGAGTTTCTGATGCAATTTACCTGAGGTGGGACCCAAGAATATGCACTGGAAACAAGATTCCAGATAGCTGTTGATGCTGCTGGTCCCAGGGACCACTCTGAGAACCACAGCAGTACAGTGGTTTCCTCTTACGTTTATGTAGTATTTTACTTTTAAAGGACTTTTAAAAACTTTTTATTTTGGAGAATTTTGTAAATACACAAAAGTGGACAGATACGTATAAGGAACCCTCACAAATCTATTGAGTATGGACAACCATCCAACAATGGGCCATCTAAAGGACTTCTTAACATGCCACTTTATTTTTTTCTGCATTTTCTCCTGGGAGACAGGCATTCTCATAATTTCCAAGATGCTAACAAAAATTGTTTTGTATTATTACTCTGCTAATGTTTAGTTTGCAGTGTTACTTAATGTACACTGTCTCCACAACTCTAAGTCGGAGACAGTGGTTTCCCAGCTTCCATGTTACAATGAGGGAAATGGAGGCTCAGATGGTCATTAAGCAACTCACCCAGGACTCATATTTAAGTCCAACTCCAGAACTTATCATGACAGACACTATATTCAATTGTTTCAGTTAAAGTCCAACTCACCTATTTTAAGACAAAAGCACATTTCAGCTGCACTTACTTTCATATGTGTAGCTGGTAATGGTGATACAACCTAAGCACTTGTGGCCGAGTGTTAATGTGGTTAGTGGCCCAGGAAGATTCAGACCTCCTGGTGGAATGGTACTGGCTGCATTTTCAATCAAACCCCCAGTGTGGTTAATTGCTATTAGGATTTAGACACCATCACCTGACTCATTCTTCATGCCAGAGTTGGAGTTCTTCCTTTAGGACCTGAGTCTCCCTGGGACTTGTTGAGGAGAAAGACATTTTCCTCTGCCCTTCGAGGTTCTTCTGGCTGCTCTAATAATTAAATTGACATGAGACAGATTAATGGGGGAAAATCAAACAAAAATTTAATAACATGTCTAAACGGGAGAGACCCAGAAGAAATGAGTAACTCGCCAAAATGGCTGAAGCCCTCACCTTAAATACCATCTTCAGCTAAAGACAAAAGAGGATGTTGAGGGAGGCGAGAGTCAGGAGAGGTTACCAGGAAAAGAACAGTAAACAATCTTTATGCAGATTTAAGTCATCATCTTCTCCACTGATAAGAAACTCTAGAGATTAGAGTCATCCTCTTCTTCCTGGTACAGTGAGGCAGACATAACTTACTAATGGAGATTTCCCTTATAAATGTTCATGTTTCTTACAAAAAGGTAACTCCTATTTGGTTTTCTGAGTTTTTTCCTTATCTGTTGCTTCTTAAAAAACAACCATCTTAAAATAACTAATGTGCCAAAGATATATTTTGGGGTACCAAATTTTTCTCACCTACAGACTCTTGCCTCTTGTTTTCAGAAATATGCATAGTTTTTGTCATCTGTGTGTCTCAGATGACTTGTGAGGCTCAATGAATTATTAATAACTGTCTAGATGAATGCTCATTTATAGTAGCATGGTCTTGAAATAATTCTCTGTACTACATATTCATATGCATATACATTATGAGTTATACATCTGCATTTATGACTCAAGGCTCACACAAAATTTTAAAACATCTATGTATGTCAAATAAAATGCCACTGATCACGGTTAATGAAATCTTATCCTAAACTGCTAACCTTTGCAATGTTCCAATAGTTATTACCTTTGAGACATAATTGATTTAGTCAGTCGTGTTACATACGTCTCTTTTTGTGACGGACATGATGCTCTGTACATTTTGTGATTAGAACAGAACAAACAGAAAAGGTAGAAAAAGCTCTGTCTGAGATAAAGCTTGGCAGTTACAATACTTTCTTAACACTGACCTGTGACTTTTTAAAATGTGATTCCAGTTTCTTTTCTTCAAGTTTATTACATTGGAATAGTAAAGAATGGTTTTAGGGAATTTGTGAAATGACATCTATTTTTATCTAAGATCTATGAAGAAAAAAGAAAATATTTAATTTATGATACTTTTTATTGAGATATAATTTACATATAACATTGTGTAAGTTTGAGGTGTATGTGTTTATATATTGCAATGATTACCACAGTTGTGTTATCGAACACCTTTATCATGTCACGTAATTATCATTTCTTTTTTAGTTGAGAACAATTAAGATCTAGTCTCTTGGCAACTTTGAAGTTTATAATACAGTATTGTTGACTATAGTCACTATGTTGTGCATTTGATCCCCAGGACTTATGTATCTACTAGTTGCAAGTTTGTGCCCTTAACCAACATCTCCTCAATTTCCTCCCCTACCCCCCAGACCCTGGCAACTACCATTCTACTCTGTTTTTATAAGTTCAGTTTCTTAGATTATTATTTTATAATAAACCAGTAATCCAGTAAGTAAAATGTTTCTCTGAGTTCTGTGAGCTGTTCTAGCAAATTAATTGACCCCAAGGAGGGGGTCGTGGGAACCTCTGATTTAGAGCCAGTTGGTCAGAAGTGCAGGTGACAACCTGGACTTCTGATTGGCAGTCTGAGTTGGAGAGGGTTGTTGAGTCCTCCAGTTTTTAGATTGTCTGCCAGAAGTACAGGTAACAAACTTGGGCTTGTGCTGGTGTCTGAAGTGGAGGGTGGTCTTGTGGGACTGAGCCCTTTACCTGTGGAATTTCATTCTATTTCTGGGTAGGTAGCGTCAGAATTGAGTTGAATTCTTGGACACCTTGCTAGAGTACAAGAATTGCTTGTTGGTGTGGGAAAGCATCCACATACACATATTGGAATTGAGTCTGGGAAGCTTATTTAGCTGAATACACGACAGAAATGTCTACACATGTGCACCAAATGTCGGACAGGAATGTTCTTGGCAGTTTTGTACATAAAGACCAAAACCTGGGAACAACACAAATGTCCAACCACAAGTGAAAGGAAAAATACATACGATACATTCATACAATGTAATAATGTGATATATATAATGTGATTCATATAACAGGATATAACTCACAATGAAAAGAATAAACTACTAATAGATGCAAAAGCATGGATGAATCTCACTGACAAAATATTATGTGAAAGAAAGCCAAACAGAAAAGAGGACAAACTATGTGATTCCATTTATGTGAGATTCAAAAGAGCCATAATTCTTCCATAATGACAGCATTTGAAATCATAGTGACCTAGTGCAAGTGATGCTTAAATGTAGATTTAGTATCATTTCTTTTCATTGTGAAATGTCACTCAGTCATATAACTCATTATTTTCTTTCTTTTTAAAAAAATATTTATTTATTTATTTATATTTGGCTGCGTTGGGTCTTCATTAGTGCACGAGGGCTTTTCTCTAGTTGCAGCGAGTGGGGGCTACTCTTCATTGTGGTGCACAGGCTTCTCATTGCGGTGGCTTCTCTTGTTGCAGAGCACAGGCTCTAGGTGCGTGGGCTTCAGTAGTTGTGGCATGTGGGCTCAGTAGTTGTGGCCCACGGGCTCTAGAGCACAGGCTCATTAGTTGTGGTGCAACGGCTTAGTTGCTCCAAGGCATGTGGGATCTTCCTGGACCAGGGCTCAAACCTGTGTCCCCTGCATTGGTAGGCGGATTCTTAACCACTGCGGCACCAGGGAAGCCCCATTATTTTCTTTCTTAAACACAGAAGTAACAACTTGAAAACAATTTACAGACTGTATACATCTATGTAGCCAGCACAATTTATACAACTCCTTGTAAGCTATTGTTTAAGTAACTGCAAAGGTGTATCTATTCTTGGAGGACTGCGGTATAAGTCTAAAAGAAGAGCTTTGCTTCAAAAAATATTTATCTTTTTTGAGATTTACAAAAATAAATGTCTAATAAATACCTTATTTCATAATTTTTAAATATATGCCTTATTTTCAGACACATTATTGTTTCAAAGAATGATAAATAACATGCAGACCTGGAAGAAAGATACAGCCCCTATTTCTAAACCATACATAGATAGATGCGACTATTTTCTACCCAAGCTGGACTATTCTACAAAGGCACACAAGGCAGGAAGGTGCTCTAGACACAGGAAATTCAAGCCACAAAGACATCTGCTGAGGTGTTGAGTTTTGGTTTTGCTAAAGTTTTGCAAAATCCTCTGTCGTGGTTGTCCCAGATACAAAATTACACAGGGAATTAATTCTCAGGGATGAAGCTGAAGTCACAGGTTTTGTTTGTCTTTAGAGATCTCAGGATTCTTTTTCAGTACTGCCTTTCTGATCTTGGAAATGGAGCAAAACTTCATACTCTGGAGATGATTTTTTACACCAGAGGACAAGCTTAAATATCATTTTTCTTTTGGGGAGTGACTGTTTTTTAAATGGTAACCTTGACATATTATTAAATGTGTCACCTCTCCCAATTAAAATATCCTTTTACAAGCCAGGTGCCGCTCTCAGCATTGCAATGGCTGAACTAAAGTGGAATATGAAGGAAGATTTTTCACATCAGTGGAAGTGGTAGAGGCAGAAAATGAATTGGATTCCTTTTAGATGAATCTTTTATGGATCAGCAGATTTATTCAGAGTTACTTAAAAAGCAGTTAACATTCCATTAGCAACAAACTGTGATCTGTGTCAGCAATAAGACACTCTTCGGTCATTTATTTTAACACAAGAAGTCACTTCAGGAAAAAATGCAATTATTGAATCTCTAAAAGGCAAATAAATACTGAGGCAAAACTAGGTCATTTTTCTTACAGAATTATGAACACTATGCTTGATTCTTTGCTTCATTTAATCAAAGCATTTGTTTTATTTTTGTAAGTTTATGATCGGGAAGGAAAGATAAATGATTTTTTTTAAAAAAAAAAGAACAGTAATGTTAACATATTTTCACAAAGTTCATAGCAATGATTTCAGGAACAAGTGGTTGGAGCTATTGCTTGAAGGGATGGGAGATGCTATTTGGAGTTTCCCAAGCCTGTGTTGTAGGACGGGGTACTACCAGACATGAAGAGACGCCTGGCCTCAAGTGCTGGGGAAACTTGGAGAGGTTAGCGTTCAGAGGCTTATTAATGCAGAGTGCCCTTCACCTTGACTGTGTTGGGCCTAACCTCAAGCCCCTACACTTTAGAATCTCTTTTGGCATTAGCAAGATGGAAGCAGATAGTAGAAAAATCCCAAAGGGGTCTATGAGTCATGCTGAAAGTTGGCTTCTCATAGAGTAGAGAGGTAAAGAGCCCTGAACCCCTTTTGACTTTTGAAATAAGTGGATGGCAAGGATGCTGGAATAAACTGAAAGCATTCATGTTATTTTTTTCTCTGAGTTAAATTAAATGAATATGAAGCTAGATCTCCTCTTCTGGGAAAATGGAGTAAATGTATTTGTCCATTTTCCTCCCAATAAGTACAACTAAAACACACACACACACACACACACACACACACACATATATGTAAGTATATATATGTATATATGTATGTATGTATAAATATGTATATTACTCTAAAAGATGGAGAGAAGGCAGATGGACTAAGGACAACCTTGGAACTCTAGGAACAACATGGCTATGAGTTCCCAAGGAAAGTCTGCTCTCTTTAGAGAAAGGACTCAGAAAAGGTCAGCCTAGCAGAGAGAAAACTTAAACAATAGCTTCTCTACTCCAACCAAATACTACAGAAAAAACTATTGCCTCACACTCACCCTCACCAATAAAGGCCAAATGGGGGCCTAGACTTTCAGACTAACATTTGCTAGGCTGTAAGGAAGTGTCATAATTCCCCACTGGAGTGGTGTCAAAGAAGGTTGAGTAGGGGCCAGGGCTTTCATAGTCAGCCCTGCTAGGTGGTAATAAGGCTCTGCCTTCAACACTGTCAGGGGAGACCGCTGCGTGGAAAGTCTGAACATCTACCCACACCCTGCAGCAACAAGATGCTCCTGCCCCTCCCAACTGGGGTAGTGGAGAGACAAGACTTTCACCACCTCTCTCTCGCTCATGATGACGACACCAGCAACACAATGGAGGGGGGCAGAAAAAAGGGTTAGTGAACTGAAAGATAGAACAATTCTAATTCTAATCTGAATAACAGAGAAGAATCTAAAAAATGAAGAGAGCCTTGGGAATCTGTGAGATTATAAAAAAAAATCTAATATTCATGTCATCAGAATCCCAGAAAGAGAGGGGAAAAAGGATAAGGCTGAAAACGTACTTGGAGAAATAATGGAGAACTTCCAAAATTTGGCAAAAGACATATACCTACAGTTTTTAAAAGCTGATAAAATTCCAAATAGGATAAATCCAAAGAAATAACAACACGCAATAGAGTCACACTTCTGAAAAATGAAAACAGAGTAAAAATCTTGAAAGCAGTTCAGAGAAATGACACCTTACCTACAGGGGAAAAACAATTAGAATAACAATGAATTCCTTATTAGAAACCATGGAGGTGACACATTTTTTTTTCCAGTGCAGAAAGTAAAGAACTGTCCACCTAGAATCCTACAGACAGTGGAAATATTGTTCAGAAAGGAAGCCCAGATATTCTTAGACAAAGGAAAATTAGTGGAATTTGTCACCTAGAGACTGACTCTAAACGTGAGAGAATTTCTCTAAACAGAAAGAAAATTATAAAAGTAGGAATATTGGAACATAAGAAAGGAAGAAAGAATGCAGTGAGCAAACACGTGGGTAAATACCAGAGACTTTCCTTCTTCTCTTGAGTTTTCTAAATTATGATTGATGTTGGAAGAAAAAATTATAACATTCTCTGATGTGGTTCTAAATACCTGTAGAGGAAATATTTTTAAAATTATATAATAAGGGAGCATAAAGGGAGGTAAGAATGCTGCACTTCACTCAAACTGATAGAATGACATCAGTAGACTGAGAAGTTATGAATATATAATACAATAAGTAAGCTATCATGAAAATTTTATGCAAAGAGTTACTCTTAAAAAACACTTTAGATGAATCAGAATGGGACTTAAAAAATCTACAAGTAAACCACAGCAAGACAGGATCATAAACAGAGAAACAAAAAATGGAGTGAACAAAGACAAATTAAAAAAATAAAATGCTTAAAAATAGGGAGAAGATTGGCATTTTTCTATTAGGTAAGAAACGTGTTGTATCATTACAGACCCTGTAGGCATCAGAAGGTTAATAAGGGAATAATACAAAAATGTCTACACACATACTTTTATCTACACAGTTGGCAAGGATGTGCAGAAAGTGGAACCTTTGTGAATTGCTGCTGCAATTGTAAAATGGTGCATGGAAAATAGTATGGTGGTTCCTCAAAAAATTAATAATAGGATCACTATATGTTACAGCAATTCCACTTACAGGTACATACCCATTAACTGAAAGCAAGGAATCATACACATATTTGCACACCCATTTTCTTTTTTCTTTTTAATTGAAGTATAGTTGATTTACTGGTGAACAGCACAATTATTCAGTACATATATAACATGTTCTTTTCATATTCTTTTCCATTATGGTTGATTACAGGATATTGAATATAGTTCCCTGGGCTATACAGTAGGACCCTGTTGTTAACCTATTTTATATACAGTAGTTTGTATCTGCTAATCCCAAACTCCTAATTTATCCCTCCTCTGCCCCCTTTCCCCTTTGGTAACCATAGTTTGTTTTCTATGTCTGTGAGTCTGTTTGTGTTTCATAAATGTTCATCTGTGCCATATTTCAGATTCCACATATAAGTGACATCATATGGTATTTGTCTTTCTCTTTCTGACTTACTTCACTCAGTGTGACAACCTCTAGGTCCATCCATGTTGCTGCAAATGGCATTATTTCAGTCTTTTTTATGTCTGGGTAATATTCCAGTGTATATATGTACCACATCTTCTTTATCCATTCCTCTGTTGATGGATATTTAGGTTGCTTCCATGTCTTAGCTATTGTGAATAGTGCTGCTATGAACACTGGGTGCATGTATCTTTTCAAATTATAGTTTTCTCTGGATATATGCCTAGGAGGGGGACTGCTAGATCATATGGGACTCTATTTTTAGTTTTTTAAGGAACCTCCATACTGTTTTCCATAGTGGCTATACCAATTTACATTCCCACCAACAGTGCAAGAGGGTTCCCTTTTCTCTACACCTTCCTTAGCATTTGTTATTTGTAGATTTTTTTAATGATGGTCATTCTGACCATGTATACCCTTTTTCATAGCAGCATTATTCACAATAGTCAAAAGGTGGAAGCAACCCAAGCATCCATAGATGGATGAAGGGATAAACGAGATGTGGTATATATATATAGACACAGTGGAATATTATTCAGCTCTAAAAAGAAGGAAATTCTGTCATATGCTACAACAGGGATGAACCTTGAGGACATTAGGCTAAGTGAAATAAGCTAGTCATAAAAGGACAAATACTATATGATTCCACTTATCTGAGGTGTCTGGAGTAGTCAAATTCATAGAGGCAGAAAGTATAATGATGGTTGCCAGGGGCTGTAGCGAGGGGAGAATAGGGAGTTATTGTTTAATGGGTACGTAGTTTCAGTTTGGAAAGGTGAAAAGTGTTCTGGGATAGATAGTGTTAATAGCTGAACAATGTGAATCTACTTAATACCACTGAACTGTAAACTTAATGGTTAAAATGGTAAATTTTGTATATTTTACCACATATAACACAAAAATGTTAAAATGAACAAAAGTACTTGACTCAGATATATAAATAAGGTGCCACATAGTATTTATTTATCTCCATATCTGTTATATACCTCATCTCCCTCACTGCAACTTTGTCTGACCTTGGTATAATGTGGAGGTCATCAACCTTCTACACCCCTTATTCCATATATCAGTGTTCTTGTGCTTTCTCTTTAAATAGGTCCAGAAGGAAATCCATCTGGCAAACACATTCAGAGTGAAGAATTAGTGCCTGAAGTTTAAGTGTAAAGGAGAAATGTCAGGATTCAGGTGTAACCCAGGGATAATCAATATAGACAGACTTCCCCAGCGGTACGATCAAGCAACTCGAATGGTATTAGTAAGCAAGACACAGCATAGAAGCTCCAGTTTGTTTCTCTCTGTATGTTTACCTTATTTCTCTATCTGGAGTTCAGCCTTACTGATATTTTGTCTGCTGCATACACTGTCATGCCTTGGTTCCCAAATTTTCCTAACTGAATACTTGAGACCGAAAGAGCTTCTCCCGTCCCAATGCCAAATTCCTAGAGAGAGAATCTGATGGCTTTTCCCAGGTGAGTTCCATGCTCTTTTTCCAATTGATTTGTACGGTCATGTGGGAGGATGAATAAAGATACTGAGGACTCAGATCTAGAATCCAGTGACATTTATCTTTTGAAAGAAATGAAGCTATTAGTAAGAGAGAACCATAGGCATGAATGAAGCAGATAACTTTGGATGAACCCTTTCTTGGTGCCTCACAAATACCACTGCCTGGACAGCCTATGCATGTAGTGGGGATGCCCTCACCTCTGTGATACAGATGTCAACAGTTCCTACATAAGTATTAGAGGATGGGAGTGATTCATCAGTTCCTGTTAGTACCTCTCCCATACTCATTCAACACTCACTGGCCAGTACATAAACAACCCTGATCCATTGCAAATTTCTGCTGAAGGGCTTTCTTTCAGATACTTGCGAATTAATGCCCTTAGAAAGTAAATGTTCCTATGGAGCAGCCCTTAGCAATGACAAATGAGTACTGGAGGATGAATATGGACCCCACTTGGCTCTGAGAAAGAAGGGGGATTACTCTGAGGCATGTTCTGTCTTGGACTTCAGAGATCCTGAGGAGAAGTGATATCCATTTGGACACAGAACAAACCCGTTAATAACTCACCCTCTTTTGGGCTTCCTCCCCTTCCACATATCATCTCACTATCTTCTTCCCCTAATGGTGCTTTCTGTGATCAACGCCCAAATAAACTACCTCCTATCACATACCATATAAAGATTTCCCTCTTTGGGATGCAATGTAAGATAGGGGGATAGGACATAAATTGCCAAATGCCTATCTTCAGGGCTGGCACAATGGAGGGAAACAGGAGAGGCCAGTAGTTGGCAAAGGTAAGAGAGAAGCAGGAGCCGTGAGAAAGCTTCAGGTCTAACATGGACCTGGCTGAGTCAGGGTGCAGAGTGTGAATACAGCTTGAACACTGGAGGAAGATCTAATCTATGCAGAGAAGGAAAAAAGAAGCATTGGAGAAGAGGGGACAACGTCCTCAGCCACATCATGGAGCAAGATCAGTAACAGACAAGCTAAGTAAGACTCATCCCCTTGAAATCTTAGCAGATGGGAACACAAAGGGAGCAGGGCCCTGCTGGCTGCCTGGAGACATGGGATTCATGTGGTCAGTAACCTGAGATGTATTAGAGAAACTTCTCAGCTGAGATCCAGAGGAGTGAATTAACAGTCCACTAATATATTCTTAGTTTTCACTTGAGTAATTAATTGTTAACCAGTCAATATGAAGATACTGCCTTACAAATGAAACCATTGGCTAATGTTTCACTTCAGTAAAGTGCTTCTTGTAAGAGGAAAGAATCCTTTCCTTGTAGATATAATTTTAAAAAGATAAGGCCTTCATTTGAAAACTGTATAAGACACCATATTTTAAGGCTTAAAAACAGAGAACTTCAGAGTTTTACTCAGGAACATGTTAATTAATAAGCAAACATATAAAGACCCAACAATCTGATATGTATTCACTGAGACTACACTAACTCTGACAGAAAAAAAGCATAGAAATTACTTATCTAATCCTAGGTTCTTTTCAGTGATAGCTGATGAGAAAGAACCAGTTCCAATATCCTTCACTAGTTGACTGAATTGCAAAGTTTTACATAACTCTTTCAAAGCTACGTATTTCCTGAAACAGAGGAAAGAAAAAAAACTTTAGTAACTGATTATAATCTATATAATTAAACCTCTAGAAACTCCATAGCTATTCCTACTTGAAAGTGATTGGATTTCCTTTATTAATTATATTTCCAACATTCTAATAAAATTTGTAGTTAAAAATTAACCCAGAGACACTAGGAAAAAGGCACTCTGTTGTTTCTTTGATGTATACCCTTTGGCTCTAAAAACTTAGCAATATAAAGAATCAAAGAGACTGAGACAAAATAAGCATTTTCGTACACAAAAGACAATATAGAAAGCTGGAGTGGTTAATGGAGCTGATGGTCTATATTCCAAAGCAGGCAGTGGGAGATGCAAATTTACCTTTTTGGGATAAGAAGGACTAGAGATCTTCCATGTGAAATGGAGAAAAGGAGTTGGCTTCACTGCTTAAATCCAGGGGCTATGATTTCTAAAAGTAGGGTGAAAAAAATACTGGTAACTGCTGCCCAGAGCTGCAGGCAATGTAAGCTCCAGCTGCCTGAGGCTCACTAATCCGTCCTGTATATCTTTCATATCCCTACCAGGGAGGAGGCCCAAGCCTTCGTTATGAGAGCTATTTGTCAACTGAGGGCACCAGGACATTCCTGGAAGTAGCCTCATAACTCCTTGTCAGAGAGGAAAGAGCCCAGAAAGTGAAAGAAAAAGAAAACAATGCAAAGCAAAAAAATACATATTCCCTTTAGATAAGCCTGTGATCCACCATTCTAAAATGCATGAAGAAACCAAATGCTAAGAAAGACAATCAATAAGATAAACATCAGAACAGGAATTATCTCCTCATGATATTAACTTTATGCAATATTTTGACAAATGCTTTATAGTAAACACTGCTATGATACTCAGAGATAAAATCTTATTAAGGAATGAACAAGAAAATATCAAACAAGAAGCTACATATATTTAAAAGGTGAATATAAAAAAACTAATCAGAATACAAGAAATAAAAAATATCATCAAAATAAACAATAAAATCAATAGACAGGATAAACTCTAAACAGAACACCACTGAAAAGACTATTACTGACTTGGAAGATAGCACTGAACACTTCATCTACCACACAGCTAAGAGATAAAAAAGGTAAAGCATATGTACAAGCTGTTAATATTCCCACAAGATTGATTGAGATCCTTTACACTTAAGCTTCAGGCCCTAAGCTCTTGGGATCTCTTTCCAGAATACAGAGAATGCAGGCAAGGAAGAGAAGGAATATTTGATAAGATATTAGCTGAGAATTTTCTGACATGGAAGAGAGATATAAGTATTCAAAATGATAGCACACTTTGAGTACCAAGCAGAATAATAACAATAATAATAACAATAATAAAATAACATAATAGACACATTGCTAGATACGTAATAGAGAAATTTTCAGGAAATCAAGAATGAAAGAAAAAAACCTTAAAAGCTAAAAAGGAAAGTCAGTTTACCTTTTAGGTAAACTTGACATATAACAGATTTCTCAACAACAAGAAAAGTCATAGAAGATGGGATAATAACTGCAAAGTGCTGAGGGGAAAAATAGTTATGAACCCAGAAATCTATGCCTAGAGAAAGTGTAAATTGAGAGTAAGTGCAAAGATGTGGCGTGTGTGTGCGTGTGTGTGTGCGTGTGTATATATATATATATATATATATATATACACACACATATATGAAATGGAATATTACTCAGCCATAAAAAAGAATGAAATAATGCCATTTGTAGCAACATGGATGCAACTATAGATTATCATACTAAGTGAAGTAAGTCAGAAAGAGAAAGACAAATATCATATGATATCTCTTGTATGTGGAATCTAAAAAAATGGTACAAAGGAGCTTACTTACAAAACAGGAATAGAGTCACAAATGTACAAAACAAACTTATGGTTACCAGGGGGAAAGGGGAGAGGGAGGGATAAATTGGGAGATTGGGATTGACATATACACGCTACTATATATAAAATAGATAACTAATAAGTACCTAATATATAGCACAGGGAACTTTACTCAATACTCTGTAATGACCTATATGGGAAAAGAATCTAAAAAAGAGTGGAAATATGTATACGTATAACTAATCCACTTTGCTGTACCGCAGAAATTAACACAACATTGTAAATCAACTATACTCTAATTTAAAAAAAAGTCTTTCTCTGTGTTATACAATAGGTTCTCATTAGTTATCTATTTTATGCATAGAATCAATAGTGTATATATGTCAATCCCAATCTCCCAAAAATAAATAAAATAAAATTGATTAACTGACAAAAAAATTCAAATAATTTTGCAATAAGTGATGCTGTGTGTGTTTGTATACATATAATATATATAATCCAAATATAAATATATTCCTAAGAAGTTGTTCATGTCCTTTATCTCAATACTTTATATAGTATAAGAACATATTTATTTTATAAAGATTAAATATTACAGTTCTTATATCTATAGTTAACTTTCTTCCAATTGTGAAAAGGACTCATGTTTTTGAAAACATTTTAAAGATATAGCTCTATATCCTCTATACTCAATCTCCCTTTGAAAATATAAATAAAAAAAGCAGAAGTGAAAATAATATAAGAATAAACCAATACCTCCATGTAGCTAATGTGTCAAAGAATCACTGTGCTGATTCTTACAAAAGAATGCCAAACTGACAATTATACTCAACTATTTATTTAAATGAATTTTAAAAAACAAGTATTTTTTAAACAGATGTAAATTCCATATTTAAATAATATCTCTCTAGTTTGAAAAGGAATCAGCCAAAGCCAATGAACTCATGGAATAAATTCCCAAAGCTATGTTTTAAAGGCCACATTCTTATGAATGGAAACATTAGCTGATGTGGCCTGTACCCAGGTACATCCCTCAGACATTTCCATTTCATTGCTGACCAATTTCCAATTGCCAGTATCTGCACCTCTTTGACTTGAAGTTTTTCAGAAACTCCAGAAGGCTTCTGTGCTGCCAGGGAATTAACAATTCCTGGGAACATTCCTCAATCAATGCCTGAACAGTAGTAGTTGGTGTATAAACCCTCCAACTCCTTGGCCCCCTCAGCTGTAAATATTCTGAGGTGTGAGTTCCACATGATTTCCCAGAGAACTCCCATGGCTTTAAATTCCAGGAGCCTACTCTGGTAATTGCCTTGATAAAAGCACCCTTTATTGGTTTCTATTCCTTCTGTGTCTCATATCCTGGCTTCTCTACATCTGTTTCCTGTGATCACATGGTAAATATGCTACATGGACTTGAATCCTTATTTCAGGATCTGCTTATGAGAAAATACAAACCAAGAGACAGATATATATATATATATATATATATATATATATATATATATATATATATATAAATATAAAATCCCACAGTTTCATGGCAATGGCCAATTCTTTTAAAACCAATACAATTACATACATATTACTTATGCCTATGCCTAGCTATGTCTCTAGTTATACCAGGTCCCTCTACATATAAGTATTTCTTTTGTACAAGCCTTATATGTTTTATCTTGGGTAATTCTGATAGCCCTCAGAAGTTTATATAAATTATTTAAGATTCATCATGTCCACCACGGAAGTTGAGTGCACTGTCGACTCTCTTTGAGTCACACTGCTTTTTGTAATACTCTGACCAAGTTAACTTAAGTCTCACAAAGCTACATGCCTTGTATAACAGTGGGGAAGGGACACTTTTTAATCTTTCCAAATATGGTTTAATTGAAAGGGAACTTATGAAGCTTGCTACCATGGTTGTTGAAGTTTGTATAGGGTAATATTTAACTAAACTGTTCTTAAGAATCCTACTTTTTATTTCCAAGTAAAGACCATAGGTTTCATATATGCTACAAGTATTAATTGACTTAATGCTTAAAACCAACAGTTTACGGGCTTCCCTGGTGGCGCAGTGGTTGAGAGTCCACCTGCCGATGCAGGGGACGTGGGTTCGTGCCCCGGTCCGGGAAGATCCCACATGCCATGGAACGGCTGGGCCCGTGAGCCATGGCTGCTGAGCCTGCGCATCCGGAGCCTGTGCTCCACAATGGGAGAGGCCACAACAGTGAGAGGCCCACGTACCGCAAAAAAAAAACAAAAACAAAAACAACAGTTTACAAAAGATGATAATAATGTAAACAATGATTTTTATTTAGATAATGAATTAACTTAAAATTCTTCACATTTATCATGTGAGACATCATGGTGTTATCATTAATAGCAGGGTTTTGGAGTCAGAAGATAGACAATGTTTGAACCATGATTTCAAAATCATTGATTTGATATATATAATAATCTTTATGAACCCCAAGGGTATGATACTTAGCATAAAAAGCCAATCTCAAAATGTTACATATAATTCCACTTATAGAATATTTTAGAAATTATGAAACCAAAGGGATGGAGAAAAGATTACTAGTTGCCAGGGGTAGAGAGGGAGTTACAGTATTAGACATGACTAGAAAGGATTAGCAAGACATAGTTCCTTTGCTGTGATGGAAGAGTTCTCCATCTCACTTGTGACTGTAGTTATACATGGGTTCAAACTGTCTAGAACCAGACACACACACACACACACACACACAAACACACACAAATGCATGTGAAAAATGTAAAAAATGGAATAAGGTCTCTAGCCTAGTTAAAACTATTTTGTTAGGTTAATATCTTTGTATTGATATCTTACTACAGCTGTATAAGATGTGACCATCGGGAGAACTGGGAGAAGGATTCATAGGACTCTGTGTACTATTTTTATGTCTTTACATATTTATTTAAATTAAAAAATATGAGATTTATGAGTCAATTGAAAATTTGAACACTAAATGGATATTTGGTAGGTACTGATGGTAAGGAATTATTGTTAAATTTTAGATGTGATAATGGTATTATGGTTAAGATTTTTGTCTTTTAGAGATTAGCAGAAAATATTTGCAGATAATAGGATGTCTGGCATTTTCTTCAAAATAATATGGGAAGTCAGGAAGGGGGTGGGAATATATTTGAAGCAGGAGTGGCCTTGAGTTGATAAGTGTTCATATGGGATGATGAGCACGTGTGGATTAATTATTCTCTCCATTTCTACACGTATTTGGAATTTTCCATAATAAAAATAGGATCAA
This sequence comes from Mesoplodon bidens, assembly GCF_964165515.1. Taxonomy (NCBI): domain Eukaryota; kingdom Metazoa; phylum Chordata; class Mammalia; order Artiodactyla; family Ziphiidae; genus Mesoplodon; species Mesoplodon bidens. Next base: position 108,337,953 of record NC_138163.1, read on the forward strand.
CAAAATAGTGACTTCTTAAATCCAAATAGTGATTTCTCAATTTTCCCCGTATATACTTTATAAAACTATACTACTTCAGACTAAATGAAAATGTTATATTCTAAGTTGATCCCATATACTAACTTATTCTTTCACAGAAACCCTTCAATTCTGCTGCCACTGATTTAACTGTCAATTCTGCATAGGGAAATCAGAAACAGAATTTTGTTGGTAAAACCTCCTAAGTAGTTAATTTCAGAAATGTCCACCATATACTATAAACTGAATATAATTTTATTCACAAATCTATTTTAAAAATATCATTTTAAGAAGGAAATACATCAACATGATCATTTAAAATCAAATATTAACACAGGAGTGGGTTATGTGCAGCAAGTCTCCAGAGGCTTTATATATTTATTACCTGGGTTGTAAGGACTCTAGGATGAAAAATAAAAATAATTTTCTCAAGCAATATTCAACATTTTTCTCTATTCATTAAAACAGTAACAACACATTTTTCTGCCAATGGTGCTGCTTAATTAGTGTCTGATTCAGAAGTCTAGTAGACACTTTGGCATCAGTAGTTGTGTCTCAAAACAAGACTACAAGTCCCTTGTGCCTGTGCTACTGAAAACAGACAGTGGCAATAGGTATCTTTTCAGAAATAACTTGAAAGTTACCTTAACCAAAAAGTTCCTAGTGGCATATATGTGGGAAATTTTATGGAGAAGTGTTGCTTACTGGCTAAATTTTCAGAATTGTATTTACCTTAACTTTTAATAAAATGATCACTTTAACATTATTTTACATTAATGGCCCATTTCACATCATTTTTTTTCAATTCAAGATAAATTTTATCTTCTATTTAATTTTCTTCATTTTACACTTTAACATTTTGACAACATCTTATCCCTTAATCAAAGGTTTCAAAATCTCTATCGCAAATCACCTAAAGTCTTTGAATTGGTTATTACAGAAAACAATACATGACTATACAAATCACTTTACAGTCATTATCTCTTTCACAATTCCTTAATATGGAAGAGAAATAATTTCCTATTTTCACTGGTGATAACAATATTTTTGGTTATACGTCACATTTAAAATTTCTTTATTGACCAAAAGAAAATTAAAACAAGACAGAGCAGTTGAAATATGTTGACTTTTACAAGATAATGTTGCTATTCTTTATCTGTGATCATTGGGTGAAACCTTTTCTCCCAAAGTCATTTAATGACTTTTGTGACATCAAACATTCTTGACTACTGCCTTTGTAGAACTCACCTGTATTGCTAATGTTGCTTTGTATTTCCTGCTGTACATTTTGGGTTTAAAACCCACAATGGTTAGAGTTCCTTCAGTGTCAAAAGGAAGAAGTTCTTCAACCTGAGGTTTTACGAAAAACTCAGGATCACTGCCAGGTAGGAAGTATGCTGTGAATGGCTCGGGATTTCTGGAACAAAAATATAATATCAACCTTTAAAACTGTATCATTACCCTGTTCCCTTTATGAGAACTTGATGGGTAGGGCTTGGTTTATATCCTGTTGCATAGGACTACAGTTAAACATTAATGCTGTTATGCAGCTGTGAGTCTGATACTTGTTACTTTATGGAATGCTTACAGAATAATAGTGAGGAGGCATTTTTAAAATTATCGAAAAGTGTCATTCTTTGTAGGGTGACAAAAATGGAATCTTAAAGATATTTTTAATCACATTTTATTTTTATAGTGTACAAAGAATACAATGCTGTCCCTATAATAACTGAATAACTGAATAACAAATGAAAATTCAATTATTTTAAAATAAATTAATATCTAAAATGCCTGACCACAGCAGCTATCATAAAGCCTTTGTTTTTACTACTATTCCAATGTGATATTTGCTCACTCTCCTTCAGTTTTCCACTTGCTAAGTAAGACATAAGTACTTTACAGGTTCATTAAAGATTCTTGGGCCTGAAGACGAGCTGCTATGATCTGGAGTGAACTGAGTGACATTTAAGATTCAAGTGACCATCTTGAAGTCAAGGTAGATTACATTTGAGATGAAGACTGTGAAAGAATTTGAGGAACTTCTTGGTAGAAGAAAGCAGGAGAGAGGCACAGTACATGGGAGGTTGTGAGGAATTTAAAATCCAAACTGACAGGGGAGATACAGGCAGAAGGTAAAGAACAGTTTCCTAGAAAAGATCCAACAGTGAAACATAGAAGAGCAGATGGGAGATTCAGGTTGGGACTCACTGATCCTTTCAGTAAATGTGTACTGAGTCTCATAGCAGGTGGTCTGAAAAAGTGGACTAAGGATACAGATGGCTTAGACCGGAATCTTAGCTCTATCTGGGAGCATGACTTCAAGCAACTTGCTTAGTCTTTCTGAACCTCAGTTTTCATTCTGTTAAATTAATAATACCCATAAAGTTTATTATCTTTCCTGGCACATGGAAAGTACCTGACAAGGACTAATTAATATTAATATAGTCATTATGATTGTTAATGTTTTAAAACATTTTATTACCAGTGCTAGGCAATGATGCATGATCCAATAAATAAGAGATGTATAAAACAGAATATCCAGAGGGGTGATGTCAGGGAGATGGCCAATTTCCATTGTGAGAAATTCTGAAACCAGTTAAGAGGCTTCTGCCCTCCAGGTGAGTGCAAAATCAGCTGCTCTGAAGCTATTAGGAAAATATGTGGATCCTGTCACCACAAGCTCTCCCTCCTGAGCACAGTACCACAGGATTAGGAGGAAATTCTCAGGTCTCACTTCTCCCAGGTGAAGAAAAGAGAAGAGTGGACCAGACATCCAACATCTGGATATTGGAGGTGTGGGGCTGCTGGGGGACTGGCTTCTATCTTGCCTATCTTGAAGTATTGATGAGACCTGACACACTCTAGAAGCATGGTAGTTTCTGAGAACAAAAAAGAGCTGGGCAGGGTACTGGTTCTACAGAGGTCTCATGGTATGGCAGACAGAAACTGATATAGCTCAGAAGGCTCTCCATATGTGCAGAAAAAGAAGAGTGGAACATGCATCCAAATTTCTGGCTTTTCAGTGGGCTGCTTAAGGTTCTGGTTTCTGTCTTGCTTGTCTTATGGAACTGAGAGAACATGACAAACTCTAGATGCCTAGAGGCTGCTGAAAAAAAGATCTGGGCAGTGTGCTATTTCAGAGTACTCACACTACAGAAGACAGACACAAGAGGGAGCAAGAGATTACAAACTCATGAGAAAACAGAAGCTGGCAAGCTCCTCTAATTAGTAATCTTCATACACAAGATCAGAAAGACATATTCACAGAAAAGACCTGAGAGGCCCCCAGAGTCTCTAGTTGCACTGCTTGGTGAAGATCTTTCCCTGTATAAAGCCAGTCTGTAAAGAATGGGAGAGGTAGCTATTTTTTCAAATGTGTAGATACCAACACGAAGTTAAAAAGAATATGAAGAAACAGAAGAAAATTACCCTGTTAAAGAAACAAAATAACTCTCCAGAAACACACCATAAAGAAATGGAGTTATAGGAATTACTTGACAAATTATTCAAAATAACTGTCATGAAGATGTTCAACAATATCAGGAAAACAATGTATGAACAAAATGAGAATTTCAACAAAGAGATAGAAAATATAAAAAAAGACCAAACAAATTTTGGAGCTGAGGAATGTAGCTGAAAAATTCACTGAAATAAAAAATTCACTAGAGGTTCAACAGATTTGATCAAGCAAAAGTAATCAGAGAATTTGAAGAAAAGTCATGTGAAATTATCCAGTCTGAGGAGCAAAAAGAAAAAATAAATAAAATAGAGTGAAGAAAATCTAAGGGACTTACACAACAATATCAAGAGGACCAATATACACATTATGAGTCTCAGAAGGAAAAGAGAAAAATAGAGGCAGAAAGCTTATTTAAAGAAATAATGGCCAAAAACTTCCCAAATCTGAGGAAGGAAATGGACATCAGATCCATCAAGTCCAAAAGGCTCTAAATAGGATGAAAGCAAATAACTCTACAATGAGACACATAATCAAAATGTCAACGAAGCCAGAAAGAGAATTTGGAAATAGCAAGAGAAAAATAACTTATCACATACAAGGGAGTCCTTGTAAGACTCTCAGCAGATTTCTCAGCAGAAACCTTGTAAGCCTGAAATGAGAGGGATGATATATTTAAAGTGATAAAAAACAAACTGCTAAACAAAAATACTATAACCAGCAAAACCATCCTTCAAAAATGAAGTGGATACTTTCCCTGACAAAGAAAAGCTGAGGGAGCTAATCACCATTAGACCTGCCTTACAAGGCATTCTAAAGGGAGTCCTTCAAGTTGAAATGAAAAGATGCCAAACAGCCACACAAAAGCATTCGAAAGTATAAAGCTCACTGGTAAAGGTAAATATACAGAAAAATACACAAAACTCAATAGTGTAACATTGGTACATAAATCACTTTTAATTGTGGCATAAAAGTTAAAAAACAAAAGTATAAAAATACTATAATTATAAAATATATTAATGGATACACAATATAAAATATGTAATTTGTATATGACTAACAAAGTGTACAGATTTTGTATGCAACTGAAGTCAAGTTATCAGCTTAAAATGGATTGTTAAACTTATGAGATGTTTTATGTAAGCCCTATGGTAACCACAAAGAAAACACCTATAGAAGATACCCAAAAGAAAATGAGAAAGGAATCAAAGCATGTTACTAGAAAACAAAATCAATACAACATAAAGGAAGACAGCAAGAGAAGAAAAGATGGACAAAAGAGCCATAAGACATACAGAAAACAACAAAATGACAATACTAAGTCCTTCCCTATCAATAATTACTTTAAGTGTAAATCAAACTCCCCACTCAAAAGAGACAGTAGCTGATAGGATAAAAAACAAGATCCAAGTATATGCTGTCTATAAGAGACTAACTTTGGGTTTAAAAATACACATAAGCTGAAAGTTTTAAAGGGAAGAAAGACGGCAAATGGTAAACAAAAGAGCATGGATGGCCTTACTTATATTAGGCAAAGTAGACTTAATAAAAAACTGACCTTATATCAGATCAACTTGCCAGAATGATATAACAATTATACATATTATAGCTATACATATGCCCAACAACAGAGTATCTAAATATATGTACCAAAGATTAACAGAAATGAAAGGAGAAATAGAAAGCAATAGAATAATAATAGGAGATTTCAAAATCCCATTTCCAATAATGAATAGAAAACCAAGAAAGAAGATCAATAAGAAAAAGGAAGACAGGAACAACACTATAGACAAATGGTTCTAACAAATATACGCAGAGCATTCCACTCAACAGCAACAGCATTTACATTCCTCTCAGGGGCACATGGAACATTCTCAAGGACAGACTGCATGTCAGGTCACAAATCAAGTCTAAACAAATTTGAGAAGACTGAAATCCTACCAGTTGTCTTCTCCCACCACAGTGGAATGAAACTAGATATCAATAGCAGAAGGAAAATTGGAAATACACAAATACGTGGAAATTAAAAAATCAAATTTTAATTTAAAAAAAAAAATGAAATCTTGAACTACCAATGAACCAAAGAAGAAGTCAAAAAGATGTTAGAAAATATCTTGAGACAAATGAAAATAAAAACACAACATTGCTTGTGGAATGCAGCAAAAGTAGTACTAAGAGGGAAGTTTATAGTGATAAATGCCTACATTTAAAAAAAAAAAAAGAAGAAGAAAGAACTCAAATAAACAACCAAACTCTATACCTCAAGAAACTAGATAAAGAAGAAAAACTCAACCCAAAGTTAGCAGAAAGAAGGAAATAATAAAGAGTAGAGCAGAAATAAATCAAAGAGACACTAGAAAAAAATCAACTAAGAGTGAAACTAAGAGTTTGTTTTTTGAAAAGCACAAAATTAACAAAATTACGTAGACTAATAAGAAAAAAAGAGAAGACAAATATATAAAATCATAAATGAAAAAGGACACATTACAATTGATGCGCCAGAAATAAAAATGATCATAAGAGACTGCTGTGAACAATTATATATCAAAAAATTGTATAACCTAGAAGAAATGAATAAATTCCCCCCAAAATGTAATCTACCAAGACAGAATCATGAATAAACAGAAAATCTGAACAGATCTATAAATACTAAGCACATTGAATCAGTAATCAAAATCCTCCCAACAAAGAAAAGCCCAGGAACAGATGGTGAATTCTACCAAATATTTAAAGAAGAATTAACATTAATCCATCTTAAACTCTTCCAAAATATTGAAAAGGAGGGAATACTTCCAAATACTTCCAAGTATAATTTATCCTGATGCCAAAGCTAGAAAAAGACACTACAAAAAAAGAAAACTACAGCCAATATCCTTGATGAATATAGATGCAAAAAATCCTCGACAAATGCTATCAAATTGAATTCAATGGCACATTAATAGGATCATACACCATGTCCAAATAGAATTTAACCATAGGATGCAAGGAAGGTTCCACATAAGAAAATCAATTAATATGATAAACCACTTTAACAGAATGAAGGATAAAAAACACATGATCATCTCAAGACATGCAGAAAAAAATTTGACAAAATTCAACACCCTTTTATGATTAAAAAAAACCCCTCAACAATCTAGGAATAGAAGAAAATTAGTTCAACATAATAGAGGCCACATATGCAAAGTCCACAGCTAATATCATCCTCAATGTTGAAAAACCAAAAGCTTTTCCTGAGATCATTATCTCTGTTAGCAGATGACATGATTTTATTTGTAGAATGATTCCAGGAAAAACTGTTATAACTAATAAATGAATTCAGTAAAGTTGCAGGATACAAAATCAACATACAAAAATCAGTTGCATTACTATATACTAACAATGAACTATTTGAAAAAAGAAATGAAAAAAAATCCCTATTCAAAATAGCATGAAAAAGAATACAGTTGACCCTTGAACAACACAAGTTTGAACTGCATAGGTCCACTTATACATGGATTTTTAAAAATACATATACTATAGTACTACATGATCTGTGATTGGTTCAATCTGTCGGTGTGGAGTCACATATAGGGAAGCCTGACTGTTGACTGCTAGAAGGTCAGCACCCCTAACTCCCATATTGTTCAAGGGTCAACTGTACTTAGACATCGATTTAACCAAGAATGTTAAGATCTGTACATTGAAAACTAACAGACAATGATGAAAGAAATTAGAGAAGACACAAATAAATGGAAAGATATCTCCATATTCATGAACAGGAAGAATCAATATTGTTAAAACATCCATACTATCCAAAGCAATCTAAAGATTCAATGCAATCCCCACCAAAACCTCAATGGCATTTTTTGAAAAAATAATTAAAAAAATTGTAAAATGCATATGCAATCTTAAAGGATTCTGGATGGCCACAACAATCTTGAGAAATAAAAACAAAGCTAGAGGCCTCATACTTAGTAACTTCAAAATTTATTACAAATCTGCAGTAATCAATATGGAATGATACAGGAATAAAGACAGACATACAGTCCAATGGAACAGAACAGAGAGCCTGGGGATAAATGCACACATATAGAGTCAACTAATCTTCGACAAAGTTGCTGAAAATACACAATGGGGAAAGGATAGTCTCTTTAATAAACGGTGCTAGGAAAGTGGAATAACCATACACAAAAAAGTAAAATTGGACCCCTATCTTATACCACTAACAAAAATTAACTCAAAATGGATTAAAGATATAAACATAAGACCTAAACCCTGTATAAATCAAAAGTAAAAATTTCAGAAGAAAACAAGGGAAAACATACTTCACCTTAGTCTTAGAAATGATTTTTTGGATATAACATCAAAAGCACTGGCAACAAAAGCAAAAATAAACAAGTAGGACTATATCACACTAAAATTTTTCTGCACAGCAAAGGAAAAAAAAATCACCCAATGAAAAGGCAACCTCTGGACTGGGAGAAAATATTTGCATACCATGTATCTGATAGGGGGGTAATATCTAAAATACATAAGGAACTCATACAACTCAATAGCAAGAAAACCCACAAATAACCCTATTAAAAAATGGGCACAGGACCTCAATAGATATTTTTCTAAAGAAGACAGACAAATGGCCAAAAAGTATATGAAAAGGTGCTCAATATCACTGATCATCAGGGAAATGCAAATTGAAACCACAGTGGGACATCACCTCACACCTATTCAAAAAGTCAAAAAATAAGTGCTGGCATGAATGTGGAAAAAAAGAAAACTACTGAACACTGTTGGCAGGATTTAAAATTGGTACAGCCATTGTGGAAAACTGTATGAAGTTTCCTCAAAAAGCTAAAATTGAATTACCATATGATCCAACAATCCTACTTCTGGATTGTATATCTAAAGGAAATGAAATCAGTATCTCAAAGATATATCTGCATTCCCATGTTATTGTAGCATTAGTCACAAAAGCTAAGATATGGAAATAATCTAAGTGACTGTCTACAGTTGAATGGATAAAGAAAAATCTGGTATATACAGAGAATGGAATATTATTTAGCCATAAAAAAGAAGGAAATCTGGGCCTCCCTGGTGGCGCAGTGGTTGAGAGTCCGCCTGCCGATGCAGGGGACGCGGGTTCGTGCCCCGGTCTGGGAGGATCCCACGTGCCGCGGAGCGGCTGGGCCCGTGAGCCATGGCCGCTGAGCCTGCGCGTCCGGAGCCTGTGCTCCGCAACGGGAGAGGCCACAACAGTGAGAGGCCCGTGTAACGCAAAAAAAAAAAAAAAAAAAAAAAAAGAAGGAAATCTTGGGACATTAATTGATATTTACAGAATATTCCGTCCAAAAACAACAGAATACACATTTTTCTCAAGTACTCATGGAACACTCTCCAAGACAGATCATATCTTGGGTCACAAATCAAGCCTTGGTAAATTTAAGAAAATTGAAATTGTATCAAGTATCTTTTCTGACCACAACGCTATGAGATTAGATTTCAGTTACAGGAAAAGATCTGTAAAAAATACAAACACATGGAGGCTAAACAATACACTACTTAATAACGAAGTGATCACTGAGGAAATCAAAAAATACCTAGAAACAAATGACAATGGAGACACGATGACCCAAAACCTATGGGATTCAACAAAAGCAGTTCTAAGAGGCAAGTTTATAGCAAAACAATCCTACCTTAAGAAACAGGAAACATCTCGAATAAACAACCTAACCTTGCACCTAAAGCAATTAGAGAAAGAAGAACAAAAAAACCCCGAAGTTAGCAGAAGGAAAGGAATCATAAAGGTCAGATCAGAAATAAATGAAAAAGAAATGAAGGAAACGATAGCAAAGACCAATAAAACTAAAAGCTGCTTCGTTGAAAAGATAAAAAAATGGATAAACCATTAGCCAGACTCATCAAGAAAAAAAGGGAGAAGACTGAAATCAATAGAATTAGAAATGAAAAAGGAGAAGTAACAACTGACACTGCAGAAATACAAAAGATCATGAGAGATTACTACAAGCAACTCTATGCCAATAAAATGGACAACCTGGAAGAAGTGGACAAATTATAGAAATGCACAACCTGCCAAGACTGACTCAGGAAGAAATAGAAAATATGAACAGACCAATCACAAGCACTGAAATAGAAAGTGGGATTAAAAATCTTCCAACAAACAAAAGCCCAGGACCAGATGGCTTCACAGGCGAATTCTATCAAACATTTAGAGAAGAGCTAACACCTATCCTTCTCAAACTCTTACAAAATATAGCAGAGGGAGGAATACTCCCAAATGCATTCTACGAGGCCACCATCACCCTGATACCAAAACCAGACAAAGATGTCACAAAGAAAGAAAACTACAGACCAATATCACTGATGAACATAGATGCAAAAATCCTCAACAAAATACTAGCAAACAGAATCCAACAGAACATTAAAAGGATCATACACCATGATCAAGTGGGGTTTATTCCAGGAATGCAAGGATTCTTCAATATACGCACATCAATCAACGTGACACACCATATTAACAAATTGAAAGAGAAAAACCATATGATCATCTCAATAGATGCAGAGAAAGCTTTCGACAAAATTCAACACCCATTTATGATAAAAACCCTGCAGAAAATAGGCATAGAGGGAACTTTCCTCAACATAATAAAGGCCATATAGGACAAACCCACAGCCAACATCGTCCTGTGGTGAAAAACTGAAACCATTTCCACTAAGATCAGGAAGAAGACAAGGTTGCCCACTCTCACCACTCTTATTCAACATGGTTTTGGAAGTTTTAGTCACAGCAATCAGAGAAGAAAAGGAAATAAAAGGAATTCAAATCGGAAAAGAAGTAAAGCTGTCACTGTTTGCAGATGACATGATACTATACATAGAGATTCCTAAAGATGCTACCAGAAAACTACTAGAGCTAATCAATGAATTTGGTAAAGTAGCAGGATACAAAATTAATGCACAGAAATCTCTGGCATTCCTATACACTAATGATGAAAAATCTGAAAGTGAAATCAAGAAAACACACCCAGTTACCACTGAAACAAAAAGAATAAAATATCTAGGAATAAACCTACCTAAGGAGACAAAACCCCTGTATGCAGAAAATTATAAGACACTGATGAAAGAAATTAAAGATGATACAAATAGATGGAGAGATATACCATGTTCTTGGATTGGAAGAATCAACATTGTGAAAATGACTCTACTACCCAAAGCAATCTACAGATTCAATGCAATCCCTATCAAACTACCACTGGCATTTTTCACAGAACTAGAACAAAAAATTTCACAATCTGTATGGAAACACAAAAGACCCCGAATAGCCAAAGCAATCTGGACGACAAAAAATGGAGCTGGAGGAATCAGGCTCCCTGACTCTAGACTATACTACAAAGCTACAGTAATCAAGACAGGATGGTACTGGCACAAAAACAGAAAGAGAGATCAATGGAACAAGATAGAAAGCCCAGAGATAAACCCACGCACATATGGTCACCATATCTTTGATAAAGGAGGCAGGAATGTACAGTGGAGAAAGGACAGTCTCTTCAATAAGTGGTGCTGGGAAAACTGGACAGCTACATGTAAAAGTATGAGATTAGAACACTCCCTAACACCATATACAAAAATAAACTCAAAATGGATTAAAGACCTAAATGTAAGGCCAGAAACTATCAAAGTCTTAGAGGAAAACATAGGCAGAACACTCTATGACATAAACCACAGCAAGATCCTTTTTGACCCACCTCCTAGAGAAATGGAAATAAAAACAAAAATAAACAAATGGGACCTAATGAAACTTAAAAGCTTTTGCACAGCAAAGGAAACCATAAACAAGACCAAAAGACAACCCTCAGAATGGGAGAAAATATTTGCAAATGAAGCAACTGACAAAGGATTAATCTCCAAAATTTACAAGCAGCTCATGCAGCTCAATATCAAAAACACAAACAACCCAATCCAAAAATGGGCAGAAGACCTAAATAGACATTTCTCCAAAGAAGATATACAGACTGCCAACAAGCACAGGAAAGAATGCTCAACATCATTAATCACTAGAGAAATGCAAATCAAAACTACAATGAGATATCATCTCACACCGGTCAGAATGGCCATCATCAAAAAATCTACAAACAATAAATGCTGAAGAGGGTGTGGAGAAAAGGGAAGCCTCTTTCACTGTTGATGGGAATGTAAACTGATACAGCCACTAAGGAGAACAGTATGGAGCCTCCTTAGAAAACTAAAAATAGAACTACCATAGGACCCAGCAATCCCACTACTGGGCATATACCCTGAGAAAACTATAATTCAAAAAGAGTCATGTACCACAATGTTCCTTGCAGCTGTATTTACAATAGCCAGGACATGGAAGCAACCTAAGTGTCCATCGCCAGATGAGTGGATAAAGATGTGGCATGTATATACAGTGGAATATTACTCAGCCATAAAAAGAAATGAAATGGGGTTATTTGTAATGAGGTGGATGGAGCCAGAGTCTGTCCTATAGAGTGAAGTAAGTCAGAAGGAGAAAAACAAATACTGTGTGCTAACACATATATATGGAATCTAAAAAAAAAAAAAAAAAAAAAAAAGTTTCTGAAGAACCTAGGGGCAGGACAGGAATAAAGGCGCAGATGTACAAATGGACTTGAAGACACGGGGAGGGGGAAGGGGAAGCTGGGACAAAGTGAGAGAGTGGCATGGACATATATACACTATCAAATATAAAATAGATAGCTAGTGGGAAGCAGCCACATAGCACAGGGAGATCAGCTCGGTGCTTTGTGACCACCTAGAAGGTTGGGATAGGGAGGGTGGGAGGGAGACACAAGAGGGAGGAGATATGGAGATATATGTATATTTATAGCTGATTCACTTTGTTATGAAGCAGAAACTAACACACTGGTCTAAAGCAATTATACCCCAATAAAGATGTTAAAAAAAAAAGAAATAATCTATTCACCTCAACAGCATCAAAGAAGTAATGCAACTGAAATATAGAAATATGTAAAGAAAATATCACATTATTTATTTTAAAACAGTAATAATATTGTTTAAAGAAAACAGGGGTAAAAGCAGGTTTACCTCAATGGTTTCTTTGGTGCAAATATCTGACTGAAGACCAATGCTACCCTTTCAGCCTTGATATTATAAGATTTTTTAATGTAACATAAAGCCATGCAGGATTCCAAATTAGCCTTCGCAACTTCAGATTCAAATTGAATTTCGTATTCAAATTCAAGTTTTACAAGTATATCTAGGAAAATTAAAATTAAAATGCATTTTAATTCGATTAAATATGTATAGGTTGAAAATCAATTATGTCAGCATTAATCATGCACAAGTATTTAGAGGGAAGAAGATGGTATATGTTATTTAGCTTTGTGTTCATAATACCTAGTGCATTACCAGATATATAATAGTACTCAGTATGCTTTTGTTAAAAGGTAAATAAATGAATGAACATAAAAAATACATGCACCCATCATCCTTAAATACCACCATCTTAAATCCTTAAAATTCAGACTTATAAAACAAGAAATGGCCAAGTAGAAACTAAAAATCAATATTTACTATAAAATAAAAATAATGACGTGCTCTCTATAAAAAATATATTAAAAGCCTATAGACTTGTAATTTATAAAGAACAATTTGAATTAAGTTCAAACAATATTAAAACTGCATCCCAGTCTATTAGGGCAGGATTTTCAAACACTGGTATATTTTATTTTTTATTTTTTGGCTGCATTGCACGGCTTGCGGGATCTTAATTCCCAGACCAGGGATTGAACCTGTGCCCTCAGCAGTGAAAATGCAGAGTCCTAACTACTGGACCACCAGGGAATTCCCTGGTAAAGTTTAATACAAGAGAGAGTTCTTCATTAGTCTTGGGTTATTATAGACAATATGGTTAACTGTATTTTCTTAAGCAGTAGTTTAGCAGAGGAAAGTTAATTATAGCAGGGTTTTGTTAGGTACATGTGAAAAATATCTTAAATTCAAGACTGGCATGTAGAAGAGAAGCACAATCATTTATTATATTTATGCTCCATGCCCATGTAAGGAACCCAACTTGCAAATCAAGAAGTTTGTTGCATATAGATCATGGAAGACAGCTCCAGAGAACCATGACTTGACCTGGTCCACAGCTGAGCTAATTTCTAAAGTCTGTCTCTAGTGTGTAAAGGTAAATGGTAAATGATTCTTGGATTCACAGAACTGACGGCCACCTCTAAGTAATCCTAACAGAAACCAGACCACCTTTCAGAAGTAGCTGATTGGAATTTCTGCCACAGAACTCTGAAAAATAGCTTGGCTATAACAAGCCTGAGTCACATTTAATGATTACTCAGCAAACCTTATTAATGTAAAATAACTGACTGACCCACACCCTTACAAGATCTTTTTTTTTTTCCCATGTGTAAAAATAAATCTCTGACCTCCTGAATTGCTAGTTCTTATCCTGTTGACAAAATCAGCAATTGCTGTTCCTATCAATAACCATTCTTTGTTGTAGCAAAATCCACATGTCTACTTTAATGTGTCTATTTGTTTCGGGGACAGGATATGGAAATGTATAAGCAGCAGCATTCCATACAGAGAAGCAGTATTTAAGAATTTTAGAGTGTTTAGTGGGAGATGAAATTTCCACTGCATTCAAATGACATATTCTTCAAAGTAAATACTGTATGTAGTTGAGATTTGCATCTGTTTCTGCTCAATTATTGAAGCCTTTATGGGAACGGCTGTGTTAGAATGAAGATAGGAAATGAGAAGCTAAATTTAGTTTCAGAAGCAGTGAACCCTTTGTGGGGAATCGTCTCTATGGATGTCATAATGCCAATCATAAGAAAACCCACTGGTACAAAACACAGAGATGATTATCTGCAAGGGACAGTGGGTGAGGCAACTAGGAACCACATTAGTATTTTTTCAAACTACACATATCCCCCTTACCTGTAACTCAAATATGTTGATACTAGCACCTAAGGGAGAGGGACAGAATTGGGTTGTACAAAATCATAAACTGACATTCTGTATCGTGTCTTAAAGCTATCATATTAGAGTCTCTGCATTTTACTTGAAAAGTCATATTATCAAGTTAAAATATGCCTTTTGCTAAGTGGAAGAGAATCTGTATAGTACTTTTATGTGGACATGGTTGATAAGAGGTACATCAGTGAGGCCAGTGTAAATTAATTATCACCTGATTGTTGTATAAAATTAATCACTCATGACAAACATAGCTCATAACTTTAAGAGAGTAATTGCACATTTCTAAAAAAATATCTAAATAAATATAGTTGCTCTTAATACAGTTTGTAATTTCAAAGTTACAGGTCAACAGTTCTTGGGACTCCTGTAACAAATACAGGAGGAAAATTCTGTCCTTGTTTTAGCAGTCCCTTAAAAAGACACATGATGATGGCCATTCTGACCGGTATGAGGTGATACCTCATTGTAGTTTTGATTTGCATTTCTCTAATGATTAATGATGCTGAGCATCCTTTCATGTGTTTGTTGGCAATCTGTATACCTTCTTTGGAGAAATGTCTATTTAGGTCTTCTGCCCATTTTTGGATTGGGTTTGTTTTTTTGTTATTGAGCTGCATGAGCTGCTTGTAAATTTCGGAGATTAATCCTTTGTCAGTTGCTTCATTTGCAAATGTCTTCTCCCATTCTGAGGGTTGTCTTTTGGTCTTGTTTATGGTTTCCTTTGCTGTACAAAAGCTTTGAGGTTTCATTAGGTCCCATTTGTTTATTTTTCTTTTTATTTCCATTTCTCTAGGAGGTGGGTCAAAAAGGATCTTGCTGTCAAAAAATCTAGAAACAATAAATGCTGGAGAGGGTGTGGAGAAAAGGGAACACTCTTGCATTGCTGGTGGGAATGTGAATTGGTACAGCCACTATGGAGAACAGTATGGAGGTTCCTGAAAAAACTACAAATAGAACACTACCATATGACCCAGCAATCCCACTACTGGGCATATACCCTGAGAAAACCATAATTCAAAAAGAGTCATGTACTAAAATGTTCATCGCAGCTGTATTTACAATAGCCAGGACATGGAAGCAATGTAAGTGTCCATCCTCTGATGAATGGATAAAGAAGATGTGGCACATATATATAATGGAATATTACTCAGCCATAAAAAGAAACGAAATTGAGTTGTTTGTGGTGAGGTAGATGGACCTAGAGTCTGTCATACAGAGTGAAGTAAGTCAGAAAGAGAAAGACAAATACCGTCTAACACATATATATGGAATCTAAGAAAAAAAAATGTCATGAAGAACCTAGGGGTAAGACGGGAATAAAGACACAGACCTACTAGAGAATGGACTTGAAGATACGGGGAGGGGGAAGGGTAAGCAGTGACAAAGTGAGAGAGTGGCATGGACATATACACAATACCAAATGTAAAATAGATAGCTAATGGGAAGCAGCTGCATAGCACAGGGAGATCAGCTTGGTGCTTTGTGACCACCTAGAGCGGTGGGATAGGGAGGGTGGAGAGGGAGGGAGACGCAAGACGGAAGAGATATGGGAACATATGTATATGTATAACTGATTCACTTTGTTATAAAGCAGAAACTAACACACCCTTGTAAAGCAATTATACTCCAGTAAAGATGTTAAAAAAAAAAGACTTGAACTCATGAAATTAATAGGATAAATATATATTTAATTTCAATTGTGTTTTAACAGGTACTGAAATATTTACTAACCTCTTTTTTTTTTTTTGTATTTTACAATATATAATGGTTATCACCGGCTTGTCTAAAAGTACTTCCCATTTTCAATGGTCTCCCATTCTCTGAAGATTTTCATAAACTGCTCACTAAGACCTGTAGAATTTGCCCCAGTAAAACTTCCTAGCTATTGATAAATTCATGAATATGAGGCAGATAATTTTGTTTCCACAGCCAACATCTAAACAGACTTTTAAAACGTTTTTCTTATCATTTATATTTTCATTTCTTTATTCATTCAATGAATAATATTTGAAAGCTTTCCTTGAAATGACAAATAAGGTTCTTGTCCTCATGGAGCTTTATGATTGGGAGGGAAAAACTGCCAATAAACTACCAATTATATCACTAGTTTTTAAATGACTACTGTGATAGCGGCTACTATGGAGAAGCAGAAGAGGCTATGACAGCAAAGGTCCTGGGAACTTGACTTCTAAGGTCCTGAGGAGGTGACCAGTACACCAAAGTTGAAAGGCAATAAGGGTTTCCTGGATGTAGAGAGAAAGTAAATGCCTCCTAGGCATCAGAGCAGCATGGGGAATTTTTCCATGGTGGAAACCACCTCGGCCCATTTGAGAAAGAACTTAAGCAGGTGGAGCAAAAGTGAATGGGAAGAACTTGTCAAGAGATGAATTGGGCAAAATAGGCAAGACCATGCAGGGTACAGTGACAATTTGGGACTTCTAAGAATACCAAGAGCCTACTGAATGTTTTAAGTATGGAAGTGATGTGATCGTTGAATGGTAAATTGAGCAAGAGGGGATTAGGAGAGAAGGTAATGAAATTTCTGCAGTAGTTCAGGCCATGTGGTGACTTTCACAAGGGTGAGAGGAAGATGTAGATTAAGCTCAAGCAATGCCCTGTGATGTGTGAAGTGGCAGCTACACGAGCAGTCCTGACTGGTAACTAGAATCATGAGCTTATCACTTCAGTATTGTATTCATAGCCTTAACACATTGATACATACAAAATATTTAATCAAACAGGTTTCAGAGAATTGTAGAGTATGAGATATCTATATCTGTATCTATCTATCTATCCATCTATTGATCATCTACTGTCTCATAAAATAATGATGGTAATAATCATTTGGGTATGACAGCAAGGTCATTATATTGAATAAGAGGGGTATGTCTCCATCCAGATATTATGTCTGCATAATTATCATTCAACCTAATGTTTGTATCATCATGCCCATAAATCATGCAATGGGCACTATGTTGGCCAAGGGTGCCTATTACTTGGGTGAATTTTCTCAGGGCAATGACTGCATTTTATTCAATGTGGAAGAATATTAGTAATTTTTAAAAAGAGAACCCTTGATTAAATATGATAAATAATCAAAAAGTACTGAATTTTAACCAATTTATTTACAAAATGTACTTTGAAATTATGTATTTTTTACCATATATATTTTAATCAGTAAGAAATACGTTTCATAGCAAACCGAACCAAAATGTCTCAATTATAGAGAAATGAATATCAAAGCATAAAGAACAATATTATTCATGTTCTTTCCCTAAATTTCTATAGTTGTCTCTTCATTAATAACAGGCATCTACATTTGTTTGAAAGAACACAGTAATCATACAAGGAATGAATGGAGTACTGAAGACAAATCTGAAATAGGATAACGACAACAAGGTATTCAAAGAAAAGAGAGGATACTGGATAAACTACCTAAAGCTATTTTCTTTGAACAGATAATGAAGAATGTGCCATCTGCACATTCTTATTATTTTTTTTACAAAATTGTGTACCTTTTTGAAGGGGTATTTCATTTACATGCTTTACTTCACTTTCATAAGGTCATTTAATAGACCAAACATTTTGATTAACTTAAAATAACTGCATGTTCCTTTAATACAAATGCAAGTACAGTAAACTACAAAATGAAAATTAAAGGAAGAAAGTGGCCACATAGCTGATGCTCTTCTTATATGTTTCATTTTAAACAAGAAACCAGAAATAAAAGATAAAGGAACTTCTTGTAACATAAGTATTTTATCTAAGCTTTTAGCAATTAGCACCCAATTTCAGACTCTAAGATTTAGGTACCATATTTTTGTACTTTCTTTTTTGATAGAATATTCTTTTGTGTATTAATGAAAAAACCCACTGAATGACATTGAAAGAATCATGTTTCCATCTCAACATGTTATTTGTCAGTGACTGAAGACGGGCCCTCTAGTTACATCACTGTCAGAGAATGCCCAACCAGAGCTTTTAAATGATAATAATGGTAATATCTTACACTTCTGAGACACTTACTGAGAATCAGGCACTTTGAAGGATTCTATGCATTTGCACTTAATCTTAAAAAAATATCCTATGAAACAGATACCATTACTATCTCCATACTACAATTGAAGAAACAAAGTTTATAGAGAACTAAAGTAATTTTGTCAAGGCCCTACAGAGACTAAATGGAAGAACCCAAGCTGTCTGTGTTCAGATGTCACAACCTAGGATACCAGGCCTGTCAAGTGGCACAACTGCTGAGAAGATGCCATCAGCAGCTGCATCTGGAAATGTGCAGGCCATACCTGCGCAAGGGGGTGTGATGGCCCTCAGGGCAGAGGCCTGGGTCACTCAAACATTTAGATCCTGATCAGAGGAAGAGGAGCCAACAACAGAGATGGAGAAGGGAGAGATAAATAAAGCTAGTCATGAAAGCCAAGAGCAGAAAGTTCTTTAACTGGGTCAACTGGTAAATGCTGCCGATGAGTAAGCTCAGAACACAAATCTGACCACTGGATTCGGCATACTGGATAAGGTTGACAATCTTGTCAGGGGTACTCTCATTAGAGTAGTTAGGACAGAAGGCTTAATGGAGTGAGTTGAGTAGAGAAAGCAAAATGAAGAGAAGCAGAGGAAAGGATCAAGTCTAGAGGCCAGTGTGGGGTCATGGGAGTACCAATGACGAGCTTCTCGGGAGCTGTTTGTGATCACAGACCAAACCCAACAGGGGTGTTTACACTCAACATGTAAACAACATGCAACAAGATGACTGGCCTGGGGGGGTGAAATGCGACCAGTGTGACACATAAATCAGCAAATCAGGCACAAAAAAAGACAATAGATTAATCAAAGAAAAACAGCCTCAAGCTACTGAACACTGGGAAATAACAGGAAGAGGCATGAATCTGTTATGCAGTTAAATGGCAAAACTACTCTCACAGAAAAAGTCCCATAGAGAGAGAGTCACAGAACTAATCTCCAGAGAGGCACAAAGAAGGCATGGACTAGGAGTTACTTAGGAAGAATCAACACAACTATAGGGGAAATTCTGCCCACACGGTATAATTTGTAGTCTTATAGAAGTGACATTTCAAAATAATACAGTCTAAAAATATAAGTATTATAATATCCCAGTAGGGCAACACCAATTGATTTAAATAGTACAGGTGCATAAATCCAACATATTGGATAGATGTTTTTTGAATTCCTTGACAACAGTTTGTGTCTTGTTAATTTTGGCATCTCTGGGACTCAGCATTAATACCTGGCAGCAAAGATGCTCCCTAGATTGTTGTTGAATAAAAAAGATATGAAAGTGATCAATCTTCATTAACTCAATGGTGTGTGTGAGGAGTCAGGGTGGAAAGAGAACAGAGAGGTCCTGGTATTTTCATTTAATGAGGTTTGATAGTTTTATTGGACTCTCAGGGAAAGAAGATGATGAAGATAAAGGGAAATAATGGGAAGGCAGTGGTGGGGATCCTTATTTCCTACTGATCATGTTTACATAGTGAGGCTTATTCGCTCACTAGAAGGGAAAGGTACAGGAGGAAAAAAAATCTCAGCATCAATCTGCCTCCTCCATCATGATTTGCCATCCGAGGGAAAGCAACATATCTGATCAGTGAATTTGGGTGAAGAAATGAAGCATGAGCAGATGAGCAGACCCTTTTTTTTCTTTCCCGATGTCCTGAATCCAGGATGTACACTTTCTCTTCCTTCTTCATGTGTTGGTTGTTTATTCCTGTAGGGAGTCTACAACTGGCTAGGTTGGGGTTAATGCACTCGATTTTGGTGGAAGGTTGATAGAATATTCAACCTTGGCTTATTAATAAGCCCAAACGAATCCAAAGTCATTTTCCAGTTCACCTTTATATAAAGGTAACTTTTGATCTCCATCTGCTTTATTTCTACATCTATTTCTCAGATGCTTATAAATTCGGATGAGGGAATACAGGGTGTAATTAATGATCACACCTAAAAAAGCCACATCAAAGTTCAAGCCACAGAGTGAAGTGCTCTAATTTCCATCATAAGGGATTTAAGAGACTATAGGAAGTACAAAATGGCTTAAACAACATAATTCTTTTGAGTTCTATTTAATGTGTTGAGTAAACTATAATTAAATGACACACATAGGTGAAAGTAGCTGGTTTGCCTTTGCATAAAGTCTAAAATAGTATTCAGACTTGTGACCAGACTCGTCCCTCCATAAAGAAATAGGTGAGAAGGAAAGGGCAAGCAGGGAGAATTACAGAGAGTGCATGTAAGTTGGTTACATCTTTGGAATAACAGCAGTAAAGGAATCCAGTTATTACCAGATGCTTGTAAGGAACTCAGAAAAGAGAGAGGTCAACTGATTTATTAAATATTCAGAGAAAAGACACTAAGAGAAAAACATTAAAGTTGAGATGGGACTGAACAAATGTACATCTGTATAGCAAGACATGCTTCAGAACAGAAATAAATGTTCACAAATTAAAATGTCTTTTGCCAAAAAATAGATAGCTTCTTGCGTTTGGTGGTACTGAGCAGAGAAAAAGCTATTTTAGAGAGAATGATGGGAAGAGATAAGCCTGCAAGCCTTCCAAATAGTTATTTTCAATAGTAAGCATTATTTTTCATCATGAAAAGTAATGAAGCAGTAAAATATGAACCATATCAAAAGGTATATTTTCAAGAGCTATTTGAGAGAGACTGTTTTCCTAACATGCCTTTCAAACCTCTCAAAATGATGTTGGCAGCTTCCTTATAGACCTTGCTTATCTAGGAGGAAGTGGATTTTTTTCAGGTAATAAGATTTAATCAATTTCTATTATCAGAATTATAATTTCTTTAGCTTGCAACCTGACAAGAGTACAATTTAAGCAATTTAAAGTATCAAGAACATAGTAAGATGAGTCCTGGATACAAGCATTTCTTTACCTTCCTTTCCACTTCATGTCATAGAAGCATCAACATTTTGCCTTCAACAGGATAGATTTCAAATAAAAATCAAGGCTTGAACACTAAACTATTAAAATTCACTGAAGCAGACTTCCCTGGTAGTGCAGTGGTTAAGAATCCACCTGCCAATGCAGGAGACAAGGGTTCGAGTCCTGGTCCGGGCAGATCCCACATGCCACAGAACACCTAAGCCTGTGCGCCCCAACTACTGAGCCTGCGCTCTAGAGCCCGTGAGCCACAACTACTGAGCCAGCGAGCCACAACTACTGAAGCCCACGCACCTAGAGCTCGTGCTCTGCAACAAGAGAAGCCACCGCAGTGAGAAGCCTGTGCACCACAACAAAGAGTTGACCCAGCTCGCCACAACTAGAGAAAGCCCACGTACAGCAACAAAGACCCAACGCAGCCATAAATAAATTTATTTAAAAAAAGAATAAAGAACCCCCCCTTAAAAAAATTCACTGAAGCATAGCAGGATGACACACAAAACAATGGTTTCACTTCAGAAAGAAACTGGACATTCACTGGGGTATAATTATTATAGGTTGGCTGCTTATTAAAATTATTTTCTATTTTAATAAGAAAGTACTTACATTTATTTATCACTGGAAATTGGAAGTTGTATTACACATCTGAATTCTGAGGTTAATCTACACTAATATTCTTATCCCTGATATGCATAAACAATCAGAATTTTCTTTGAGTATTGGCTATCGGTTGAAGAAAAGAAACCCAACAGAATTTCATTTACTTAAAGATTACATTTCCTACATTTGTCTAATGTCACTACATGATTCACTAAGGCAAAATCTATATCCAATTTATAATAACTTTTTTGAGATAAATGGAAATGCTTTGGATCAGTCTGATTCCATTATTAATGGACAGTTCTTTGAAATAGAGAGTAACTGAACAGGCATTGAAATGGAAAATTTCCCTCTCCTCATATAAATTTATTTCACTTTTTATAAATTTAAGCAGTTCATGATTACACTGGCATTTTGCAGTGACAAAACTAAAATTCAACCAAAGGGAAAAAATAAGTAATAAGTTAATATAATTAAGAATTAAGTATCTCATTGTGCAACCTAGTAACTGCATTACTATCTCCAACTCTCACATACTTCATACTATCAATAACTAGCCAGTAAATAAAAAGAACACAGTTAGGGTGAACTAATATTTTTGGAATTCCAAAGATCTTTTGAAATACGTTGGATACATATAACATAGATACTCATTTCATAATTCCACCTCCAGCTTTTCAAATATTGCCTTGCAAATTTTATAGTGAAAGTGTGTAGGGGAGATTATTCTGACATTTTTGTAATTCATTTAAGAAATATTTATTATTTCTAGATCCTCTTCTACATTTACTCTCAGAATGTTTATTTGCAAATAATAGAACCCCAGTTTGAATAATCTTTTTTAGAAGACACCAAGGGTTTCATGAAGCAAATGGGAAGTGTTTATTAAGCGTGATGGAGCCACGTGTATAAGTCGATGAGCAGGCAGAGAAAGGAGACCTGCAAAGAGAGGAGAAAGCAGGCCTGCATAGAAAAGCAGAGAAATAAATATTCCCTAGCTCTACATATTACAGCTTCAGCAAATAAAGATAAACAGGCTGGAATGACAGTAGGGAACAAATGGTGAATGTAATTCAGGATTATTTTCTATAGATTGAATCACATCAAAAACATTTTAGTAGGTAAAAGTCATCAAATATCATTTCATATGGAATAGATATTTTTATAGGTGAAAAATTGATGGGTATTGGTACTTTTATATGTTGCAAAGTCATTTTTTATTCAGCAAGCAATGTATAAACACTATTACTGAAAAAAAGAGCAACAGGATAAAACAGGGTACAAAGTAAAATAGAAGAGAGTGTGATAATAAAGGGAAAGCTGAAACAACTCTTTGTTTATTGATTGGCCACTTTGTACCAGGCATTATACCTTATGCTAGGGAACCTCTCAGAAAGCTTTTCCCTTGTAAAAGTTTTTGATTTCTACAGAGCTTTAAAAGAAAAAGCAATTAGGTTAGGCCTGATGCCAATATGGACAGCTCAGAACCTACTATTTCATCTTTAGGTTTTAAATCTAAAGTATTTTTTGAAACGGTTTTAAAAAATAGTCAGGCCTGGATTCATGCATTATCCCTTCCACTGCTGCATTGTAGGACCCTGGACAAGTCACTAAACTTCTTTTACTTAGATTTCCTCACTTGTAAAATAAAAATACAGGGATACTATGTGCTTCATAGGGTTTCTTTGATGATAAGTCCTATAATAATATAATAAATACAAAACATAAAACACTTAGCACTGTTCTTGGAAGACTAAGTGCTTAATAAATAAACTGGCATGGATATCAGAAAGGTTCTAATCTGGGTTTGGAGTATGGTAGAAGGCACAGACAGAGTGACAATACTTTATATCAGATAGAGAGAGAACTGGAGAATGGAGGGTGGTACTCGGTTCACGGCAACAGCGGCTGTGCAGAGCCAGCCAGTTAAACCTGGATCCTCATCTCAGTAGGCGATTTGAGATGTTGACCAGAAACTGACTGGAACTCTATCCTACAGAGTGGGGATACCAGTCTGATAGTAGGAGAGGGATAGGGGTACGTGTGAATTTCCGTGCCCAGGAAAACACTTGATGTATAATAGATCCTCATTAAGTACTTTCGGATGGACTGATGATAGATTTTAACAGTTCACAGCAAATAAAATATGGCAGAGACTGCTAATTGTCTCTCCAATATTTACTTTCTCTCTTTTCCTCTTTTTTCATAATCGAATGCCCCCCAATTTTATTTGGGTCTGTCAAGAGGCATTTCCCAGCCTCAAGTTCAACTAGGTGTGCCCATATGACTGAGGTCTCACCAGTGGGATACAAGTAGAAATCACATATGCATCTTCAGGTCATGGCTTTAAAGGGAACCAGCTTGCTCTTCACTGTGGACATGACTATAGAACTGATCATGCAGATGAGGACAACTTAGTGGATGGTGGAGCAACAAGAGAAAAGGAACCTGAATCCCTGATAATCTCAAGGGGCAGAGGCACTATACTGCCTAAACCATGCACAAGTCCAGGCTTACATGTGAAGGAGAAATATGCCTGTCTTGTTTGTCACTGTTAATTGGTCTTAGTTAAAATAACTGGTTAAATTCCTAACATGTTTCCATCACTCAAGTATGGCCGGAAGTATGAGAGGGTATATATCAAGTTTATTATATTCTAACACCATCTGAATGGGGCTGAATTGAATTGAGGGGCTGCTATCCATATTACTTCAGGAATTTCTTGAACCATTTAAAATGAGCATTTATAACTTAGTAGAAATAGCTGCTATTATAAAAAATTAAAAACTATTTTATATCTCTTGTATCCTCTCTATACTCTTGTATACTCTCTCTTCAGTTATACCTCATTTACATTCTCTTATCACTGAAATAATTAGATTAGACACAGGGATGATAATAGTGAGATTAAAGTAAAAAACTATACATATAAATGAGAAAACTAGAGAAGATATTTTGTTTCTGCAAGGAATTTCATACTTAATTTTGTAGTTAATTTGCTTTTTAAATAATACACAAACATAGATTTCTCCCCTTGATTCTAACAAAACACTGCGATGGGAATTTCCCTTTCAGTGTGAATAGGAGCATTCTACTTTAGTTCATCTGGGAGATAGCTGAAAAATAAAGTTTGCATCACTGAGATTTGATTTTGCCAGACCATAGTATTAACTTTTTGAAAAGTCTTATTTAAGACTCTAAATGTCAGAGGGGTAGTTGTACAAAATATATGTGGGTATTACATCTAATTTATGTCAATTTTTATATTTCTTTAAATAAGAAACATTTTATTCAAGGTTCTGCTTCCAAGTTTAAAGCTGAAGCCATGGCTTCAATCTTATTCCTTAAATCAGAAAAAGAGAGTAAAGGAAGAAACTCAAGTTGAAGGGAAATGAAAATTACAGTTACTGTAACTTTTTCTTTCCTCACTGATGACAAAATCACGACCTATTTTTATAAATCCACTGATAACCATAATTATTGTCGTTTTGGAGAAAACTACTATGTGAAGAGAACAAACATAAACGAATACTCGTTGGGCACTATTTTAATGATACTGTATGTGAAAAATAAATGGGAATGGATTTTCATGCAACTGAGTAATCAGCAACCTGAAATTTAAGGAAAACTGAGTCTTTATTTATTATAATTTTTTATACCCATGACTGTGGTTCTCTTACCTTTGATATCTTCATAAGAATCATATGATTTTCTTTTTGGAATCACTACAAAGTCTGTCAGATCTAAGATAGGATTTTGTCCCCAAAAACCTCCATCCAATGTGACTTCCACCTCCTCTTCTACCCGCTTCCTGGACTGACATTTTATGACAACTACAGGAGAGAAATACTTTTCAGTTAATTTGACTATTGGGTTATATGATTGTTCTTGAGATAGAAAAAATGAATTATGTTATGAAAAATAAAAGTTCCTTTGGCATACTTTAACATGTCATTGCATCTGGTATTAACACACATATACTCATTCAGTATCAACATACATTGACATTTTGGAAGCAACATGAATATTAAATAATATGTAAAAATAGCATGACGAGAGATGAATCTAGAAGATACACACCAAAGTATAGAAGACTACATCAGGATGTAGAAATGTGATTCAGGGACTGGATTTTTCAGCTAGTTGTATACTCATTGTGGTAAATACCAAACTTTACTTATATAAAAATACTACAGCAAACACCTTCAAATAATTTAAAAAATAAGTTGTATAATATTTATTTTGTAATAACACTTTTAAAATATATTTTATTAAAATATCTCCTAAACCAAAAATATTAGTTTATTTACATGCACCTTAAAATTCACTTAAATTATTTAAGTAAAATATTTTGATTTCCATTTGTGAATTGCTTTTAAATTTACAAAATACACTATTTAGTAGTTAGAAATTGTAATGAATTATTTAAAGTTAATATTAAAATGTTATTACATATTAATTTAGCATACAGCACTAAAACATTAAATTAATATGTAACTTTACATATTTTATATATATATAATTCCAACATTTTCTTATATAAAGTGCAGAAGTTGTTAATGATCTTGTGAGCAACCAAAATATTATGTCTATATCAACTACTAATTATATAAAGGAATAGTAATATATTGGCATTAGCTGTATAATATTATGGGGCCATGTATGCTAGAGTCCATATTTAAGAATATTATTTCTCCAAAATATATTAACTGTTATATTTTTATCAGTTCAGATGCACATAGGACATAAATTGAATATGAGATAAAAAGGGAGTCATAATACTAAAAAAGCTTTGAAATGGATTACACTATGCTTTCATGGCATCAATAATATTGGTAGTACGTTCATCTCAACAGCAAGATTGGATAATGTCCTCAGATTTATGTGTTTTCGCAGTATAGACCACATTTATAGTAAAGAAATGTTTAAAATAAATTTATTTTTAATTCTTAAACTTACAGGTTAATACTGAATATTTTTGACTTAGAATTAATATGTGAAATGTACAACAAGGGTACAAAGTTAGATGTAAATTAAGTGGGTTGAAATGGCTGAGGAAAATGTACAAGCTTTTCTGGTTATAATTAGCTTCAGTCTTAAAGCATTAAATTGGAAACTAGTGTGATCAAAGTTACAATTAGTATCATGTCATTGGTCTTGTCCTGTAAGTCCTTAGGAAATTACTGCCCTAGCAATGCCAGGATTACTAAACCACAGTGGATTCACATTCCATTGTCTTTACACTGTGATAGGGAGTACAGTCCTTTTCCAATTATCTACCCCAAAGGACAGGAGAAAAGGTGGTTCACAGAGCAACAAAAGTACCCTGGGCTTGAGAATAACCTGGGTTATAGATACATAGAAAAAAAAAGAAACAACAAACATTGATGGTGACACAGTTGAGCAGGGAAAGCAATGGGTTATTTCTGATGTGTTCTTAAGAATGAAGAATGGACTGTACCGAAAGTAAATAATATTTACTTATAAAATCATACCCATTTGTTTCTCAAGGGCATTTGTAGAGAAAAAGAATTACTAGAATAGGTTTTAGACTTTTGGTAAAATTTAATTTTTAATAACTAGCACACAGTCTATTCAGAACACAGATGTTACTACTTGGTTGTGCTAATGTAACACAGGCTATTTACAGAACTTACATTTACTTTAAAAATCTAATAATTATCAAAAGAAGTGACTTGATAGAAAATTTCTATGTTTCTGGAGCACATTTAACCTTCTTTGAAGAAAACTGTGCAAGAAATTTGTTTTTATTTTCTCATAGGCTTTATTTTAGACTTTAAAAAATCTGCTTTACGTCTTTAATCTGGGGAAAAAAACAAGCAGTGTCTGGGGTAGACATGAGCAACACTGCTGTTAGAATTCCAACAGAGTAATATCTAGGCTGTATTACATCACTTTGATCAGAAGACTATTATAAATTTTAAACTGTTCAGCTCTTTGGAAAGTATACAAACAACTATGTTTTGAAAGAAATAAAAAAACATTTTGACATGTTTTTGAAGCATTCTGAAGATAATTTAGTATATTTGAAATATTTATGTGTTGATAATTTTTTAACTCAAGAGTAAAAATATTTCAAGTAAAACAAATGACATTTATTGTCAAAGGTACTGTTAGTTATGTGGATTTTCACTCCAGTTAAAATTAAACTACATAAGGAAATATATAATCTTGGCCTTCCCTTATAACCAGTGTCTCTGGGGAAGTGCTGTTATTCACAAGCAAAACTGACTATTTTCTCTTCTAAGTGTGGTGACATAATTTGTATCAGTAAAGACTAGCTCTTTTTCACTAGCAAAGATTGGCATTGGAGGGAGAAGAAAAATTCAAAATTTCAAGACTTCTTTTAGCTTATCTGTGTTGCTCAAGGTGGAGATCAAAAATAGATATCCCTTTGCTGTGCAATTCAGTGATTCTTAGTTATGAAGAACTATGCCTAGAGCCTGGTAAGAGGTTGGGATACTAAATTTCACCTTATGGTTATCTAAGAGGAGTTGTGATTCTTACGCTGACCCCGGGAACAAAATGGGAAAATGAAAGTATGCAGAAGAAGTGAGAAGAGTGTTGAGGAAAGAGAACATACAGAAACTTGAGAGAAGCCTGGAGTATGTGGAGGAAAAAAAGGGGTCATTGAGGAAAAAAAAGGCATTTTAAGAGTAGGGATTTTACGTTGCATGTGTGGTGGCCAAGCCCACCTCCCTAAAATCTGTAGTACATTCTGACTGGTTTTTGGAGAACATCATAAAAGTTTTGTATCTGGGACAACTAATAGAGGAATCATTGCCCCCATGAGTTACACAGAAGCTGGAATATGGTGATTAAATGTGATCCAAGAACCCAAGTACCCAGGAATCTTACAGATCTAGCACAGGGCTCTGAGCACATCAAAGAATATGAAATAAAGGGGTCTGAATTTAACGTTATTTCAACCTTAGTTGATTTGTAGGTTTCACCAACAAGGAAAACAACAGGAAATGGTATGGTTTTGTGGAAAGACCATTGGACTTATTGTTAAGAGACCAGATTCAGTCCTAGCATTTCCACCAATAGGGCTGGGTCACTTTACAACCTACTTTCTCTGGACCTGGATTTTCTTACTTGTACAAAGAAGAGGTGGGATTAGAAGACCTCTAAGATACGTAAAATCCCGGTGTTCTTAAGATATACCTACCTTGGGGGCATTTAGGATGTGGTGCCTGTGGGAATCCAAGAATAGGGTATATCCAGCATATTCCTGGGATTTCTTCACTGTCTATCCCCAAAGCTCTAATTAGAAATTAAATTATTAAGAGTGAACAAAAGCATAAACACTTTCAATATTAGCATGAAATGACATATTTTTTAGTAACCTAATGGTATTTTAGCAAAGCTTGTGAATTTAAACTTTGGCAGTGAAAAACTAAGTATGAAATATAAAACATTTTCTGCAAATGTTGATTTCATTTCAAACCAAACCCTGGTAAACTGTCACAAAGAAAAATGTAACACAACCATTGTGAGATGCAAGTTAAAACTGAAGAACTTTTTTCTCTACATTCAAAGGTTGGTACAGCAGTTGGCCCTTCATATCTGTGGGTTCCAAATCCACAGATTCAACCAACTGTGAACTGAAAATATTAAAAAAAAAAAAAAAGAAATTCCAGAAAGTTCCAAAAAGCAAAACATGTATTTACATAGCATTTACATTATATTAGGAATTATAAGTAATGTAGAGGTGATTTAAAGTATATGGGAGGATGTGCATAGGTTATATGCAAATACTATGCCATTTTATATAATGGACTTGAGCAACCATGGATATTAGTATCTGCAGGGGTCCTGGAATCGATACCCCATGGATTCTGAGGGACGACTGTATTGGTATTTACCGATGTGACTAAACTGTGATTAATCAGAGGTAATACAGTTTCCATGGGTTATGTTCTAAACTGGATGGGCAAAGCACAGAACACAAAAAATGCCATTAAGTACAGGACTTCAGAAAGTTATCAGGAACTTACTTTTGGAGGCTACCAGTTAAAAGAAAAAGGGCATTTGTAAAATTATTCTACGTCCATCATACACCATCAGGAGAACAGCAATACTAGAAAATGATTCTGGTTGTTGTTGAACACAGGTTTTTCTTATGAAAAATGGAACATAAGACACGAAAGGCAGGACCAGCTTCATGGGCATGTGACGTATGCAAGAACTCCACACTTGGAATTGCTCATGTTTGTTTAATGTCTTGAAATTCTTAATACTTTTTGAACAAGGGCATCCTCATTTTCATTTTACCCAGATCACGTTGGCAGTCTTGATCGCAGGAGTGGTGAAAAGCATGGGAGAATGGACTCTGAGCCCACAGGAAAGAATTTTTTGAACGTGAAGAAGAAATATGCACATATAGGGCAAAGTAAGAATTTCTTTTTAATTAATAAGGTTTCTAGACAATTATTTAATTAAAATTATAAAAGCAGAGAAAACATTTAAATTTTGCATCATCACTGGAGTCTGCTTAAATTTCAGCTAAGCAAAGAGGGGACAAGTAACCTGCATTCTGGCAACGACAGCACACCCTAGTCATGGCAGTATTTCATCAGGACGTCATATACCTGGCACAGTGCCATCACTTGGTGAACACGAGCATCAGAAGTCCTATGCTTTGCCCAGACAAGCTGTTCCAGGTTGTTCTCTAGATACAGACTCAAAAAGGAGTCCCTTTGCATGTATCTGACTATGATTCACTGATACGATACTTAGATTGACTTGTTCCTCACTCTGAACTTCAAATCAGCAATGATATATATAATTCCCATGTATCAAATATATTTTCCCCCTCTGACCATGTAAATTTGAACACTTCATGAACTTCACATTGCATAACATATAAAAGAAACCGATCATATCAATGCTAGTCAAAATGAAATCATGTTCCTTCAATGTGCTATGTAAATGTTACCTTTTCACCTCTGTGCGCAATTCTTTAAAATTGTCAATAGGCCATCTTTCTCCACTTGCCTTCTTCATTTGAACAATGACCATTGTTTTTTGTAATTTCATAACCTGGGGCATAAATAACACCTGGATATCTACAGTCCCTTTAGGAGGCAATGCAATTCCTGAAAAAAAAAACACACACACAAAAATAAGTTTTAATGTGGTAAACGTTTTTAGAATATAATAATTTTAACCACAGAAAGTAACCTCTCCTTACTGATGACCTAAATGTTTCAAAGTCACTCCTGAACAAAAAAACACATTATGCTAAATTATAAGTGCACTTCACTGGCTTCACTAATTTTCCTCAAATGTCACCAAAATTCTTTAAAAAACACATTTTATTCTGAGCCAAGAAGGTTCTCCTGAAGAGGCTGGAAGAATTGAAGAAATGTTGATAGTGGTGGCTTGAGTTTCCCAGAGTGATTAAAAAAAACCCCATAAAACCCATGGATCTTTTCAAGTCTTACCACATTTTGCATAAGGCAAAGTACAGCAATTTCTGACCCTTTCATTTCTTTGCATATTTTTGTTCTAGACCATAATAGCTCCATGTTTCTGCTTGGAGCCCCAGAATTGCTACCAGTAAACTGTTCATTTCTTTAACTGATTCACGAAGGAAGCCAAAGCTTATTTGTGAAAGAAAGGGGCATCCACTTCAGGTTATAAAAATCAGAAGACAGAAAAACAGACAGCAATTTCATGTGTTCTAGTGGATTAGAATTTTTCAACCCTTGCTTTGAATAAGTACCACCTGAGAAAAACTTGTTAGACATGGAGTTTGCTAAGGTCCAACTACAGAGATTCTGATTTGTTTAGTCTGGGCTGGGGCTGCAAAGCTGCGTATTTAAGTAGCAGCTCATGAGATCCAGAAGCAGGTGATCATGAGACCATACTTAGAAAAAAACCCTCTATCTATTGGACAAGTATTGAGAGGTTGGAAGAGTAGTGAACTTCTAGCCACTTATAACAGTGAAGATTTCCAAGTGATCGGTGTCTTCCTTTATTTTGAAGAGTAACACTCTTTACAAGAAAATGAGGGATTATTGACTATATTGTTTTTTTAAAATTCTTTGTTATAAGATTGATGATATTCAAAGTCATTTTGTCTCAGATGAGAATACTGTACTAAACTATTAAGAACATCAAGAAAGAAAATAGAAAATGGCCCCTCTGCAAAATATCCCAACTCAAAGTTCTTATAAATTTTCAAATTTTAAAGTTTATTCCTTCAGGAAATGAAAATTTTCTAAGGTGTACTGTCATACTTAACAATAACTAGTAATTAATATGATTACTAGTTAATATTTATTCACTACTGACTCTATGC
Source organism: Mesoplodon bidens (assembly GCF_964165515.1). NCBI lineage: Eukaryota > Metazoa > Chordata > Mammalia > Artiodactyla > Ziphiidae > Mesoplodon > Mesoplodon bidens. The sequence goes on from NC_138163.1 coordinate 108,370,279, forward strand.
CAGGCTCTGTGCTAAGTATTTTTCACACAATTATCTCATTTCATCCTCAGAAAATCACCATAAACAAGTGTTATTATGTTTCTCATTTTAGAGATGGAGATATTGAGACAATTTGGTTAAACAACTTGCCCAAAGTCCCAATGAAAGATCATGTTGTTTACTAAGATATCTGAAAAATTTCTATCTTCAACTTTGCCTTTATGAGTTCTGTATTTTCAACGAATCGCTGCATTCAAATAAGTAAAAACAGCAAGAGCCAGAATAAAATAGGATAAAGAGCTGGAATATGATTTTAAAAAGCAGAGCTGAGTCAAATAAACCACACATTGCATCTCCAAGGAAAAGTTTAGAAATGATCATTTACCCTTACAAAAGTATATTACCACTAAAAATAGATTATATTATAACTAAAAATAAACCCAGACATTTAGATGGTGTAAGGAGTCAAGACAAAGATACAAAAGGGTACTTCATTGCTAACATCATGCTTTCTTATAATATTTGAAATGAAAGATAATGCTATAACCAATAAGCCCATTTAATTGAAAATCTAGTAGGCTATTTGTGGCTGTAACTTTTTACCAGTCTACAAATAGAACTATAGTTCCCTACTGAATTCACCATACATTTCTTTAACTATTATTACATGCTTGAATAGTAAGTTACTGCAATGTTAATAAACTTCCAAGAAATCACTGAAACTTAGCAATGAAAAGAACTTTGAGAATTTATCAAATTCATTTCGTGTCTCACAAATAATTTATATTTCCTGTGGTTTTCCCATTGTCCTTTGCAATACTTTTGAGTAGAGACAGAAAAGCCGTCCATACTTCTATCTTATAAAGAATCTAACCTATGTTTTCTTCTAATATCTATATATTTTCATCCTTATAGTTAAATACTCAATCCACTTGTAATTTATCCATATGTAAGGAATGAAGAATGAATCCAACGTTGTTGATTTTCTATATGAGACTAATTATCCAAAAACCACTTATTTAAAAGTTCAATGATTTGAAATGCCACCTACATAGCATTTCCTTATATATTTTTGTCTTTTTCTGGAGTTCCTAGATTTCTCTTCATGTGTAAGTACCACACTGTTTTAATTATAGATGCTTTATTTTCTACTAGAACTGTCTCCTCCCCTGGCTCATTTTTTTAAAAGAATTTTTCTAAATTTGGAATGAACAGTTAGCTCCAAGAAGGGGATGGCCTGGCAAACAGTTCTTTTAATGGGATTGCCCCACATTTACGCTTTAGGAATCACTGACATTTTTGTCCATTCACGATCTATTCAAAAGCAAGGATATGGCCTTTATTTTTCTCATTTGAGCATTATATTAGGTGCTTCTAGGTTCTTGGAATAGGTTTTCAGCCAGTGTTAGTTTTCAGTGTTGCTGGAGGCTCATTTCAGCATCTTCATATGTGTTTAGCAGGAAGCTGGGAGAAACTACCTCAGTTGTTTCTATCTTCTGACTGGGAAATATAGCTAGTGTGATGATTACTACATCTATTAGGTTAAACAATCTAATAAAACATATTCTAAACTCAAAACATTTTCTAAGCTTATCTTTTTCTGTTTTACTCCATTTCCATATAGTAACTACACAAAGTAACTACAGATGTATTTACTTTTTTCTATTACAGTTACCATTCGGGGATTCAAAATCCTAATAAGCATCTAGGGGGAAATATGCACATTTTATTTTACATAATTGATTTTAGGTACTTATATATTTTATGAGAGAAGTATACATTATTTATATAATTTTGAGACCCTGATAATACGTCATGTTTAGCATCTGAGAAATATTAAAAAGAGTGGCATTCATTGTATTATTGTTATTTTGCTTTTGAAATCTGCTATGGCCTAGCTGCACTTAACATTCAAATTTTATTCAGTGTATTCTAATACTGCTATTTTGATCAAACGTAATAGAAATATTTATGCACTGATCTCCAATTTGAAATATAGAAATTGTCCAATACTTTAATGGTATAAGGTTACTTGCCTTCTTAGAAGAAAATCTCCTCAAGAGCGTAAAGTGAGCATAATACTCATTTTAGTAATGAAAATATTTCATTTGGGGAGATTAATTTTTAATCACTTTAGTGGTATTACACTACTGCTCCCCACAGCATAATTTCTAGTATTTAGGATGGAATTAGAAATAGCCCATGTCAGGAAATCAAAGAGATACTTAAACATTCTAGCTCCCTAAGTGATGCTATTATTTTTGTTATAGTGGTTTCTTTAATTAATTAATTTATTTATTTATACTTTTGTCAAATGTCTATTTGGTTTTTTGAATTGAAGTACAGTTGATTTACAGTATTGTGTTTCAGGTGTATAGCAAAGTGATTCAGTTATACGTATATATGTGTATATATCTATATTCTTTTCTTTGATTTTATCCCATTTGTTTATTACAACATATTGATTATGGTTCCCTGTGCTATACAGTAGGACCTTGTTGTTTATCTATTTAATATATGGTAGTGTGCATCTGTTAATCCCCTACTCCCAATTTATCCCTCCCCCATCTTCCCCTTGGTAACCATAAGTTTGTTTTCTATGTCTGTGAGTGTCTTTCTGTTTTGTAAATAAGTTCATTTGTACTATTTTTTTAGATTCCACATATAAGTGATATCATATAATATTTGTCCTTCTCTGTCTGACTTACTTCACTTAGTACGAGAATCTTTAGGTCCATCCATGTTGCTGCTATAGTGGTTTATTTTAAATAAGTGGTTTATTTTAAATAATATAGTGGTTTATTTTTAAATAAATGATCGTGAATGGACAAAAATGTCAGTGATTCCTAAAGCGTAAATGTGGGGCAATCCCATTAAAAGAACTGTTTGCCAGGCCATCCCCTTCTTGGAGCTAACTGTTCATTCCAAATTTAGGTCCATCCATGTTGCTGCTATAGTGGTTTATTTTAAATAAGTTTTTATTTTTAAAACATCAAGTCATCAAGAATGTGACTTTTCATCAACCACTTTCACACATGAAATGTGTGTACTTTCTACTTGAATACTTTATATTTTCAATAACTGATTTAATAATCTTTAAATTATCACTAAAAAATAGAACAGAATTGTTAATGTGGTAGTTTGGAGAAAAGTCCTTTCATTGGTTCTTCAGAGATATTATAGGTGAATTATGCCCCCCTCCCCAACTCATATGTTGAAGTTCTAATTGCCAGTGTCTCAAATGTGACTGTATTTGAAGTTGGGGGCCTTTAAAGAGGTGGTCAAATTAAAATAAGACTGTTAAGGTGGGCTCTAATCCAGTCTGACTGGTGTCCTTATAAAAAAAGGAAATTTTGACACACAGACAGACACCAAGGATGCCCACATACAAAGGAAAGACCATGTGAGGGCACAGCAAGAAGGCACCCAGCTACAAGCCCAATAGAGAAACCTCAGAAGAAATCAAATATCCTGGTCCCTTGATTTTGAACTTCCAGCCCCCAGAACTGTGAAAAAATTAATTTATTTTGTTTAATCCACCCCGACTGGTATTTTATTACTGCAGCCCTAGCAAACTGATACATAAAATTATCTTTCCTTCTATGTTATCTCAGAGGCTGAGGCATGGGATACCACTGAACTTGCTTAGAGACTTTCTAATTCCAGGCTCTCAAAACAGGACAGATAGAGAAATTTGACTCTGACTGCCATTTGGCTGCTGTGATCATGGAAAAGCTAGGGACGAAGCAGTCTTCCCATCCAACCTGTATCTTGCTGACTGAGGTGCATGTATTGAATGGAAGCATCTATTGAAGAGCAAGAAGGGCATTTCATGGATGGAATTTTCTTCATGAAGGATTAGAGACTGCTGCTGCTTTACTCCTCCATCTTTTATAGAGTTAGCTAATGTCTGAGATTTAATAAAGAACTTGTCCAAAGAAGACACCATTAAAAGGACTAGTGTACAAAAAGTGAGCACTAAGTGGAAGGTCACATTTACTCGTATAGGTCATTGGGGAATAGATACAAATCCATGCTTCTTAGAAAAAAATGTTCAGTTTGAGACATATAATGCTTTCAAAGTAGATTTTTGGGATTATTCAACACAAATATGATTGCTAAGGTAAGTCTTACATCATGAACTAAGCACCTGTAAGTTAAAGTTTTATGTTTGCTTTTTAAAAAATCTAAGAATACATTAGTAAAAAATAAACAAATAAAACTTAAAGGAAATACTGATTCCAATGTAAACATTCCATTGCTGGGTCTAAAATGAGTGAAAAATCCACTATCAGAGCCTCCTGACCAGAGACACAGTAAAGGACAGAGTTTTCTGTTATTGAAGGCCTACAAGCATATGCTAATAACCACTGACAGTGATGACCAAGAGAAGGGTTTTGAGCTTTACATGAATATTTAGAATATCTTAATGTGCCTTCCAGTCTTAATATTCTATGATAACATTTTTCATTATAAATAGAAAAGATAACTAAGGTTTTAAAAATTAATGTCAGGAAATTGAATATTTTCTTGGAAAGTAACTAATTTTAATTTCAATTAAAATAATATCCCTTATTGATCAATTACCATGTCTTCCTTGTTCTCTGCACTGCTAAGCTGTGTGTGTGTGTATGTAAAATCTCTCTCTTCACCTGCAGGAATACTCTATGATATAATGTAAAGCATTTGAGATTTACAAATTTAAATCTATGATCTGATATTCATTAGTTCTGGGAAACTGGGAAAGTCATTTAAATTTCTAAGTGAGATTTTCCTAATACGAAAAAGGAAGCATATATATATATGAATATAACATACATATCAAGATTTTGCTATGGCAAAGGTACTATTTCAGTTCCATCCAGATAATCCCATTTTGTACAGTATACATTGATTGTACACTATTTTATTCTTTCACTTATTCATTCAGAAAATACTCTGTGCCATGCATTGTAATAAGGGATAAAATAGCGAAGAAAATAAATCCCTTGCTTTTCAGGATCATGCATTCAAGAATGTGTTGGGGGTGAGAAGTCAAACAATAAATAAAATGTATTATATGTATGGTGTTGTTAAGTAAAACAATAAAGAGTTAGAGAGTGATGTGGATGTTAATACAGGGTGGTCCAGGAAGGCCTCTCTGATAGGTGTCATTTGAGCAAAGCACCTAAGGAAGTCTGAGAAGCCTTGTAGACATCCATGGGGGGAATACTAAGATAGCAGGTGGCTATATGAGTCTGAATTTAAGGGGAAATTGAGGCTGGGGCTATCAATTTAAAAGTTGTTTGAATTCACTTGTGACTGAATGAGAGCTCATCAGGAACAAGTATGGATAGAAATGAAAAGAGAAGATAGGGCCTTGGGCTTCTGGGAATTCAGGGGATAGGAACAGGGGAGAAAATGCAAAAAAGACTGAGGAGGCCTTTCTAGAGAGACAGAAGGAGAATCAAGGGAGAATTGAATCCTGGAAGCCAATTGTTTCCAAAATGGTGAGAGATCAACTGTATCAAGTAGAGCTCATGAGCAAGATGAGGATGCCATAGATGATTAGATCTGGCAGTGTTATTTTACTGATGAACTTCAAAAGAGCAGAATCATCTGTAGACTGATGGGGAATAAAGTAAGATTAGCTTTTGCAATAACTTATAAGGGAAAATAATCTGAAAAAGAATCTATCTATCCATATCTATATCTATATCTATATATCTGAATCACTTTGCTGTACACCTGAAACTAACACAACATTGTAAATCAACTGTACCTCAATAAAAAAAATGAAAAAAAAAAGATAATGTATAAGAAATGAGGGCCATAAGTATAGACAATCTTTCAAGTTTTTTGCCATAAAGAGGGATCAGAGAAATGGGATAGTACCTGGCAGGGATAAGGGGTAAAGAGAGGCATGTCTTTTAACATTAAGAGGTATTATTGCATGCTTGCTATGTTGATAGGCATAATCCCACAAGAATTATTACACAGAAGACAGAGGAAAGAGCTGGAGAGCTCCACATAGTTGAGTAGGCGTGGGATTCAGTGAACGGGTCGAGGGCTGGCCATAAGAACACAAAGAGCTTTTCCAATGTAATGGGAGGAGAGGCAAGGCACATGGATGAAAATAAAATTAGGCTGGTCGATGTAATGGAAGAACCAGACAATTAGATTCTGATTTGACTTTATATTCTTAATGAAATAGGAAGAAAGAATATCAGATGAGAGAAGGGGAGGAAATGCTGAATGTCAGTAGTAGTCATCAGGTTTCAATTCATTGTAGGAAATTTTACTAAAGGAAAAGAATGTGTCATCAAAAGTTCATCATTCACTCACAGTTTACTTATTTCTCTATCTCCCTTTCTATCTATCCATCTCTATATCCATCAACCACTCTACCTACTGAAAAAGCCCCAAATTCTCTAAATCCTAAAAAGATATTAGTCCTCTCTCTGTTAGAATATTTATCTGTATTTCTGAAGCTAAGAAAATTGCATAAAATGACAGAAAAGAGACATGGTACTGTAAGCCTTGGGTTCCATTTTACAAGCCCAGACCATATAAAATATTTTAATTAGTTCGATTTTCATTCTCTTCATAGAAATATTCTAGTGGTAGAAGTAGGTCTAAATTTCAGGTTATAGAGATTTTTCTGAAGGGCAGGCATCCAGGCATCTTTGCATAACAAAATCTATAGCTTTGTGTTTTACAATAAAATCAGCAGCTTCACTGACTAGCTTAGAAATCTGCTTGCTTTATGCTAAAAATCATAATTACAAATCTGTCTGATTGGAACCTGAGCTCATTTGTGTGGAAAACTGGTCATCTGACATAATAGGAAGGGAAATTTTACAAAAAACATGAAATTATGCTCAGCTGCCAACATAATTTAATAAACATTCATGACAATTATCTGGAGACCTGGGTATGCTTTACCTCAGGCAGCAGCACACATTAAATGCCACTAAACACTGAGTTCTTGGAGACATTTTCCAATTCACAAGTAGCAACATTTAATTTGAAAAAATTTTTTTCTGCATACAATATTTTTATTATTCATTGCCAAACTGCATGATATATGTTAACTAAAATCAACATGAGACATAGCAATTATCTCTCATAAGGAAAAAAAACATACGTCTTTTCTAAATGCTTATTTAGCTCTAATTATTAACAATCACATAAATTATATTTTATCTTTTAAAAAGTAGACATTATAGATACCAAACATAGTGTATATCATTATCCTTCTGATTATTCTCTCTTATTATAATATGATATAACCCTTATCCATTATAAAAACATTTGAGATAATTATAAACATGCAGTTTTAAGAAATGAAAGTACGCTTTACCCAGTTACCTCCCATGGTAACATCTTGTAAAGCTATAATGCAATACAAAATCCAAAATATTTACATTGAAATAGTGAAGATATAGAAGTTTCATCACCACAAGTATCCCTCTGGTTGACCTTTTACAGACATCCCTACCTCCCCCACTACTCTAACCCTGAATACTACTATTCTCCATTTCTGTAATTTTGTCACATCAAGAATACTCTATGAATGGAATCATATAGTATATAAATCTGGGGGATTGGCTTTTTCACTCAGAATAATACCCTGGATATTCAATCAAGTTGTTGTACTTATCAATGATTTGTTCCTTTCCATTGCTGAATACTACACAGTGGTATAGATATAACACCATTTGTTTAACCATTCACACTTTGAAGGGCATCTAGGTTGTTTGCAGATTTTGGCTATTACAAATAAATCTGCTATGAACATTCATGCACATATTTTTTTTTTTTTTTTGCTGTACGTGGGCCTCTCACTGCTGTGGCCTCTCCCGTTGCGGAGCACAGGCTCCGGACACACAGGCTCCGCGGCCATGGCTCGCGGGCCCAGCCGCTCCGCGGCACGTGGGATCCTCCGGGATAGGGGCACGAACTCGTGTCCCCTGCATCGGCAGGCGGACTCTCAACCACTGCGCCACCAGGGAAGCCCCATGCACATATTTTTGTATGACATAAATTTTTACTTTTCTGGGATAAATTCCCATGAGTGTAATTGTTGGATGGTAGGGTAATTGCATGTTTACTTTGATAAGAAACAACCAAACAGTTTTCCAGAATGGCTGTACCCTTTTACATTCCCACCAGCAATGTATGAGTGATCCAGTTTCTCTACATCTTTCCTAATACTTGATGTCACTATTTTTTATTTTAGCCATTCTGATAGGTTTGTAGTGAAAACTCCTTGTGTTTTTATTTCGCACTTCTCTAAAGATTAATGATGTTGAACATCTCTTCATGTGCTTATTAACGATCAGTATATTTTCTCTGGTGAAATGTCTATTCATATTCTTTGCCCATTTTCCAAAAATTGTATTTTTATTAGTGAGTTTTCAGTATGTTTTATATATTCTAGATACTAACCCTTTGTCACATATGTGGTTTGCAAACATTTTCTCCCAGTTTATAGCTTTCTACTTTATTGTCTTCTCATGGGCTTTTATGGAGAAAAATATTTTAGTTTGATGTCCAATTTATTAATTTTTCCTCTTATGGAATTTTTTACTGGTTAAAAGCAAGAACTATTTACTTAGCATTGTGTCAGTTTTTGCATAAGGTCTGAGCATCCTGGCTGGAATTGCATTAAACCTATAAATCAAGTGGGATAGAACTGACATCTTTACTATATTGAGTCTTCCAATTCATGAATAGAGTGTATCTCTCTACTTATTTAAATGTCATTTGATTTTGTCATTTTCAGCATACAAGTCCTGAACATGCTCTGTTAGATTTACTTCTAAGTAATTTATTTATTTGGAGAGATTACAAACAATATTAGATTTTAACTTTCAGTTTCCACATTTTCGTTGGTAATATATATAAATACGATTGATTCTTTGTGTGTCGTTCTTATTTACCATGACCTTGCTGAATTCACTTAATACTTCTACAAGCTTTTTTTTTTTTTTTTAAGTTTCCTTGTGATTTTCTGGTAGATAATCATGTGATATGAAGATAAGGACCATTCATTTCTTTCTTTCATTCTATTTGCCTTTCATTTTCTTTACTTGCCTTATTGCACTGGCTGGGACTTCCAACAGTATGATAAATGCTGAGAGTGACATCCTTGTGTTGCTCCCTATTTTAGAGAGAAAGTATTCAATGTTTCGTAACGGAAAGTGACATTATATTTTCTATACTGAATGACCTGTGATTTTTTTCCTTTATTCTTTTTAAGAGAGTAGATTACATTAATGAAATTTCAAATGCTCAACCAGCCTTTACATTTGGAATAAATGCCATCTGCTCATGGGTATATTTTTTTGTTATATCTTTTGATGGGTTCATTTTATTAACATTTGTTGAAGATTTTGGTGTCTAATTTCAGGAACAGTATTAGTCTGTAGCTTTCTTTAACTGTGATGTGCTTCTAGTTTTTGTATCAGGGTAATGCTGTCCTCATAGAATAAGTTGGAAGGTGTTTTTTCCTCTTCTCCATCTTGAGAAAGATTGGTGTTAATTCTTCTTTACATGTTTGGTAGAATTTGCCAGTGAGGCCATTTGGGCCTAAAGATTTCGCCTTGGAAGTTTCCCAACTATTAATTTAATTTCTTTAATAGACGACTACTCATATGATCTATTTCATCTTTGGTGGATTTTGGTAGTTTGGAATTTACGAGAAATGGATCAATTTCTCCTAAGTTGTTGAATTTATGTGTTTATAGTTGTTCATAATACTGCTTTATTTTTCTAATGTCTTAGGTTATCTGTAGTGATGTTGCCATGGGTTACTTGAACATATTTTAGGATTTTAACTGATTTATAGTGTTTTTGAGTCTATCACTTCATTAAGTCTATCACTTAATTTTCTTAGTTGTTTAAAGTGGTAATTCAATATACATACGCAACTTATTGCTTTCCATAGGTATCAATGTTTAATTTGAATGAAATGTATCAATATGTACCTTATGTTTTAAAATGTACTTAGGATTTGTTTTAATCAGGTATGGTGAGACATACAGACACAGAAATGACTGTCATGAAGAAAGAAGTTTTATACTCACATATCCCTAGGAACGGGAGGCATAGCATGCCATGCAGGGACACATGGGGAATCATCAAAATTAGTCATGGGGTGAGGGAATGGCCAAGAGCCTTTACTGCGGTTTTCATGGGAAGGCTAAGCAGGTTTAGAATAGAGGGTATTTTCCTTACGATAGATCACAAATTCTAGAAGATGGTGTGGTAAAGTTTTAGGATTTAGAAAGGAGTGAAAGTGTGGTTTAAAAAAAAAAAGTGGATGTACACTGCCACTGGGGATATGAATGTTGAGAATGAGGGATGACCTGGAAGAACAGGTGCTCATATGGTAACAGATACAAAGAAGGATAAATACATACTTATATACTTCCTGATGAAAGAAAGATAGATGGTGGTGGTAAGATCTCACACTCGTACTATGGGGATGAGACTTTAGAGGTGGAAAAGAATGGATAACTTAGCAAATATACATTACATATAAGGATTTGCTAATGGCGTGAAAAAAGTCCATCAATTATTCAACATTCTCTAACTATGTAAACATAGGCATATACTTTGCTATATATAAGCTTAGCATTCTTAAAGCTCAGGTCTCATAAATAACCAACTAATGCCAAATGCTGAATTTGCTAACATACCTATGAATTGAGTGCTTGTCTGCAAGACAAATGTCTCAGCATCTGCATTTTCCTCCTATCAGTTTCTTCCTGATAAGAAGTTTTGATAAAGATTAAGGCACCATTTATATTTGATAATAAGATAAATAACACTCAAAGTTGGCATCTTCTGATGTTATCGAGGGGTTAGGGATTTCAGAACATGCCCATTTGCTACAGGAAAAGAAATCAATTAGAGCTACAAGAATTCAGGAAGAATACAAGTGGCAAAAGGTAATGAATGGTTGTGCCTAGTCAAAATGGGGAAATCCTAGAATGGATGTTTTCCTAAAATGCATTCACCATATTCCTTTTATGACATAACTGAAAAAACAGAAATCTAATCCTTTTGTAAGATTAAATTTTGACTTGTCCACAGAGCTGGTGACAGTAAAGTTTTGACTGTGTACTCATTTCCTACACATGGAGACCATGACAACTTATATCCATCTGATTTTCCTTTTAGACTTAAATATAAATAGGGGTGTCAGCTAAAAGAAGAAGAAAAAATAACAATTTCAGTTCAGGTGTAATGGATTTTTGACATATCAGAGCTCTCATTACATTTGACAGATGCATACTGATTTTCATTTTAAGCTCTTCTTATCCAACATACTTGGTTATTTCTGGAAATTTTTTGCTTTAAATTAAATAAAGGTTTGAAGTGATAGAAGATTTTAATTAACTTCACTGACAATGTAATACCTACCCGGGAATTGGAGTCTGATATTATATTTTTTCATACAAAATAAACATAATGAGAAATATCATATTTATGTAGCATAAAGCAGGAATTTTGTTTTTTAGAATGCACTAAACAGGTCATAAGGTATGGCTTAAAACATGTTCTCACTTATCAGAGTCTAAGAATTAAAACAAAAATGTGAAGTCTACAAAACTGCATTGTTTCTCAAAAGTGACCCAAATGTGCTAAAGCTGTCACCACTGTTACTCTCTCTCCACACTTTATTTACAGCTTCCATCTCTTGAGGCTCTTGCATAGAAGCTAATGCATTGTATGTTTTTCCATACCCGTGGATTCTGTACCAGTGATCTTCAATAGTCTTACCCTGATTTCTCCTCTATCTCACACATGTGGATAAATGCCTAATGTTAAGCTTTTTTTTTTTTTTTTTTGCGGTACTCGGGCCTCTCACTGCTGTGGCCTCTCCCGTTGCGGAGCACAGGCTCCGGACGCGCAGGCTCAGCGGCCACGGCTCACAGGCCCAGCCACTCCGCAGCATGTGGGATCCTCCCAGACTGGGGCACGAACCCGTGTCCCCTGCATCGGCAGGTGGACTCTCAACCACTGCGCCACCAGGGAAGCCCGTTAAGCATGTTTTATGTTTTCCCCAAGACAGGCACTTGATACTTGATCCGAACATAATAAAAACATCATTAGACCAATAAAATGTGAAAGAGTATATTCCATTTACAAAACAAAATTTCACTCTCTAACTAACATCCTGTTGTATTCCAAAACTAGTAGAAAATTATATAATTGACTTTTCATTTTACTTCTGAGCACTTTTATTCTAAATTTTTCTTTTTTATGCCTTATCTAGTACCTAAAGAAAAAAGGGTTCCATTTTTTAAAGAAAATATTTTAAACTTAACATTGAAATTAGCATAATTGTTCCAAAACAATTATCCTGATCCTATACAGATCAGTTTTTATTAATGTTACCAACAGAATGATAGAATCTTTGAGTTCTAACTTAATGGTCCTCATTTATAACCTCCCAATGAGTGTAGCAACATATTGTAAGAAGTCTATGCAAGACAGTCCTCAGCAACCATTTGGACCCATCATCTGATGAGGAGTTCCTATTTCTTATGGTACTCAGTTCCTTCATGAAACAAAATTAGAAGGTTTTTCCTTGTTTGAACCCCTAGTTCTACTGCTTAGAACTAACCAGTCTCTGGTTGAAGTTCTGCCCTCAGCAGGGATACAGAAAATTAAACTCTTATCTTCCACACTTGGAGAAACTATTTTTCCAAGCTCATTATAATTTATCCCCTCAAGCACTAGACCCAGTTCTATATGTTTGCCAGTATCTTGCTAGTTATTCAGATTTTCAAGGACTTAACATCCTGACTATCTTGTCTCTGCTGGGTCCTTTACTAGGCAGTCCAAAACCGGTAAGCTCAGCTACGTGTTATATTTCACCTATGATGAATGATTTCCTGGATCTCTAAATACTGTCCTTGAATTTCTAACTCCATGGACTACCTGCCCATTAGGACATCACCACTTATACCTAGATTATAACATGTTGTCTGTTGCTTTATCCTTAATGCAAGATTTTCCAAATTTCCAATTTCACTCTTTCCTAACAGGTATAATTATGTCTGGTTTCTGCAGCACCAGTGTAAATTCAATCAAGAGGTCTAGTTGGAGGTTTTGGCTACAAGTAGAATTGTCTAGCTATTTATCAGGTATTTACTAGCCATTTCCTAAGATATGACAAAGGATCCTTCATCAAGCAATATCCATGCAAAGAAGCAATCTATTTTATAATATCTTAATAGATAGCATGTTTAATAGGCCCAAATTATCTAGGTATGATCTAATTAGTTCATAGCAATTACCTATATTCTCATACCTGAGAAAAGCAATTTTACTATCATGATTGAAATTTACTTTACATTTGTAGATAATCTTACTACAAAGTAGGTTATCAAGAATGAAGGGACTTCTCTGGTGGTGCAGTAGTTAAGAATCCTCCAGCCAATGCAGGGGACATGGGTTTGAGACCTGGTCCAGGAAGATCCCACATGTCACGGAACAACTAAGCCCACAAGCCACAACTACTGAGCCCGCGTGCCACAACTACTGAAGCCCGTGCACCTAGAGCCTGTGCTCAGTAACAAGAGAAGCCACCACAATGAGAAGCCCGCACACTGCAACGAAGGGTAGTCCCCACTCGCCGCAACCAGAGAAAGCCCGCACACAGCAACAAAGACCCAACACAGCCATAAATAAATAAATAGATAGATAGAAAGAAAGAAAAATAAGAAAGAAGTAAGCCAAACCCAAAAATGTTCTCCCAAGCCACACACCACATATTCAATTTATGCTACTGGTGCTTTGAACCCACACATGAGACATTCTGATCTCCAAAATACTATGTCTTGAAGACCACAGTCAAACATTGTAGAATACTGAGATTAATTATACATTTGGCATTCTAGCATACTGACTTTCTCTTCCTGTTTTTTGTAATACATAAAGTTGCTTAATAGTCTATGGTTTTACGTAAGACGTAGATGACATGGACTCCAACAAGACTCTGTCAGCAATTTACTATAGCCATCAGTGCAGGTTAACTCATGCATTCACTTTTTCCCTTCGGTAAGGACTTTTCTAGCCACCCTATTCAAAATTGCACCTCCAGCACTATGACTGTCTTTAACCCCTTCCCCTGCCTATTTTCTCCCCCCATCCTATTTGATCATTGTCTGTCTCTTTCCATGAACATGTAAATCCCAGGAAGGCAGAGATTTTTGTCTATTTGGCTCCCTGTGTATCTACAGAACTTAGAACGGGATCTTAGCATATGGTAGTTCTTAATAAATATTAGTACTTAAATGGATTCAGCAAGGAACTGTTCTAGTTGCTGGGGATACTGTAGGAAATGAGACAGAAAATCTCTCTCGCATCATGGAACTTAACTTCTAGTGGAGAAAAAGAAGAGAATAAATAGATAACTGCATAATAGATTTCAAGTTAATTATTTAGGGAGAATTAGTGGAGGGTGCTTTCAGAGAAAACTCCTCTAAAGAAGTGACGTTTAGTGGAGGCTTCAAGGATTTGGAGAAAGTTAAACAAGAAGTTGGGTAAGAGTGTTGCAACCACAAGTGTGAGCAATGTAAAAGCTTAAATAGGAATTGGCTCAGAATGTTGATGCAGTCAGTAGCTCAGTGAAGGGTGGGAAAGAGTAGAGAAGGTAAGGTCAGAAAGAAAAGCACGGACCAGATCATGGGGGGCCTTTCTGACCTCACCTCCTAATGTTGAACTGGAAAACATGGGAAGGTTTTAAACAACACAGTGATACAACCCAATTTTTGTTTTACAAGAAATCGCTCTGTCTTCTGTGTGGAGATTAGAGTATGGGGTATACGACTGAAATACAGGAAGCAGGTGCAGTAGTTTGGGTAGTATAGTCTAGGGTGGAGGTGCTAAAAAGTGATCAGAATGAGATATATTTTTATGGCTTTGCTATCGGTATTTACTCACGGGCTGGAAATTTGCAATGAGAAAATAAAAGAAATCAAGTATGACTCCTAGGTTTTTGGAAAGATAAACTGGATAAATAATGGTGCCATTGACTAAGATGAAGAATTATTCGGGGAATAAACTAGCATAGGTGAGGAGACAGGTATATCAAGCATAATATTTAGTAAGAGATACCTGTAAGATATCCATGTGAAGATGAAAACATGCAGCTGAAACTCAGGAGGAAGTTTAGAGTTGGAGATATAAATTAAGAGGCCATGTATAGATGGTATACACAAGGCTGAAAAAAAATGTCCAGGAAGATATTATAACTGGGGAAGAGACTGGGATAAGCCCTAAATCAAGCCAACATCTAGAATTCTGATAGCAGGTAAGAGACAGAAAAGAAGATTTAGAGGAACTGAACAATGACATCGGAGGAAAACTAAAGCCAAGTGAATATAACATTTTAAGGAGAAAGAAAGACAACTACACCAAAGGCTACTGAGAGATAAAGTAAGATAAGGACATAGCACTGACCTACAGATAATGAAACATAAAAGTCGTGATTACCTAAACAAAGGCAATTTCAGTCAAACTGTCAAGATTAAATCCTCACTGAAATGAGTTTGAGAATTGGAGAAAAAGAAGTCAAGACATTCTGTACAGCAAAGGAAACCATCAATAAAATGAAATGGCAACCTACTGAATGGGAGAAAATATTTGCAAATCATATGTCTGATAAGGGATTAATATCCAAAATACATAAAGAATCCATACACTCAATGGCAAAAAAAAAAAAAACCCACAAACCCCAAAACAATCCGATCACAAATGGGCAGAATATCTGAATGGATATTTTTCCAAAGAAGACATACAGATGGCTAATAAGTACATGGAAAGATGTTCAACATCACTAATGCAAATCAAACCCACAATGAGATATAGCCACATGCCTGTTAGAATGGCTATCATCAAAATGATATAACAAGTGTTGGTGAAAATGTGGACAAAAGGGAACCCAGCACAATGCCCTAAGTGCCCACTGATGAATGGATAAAGAAAACGTGGTATATACAATGGAATAGTATTTAGCCATAAAAAGGAATGAAATCTTGCCATTTGCAACAACATGGACGGATCTCAAGGGTATTACACTAGGTGAAATAAGTTAGACAGAGAAAGATAATACAATATTATCTCACTTATATGTGAAGTCTAAAACAAAAACAAAAACAAGCTCATAGATACAGAGAACAGATTGGTGGCTGCCAGAGGGGAGAGGGGGGCAAAATGGGTGAAGGGGGTCAAAAGGTACAAACTTCCAGTTATATAATAAATAAGTCAAGGGGATGTAATGTACATCATGGTGACTATAGTTCATAGTACTTTACAGTATATTTGAAAGTTGCTAAGAAAGTAGGTCTTAAAAGTTTTCATCACAAGAAAAAAATTTATTTGTAACTATTGTGTGGTGACAGATGTTAACTAGACTTATTGTGGTAATTCTTTTGTAGTGTATACAAATATCAAATCGTTGTACACCTGCAACTAATATAATTTTATATGTCAATTATATCTCAATTTAAACAAAGAAGTAGAGACAATGAGTATAAACAACTCTTTCTAGGGATTTTACTTCAAATAAGAAGACAAAAATGGACTGGTAGCTGCAGAGGCCAACAGATCAAGGTGTTCATTTAAAATATATTGATATTATAACATGCTGGTAAGTACCATGAGAATCTCCAGTCAGTGGAAACACCGTAGATATAGGTGAGATGAAAGATAATTGAGAGGTAAGGTTGTTGTATAAATTAGGAGAGGTGGGATCTGGGGATCAAGTGGAGGCGCTGGCTTGTGAGAGGAGCACAAACCATTTGGCCCTAGTAATGGGAGTAAAGTCAGAGTTTTTTGGTTTTGTTTTGTTTTTTCTTTTTCTTTGTCCTTCAGCCATAATCAGTTATATCTGTGCAAATGTAGAAAGGGCAGAGAGTTAGTGTCTGATGTAGCAGACTAGATCATTTTTCCTGATTATAATTATATAATTATAATTATAATTTTACTCCTCTTTATTATAATTATATAATCATGGCCATACTTTTATGTTTCCCATGTTAAGTTAGGGAAAATATATCTCCCACTTCCACTGATATTAAACATACATTAATTTGAACAATGGAGTGTGGGTGTAGGTGAAATATGCAAATGAGACCTTAGGAAGTATTTTGTATTTCCACTTGCCCTCTCGTGCCTCTTCCAGCCACGATAAGAACATATTCTAGGTATGTCCCAGAACGAGTAAACCTATCGAGCAGTCCTGAACCTGATGCACAATCTAAAGCTGCCCAGCTGATCAGCAGATCCATGAGGAAGAAAAATAAATGTTTCAGGTTATAAGACACTGACATCATGGGGTTGTTTGTTATGCAGTTTTAATGCAGCAATCACTGACTAATTCACCATGGCTGTGGTTTTGCCTAGTGAACAGAAGGAGGAAGATGGACAAAAGAGTTCAAAGCATAAAGAAGGAAGTGACTATAATGACAGACAGAAGGTTCTGACCCTTCACAGAAGTTTTGGCTATAAGTGTTCAATATACGAAAATGCCTGTACTTGTATCACAAAGATCTTATAATGGAATTTGTCCAATGCCTTGTGGAAAATGAAGAACATAATTATTACATATTTCTAAGATGTAAGAGTTTAGTAAAATAAAATTAGGTTAATGTGTTAGAACTTGCTCTTAATCGATTTATCCATGCTGTTATTGCTCTTCATGTTTATTTTTATTGTAAATATTCTACATGATTTTAATGATATGTCAATAATTTTTTTAGGAATTAAAATAGCTGTCTAGCCTTAGAATTCTCCTTGTTCTACTTTTTGTATGGTAACAAGCAAACTCAATTTATCATCACAATATCATCCTAAATTTACTTAACACAAAAGACTCATATAATCTTACAGAAATTATAAAACATGCCATAGATTTTTAACAATGAAATTCAAAAATCTTTGGTGTTTGGAATAATTCCAGAGATGATATTATCCAACAGACTTTAAAAAAATTTTACTCAGAAATGCACAACTATAAAAACTAAGACAGTAACATTGGTACAATACGATTAACTAACCTATATACTTAATTCAGATAACATCAATTATTTCACTAATGTTATTTTATATCACAGGATCCAGTCCTAGATTCTACATTACATTTAGATCCCATGTCCCCTGAGTCTCCTTCAATTTGTAAGTCAGCCTTTCCTTATCTTTTATGACCCTGACACTTTTGAAGAGTACTGATAAGTTGTTTTATAGAATACCCCGTTTGAGTTTCTCTGATGTTTTCTCATGATAAGATTGAGGATATATATTTGGAGGAAAATACCAGAGAGATTATTTTCCCTTCTCAGTGTCCAATAATCAGGGGACACACGGTGTTGATATATTTTATTACTAGTCATATTAATCTTTATTATTTGGTTAAGCTGGTATCTGCCAGGTTCTCCAATGTAGACTTAGTATTTCCCCTTTGTTTTCAATAAATACTTTGTGGAACTACTTTGAGATGGTGCAAATATTCTCTTTTTATTTGAATGTTCACCTTCTAATTTGTTCATCCGTCAGTGGACCTTGTTTGTACCAATTATGTATTTAGTACTTCTTCAGATTCTAAAACATTCATTTGACTATATCTGTTTGAATCTAAATTTGAGTTTCTCTTCTGTTCATTTGACCTCTATGTCTGTTTAGCCAATACAAATTAATGTAGTTTTTAGGTCCACAAAGGATAATTATTCAAAAGTTTCTCCAGTCTTGTCTGGAGTGCCAGTGAGTTTTTAGGGGGTTAAGCTTCTAAGAGGGTAACACTGTCCCTCTATCTTAAGCCCTTGGGATCTTTCTACTCCTTTATCAGTGCACATTCAGTATCCCAGTTCTCCAAACTTCTTAGCTGAACTCTTCTTACAAGTGTGCCAATGTAGCTTTATCCACAGATAAAACTACTTTGCCTCTAGTATCTCTCTGCAGGTACCCAGTCCTTGTTCAGATTTTGAGCCGACTGATTCCTCTGTGACTTTAACTCTGATTTTTTTTAAAAAATTATAACTTTTCCATTTTCCCGTCTTTTCATTGTTGCTATGAGTGTGAACAGTGCTTTTTTCCAATGCTAAACATTTAAACATTGCTGAGCAGAACATGCAAATGCCAAGTGACAGATTTTTTAAATGAGAAAACTTAAAAGGTCTAGAAGACGTCTCTTGTCTAAGGTTATATTAATTGGTGGCAGAGTAGAGTTCACAGTAACCATATCAGCAAAACACTATTTATATGAACCTTTTACTGGGTCATTAAAATATTTTATTACAAAGAAACTTTCTCTGAAACATATTTCTCTTAAATGGTATTTATGATAATGGAATTTTGTTTATACAGTGATACCTAAATATGTACTAATTTTTAATCCATTTTGGTCTGTTTCTCTTCTGGAGAAACTTATTTTATTTTCTGAAGTCATATTCATAAAAATCTGTTTTAAATGTAGCAGCTTTTATTTCTGGATGAAATGGATTTTAACTGGCAAGAAATTATTTATATATTCTTTTAAGATACTGGTGTTTTATACTTCACTAAATATCCAGTGAATAATAACTGAGAAAACATGGTTGTTGTCATTAAAACTATTAAATTCTGAAATACAAATCCTTTGAGGATGTAACTTCTACTGATTATAGCAAAAATTCCAAAATTAGAATAACTTCCATATTAATAATGAAAGCAGTAGCAACAACAATAAAAGCAAAATTATTATCCTATAAATTTGTATATCCTTCTACATGTATCAAATGCTTTGAGACAGAGTTTTGGCTTCACATTTATTATCCAGATTAATGCTGAATTAGAATATTGTCTTAAATCATCACTAGTATAATTCATATTGCTTAAAGATATACTTTCTCATTTTGAGGATTATGCATAATACTTTATATAAAAATATAACAACATAAAAAGAAGAAAAATTGTACATTTTTATTCTGGAGAAGGATTTTGGCTTTCATTCACTGGCAATAATATAACTGAGTTATAACTATGAAATCCTCTCTTGAGAATTTTGTGAAGCCATTATGTGAAAATAAGCATTTAAGGTGAATGATAAGTGTCAGCATTTAAATATTACAGACTGGTAATATAACAAGAAAAATTAAATGACTTACCAAAAGGCACATATAAAACTGTAAGAGTTACTGTTTTAAGATGGATTAATATAGTCAAAGATAGAATTGTGTTCTTAATTCCCAAATACCCTATGCTGATGATGGGCTATATTTTATGCGACATCAAAATTAATAATTTATATTGCTGGTTCCTATTGTGTCATGTTGAGAATAGAGAAAGGGACTAGCCGTATTAGATATAAATACAATGCCACAAAAATCACAATTTTAAAAATGGAACTGGCTAGTTATAACCAAATTAATTAATGAAACAACATACAGAATGACCATAAAGAGATCTGGAAGTATGTATTTATGAAAATATTATCTTATTAACATCTGCATCAATTAATTAATATATGAAAATACTAAATATATTAAAGAGTTAATATACTCAAATATGTATCACTATATTATAATCATGATAATACATCTTCAAATAAATTAACTTATAAATTATTATTTATTTATATAAATTTTAATAATTAATATATAATATATAACTTCTATATTAATGGTGTTTCCATTCAGTGGGAAAGGGCTGGTTTATTTCACAAATGATACAATCACAACTTGATACCTAGCTAAAGGAAAAATCAAATGGGAAATTTTGCACACCAAATATAATACAAAGATAAATTCCAGATGAATTACATGTTTAAATATATTTTTTAAACTCTACAAGTCTTGGAAAAAAAATTACTCATCTATTTTCACAATGCTTGAAGGAGAAAATCTTTCTAACCAAGACAGGTGACCCAGGGAATATAAAAGACAGCACTATTTAACCATAAAATTGCAAAAAAACTTATGGGAAAAATGCTACAATCAAACATAATAAACAAATAATAGATTGAAAGAAATATCTCTCAGTGACATATCAAAAATGTTTTTTTAAATTGAATAGGAGGGAACACTCTCAAATTCATTCTATGAAGCCACCATCACCCTGATACCAAAACCAAAGAAACCAGAAAAAAAGAAAATTATACACCAATATTTTTTATGACTATAGATGTAAAAATCCTCAATAAAATATTAGCAAAATGAATCCAACAATACATAAAATGGATCATACACCATGATCAAGCTGGATTCATTAGGGGTTGCAAGGATGGTTTGACATATACAAATCAATCAATGTGATACACCATATCAGCAAAAGAAGAAACTACATGCTCATCTCAATAGATGAAGAAAAAGCATTTGACAAAATTCATATTTTTTCGTACTGTTAAAATGGCCATATTACCCAAAGCAATCTATAGATTTAATGTGATCCCTATCAAAATACCCATGACATTTTTAATAGAACTAGTAGAACAAATAATCCTAAAATTTATATGGAACAACAAAAGACCCAGAATTGCCAAGGCAATCCTGAGGAAAAAGAACAAAGTTGGAGGCATAACCATTCAGACTTCAGACTATACTACAAAGCTACAGTAATTAAAACAACATGGTATTGGCACAAAAACAGACACATAGATCAATAGAATCTCAATAGAACAGAGAGCCTAGAAATAATCTCAATCCACACAACTATGATCAGTTAATCTATGACAAAGGAGGCAAGGACATAGAATAGAGGAAAGACAGTCTATGCAACAACTGGTGTTGGGAAAACTGGAAAGCTACATGTAAATCAATGAAATTAGAACACCCCCTTACATCATATACAAAAATAAACTCAAAATGGTTTAAAGACCTAAATATAAGACATGACACCATAAAACTCCTAGAAGAGAACATAGGCAAAACATTCTCTGACATAAATCATAGCAATATTTTCTTAGATCAGTCTCCCAAGGCAAAAGAAATAAAAGTAAAAATAAACTAATGGGGCTTAATCAAACTTAAAAGCATTTGCACTGCAAAAGAACCAATCAACAAAATAAAAAGACAACCTATGAAATGGGAGAAAATATTTCCAAATGATGTGACTGACAAGGGATTAATCCCTAAAATATACAAACAGTTCATACAACTCAATGTTGAAAAAATAAACAACCCAACCAAAAATTGGGTAGAAGACCTAAACAGACATTTCTCCAAAGAAGACATACAGATGGCCAACAGGCACATGAAAAGATGCTCAACATCACTAATTATTAAGAAATGCAAATCAAAACTACAATGAGGTATCACCTCACACCAGTCAGAATGCCCATCAACAAAAAGCCTACAAATAATAAATGCTGGAGAGGATGTGGAGAAAAGGGAACCCTCCTACACTGTTGGTGGCAATGTAAATTGGTATAGCCACTATAGAAACAGTATAGAGGTTCCTTAAAAAAATAAAAATAGAGTTTCCATATGATCTAGCAATCCCACTGCTGGGCATGCATCTGGAAAAGATACAAACTCTAATTCTAAAAGGTACATGCACCCCAATGTTCACAGCAACACTATTTACAATAACCAAGACATGGAAACAACCCAAGTGTACATCAACAGACGACTGGCTTAAGAAGATGTGGTTTAGGGGGCTTCCCTGGTGGCACAGTGGTTAAGAATCTGCCTGCCAATGCAGGGGACATGGGTTCGAGCCCTGGTCTGGGAAGATCCTGCATGCCATGGAGTAACTAAGCCCACAAGCCGCAACTACTGAGTCTGCGCATCTGGAGCCTGTGCTCCACAACAGGAGGCACTGCGACAGTGAGAGGCCCACGCACCGTGATGAAGAGTGGGCCCCGCTCACCACAACTGGAGAAAGCCCTCGCACAGAAACGAAGACCCAACACAGCCAAAAAATAAATAATAAATAAATTTATTTTAAAAAAAGAAAAAAAAGATGTGGTTTATACACAGACACACACACACACACACACACACACACACTAGAATATTACTCAGCCATAAAAAAGAAGTATTGCCATTTGAAGCAACATAGATGGATGTAGAGGATATTATACTTAGTGAAGTAAGTCAGACAGAGAAAAACAAATATATGGTGTCACTTATATGTGGAATCTAAAACATAATACAAATGAATCTATATAGAAAACAGAAACAGACTCACAAACATAGAAAAAAAAATTTATGGTTACCAAAGAAAAAAGGGAGGAGGGAAGGGATAAATTAGGAGTATGCAATTAATAGATACAAACTATTATACATAAAATAGATAAGCAACAAGGATTTACTAGATAGCACAAGGAACTATATTCAGTATCTTATAATAACCTATAGTGGAAAAAATATATATATATAACTGAATCACTTTGCTGGTACAACTGTAACTAACACAATATTGTAAATCAACTGTGCTTCAATTAAAAAGTTTTTAAATTAATGATATGGAAAAGTTTTGCAAGTTAATGGCAGATGTAAAACAACGCAGTATCATTAAAAATTGGCAAAAGTTATGAAAATACAATTTACAAAAAGTCAATTGTAAACATTAATGTTAGATCTGAAAGTTCTGCTTCCTGGAACCCAATGGACTTCTTACATTAGCCAACTGAATGGCTTCATGCTGACAACAGAGGCATTAATTTTCAAAGAAGGGGATGTTACCTAACATTTATCTATCTGTCTACCTACATATCTATATTTAAATAAAGCTAAAATAGAACACTGACATTTTTAAAAGTCACATAAAAATGACACTAACTAAAATTATATCTGATTAGTTTCAATTAGATAAAGAAAATTATGTGGAAAAACAAAGGCCTGATGTTTTAAAGAAAAATATAACTAGAGCAACACAGTTAAATGTATCTTCCCTATGTGATTTTCTGCCAGGAATCTTTATCTAACCAGAAGTAAGATTCCCTAATATTGCAATTACTCTGTGGACAACAATCTAAATTAGGGCTCTAAATATTTTCTTTTAAATTGAAGATAAAATTTAATTAGCCCTTACAGAAATTATTTACACTGTGTAAAATGTTTTGAATAGTGTGCTAATCAATCCTTTTACCATTGCATCATGGAATATCAAGAGTACTAAAGCGATATGATAGTCATTATATGAGTACTTTTAATTATATTACCTTTTCTCATTAAAATGACTAAAGGTTTTCTATTGTTGAGTAAAGTGTTATTTTAAGCAAAGCCTTTTTTGTTATCTGGGAAGCAATAAGGGAAAATATAATAGTGAGCTGTTACACTTAAAATCAGTAATAAAATATTAAGTATAAATGATCATAAAGGTAGCTTATATTATGTGACAACAAACTGTATATTTTCTGTTGCTCTAATATCACAAAAAGAATGAGATATATCGTTAATACTGTCACTTTTTTTTTTTTTTTTGCGGTACGCGGGCCTCTCACTGCTGTGGCCTCTCCCGTTGTGGAGCACAGGCTCCGGACGCGCAGGCTCAGTGGCCATGGCTCATGGGCCCAGCCGCTCCGCGGCATGTGGGATCTTCCTGGACCGGGTCACGAACCTGTGTCCCCTGCATCGTCAGGTGGACTCTCAACCATTGCGCCACCAGGGAAGCCCATGTCACTTTTTTTAAAAGGTGATCTAAAGTGGTTTTAAGCATGATTTGTCCATTAGAACACATGCAAAAAAAATTAAAAAAATAAAATTTAAACATTTTTGAAGGCACAAAGCTGCCGAACTAGTGAAAATACATGAAATGACATTGATACAAAGATTCAATATCACAGAAATGTCATTTCTTCTTACATGTATAGAGTTATAATTTAAATTATAAATTTAAAATAATTCCAGTAAATATTCTATCAGGTTGTCTCTGGAGGTAGTCAAGTTTATTATAAGGTTCCTACAGATAAATAAATAGGGTAGAACAGCCAATAAAATCTTAGAAAGGAAAAGCAATATGAGAGAGCCATCTTCACCACGTATTAAAGCACATTATAAAGACTCTCTAATTAAAACAGTGTAGTTTTGGCTCTAAAAGACAGATCAGTAGAATAGTAGAGATAACGCAGAAAGAACCCAAGTACATATGGCAGTATAGTCTATGATAATGTTGGCATATCAAATCAGTAGGGATAAGATGGGCTTTTAAATAAATCTTGAAGAAATAGATAGCCATTTGGGTAAATTAGGTGGAGAGAAACACCATGTTCTTGGATTGAAAGACTCAATAACTCAGTATTTCTAAGATGCCAGTTGCCCCCAAATCAAAGTATAGTTTCAATACAATTCAAAGTCCTCACGGGGGTATGTGTGTGTATCTGTGTTCCTGTGTGTGTTTGTAAATTAACTAGCTGATTCTGAAATTATTATGAAAGTGCAAAGGATCTAGAATAACTAAGAAAATCTTGAAGAAGAGGAAAAATTTGAAGGATTTACATTACTACGTGTTAAGACTTGCCATATAGCTATAGTAGTTAAGACATATGGTATTGCTGCAAAAATATATGAATAGACAACTAGAAATGAATAGAGTACAGAAAGAGACTCATACACATTCTGCCAGTGGATTTAGGAGAAAAGTGTCACTGCAATTTAAGGAAGGAAAGGATGGCTTTTTCTTTAAATGGTGCTAGGACAATTAGGTATACATAATGAATAAAATGAACGTTGACTCTGATATCTTATCATATTTAAAATTATTGATATAAGTATCAGGAAAAGTGAATAATGCTTCTAGTAAAAAGAGGAATATATCTTCATGACTTTATGTCCCAAGCTATCAAGATTATTGCCAGTATACAGTACCTAGATATCAGCTTTCTGGGAGAATTGCCTTCAGCTGAAGACAGTCACCTGACCAAGGTTAAACTCCTTTCCAGGATTAGACTACATTTCATGATGGATTGATGGGATGGGGGGTGGGAGGTTGTGGGTGAGGAAATGAGATATAAAATTCTGGCTTCCTCATGCAAAATTGGGGAAACTCTGAAGAACTATCCTAGTTTCGGTGCTTGCCAGGGTGTGAAATGACAGCTTTGTCCCCACCTCCCTCTGTTCAGTTTTGCTTCATCCTCTTCTTCCTCCAGTGCTGTTGATCCTCATACACTTCTCCCTAATACAATTCCTGCATGCTAACCTCCTTGTCAGAGACTGCTTCCCAGGAAAACCTTTTTTGCAACAGTGGCATTTAAGATACTTCTGAGTGAAAGTTGGACAGATATTTAAAATTTTTATTTTATTATTTACTTATTGACGTTTTAAATCTGTCTTCTATTTATAACAGTATTTTGTAGTTGAGTAAGAGCCCAAGCCCTACATTCAAACACAAGCTCCAGCACATACTGTGGGTGTGATCTTGGATATAACTCCTACACGTCTCAGTATACTCATCTCTAACATAGGGTTATTAACAGAATCTATCTCATAGGGTTGTTGTGAAGACCATACGAATTAATATTTGTAAAGTGCTTAAAATACTTCCTGGAACAGAGTACATTGCTACTGCTCATGACAAGTGACTGCTTTCTATTAAAATACAATTAGGTAAATTATTATATAGGTGATACAAGGGAATGCCAAAATTTGTGAAAGTGGTATATGAATTTGCTGATTTTTTAAAATTAAAATGTTGAATGAATAGAATACGTCAAGGATTAGGGATATCGAAAGGAAGAACAAGGTTGAATTATTTTTTAAATATAGGTATCTACAAAGTTGGATACTCTTAAAATATAGATATAAATACAGAAATATAGATATCTACTGTCCTGTAAGATATCCTTTTCTAGAAAAGGTATTCATCAAGGTAACAAGACTGTTTCATCAATGAGTAGTTGATGAAAATTAAAATCATTTGTCTCATAACTGTTTCACCTAAAAAACAAATGGATTTCAGAAGAAAAATAACTGCTATTTATTTCTTTGTTCATTTTTCAGAAATATATTTCCTGGCATGTACTGGCAGTGTACTAGGTCTTGTTTCATCTAAAACTGAAGAAAATCAGGAATCCATCTTTGGGTTTACCTATTTTCACCTATACAAGTAATACTAATAAACAATACTTGTATATACCTTTAGTGTTTAGACATTTCTTCACATGCACAACTGTGTTTATTCTTCAAAAAATATCCTATTAGGTAAAACTGATTTTCATTTTTTCTGATGTCTAAAACAGGGTCCTGAGAGTACAGAAACCAGCTCAACCTAACACAGCTTTTCCACATTACAGTCAAAGCCAGAACACAGATTCTCACACTGCAAGTCTAATGCCCTATCCCTGCAGCTTGACTCCTTTACTAAAGTCCTACGTCTAATTTTATACATATATAGATTTGTAAACTAGTACCTTACTCCCTAGCGCTACACTATGATATATAATAATGCTAATCCACCACCCCCATTTTTTTTAAACTATCACAGTCAGAGGACCCAGGAAAATGTTTCAGCTAAGATTTTTTTATCAGGAGTTTAATCTTGATTTTGCTTCGGTGACATTTGATTACTTCCTAGTAAAAGAGAAAAGGAACACTGCAACTCTTATACATGTATCACCATTGTAGAAGGATGGCTTCTGAGATCACAATTCACCTATACTCTTGTCTCATCTTTGGTTACTCGACCTAATTAGATGTGTACACAAGAATGAGCTTCAAACTGAAAACCTGGCAGGTTAAGATTCTTTGCTGACAGGAGGACCCTTTTTTTTTTTTTTTAAACTCCTGTCTAGTTTCTGTCAGCAGTTTTGAAAGAAAGATAATGAAAAGAACAGTGAAACTACTAAAAACAAAATGAAGTATAGCCTACTACGGAACTCATTCTAAGGAAGAAAAATTCTAGGAAAACAAAAATGTTTCCTTGGAGGAATGAAATGGATGTGAACATCTTTTTCCAATGTAAAAAAATAGTGTCAATGGCTAGAGTTCTTGTCTTGGTATGTATGTATTTATGTATATATCTATCCATCCATCCATCTATCCATCTATCGATCCATCAACCCATCCACCCACCCATCCAATTTTATTAAGGGATTTCAGAAATTTAAAGGAACTTAAAATTTCAGAAAGAAGTTAATATGAGGAGTATTTACAGAAATTATTTTTATCCATGTCCTTTTGTCATATATAGAACAAAATGTTGGTAAAGTCAGGCTGTGACTGGGATGATGCATAGATTAGCTTACCATGGATTGAAGCATTAGCATTCACATTTGAGGAATATATACTAGTCTTACCAGCTATCACTTGGTTTCCCTTTAATGCCTAGCACTTAAACTGAATTGAACTGAATGTACTGTCACATTACTTGGCAAACTGGACGATACAAGTTTAGAACCTCTCCACTCAATCAATTCATCTGATATCGTGTAGATGTAGAAAGACTTAGTTTTAAGAATACAAATGCTTTATATCGTATATGAGATTTTCCCTAGAAGCAATTTTTACAATATGGTTAATGAATCCCAAAGTCTCTAAAAATGCCAATAGCAGTGTAAGAAACAGAGATCTCATTTCTGTTGTACCCTTACTGTTTATGCTCCCCAAACCATCAGGGATGTCCATATCACTAATATTATACCATGTAAGAATATCAGAGCAAATAACAAATTTCTTGAAAATAAACAAACCCCTTTGGAGATTTTATTATATAGAGCAGCAGAGAATATATTTGGAACTGTCAACCCACTGCACAGTCAGGGTTGTCCATTGCTAGTTGAAAAATCCAGCAAACACGGCATTAAATTTGAAAACCATTTGAAGACAGCAAGAACAATATAAATTATAATTAAGGAAGTATGCTTAGGGACTTCCCTGATGGTCCAGTGGCCAAGACTCTGCTCTCCCAATGCAGGGGGCCTGGGTTCGATCCCTGGTCAGGGAACTAGATCCCACATGCCGCAACTAAGAGTTCCCATGCCTCAACTAAAGATCCTGCATGCTGCAACTAATGATCCCACGTGCTGCAACTAAAGACCCTGCATGCTGCAACTAAAGATTCTGCATGCCATAACTAAAGATCCTGCATGCCACGACGAAGACCCCGCACATGGCAATGAAGATCCCACATGCTGAACTAAGACCCAGCGCAGCCAAATAAATAAATAAATATTAATAAATAAATAAATATCTATGTACCAAACAGCATTGCCTTAAAATATACAAAGCAAAATTTTAAAAAAAGAGAGTACATCTATAATTTTTCAAATTTGAAGATTTTAAAATGGAACACAAAATGTTGGTCTCTGTGTTGCATAGAAATTACATTATATATAATTGCTAATTGGATTATTTAGTTAGTTTTTAATTTGAAAATTACTTAAAAATTACTTACTGCAGAATAAAGAACCAGGAATTCAAAAAGAAACTAAAAATAAGCAGTCATTTCAATATATAAGTAGTCCAAAATTAGTAAACAAAGATGAAAACTTTATAAACTAATGCAATAAGATTGTTGACTTTGGTAAAAGAAACAATAATTTCCCTAATTCCCATACTCTATGTTTAGAGTGGATGATTCCCTGCCATTTTATTAATTTATTTACCTTTTGACCACCTCTACCCATTATTTGTATTATTTAAATAAAAGTACTGCCACTGGAAACTTTATGTTTTTTTCATGGAAAAATGAACTTTATTAATATTTATAAATACTGTGCTCAAAAATATTGAGGAAATAAGTGGTCATGGATAAGAAGATTAAATATTATAAAGATGTAGTTCTTACCAAATTTGTCTATAGGTTTAATGTAATTTCAATCAAATGTTTACTGGTACTTTTCAGAACTTGTTAAAAAGTTGTTCTAAATTATTTTCCAGAAGGATAAATAGATGATAAAAGGAAAGAAATGATTTAAATGATAATGAGAAAATAGAAATAAAATAAGAAAACATAAACCTGGAGGATTTAAACCGTATGGCACTGGAACAAGACCGGAAATACAGATCTATGTAACAGAGTATAGATGATTGAATATAGGATGTCACATTGCAAAAATAAATAACAACAGAATAATAATTATTATTCAATTAAAAGATGGAAATCTTGCTAATTAAGGGGGAATCAAATTAGATTGTAATTACAGAGCAAAAAAGCAAAATCTGGATGAATTAAAGGAGCAAATGGGGGGCTTCCCTGGTGGCGCAGTGGTTGAGAATCTGCCTGCCAATGCAGGGGACACGGGTTCGAGCCCTGGTCTGGAAGGATCCCACATGCCGTGGAGCGACTAGGCCCGTGAGCCACAACTACTGAGCCTGCACATCTGGAACTTGTGCTCCGCAACAAGGGAGGCCGCGACAGTGAGAGGCCCGTGCACCGCGATGAAGAGTGGCCCCCACTTGCCACAACTGGAGATAGCCCTCGCACAGAAACGAAGACCCAACACAGCAAAAATAAATAAATTAATTAATAAAAAAAAGGAGCAAATGAAAAAGACACCTACCTACCTATAACTCTTTCCCCATTATAAACAAAGGAGAAGAAAAAAAGAAAACAGAGGTGAAGTTTCAATTGATTCAAATGTAGAAAGGCTTTGAAAGTGCAGAATCAATGGAAAAAATGAAATAAAAGAAAATGTCTCATATATTTAATGGCTAAGTAAAATTAAAATATAAGCAGACATATAAATAGTTACTACAGATACAACAAAGTTGTTATTTGGCATTGAGGTGATTTCCAATTTTTTGCTGTTATATATAATTCAATATCAAACATCTCTGTGGATAAATAATCCATCTTTTGATTATTTCTTGAAAAGATCTCACTGGAATTGGAATTACTGGGTCAAGAAGGTGATAATGTCTAAGTTTCTTTATATACATTACACAAAGTGCTTTTCAGAAATTATGTAGTGATTTATACTCCACTAATCAGTGTTTGTTCCAATTTCATCACAGTTTAATTGAAATAGAAAAATTTTTTTTTTTTTTTTTTTTTTTTTTTTCTTTTTGGCGGTATGCGGGCCTCTCACTGTTGTGGCCTCTCCCGTTGCGGAGCACAGGCTCTGGATGCGCAGGCCCAGCAGCCATGGCTCACGGGCCCAGCCGCTCCACGGCATATGGGATCCTCCCAGACCGGGGCACGAACCCGTATCCCCTGCATCGGCAGGCGGACTCTCAACCACTGCGCCACCAGGGAGGCCCGAAAAATTTTTTTAAAAAGGAAAAAGAAAACTTAGCTGGCTATCATTTAAATCAAGATCTATTTGAATATTAGTGACTTTGAACATATTTTCAGTCATTCTTTGGCCATTGGTACTTCCTCTTTTGTGAACTGCAGTTCATACTCCTTTTAACATATTGCAAAGAAAGAGAAAACAGAGATGTTGAAATCAGACATATGGTAGTTCGGCTTTGCCAGTAAGCAACTGTTTTGATTTTGTGTAAGTTAATTTTTCTGAATTGCAATCTCCTTGATTCAATAATAATAATAGTAACACCTAT
This sequence comes from Mesoplodon bidens, assembly GCF_964165515.1. Classification (NCBI taxonomy): domain Eukaryota; kingdom Metazoa; phylum Chordata; class Mammalia; order Artiodactyla; family Ziphiidae; genus Mesoplodon; species Mesoplodon bidens. The sequence goes on from NC_138163.1 coordinate 108,401,673, forward strand.
ACAATGGAGCTGTTGTGAGTATCAAATGAAATAAATTAATGAGATTTAGGATGCTAATAAAAATGACTATAGTAAATATAAAAGAAAGTCATGAACCCACTTATATTGGAATGTTAGTAGTAGTTACTGATTTTAGTTATTATTTTTGTAATAATTATGTTAAGATAATTTGTATTTTATATGTACAATAATTATTATGATTAGTTTTTTGTAATGAAAATTATTTTAAGCAAATTCATATTTCGTGAGCTTTAGATTTTTAAGCAAATTCATTATTTCTTATGCTTTAGATTTTTTTTCGTATTCATCAATATGCAGTTGGGATTACTAATACCTGTACACCCTATAATACATTTTCAGGGAATTGTCAGCTTTGCAAAGATGGAATTATTTTCATAAGTGTGAGCAGCTTTAGCACACTAGGTTTTGTTTTGTTTTTGTTTTTTTGCGGTATGCAGGCCTCTCACCGTTGTGGCCTCTCCCATTGCGGAGCACAGGCTCCGGATGTGCACGCTCAGCAGCCATGGCTCACGGGCCCAGCTGCTCCGAGGCATGTGGATCTTCCCGGACAGGGGCACGAACCCATGTCCCCTGCATCGGCAGGCGGACTCTCAACCACACTGCCAACAGGGAAGCCTCACACTAAGTATTTTTAATTTTCCAAAATCTTCTTTGACTCACACAGTTATGTATTAAGTGGTATGACATTCAACCATCCACAGTCTCAGAGATAAGATTTTTTGCAAGTTGTATTCATGCAATAAGGAATGAAAAAAAGTGAAGATATAATGACTATATGTAAAGGTTATACTATCCATGTTTTTCTATCAACTTACTAAAATTTGTGTCAAAATTTTTAACTTGTACATTTAATTTTCATTAAATATTTATTAAGACAACAAGACATATTTCATCATCTCTGAAATGCGATAGCATATAGAATGACAGAATATAAGGCAGAAATCCTGTACCTTTTGTGTGACTCAGACCACTAAGCTTGAAGGTAGAAGTCTCTTAGAGGAAGCTGTCCCAGTATGGAGCCAGGACAAGACGCTTGTGCTTCTCCTGACCTAATCAAAATATAAAGAGATATTACACTTCAATGTCACATTAAAGAGGAAAAACATCAGTGGAGATTGAAATAGAATCAAAACTTCCTTCTAATGGGAAATTTCTGAGATGATCATTTTCAAAGTACATTTTAAGATGAGATTTAAATAGCATTTTTTTTTCTTGCAGTATGCGGGCCTCTCTCTGTTGTGGCCTCTCCCGTTGCGGAGCACAGGCTCTGGACACGCAGGCTCCGGACACGCAGGCTCAGCGGCCATGGCTCATGGGCCCAGCCGCTCCGCTGCACGTGGGATCTTCCCGGACTGGGGCACGAACCTGCGTCCCCTGCATCTGCAGGCAGACTCCCAACCACTGCGCCACCAGGGAAGCCCTTAAATGGCATTTTTGAAGAACATATTCAACACTACTAATGATTTTTTTTATAATACTCAAAAAATATTATAAAATCAACTCATAAATTCTTGGAATTTTAATTTAAACTATTCAAGTAAAAGATATTACTGAGAGCCTGTTTGAACCTACCATATAAAAATGGATTGTAGTAGTTAATATTTACACATGCATAAATATACACTTTTGCAATGTTAATAATTTTTTTTTTTTGCTGTACGCAGGCCTCTCACTGCTGTGGCCTCTCCTGTTGCGGAGCACAGGCTCCGGACACACAGGCTCCGCGGCCATGGCTCGCGGGCCCAGCCGCTCCGCGGCATGTGGGATCTTCCGGGATCGGGGCACGAACCCGTGTCCCCTGCATCGGCAGGCAGACTCTCAACCACTGCGCCACCAGGGAAGCCCTGCAATGTTAATAATTTAAACTAAGATACGCAAAAATCAATCAATTTTTCAAAACGTGCTTATGGGCTACATAACACGTACCGGCTTTTAGTGCTACCATGTATAAAAAGTAAAAAAACTCAGTCAGCACAGAAATTTATAATTTTAAATATATTGAACTAGATATCAGCTGATGCCTTGGAAAGGAATGGGAGTGTTACAACTTCTAAGAAGGGGATTTTTGTAACATACAGTAAAATTGTATATATATTTACCATTTTGCCCATCAATACTACTTGTAGAAATACAGCTTAAATATACAAAGGCATTATTTGCATAGCAATAGTTGTATAGAAAATTATTAGCAATAATGAAAAGATCTATGCACTAGAGACTAGTTGTGTATACACAATAGTGCAGGAAAAAAACTGAGGTACTAAAAAGTCATAAAAATCTATGAGAAAGATGTCCATTAACTATTTTACTAGGATCCCAGACACATTATTAGGTGAAGTTAGCAAGTTGCAAAAGAAATTATACAGTATCCTACCTTTGTATAAGATAGAGGATGAAACAGAACCATGTGTGTACATATGCATTTATTTATATATACTCATTTTTGCAAAACTAAACACAGTATGGATAAATCAGAATCAAATGATGATGGTCATCTATATGATTGTTTGAGAAAGTGGTGGATGGTTGAGTTATGGGAATGGGATTTCTTTAAGTAGAACATTTTACATAGCTTTGAGTTTTGAACAATACGTGTTTTACAAATTCAAAAATAAATTTAGAAAGTGTGAAAAAGCAAAGCTAAAACTGAATTCAAATTAAAAATTAAAGAATCCATCTTTATATAAATTGACAACAAAACTATACAGAATAAAGAATTAATTAAAGAATATTTTGGCCATAGTTCTCTGACTGTTCTATTGTAGTACAATATATTCCAGGAGGAAAAATCAACTGCAAAGATAGCTTTAGATTTAGTAGTTTTCAGTTCCTTTTTCTTTTCTTCTCTCTCTCTCTCTCTCTCTCTCTCTCTCTCTCTCTCTCTTTTTCTTGGTAGTTAAGAATATAGTAATTTAGAAAATATAAGGGGTATATAGGTATGATAGAGCAAATGGGTACTGAATTGATGTGTTGGGAGTGAGGTTTTTCACATGGGAGAAGAGAAAGTGAGGTGAATTGAGGAAGAACCCTATGGTGTAGGATCGGAATAGGAGGTATCAGTATGAGATAACTGTTTTTAATAACTATTTTAATAATTATACTTATTTGTTCTGTCCCCTGAAAGGAACATCCTAGCAGCAATGAGCACATCTAGTGCCCATATCTTGGACACTAAATACCTTGTCTCTGTATAGCAGACCATTGAAAAATGCCGAATTCTAGTTTTACAGCAAGTTGAGTGCTAGGTGAAACTAGAACATCTTATACTGCCAGAAAGTAACAAAATATTCAAAAACTAATGACGATAAAAAGGACTTAGGGATTGTCTTGTAAAGCGTCCCACTGGCCAAATTTGGGAGTGTCCAAAAGAATAATAATAAAAATCCACAAAAATGAAGTAGCCCCATTCCTCCTAGGCCGCCCCTCTTACAAGTAAAAATTGCCAGACATAACACACAACAGACAAGGATAGGGAGACTCTGAAATATGAAAGAAGAAGGCAGCCTGCTTAGGGACCTTGGGACTTGAGGAACGACATGGTGGTGGGTTTCCAGGTTTCCATACTGCCTCTCATATATACTGGACAAGGCACTGAACAAGTCTCCAACCCAAATCAACTAAGAGCGGCAGAAAAATAAAGGGGAGGGGAGCTGATCTTCTATCTCTTGCTTGGTAGAAACAGGCGGCACTCCAATTCTCTTGCTGGGGTAGCAGGCTGAGGGAAAGGGTAGCTAGCCAGGGTAGAGTTAAAATATTTATATATAACATGGTCCGACAATGTTCTATCTAAAACAGACTTCTCCAATTTAATGACATAGGTAGTTTGAAAGAAAAAGGATGATAAAAGATGTACCATGAAAATGTTAATTTTAAAAAACAAAAATGGGGCTTCCCTGGTGGCGCAGTGTTTGAGAGTCCGCCTGCTGATGCAGGGGACACGGGTTCATGCCCCGGTCCCAGAAGATCCCACATGCCGCGGAGCGGCTGGGCCCGTGGGCCGTGGGCGCTGGGCCTGTGAGTTCGGAGCCTGTGCTCCGCAGCGGGAGGGGCCGCAACGGTGAGAGGCCCGCATACCGCAAAAAAAAAAAAAAAAAAAAGTTACATTACTATCATATAAAGCAAACTTCAGAGAAAAGAAAATTACTAGAGACAAAGAGGGGCAATACATAATTATAAAATATGGATACACCAGGAAGACATATAATACTAATGTGTCTATAATAAATAACAAAGCCTCAACTTACATGAAGCAAAATTCAATAGAGGGGAAAGAAGAAATAAATACACCATTATAGTTGTGTGATTTAATATCCCCCTCTCACCAAGTGATAGGTAAAACTACTAGTCAGAAAATCAGCAAGGATACAGAAGACCCAAATAACAAAATTAACTGAGGATTTGAATGACATATGTAAAACACTCCATAAAACAACAGGATACTTATTTGTTTCAAGTCGTATGGGACATTTACCAAGAGAGACCATATACTGGGTCATAAAACAAACCTTAACAAATTTAAAATACCCTAAATCATACAGATTGTGTTCTTTCGACCATAAGGGAATCAGTAACAGAAAGAAAAAGGTCTGGAACTGTCTTTTCCCAGTCTGCTCTGGCACTACTCTTTTCTTTTTTTTTTTTTTCCTTTTTGGCTGCATAGTAGGTCATGTGGAACTTCCCCCACCAGGGATAGAACCCATGCCCCCTGCAGTGGAAGCACAGAGTCTTAACCACTGAACCACCAAGGAAGTCCCTCTGGCACTACTCTTTGAATGAATGTCTTTTCAAAAACCATAAAAATTTGCTATAATTCAAAAACACGGCAAACAAGTTTAATAGTCTTCAATGCAAGAAGAAAAAGGAAAAGGAGTGAGAGATTATTCTTTTCTATTGATATAATAGCTATGGATTTGTACAAATATTAGCTCTAGTATTTTTGAATTGCTCGTTAAGAGCCACAAATTCCTCCTAGAGATCTGGATACAGAGAAATCCAGAGAAGGAAGAGGTAGGTGTCAAAGTCATTTCTGTTAACATCTGGCTTTGTTTCTGTTTTTCCAAACTCAGAGGCATTACTCAGAAATATAATGATAATGATAGAAATCAAGGAGCCTCCCCTGAATAAAGAGTGGGCCATCAAACAGTACACATGCAGTGGTCAAAGAATCATAGAATCACCAGCTAGAAGCAAGCTCAGAGATTACCTCCCCCAGTGTTAGGAGACACAAAAGCCAAAAAAATAAAAGTTCCTTACCCAAGGTCACACAGCTTGTGTCTTCTGAATTTAGATTCCCTCACATTTTTATAAATTAAATGTTCAGTGGTTAAATATGATAATGTGATGGGGATTTGAAAACAATAAATGCTGAAATATAAAAGATTTTAAAAATCCATGAATCTGTACTCGTACTTAAAAATAAAGAGTTGGGGGGGAGGAGAGAAGCAGAGAAAAAGCTTTATTCTTTCATTGAAAAATCTCAGCTAATAAAAAATAGCAAGGATAATGGACATAATAATTGATACTGGTAGCATATCTGAAACTATCAAATGAAGGGTTGTAAGGGAAGAGGTTATTCACATTGTCTCAAATTATCACTCCCCCAAAATTATTTATTAGTTATAAAGGGAAAAGATAACCTTTACAATATAAAGATCTGGCAGACACAACCTTAACCAAGTGATTAACTTAGTATCCCCACTAATGGGACTTTGTGTCTCCGAATGTGTTGCAATGAGAAGTACACAATATGTGATATTCTTACCAAATTGTTTAATCTGAATTGAATAATGAAGAAACAAAGATAAGATAAATCAAAGTACATCAGTGCAGTGTAACATTATGGAGCTGTAAATATATTTAGGTGGTTTTTTATGTCTTAATATCATATGACTTCCAAGATATGCAATATGAAATAAAGACAACGAAATTTTCGTACAGAAAAAAAAAAAAAAAGAAATCCATAACATGCAATATTCTACAAGACAACTGGCCTGGATGCTCCAAAATACCAATATCATAAAAGACAAAACAAGGTAGAAGGGAATTTTTAGATTAAATGAGATGTAAGAGATTGGAAACCAAATGTAATAAATAATCCTTGATTGAATCCCAGACTGGAAAAAAGATAACATTTTTTAAAGTTATAAGGAACATTTTTGGGATAATTGGAGAAGTTTTACTGTGGATATTTAATATTTTAAAAATATTAATGTATCTAGGTTAAATCTTAGTGTATGATAATGGCATTGAAATTATGTTGGAGAAAGTCCTTTTTCTAAGGCCATACATACTTTAGAGACGAAATTATATGTCTACAGATAGAGATAGGATATAAAGCAAGTTCCCCAAAAGTTAACAATTGATGAAATAGATGAATCTGTATGAAAAATATAGGACCATTCATTGTACTATGCTCTTCTGTAGGTGTGACATTTTTCAAAATAAAAAGTTGTGTTTTGTGGGGAGGAGACTAAAGACTAAATGCAAAAAAACATTCCTATAGCTTTAATTAAATGGAAGCACATTTTGTTATCTTTAAAATGGGATTTCGGGGCTTCCCTGGTGGCGCAGTGGTTGAGAGTCCGCCTGCCGATGCAGGGGACACGGGTTCGTGCCCTGGTCTGGGAGGATCCCGCATGTTGCGGAGCGGCTAGGCCTGTGAGCCATGGCCGCTGAGCCTGCGCCTCTGGAGCCTGTGCTCCGCAACGGGAGAGGCCACAACAGTGAGAGGCCCGTGTACCGAATGAATGAATGAATGAATGAATGAATGAATAAATAAATAAATAAATAAAATGGGATTTGTGTAAGTTGAACTACTGGGTCATGGGGGAAACATAACTTATAGTTAATTCTCTATGGAAAGGAGATAAGCTTTACTGACATTAAATATATGAGGTGATGATGCTATATGTAAATATTTCACAAGTAAATATGCATACATTGAAGTGAAAGCTGAAAAATATTTACTAATTGAGGTGCATGATATTAAAATATATTTCAAGACCATTGTGTAAAGAGCAATATTTCTGAAAGTGCTGTCTTCTGACAACCTACATTGGAATAATTTGTGATGGTAGGGTCTTACCCCAGACATAATGAATCAGAATAACTGTGAACCTGAGAATCTAAATTTTGATAAGTTTCCAATTACTGCTTACTGAATTTTGAAAGCTACTAAGTGAGAAAAAAGGAATTCCAAATATTAAGGCTCCCAAACAGTATCTAAAAATAATTAAAGTAATTATAAGCAAGTTGAGTCTCAGATTACTTATCTGAAAAGTGGCTATAACAATAATTCCACGTCTACTTTTCCACAGTATGAGTGTTAGCTATTTGTTATGAGCAAAGCAAACTAAGACAAATAATCCAATTAAACTAAGGTATAAGTAGACTGTTATATATTTGATACTCCAACTTTCCTGCCCACCAATCTCAAATCTCCCAGTGATGTTTATTAATTCAAATATTTAAATAGTTGACTATGTGAATTTGGGAGAGATTTTGAGAGCGTGGGACTTTTTCTTACACCTATTTCTCTCTCTTATGTATTAAGCTATGCACACCTTGATTGGCAATGTACAATGATCACTACATATTTAACATAAATATTTATTCAACTCTGGAGGTACTTCAGATAAGATTCAGAGGCCTCCAAGGGCAAGATTTTCATAAACTAATTCAAACATGTGAAATCAAATGCACTGGGTATTACCTCTCCACATCCCATAAGTGTGATTAACTTATCGTAACTGTGTTATATTGTTTGCTTTATTACTATATTACTAGTGAACACCATGGTCATAATCAACCTGAGTCAACAACAATTCAACAGAGTACCTTGTTTATATTTTATCAACCCTCAAAATGAAAGTTGATATTTGTAAAACTAATATGTTAACTGGTATGCACACCTTTATCCCTGATGTTATTCTATTTTGCTCTTTAATAAAACTACTAATGTCTGGAATAGAATCCACTTATACTTAAACATTTGAATCAAATCACTAATATTGCATTTAAATTTGTATTAAGTAAAAGATCAAATAATCTCAAGACTAACAGCTACTTTAACATAAATAATAAAAACAACTACTCTGCATACATCTATTACTGCTTCATTCATTTATGCAACTTTTAGGTATATAACCCATAGTGATATTTCACAAGTAGAATACCACATAAAATCAAAATACAATGTGTATATATTTTTGTGTGTACGTATATCCCACACATGAGGTAGCTTTGAAATGTGCATATGACAGCTTTCAGCACAAAACAGATGCTCAATAAACAGTGACTTAATATTCAACTCCTGCTTTATCAACATACATGCCAACACTGAAATACTCATTTAGTTAGGAGCAAATCTATGAGTTAATATAACCCCCGCCCTTAGCAAGCATATAAAGTAGCAGGTGTGGAATACGGTTATATGAACAAGGGCACACACATACATATAATGGAGATGGGTCCTTAAATTCTTAATGTATACACTGGGCCCTCATTTCTAATGTTTCAACTCAGATGCTTGCTTCCCACTCACAGCTACCTTCCCTGTTTCCACCTTTACTTCCAGCTAAGTAGGAAGGAAACTTAAGAGTAGGGGGCTGGGGTGAGGACATAATTACTGATGAGAGAGGATTGTGGGAATTGAGTCCATGGATACCAGTCGCTGAGGAAGGGAACATGTCCTGGCCGAATAAGGCGGCCAAGATGGGAAATCCAAGCATATGCGAGCTAGGGTCTGATGGCAATGTTAAAAAGAGAAAGGAGAGTCCCGAAGAGCTGAGAAAATGTGAAAGGAGTGGTAGTCAGGGGCATTTCTTGAGGTCCTTTGATAGGATGCAGGGAGGCCTCTTTCCCTGAGATCTGGGGGGAGGAAGCAAAAAGAAGGCCAAGTGCCTTTCTTTAGAGCCTTATCAGTATGGGGCTTTTATTTATTTATTTATTTATTTTAAATTTATTTTATTGAACTATAGTTGATTTATAATGTTGTGTTAATTTCTGCTGTACAGCACAATGATTCAGTTATACGTATACATACATTCTTTTTCATATTCTTTTCCATTATGGCTTATCACAGGATATTGAATATACTTCCCTGTGCTATACGGTAGGACCTTGTTGTTTATCCATTTGATATATAATAGTTTGCATCTGCTAATCCAGTATGGGGCTTTTAAAGCACCATCTGGAAGCAGACAACTTAGAAAGACAGTGAGGTGGTCCTGGAGAAGATGAGTTCAAGAACCTGTTCCATCACTTACCCACTGCATGGCTTTAGGAAATTTCTAAGCCTCAGGTTCCACATTGAAAAAACCTCCAAGAGTCTTTTTGTAAAGATTGGGTATAGTCACATTTATAGAGCTTAAGTGTGGTACATAGTGGATGCATAAAAAATCCTAGTTTTCTACGCTATTTGAAAGCTTTTCTGTAGCATTCTGGTCCTCATGGGACTCATTAATGGTGTGCTTTGGACACATCTCTAGTATTCTCCAGGTGTTTAGGCCATCTCCTCTCTAGCCTCCCTATCTCATTACTTTTTTAAGTTGGCATAGATTCAGATATGAATAGATCCCTCAAATATAATCTTTTTGATACCTTGCCTTGCATAATGGTCAACTGAATGTATAGACAACACACAGTAGAATTAAAAGATTAAATAGAATTTAATTAAAGATAATAAATAGATTATTTGAATATCAAAGGGCAATATATCTGAGAGAAGTGATTAAAATGAAAACAGCCAAGATAGCAGAAGAAAAGACGTTAGATAATTGGGCAATATAAAAGTTTTGATGATGAGTTTACAATTCTAAAAATGTTGCCTTCTTGGAAAAACAGTGACTTTTGAAAGATATCTTCATCTTTATATCTTAAATATCTATAAAGTCTGTCTGTCTATCTATCTATCTGAAAGAGAGATGAGGAATGCAGGATCTGAAATACTGTGGGATCTCTCAGACACATCAACTACTCTCTTGGGGCTATATTGAGTCTTCCTATCAACCTCCCTAAGGGGATTCTGTGAATTATATAGCATCTGCAGGAACATTTACATCTTCTTTTGAAAGACAGCAAGGTATTCCATCATCCTATCATGAAATAATTTTAAGACATTTACAAATATTTAAATGAGAAGGTATTAATGTAGTACTTTCTCTAATGAGTATATTTGGCATATGTGTTAAATATTTTTATTCTTCTTATCAGTCATATTTCCTTGTGGTCCTTCAACAATTCAGGCCAAATTATGAGGCCAGGTTGCCAAGAAATATGATTACAAGAAGACATGTACATGGTGGCTAGAAAAAAAATAAGTCCACAAAAGAAAGAAGGAGGAGGTAATGACAGAGTGACAGAGAGACTCCATCACCAAGAAAAGGAAAGGAGGAATCTTTTCATAAACTAATGGAGAAAGTGGAAGAGAGAAAGATATCAGATGTCAGTGTCTTTCTTATTCCCCAGACTCCATGGGTTGAAGGAAGAAGGGGGAGAACCTAAGAGTCTAAACATTCACCCGAGAGAGTGAGTTTACTTTTAAAAGACTGTTTTAAACTACAAGAGACTAATACATTTTTAATTATCAAGCTGCTTTTTCCTGTTACATAGTAGAAAAAATTTTTGACCTATTAAAGAAAATTAAGAAGCCACAAATTATTTCACAATTTATTTTAATGTTAAAATATCGATCTAATATGCTTTTATAACACTCTTATAGCTATGCAGCTGCCTTGAAAATTCCATTCCCTGGAAAGTTCCATTAATCAGCCTTGCGTGTTCCCACACCAGGAATTCTAAGTTCTACAACTGGTACAAAGTTTACAAACACATATTTTCTTGGCGCCTACCTAAACTTGTGTTTTCCAATTCCAGCCAAATACAATACCTTTCCTATTTGAATTTTGTCAGTTCCAACTTCCTTTCCCTCCAGCAGTTATTTCAACCCACTGTGCCACTCTTCAAATCTCTTACTATATCTCCTTTTCTCAGCAGATGAAAATATAAATCCAACTGCTCTTAATTCCAAAGCCCCTCTAGTACCTACAATTTATCTACATTCACATTTGTTTTAGCTTACCTCCACCTGTTCAAAAGTAGAAATGCCCCTGCTGTTCATAGTTCTTCCTTCTACCTCAACCCTGATACCAGTCCTCCCAGAGCCTTGGCCCATTGGTTAAACCCTATGTCCTTTATAGCTTTAACTCTTTCTCAACCCTGGCTTCTTCCATCTGCTTATATATATGCTCAAGTCTCTTCCACATTAAAATACTGACTTCCTTGAGCCTGCAGTCAAGTTTTACTAAACAGCATGTTTCTCCTTCTCATCATAGCCAAAGTATTCATAAGGGAATTTTACATGAGATGACATTATGTTCTTAATTTTTCTTATTTCATACCACAAGCATGAAGAGATGATCAGGAAAGATGAGAACTCTAACAGGTAAATGATAGTGTTCAGCTTCAGCATTAATAAAAAATAGAAAATTTGCAATGATGATAAGATACAATTTTCCCACAATGAGACTGCTGGAAATTAAGGAGAATGTTGATACTCAGGGCTTACAAGGTTCAAGAAAATAAGTAGTTATGTCTGTAATATACTCCTGATGGCAGCATGAAGTGCAATAGGATAACCATTCAGGAGAGTAAATTGGTTATTTATATCAAAAACCTTAACATATGTGTTCCTTTTAGCCCTGAAACTGAACTTTATAAAATGGATCACCGTAGTAGTAGCAGTAGTTGTAATTTTAGTAGAAGTAGTAAAAATAGTTGAAAAGTTAAAATTATTAATGTTCAACATCACATTTAAAATGTGTTTCAGAAAACTTATAATGAGTTGATTTTTATTTCAGACCCACATTATTGGGTCATTTAATACAAAGTGATCAAACATTTCACACAATTGAATTTCAAAACATGCATCTTCAATATGACATGAAAAAAGGAACAAGCTTGGTTGGAGCCAAAATTTAATCCAAATATGCTGTCTATTTATATAGAAAAGGGGCAAAGGAAACAAAATTAGAACACTGGAATTTTTATAAACTTTGAGGAATAAACATTGGCATATTTGAGTAATATCATAAGAATTGTACAAATTTACTGATTTACATATTCAAGTTTCCAGATAAAATTAGAAGAACTTGACTTGGCATACAGATTCCTAATTTCTGATCCTGGAGTTTAGAGTTGTGATTTTGGCCATGATACTTCATCTCTTAAACATATGCTTTCTCTTTAATAAAATGATGTTGTTGAACTAACAGATCCCTGAAGTGTCCACTACCTCTAAAATGCTTGGACTCTATAATAGAATAAGTGTGATTAATAATTACAAAATGGGCTTCCCTGGTGGCGCAGTGGTTAGGAATCCGTCTGCCAATGCAGGGGACATGGGTTCGAGCCCTGGCCCGGGCAGATCCCACATGCCATGGAGCAGCTAAGCCCGTGCGCCACAACTACCAAAGCCCGCGCACTGTGCTCCGCAATAAGAGAAGCCACTGCAATGAGAAGCCCGCGCACCACAACGAAGACCCAACGCAGCCAAAAATAAAAATAAATAATTTTTTAAAAAAAATTACAAAATAACATATGTAAAGTAAAAGAAAAACAACTTACCTGTTAGTATGATATCGATTAAAACATCTTCTTTGGTGGGATTTTGGAAAGGTATAAGAACAGATGATTGAAGACAAAGGTATGTGGTCATTCTTTCTATTTCTAGAGGCTGGGGGAATAGTCCTATTCCAGAGATGTAGAATATCCATTCTTTAAACTATATAAAGATAAACATCCATAACATATATGTACTAATTACATACTTTTTATTTGTACCACTTAATAAATATAGTACACATAAAAATTTTGGCAGATAAGTTTTTTGTTAATATTTAACATGCACTGTTTTTATCTTTCCTTCCTTTTCCAAATTCCTTTTGATTTTATTGAAAAATCAATGTGTTTTTACACTGAAAAAAAGGCAAAAGGCCAATGTTCAAATATTAAACATATTTCAATACATACAAGCTTACTGATAGCAATATAAAAGAGAAAATTTAATGAAAGCCATGCATTTCTGCTCAAGATTTTTAAAAAAATCAATTTGTCTAACAAACTGGGACTAAATGCTCTATGAAGTTTCCAAAATATTTATCACAGGAAGGCAAACAAGGTGAGACACAGATTGCAGTCCCATTAAAAAGAAGTGTATACAACTTACTGCCAAATTATTTACGCCCATCATCTAGTACAGTGTATGTTTTATCACATGATATGAAAAAATGGCTCAAAAATTATGTGAAGAAGAGTGAATGTGGCCATTGTTCTTATCTGTGTTTCATAAGCCTGCAAAGTTCTGTTTGAAAATGTTCCCTTTGTATTCATTTAGAATAAAAGTCCCTTGAGACTCTGTTCTACACGGAACACTTTGCTAATGTTACCGATGAATGACGAGGTCATTAACCAAAAACCAGCGAACAATGTCCTGGTTTATCACCTCTCAAACTACATAGATGTTTCCAAGCTTAAGTTCCAATAAAAGAGGGAAACTTGCTTTGCTTCCAAAGTAGGATGGGTGGTGACAGGAAATTCATAAAATGCTGTCTCAGTAAGTGAGGATGAAAAGGCAAGTTTTATCTGCACATGTCTTCAAATGACTGTATTATTTTTAGTTAGAGAGTCTACAAGCATAAATTCACTATATTTTCACTTATGATGCCTGAACTTGATCACATGTAATTGACTGCCTGGAATCAAATGTCAGGGTTCAATTATAGTAACAACTGTTTTATGTAAATTACTTACTTTTTGGCTATTTTATAAAATAAATCATGGATGACAGAAATTAGGTTAATTTAAACCACTGGAAATAAGCCAAACTACAAAACCAAGAAGGTCATGTTTTCATGTTTTGCCAAGTGGCCTGGAATACTGGAGGTTCTAAGTTAAACCATTTCCTACCATTCCTGGACACTAGTATCTAACAATTACCCTGGCATTGCTTAAATTATCCACCTGGGTTCACAGAGGGAAATTAAAAAGTAGCCCAGGGAACATATGCATTAAAAAAAAAGGTAACATTTTTAGTCCATCTTTATCTCAAACTTCTTTGAAAGGAGACAGAGTAAAACAATTAAAGATCCAATTCCAATGTGTTTCTGAAAGAAGAAACAAGTGGAGGTAAAAGATAGTAGATCTGGCTTGCACACTGAGTAGAGCTCAAGGGCATTTGAGCTTGCTAAGAATCAAGAGAGTCTGCCATAGACACGGGCTGCAAGGACCATAGACACATGCTGGGTAATAAAATCACTCTGATTTTAAATCTTTTTCCTTTATTTTCACTGTTTTGACCTTTAGATGCAGTGAGTCCCACATCAAGTATAAATGAAATAAATAATGGGAACTATTTGAAAATAAATGACTGAAAACCAAGAGAAAATCTCAGAACATAATGTTTGATATCAGAGAAGGCCTGTTTATCCCATTTGCTGCTTACTATTGTTCCTCATCCTGTTATACAGTAACAATCTCATTGAGAGATTCTGGTAGCATACTATGAGTTTATGATATTTGCAGTTGTGATGCCCTAACCAAATTAATCTCAGGATTCAAAATCTATACAAACAACTTTAGCTTAAAGTTAGATTTTTTTACAATGCGGAGTTCTTCACATGGATACAAACTGGAAACAAATGAAACAAATAATAAACCATAGCCATTTCCTTAAGTTCAGCAAAGAGTCATATTCAGAAATAGTTAAAACTTATCCTACAAGCACTACCATACTAGATTTTTGATTAATCAGCTACTCAGTTGTGTGTGTTAGTTCAGATATATTTATCAGTGAAATCAAGAGAGGGACAGAGTTTTTCCCTAGTGGTTAACCTAATTGCAAACTCTCAGACTTAGAAAAGTAAGCCCTAAAATTTTCTTCTTAAAAATATCTTCTTTAGATGCCTACACATACATAATATATACTGCATTTTCAAAAGTTCATTCAATTAATACTTTAGGATAAACCAGTTTTGCCTGCAAAGAATGTCAACTAGATGAATTAAAAGAAGAGGAAGACCTGACTTATTCAGGGATAGAAAGGAAAAAAAAATTAAAGGCAAAATATAAAAAGAAAAGGCAAGAAAAATCACAAAGGTTAGGGCAATACATTGAAAAGGTTGAAGCGGTCTAGACTCAGTAGCTAAATGAATGAATTATTGATTTAAGTCTAACCAGAGATAAAGCCTTGGAGATTTGCTACAATTTGGAAGGAGAGGCTTAGAGTGACTGAAATCAAGCCCCAGTGTTAAAGTGATTGACAAAAAGGTTTGAGTGGATTACTTACTTGTTTGAGTTCTTTTGTATTTGATAAAGAATTTTGAGTTCAGCCTCTAGGCTAGGATTTTCTAAATCTATTAAGATGGAGAACTGATCACTATCCTGCTGATGTGCCCAGACCACCTTAAGTAGATGTAATTTCCACCAGAAATGCAAGCAACTAAGTTATCTCCAAGAATTAAGATGAAAGGCCTGACCCTGCTATGAAGCAATGATTTAAAAGATCAGCTGTGTTAAAATTATTTTTGTGAAAGAAAATATCTCTACTATACCTGCCCTTCTTTATGAGAAGGAATACTGGTTTGTCTGTTTTCTTTAATATCTTTGAAAGTCAAGCATACTTCCACAGTATTGCTTCAGGTCATGTATAAGTCAGTAATCATGTAAAAAATTGATTAGCCTCAAAAACTTTTTTCTAAATTACACATTTTTGGGGAAAAAGAGGGTACTTCAGTTACATACAGGCCTTGCACTGACATAGGAACCCCTGTATTATATTTGATTTCACTCCCTCCCAGATAGCAGGATTTTGTAAGCTCCTTGGTGTCCCATAGGATATAAAGTATATACCTCCATTTACTTTACTCCCGCATCAACACTTGAAGAAGTAAAAAATAATAATAACTGTAAAATTTATGAAAAATTTTCATTGGCAGTAAGAGTTATGCCTAGGCAATCTGTCAGTAGCTGTAAGAATAGTCATGAAGATGGGTTGAAGCCAGATGTCCTGGGTTCAGGTCTGGGTTCGACCTCCTACTAGCTGCCTGGTCTTAATTTCTGTGTGTCTCATATTCCTGATCCATAAAATGGGGTTGGCCATACTTCCATAGGACTCTGGACAATGAATTGAAATAATTCTTAGAATGGCATGTAGCGAGTTTAGAGATACTTAAAAAATAAAGTACTGTTTTAAATTCTTATTATTCAGATGAAAAAAGAGTGAAAAAAATAACACAGTACTTGCAAGAGTACATTTTATACCATTTTATATTTAAGTTCATGAAAATTTGAGTAATAAAATCCAAGTCAGAAAATTAACATAAATCCAAGTCAGAAAATTAACATAAATGCTAGCAATTTAGCATTTACATTAAAGTCCCTACATTTTAAATCTGGGTGTATATTCTCTTTCAGTCAAGTGATCTAAGGATTTAAAAATGCCTTCTTAAATGCCTGTACATACATAATGCATACTGTATTTTCAAAAGTTCATTTAAATAATAATTTACAATAAATTTGTTTTGCTTGCAAAGATGTCAAGTGGACAAATTAGATTTACTTGTGTATTGACTTTAAAATTTAATTAACTTGTCTTGGTCCAAGAATACTCTATTGTACCTGAGCACAGTGGAAGGTGATAGAAGTCTGATGACCAGCTCTTCCAAGAGCAGAAGGACGAAAGTGAACAGATATGCCTTTGGTGGAGTGAGGTGGTATGATCAGCTGTGTAAATTAAGAAACAAGAAAGAGAAACAAAAATCAATACTTTTGCTTGAGTCAGCATCTTTGTGTGCTAGGTGTATACCAGGTTGATGTTCATGTGATTAACGTGTTGCCTTATACACATTAACCATTCTCAGTATGCCTGCTTGGGGAATATTGGTGAAACAGCCCATAGTAAACAGTGTTTATTAGTGCTCACACAATGTTCTTCCACCAGACAATAACCACATCGACCAATAAAAGGAAATCAGGATGAATTTTTTAATCTGAGTTGGAATCCCCAATAATAGAAATGTACATTTTATTTAAAGAACCCATAGCTTATTATCCATCCCAAAATACCTGTCAAACCACTGGGAACCTAACTTGCAGTGTTGGCGAGGTCAAAAGAAATGAACTGAGTCTAAGTGCAGATGCAAGACATGCTTCTTTGTTGTACAATAAAGTGTTTTCTTTGTCCTATTACATAGACCCTCAAGGTGTGACCTGCTAGAATAACTTGAGTCTGAAATGTATTAATCTGAGTTACCTCTTTAGAGATTGTGAAAGAAGCTAGAAACTCCATCATAATATAATGAAGGCTTGAAGATCTTAAGTAATCAAAAAGCTACACTGTGAATAATGTAATATTTATTATCAACCCTTATAGAATGACAGAATGAGTGGCACATTTGAGAAGTCAATTATTTTTTCACTAATGTATTTTGCCAGATAACTTTTGAAAAAGGACACTTGCAATATGGCAAAGTCATTCAATCCTTGTAGAATACAGCACTTGCTCTTCAATAAACTCTGAAAACGACCATGAAAAAAAAATACAAACTTAATTTTAGAACAGAGTTACCTCCTTATTATACATGTGGTTTATCTACAGCAAATATTTTTTATCTCAGGCTGGGTGTCCCTCTGATACTTCATTATCAGTTTTGACATTATCAGTTAATGCACATTTAAGGAGTTCAAATTAATATCAGAATTAACTTTAGCAAAGAACAAAAAAAACAGAAAAGTTGCAGTTCATATGTTCTTTCAATTTAGCAAATGTGACAAAAATATTTCTCTCCCTCCCCCCATATATATATAAAAGAAATCATTCATTTCATCGGAAAAATGTATAATACTATATTAACTTAGATTTTTAACTCTAGTTCTACGACTGACTAATCATGTGGTTTAAATATTTTAGCCTCTCTGGCCTCAAATTCCTTTTCTATAAATATATGTCAGAGGTATGTGGTGAAAATTGAGGTAGTGTATACAACTAAGCAATAACTCAATTCCTTTATTTCCACCTAAAATTTACTGAAAACTGCATCTCCCCTGGTTTCAAGGAAAAAAAGATAAACACGGTTGGATGGAATTTAACTGTAGCAAACCTACTGGTTTAGTGTAATGGGATATATAAATAATATGTTAAACATATCAGCTTTTGAAACTTAAAAACATTTTATTACAAGCAAGTGTCATCAGGAGTACCAATTCCCATGTCTGAGCTTACACTAGATCCTAGTTCAAGAGGGAAAGATATTCTTGCAACAG
Organism: Mesoplodon bidens; assembly: GCF_964165515.1. Lineage (NCBI taxonomy): Eukaryota > Metazoa > Chordata > Mammalia > Artiodactyla > Ziphiidae > Mesoplodon > Mesoplodon bidens. The sequence continues at coordinate 108,420,012 of NC_138163.1, forward strand.
TTAGGTAAACTGAAATTTGGACAGGATATTAGATGATGGAGGAGACTAATATGCTCTTAAGAAATATAATCTAAAGTATTTATTGTTAAAATAGCATCTACAATTTACCTTTAAATTGAATAGTAAGAAATGTAAGAGAGAAAAGAGAGGAAAAAATGTAACAAATTGTTACTATAAGAACAAAGATAGAAGGTATAAGTTTGTGCATTGTATTATTCTTTCCACTTCTGTATCTTTTTGAAATTTCGCATAATATATAGATGGAGGACAATAAATTTTTAATATCATTATTTGCCTTGATAATCAATCTATGCTTACTTATTGAAGCATTTACAGGTAATCATCAATATTTTAAAATCCTTACCTATGTAAACATGAATATTACACAACAAAACCAGGAATAAAGTTATATATACATATCTATATAAAGTATATACATATATATAATATATTTTCCATTTATTATCATTACCATTAATGTATGTTCCTATTTGTTCTATAACATATAATAGTATTTTTCTCACCTGTAAATTTATTTTTGAGTTGTTTCCAAATATTAAATTAATTGCGTATTCTGTGGTCAATAATATTTGATAAGTGTACGAAAGAATGAATGGACTAGAAAACCATGGTTGGAAATGTTAAAGCCGAGACCATCTTTTTCATTATGCAACGTTAAGATGGCATCTGTAATACAATGCATTTGTTTTCCCTTGGACCACAGTTTACATTCTCTATAAAAGTAGTGATACGAAGGATATGAAAACACCACTAATGAGTAATTTCTGTTAAATGTAAACTATAGCCTGAACATCATATTCTGTTGAATTTATGGAAAATATGGTGTTAAGTAATACAAACATACATGTATATTTTAAAATAATTTTTCTAAGATTACACTATATACACCAATTTTAGCAATGTAATACTTAGCGATATCTGATTTGACACATCATGGCAGTTAAGAACTAATTTCATATCATATTAGTTGGCAACCAGTGAGTGACAAGAGACAGGTATTAAAATATAAAGAAAGAAATCACATTGTAGATTCGTTAAACAATCATCAAACAGCAAATAGTAAAAGCCTTTTTCTAAACACCGTGATTTACTGTGAGGTCCTCTGAAGAAAATAATCTATTGCAGTTATCATTTCGAAGTTTACTTGAAAGCAGGGTTTTGGCATTCACTATACATACTTGGTATCGTATGCTTTGGAAATACAGACAGGGATGCTGAACCTTCAGATCTTGTTTTGCTACTTGGGGGAAGATAAGGTGATTGAGGCCCACTGACTGGCTCTAGTCTCTCCCAGGAATGAAGGAATGAGAAAATGAGGTATAGAAAGAGAGGGGCAGAGCTGTCAGCACTGTCTGTGGGGAGGGGGTGATGGGTAGGAACTAAGGGAAAGCTAAAAAGAACTGGCGTCCTGGGACCTGGACACATAGAATAACCATTGAGTCAAATCATATTCCTAAAATGCACCACTTCGGTGGGGACGTTGATAGCTGGGGAGACGCAAGAGGGAGGGTGGGTCTCCTTTGTGGACTCTTCTCACCCCTCTACACTCAAGGGTCAGTGAGGCTTGGGGTTTTCTACTTTTCTATATACACAGACCTCCCCCCATATACTCCCCAAATTTCAGTTATCATTTTGGTGCAGATGATCCTCCAAGTCTTCATTTCTAGCTTAATATTCTACCCTGAACTTCAGAGCCACATAGCCAATTGCCTAAGAATATTCCCCGAATTTATGTTCCTTTGAGATACTCTCCAAACTGTACATATCTTAAATCAGTGTTCTTAAAGTGTGCTCTTTCTCCAGCTGCAGCAGCAGCAGCAGCAGCAGCAGCAGCAGCAGCAGCAGCAGCAGCAAGAGAACTTCTTAGAAAAGCAAATTCTCTGTGCCCCATATACACTACCAAATGTAAAACAGATAGCTAGTGGGAAGCAGCCGCATAGCGCAGGGAGATCAGCTCGGGGCTTTGTGACCACCTAGAGGGGTGGGATAGGGAGGGTGGGAGGGAGACTGAGGCAGGATGTATATAGGAAATCTCTGTACCTTCGGCTTAATTTTGCTGTGAACCTAAACTGCTCTAAACAATCGTCTCTTAAAAAAAAAAAGACCACTCCAATTAAAATCAGAAAAAAAATCATATTATTGGGACACTATTGCAAAAACTGGTTACTGAAGCGGTCAGAAATAAAGCACAACCAATTTATTTAGGGTTCAGTGAAAATGAGCATGAATCTAGCATATATAATTTCAAAAATTGACATGAACATGATATTGATTTTCTTGATAAATTAAAATTGGCAATGTATATGTTATATTTAAAAATTTTAGCATTTGAAACCTTATTAATAATTCAATTGCTATTACTCCATGGTGTCCCAAAATCAGAATTGGAAAATGTTCTAGTAGTGGTAGATTACTCGGCTTTCTGAATATACTTACTGGTGATCTGTTCATCTCCAGGACAAAATTATCAGGATTACTGTTTGTTGCTTTCAATTCTAAGGTTTCGTGTGTAGGAATTATCTGAGTGACAAACCTGAAAGGAAGAACAAAGCTAGTAAAGTTGTTCAATGATAATTTCACAAACTTGATGACTATTATGGGTTGAACTGCATCCCCAAAAAAGATGTAGTAAAGTTCTAATGCCCAGTACCTCAGAATGTGACCTTATTTGGAAACAGCGTCATTGCAGATGTAATTAGTTAAATTGTGGTCACACTGGAGTAGGGTGGTCCTTAATCCAACATGACTGGTGTCCTTATGAGAAGATGATGTGAAGACACATGAGAAGGTCATACGAGAAAGGAGGTAGAGAATGGAATGATACATCTACAACTCAAGGAACACCAAAGATTGCTGGCAAGCACCAAAAGCCAGAAGAGCCAAGGAAGGATTCTCCCTTTTGGGTTTCAGAGGGAGCATGGTCCAGCTGAAACCCTGATTTCAAACTTCTAGCCACTCTAACAAGTACGAAAATAGAGCCACACCAATGTATATCATTAAGAATTTTAAGGACATTAGGTACAATTAAAGACCATGAAAACTTCGGAAGAGGAAAAAAGATCCACAAGACTGGTTAGAAATACAGCAACTATCAAACATCTTTTAATATTATGCAACTTTAAATTATACACAGTATGACTTAGATAAAAAGTAGTTGTTTTAGAAAAACGTAAAGAACAACAAGAACTTGAAAGAAAAAAAGGCTAGCACTTTTAGGTAGAATGAAAAAAACATGAATGAAAAAAACATCTGGCACTGGGAGACTTGAACACTCTTTTGGTGTGCTGAGGGAGAGACATTAATGAGAGGGCACTGATTTGCCCACTGGTACACGTACTCTTTAAAAGCAGGAAATGTGACTTGATTATCCCTATGCATCAGCGCCAAACGACGCCAGACATGTACGAGGAACTCAATCACCTAAATATAAAGGTCATATTTCAAGGGCATATGGTATTAACCAAATGACCAAGTATTCTCAATTGCCCAATGCTTACCCTCTGCTTTGCCTTGACCAAAGTTTAGTCAGCTCTCTATCTTTCCCATAGGCCCCTGAATTCTGCTTGTCCCCAAGCCTGAGCAAGCACCAAAAAAGTAGAATGTGCCTCCCTTCTGGGCTTCTCTTGGGAATCAACTGACCACGGCAAAACCCTTTTTCCTATCAGTCCCCACCGGTCATTTTCCCTTCCTTGTCCAGCTTTCCCTCCAAAGATTCTGCTTATTTCTGCTTGCCCCTCCTTTAGCCTATAAAAGAAAAAGCTTGCTCGGTTTGATATTGAGTAGCTTGTAGATTTCTGAGAGGGGAATGTTCTCCGAATTGCAATAGTACCCCGCTGACTATTTCAATAGTCCCTTTTCCTCCCCTGCAATAATCATTTTGAATAAAAGCCTCTCCTTACTAAGTCCTGACTTGTTTTTCTTTTCACACAAGTTTTCCACAAGGTCGTTTAAATATCAAACCTCCCTGGAGAAGAAAATCAATTACTAAAAACATATTTATGTCTTATTTTAAAATACTAAATGCATTATAACAATATTCGTTTAGATAAACATTTTTTTCTTCCATGAAATAATTTTATCTATTAAATAGAACTTACTTTCCAAGGTCACAATGTATTTCTGTGTCTTTTAATGTATGCCGACAAAGAAAATCCAAGATTCAGTCTGTGTTCACAAAGCCTCTATAGTCACAATGCAGAGAGGAGACAAGCCCACGTTTCTAATGGTAATCTAGCAAAATAGTGTCTTTTATATACATTATGGTCTTAATTTTCATGCTTCACATTATAAAAATGTTTATCCTTTAAAATTTCACAAATATATTTATTTATTCATCATTCATTAAAATAAGAATTATTCTAACTCTGAAAGAGCATATAAACTAGCAAAAGACATTTTCATGGAGTAATGGAATGCACTGTACACACCAATACTAAGTACAGTCTTTAAAACTATAACAAATAAATTGGATATTACTGTTAAAACAAAGAAAGTTGACTATTTTACTATAAACTGAGTTAGTCATGAGCATAGAGGCTATGTGTTTGTGTGTGTGTGTGTGTGTGAGAATACATAGTGCAAAGTTTTTCATAATTATGCCATAAGAACACTCGTCATTGCACTGTTAATATACGTGTGTGTATGGGTGTATGTGATTTGCATTTAATTGAGAATATAAGATATAAATGAATTTTTATCATGAAAATTGGAAGTTTAACCCCTAGTCCTTACAGAATCATTTTCATTTGGTGCAACCCAGAAAAATATGGTTCACAAAAAGTGAAGTGAAAGAGAGTATATAAGGGGCAACTTAGGAATTATTTAACTTGATATTCTAATAAGTAATATCTTTGCATTAAAGAAAACAATGGTAATTCTAAATTAGTACATTTTACCAATGAATGGTATTAAACAAAGCTAAAACTATGAGCGAGTGTAATCTCAATGATTATACCATGCAAAGAAATAATTTTAAAGGTAATTTCAAAAGATCAGCAATAAGTATAATGCCACACTCAAACCATACCTTTCTTCTCTGTAGCCTGTAGTCGCTGGAGAATACCGTAAGTTGAGAGAATCTAGTGGAAACAGTACAAGTTCCTTGAGTCCACTAACAGCAGCACTCGATAACAGCACATCTAAGTGAATGATTTTCTCTTTTGGATTAAAGAGACGTATTTCAATACAAACACTCTCCTAGAATTACATAAGAAATATAAAATTAGCTCTTAGCGTCAGCATAGAGCCATTGTCCTATGAAAGCCGATAAAACAATGGCCAAATGTATAAAAGTTTATTTTTCTCCTTGACCCACTACTGAATGCACCTCACTCTCTTTTAATCTCTTATATATTTTCTTCGTTTAGCCTTGCTAAATGGTGACAATATTTTTTTCAACAACAAATAGTCCAAGAGATCCACCTCGCTAAAAATACTAAGGAAACTGCAAAATTACATTTAAAATATATTTGTCTTCAGTACCATTATTATTATGAGGTCTGTCTGTCAATGTTTCTTCTTGCTGTGGTACTCAGACTTATCATCCGTAGAGGTTGCTAAAATATAGATTACTGGCCCTCTTCCTCAAAGATTCTGATTCAGTACATCTGGGATGGGGCCCAAAAATTTATCTTTCTAAAAAGCTGTGGCTGCTTCTGCTGATTCCGAGGATACACTTTTAAGTAGCTCTGCACATCAATAGCAAGTTCTAGAGACAATCTGAACTAAGAGGCCAAATTATGCTGATGACAGGACTACCTTCCTGTTTAGATTCCTCCCTTCTGTAAGGTTTCTCCTGTCCTGCCTCCCGGGCTACATCCACTCAGCCATGGAAGGCACACTTCACGTTCCAAGACATTTCCTGATTCTCATTCTGATCCATTCTGGCTGAAGACTTATAACTTTTTTTTTTTTTTTTTTTTGCGGTACACGGGCCTCTCACTGTTGTGGCCTCTCCCGTTGCGGAGCACAGGCTCCGGACGCGCAGGCTCAGCGGCCATGGCTCACGGGCCCAGCCGCTCCGCAGCATGTGGGATCTTCCTGGACCGGGGCACGAACCCGTGTCCCCTGCATTGGCAGGCGGACTCTCAACCACTGCGCCACCAGGGAAGTCCCAGAATGCTATTTTTTGCTACTTCAACATTTCATGAGGATCAAAAATTTCAATAACATGTACAAATACTCATGATATATTATCTTTAACACAGAAAAAATTAAGAATATAAAAACCTGAAGGAAAGAAGAAAATACATAAATTGAAAACCTCAAAATACAGTTTTCATATGATGGAGGCTAAAATTTTAAACTAAAAACTTATTGGAAATGGTTGGCAACTGATACATGTTGTTATATTTGATACCAAGTGGATTAATAGTGTTTTTAACTCTGCTTCTCTCTTACTAACTTGTGGAGAGGTTTCTGGGCCTCACCATTAACAATATAATGAATTTAATTGAAGGTTGATTATAGAATGAAAAAATACGTAAAGAAATGGTCATGCAGGGCTTCCCTGGTGGCGCAGTGGTTGAGAGTCCGCCTGCCACTGCAGGGGACACGGGTTCATGCCCCAGTCCGGGAAGATCCCACATGCCAGCGGAGCATTTGGGCCCGTGAGCCATGGCTGCTGAGCCTGCGCGTCTGGAGCCTGTGCTCTGCAACGGGAGAGGCCACAACAGTGAGAGGCCCGAGTACCGCAAAAAAAAAAAAAAAAAAAAAAAAAAGAAATGGTCATGCAATTTTCAGACAAGACAACAAATATTATGAAGGCTATGACTGACCTAAAATTTAAAGCCTATAAGGTTTTATTCACAAACTCAAGATTTGTTTTCAGCTCATTGCTATATATTGAAATTATTGACTGTCAATGGGAAGACAGTAGATTACACTCATCATTCTCCCACACCCAAACTATATGATACACAAGAGATTTTTGTGTTCAAAGAAAATGGAATAGCAGCTATTACCCATTAAAATTTCCAAGACAGTAGTGGTCATTTTGTAATGTATAAAAATATTGAATCCCTATGTTGTACACCAAACAAACAAACTCATAGAAAAAGAGATCAGATTTGTGTTTATGAGAGTCAGAGGGTGGCGGGAGGAGCAAAAGGATATAGGTGGTCAAAAGGTACAAAATTCCAGGTATAAGGTAAATAAGCACTAGGGATGTAATGTACTACCTGACAAAGATAATTAACACTACTGTATGTTTTATAGAAAAGTTGTTAAGAAAGTAAATCCTAAGAGTTCTCATCACAATGAAAAAAATTTTCTTTTACTTTTCTTCTTTTTTTAAGGAATATGAATATTTATTAAATCTCCAGATTGGCAAGGGTCTCCATGTTTAACAGGAAAAGACAGGGGAAAAATCACATAGGAAAAGAGCAATTTGTTTGATTACTTATAAAAGCGAAACCTAAAATTTAAAGGCAAATTCACACAACTAGAAATATAAATGCCCAACAATCGTACAGAGAGAACAATGATCAAGGTCATTAATAAGCAAAGAATTAAAAGCTCATACAGGATTCCACTTTCACACATACTCTGTATGTTTGTTTGCTTTATTTTCAGTTATACAAATCTTCTTTTTCTTTTATTTTGCATCTATATGAGATGATGGATGTTCACTAAACTTTCATAATGTACATAAGTCAAACCATTATCCAGTACACCTTAAACTTATACAGTGCTGTATGTCAATTATATCTCAATAAAACTGGAAGAAAAAAGATTCAAAAAGACATCCTAAATACTTTATACAAAAGAGAACGGACTACTGTCAACAAATTGTTGTTTATTATAAATGTAACCTGATTTTTGGAACCTGCTGTAAGAAGTAACCAAATTTATGTGCCTCGAGGATGTAAATATTTCTTACAAAAACCCTATTTAAAGAGATTCTAACCATTCATTCATCTCTAGGGAAGGTGTGGAAATTGAGTTGAATGTAACAAAAGCTGAGATACAGATGGAAAATCAGAGAAGACTTAGTGTCTTGAAACCTTCATTGCCACATCTGATGATCTAAGGATTAAGTATAGTATTTCTCAAAAGTTTAGCAAACACAGCAAATGCAGTCAAAAATATTAGGAAACTATATATAGGTGTGGACAGCCATTTTAGTCTACTTCTGAAAGTATTCAGAAAGCATGTTCTTCAAGAAGTGCACAAAGGTTTATTTGATGGGATTATTTAAAACAACCCATACCGTCTCCAACTACTACATCTTCATGTCCGAAAGTTATAGAGCTAACAAGTTTTTACCTTAGGTAATTACTATTAGAAAGGTGGGAAAACTTAGTAATTTGGCAACATCACTGTCATTGGTAGCCTATTTGGGCAGAGTTACTTGAAAATGGCTCCCCTTCTCCACCAACTTCTATTGAAAGTGAACATGTAATTAGTACAGCACATCTGCCTGTATTCGCAAAGAGAGCAATCTAGCATCTGATGGTGCTAAGTCTTGCTCTTTATTAGTAAGGAAGCCAATGTCTCCCTTTTTTTTTTTTTTTTTTTTTTAATGGTACACGGGCCTCCCACTGTTGTGGCCCCTCCCGTTGCGGAGCACAGGCTCCGGACGCACAGGCTCAGCGGCCACAGCTCACGGGCCCAGCCGCTCCACAGCATGTGGGATCTTCCTGGACCGGGGCACGAACCTGTGTCCCCTGCATCGGCAGGCGGACTCTCAACCACTGCGCCACCAGAGAAGCCCTAAAAATAATCTTTAATAAAGATTTTATTCTGCAGTGATAACAGGGTCACAGAAATAGGACATTTTCACTGAGTGAAATGATCCTATCGTCATCCCATTAAATAATTTTCTAGGTAGAAGAGAAAGCTTTTGCAAGGGGCACTTGAGTGCATTTCAATAGTTTAACCATCCATTTTCTATGCCTCAATGGAGATTTACCCAGAGATTAGGTGAGCAAATAATTGATTTACAGACAGAAATAATTTATTTTCTGTTGGAGCAAAAGTTGAAGATTCTAAATAATCATTCTATGAAGAAATTCATCTGCATATTTAAAAATGAAAATAATCATTATTTATCATAAGTTTAAATATTTGATTTAAATAAATGAGTACTAATAATTGAAAATTAATCAAATTAAATTAAAATGTGATTAATAACAATTAATATTGTCCTCATATTTTATTTAAATGAAGACTCAATATTTGACTTTATCAAATAATTCTGGACATGGATTTAGTAATACTTTAATAATTCACATAAGACAATCCTACTCCTTGTCAGTATTTTTTTTTTGTCAGTATTATTTAAAACCCCAAATATATGCCAATTGCTTGAAATATATTTCAGAGTGAAAGGCCTGCTATAGAAACCAGGAAGAATCAATACTGAAAGAGTCCAGAGAGCACAATCCTGCTTTTATCAGATGTGTGAGGAAAGCATGCAGGCTAAGGTTAATTTTGCTCTAGTAATTCTTGAGACATGCAGGTAAAATGCTTATCGGGGCAGCCACTATGATACCATTGAACTAAAAGATGTTTTCTATAAGCACTTAAGGTGCATTTTACTGGATTTAAAATAAAATTGCTGTAATTTGAATAATTTATCCCAAAATGCTCATTTAATATAGATATTTTTTAGGAATAGCAATTTAGGTTTACAATAAATGCCCCAACTGTTTGCGAAAAGGAGTCTATGAACAATTAATGGGGCTCTTACCAGAGCAATACATTTCACTTCAATAGTGCTTAAGGGTGGTCCAGGAGCAATATGGATTTCAAGATAATACCAGATTTGTAAATTGCTAATAGCATCATCTGAAAAAAGAAAAAAACATAGCACATCTTAATCTAGGTTTCAGAAAGCCATATTTAACATAAAAATTTGAGAAACATGAATTAGATATCATTTTCAAACTCTTTCTGATGGACTCATTTGTCAAGAGAGCTGTGAAGAAGGTGAAAAGCTGATTTCATCAGTTTGTGAGCAATAAGAGAAGCCCCAGACTGCATGGCCATGAGAATTGGCTGTGAAAGCTCCCTGCCTCATGCCTGCCCCGTAACTCACTAAGTTCCCCACAAAAATAAGAGTGTTTTACTTTTAAGGATTAATATTTCAAAAGAAATAACTCATCTTTCCCCCTTAATTCCCAAAGTATTCACATATTATACGTAGAAATACCTAACTATGGTATTACAATATACAAGGCTACATTTCTAGTACCATAAAAATTTAGCCTAAGGAAAAAATCAGAAATAGTTTATGAAATTTCTGGTTTTTTGGGAGTGTGAAAGAGGATCCTAGCAATTTAGCCCAACAAAAGCTGAAATGGGTATGGACTGTTAAAAAAAAAAAAAAAAAAAGAAGGAGGAGGAAAAAAAGGAGAAGGAGGGGAGGGGGAAAAGAAAAAGAAGAAGAAAGAAAGAACAGGCCCAAGGTGGAGCCACTTGCCTCTGGGACAGTAAACCAAGACTTAATTGCAGTTTCAACCTCTCCTGGGAATGGACTTTTTGCAATTTCCTGGTCAGCTCTAGTGAGGTAACCCTGCCTGAAACAATCCTTTCTTTTGTTCTGCTAATAACCTCCTTGTCCATAACCCACCCCCTCCCCCAGCATTTCTATAAAACCTGGTAGTAACTTTCTGTTTGCTAGATGGGATGCTGCCTGATTAATGAATTGACGAATCAGGCCAATTAGATCTTCATATTTACTCAGCTGAATTTTGTTTTTTAACAGGACTAAGCAGTGAGAAAGTAATGTTTACATCTGGGTTTTCCAACTTTTTTTTTTTTTTAAACAGGCCTTTCTGCTGCCAGTGATGTCCAAAATCACACCCTTAAAACCTGAAACCAGAACCCTGGTCAACCATAAAAGCCCTGTATAGCAGGGTTTGTACTGGCATCAAACCCACATGTTTTCTATTTGTTCTCATCTGCTCAGCTTCTCACTTTGATATTCTTTTTTTTTTCACTTTGATATTCTTTATTCTCCAATGTTGAGCTAGATTACAGTTTAAGATGACCTTCAGTTTCAGTTAATTGTTTGCATATCATATCAGTATTGTCAAGTTTTAAAGATTCCAAGAACTGCAATGTTTGATTAACTTACTTAGGTAAATCACTAAGCCTCTCTGGGCCTTAATTTCCTTATCTATGAAATAAGGGGCCCAGACCAGTGCAGTTCTCAGACTCTCTCTTCTGAAAAAGTGTTTTGTTTTGCACTGCATTGCAATGCATTGCATCGTATTATGTTGAATTGTTGAATTACATTGAATATATTGAATTGTATTGCGTGGCTCAAATAGTTGGTTCAGTAAGTCCAAAATCTGCAGGTTAGTCCAGCAGGTTGGAGACCCAGGGAAGAGTTGGAGTTCAAGTCCAAAGGCAGTCTACGGGTAGAATTCCTTTTTGCTCTGCAGAGGTCAGTCTTTGTTCTATTAAGACCTTCAACTGGTTAGGTAAGACCCACGCACATTATGGAGGGCAACTTTCTTTGAAAGTCTAAAGATTTAAATGTAATTCTCATACAAAATCACCTTTACAAAAACATCCAGAATAATGTTTAACCTAATATCTGGACACCATGACCCAGCCAAGGTGACACATAAAATTAACTATCATGGGGACAAGAACACCTCCTATTTGTAATTGCTGTGTCTATCACATAAGGTAGTATTGTGATGAAGCTAATTTAATTCCTACAGAGCTAAAAACATATAATGAATATGAATTTATTGGTGAGAGTGGGATTAGTGATAATTTATTAATGAGATGAACAACAAAAATAATAATTATTAAACTTTGCTTAACTACAAGCTTTAAACATATTAAAACATTTTTCTAATTATAAAATTAGGAGTATTCACTATAGCAATTTAAGAAATTACTGAAAAACTTTAAAAACTAAAAATTATTCACCATCTCATGACCAAGAGTACTTATTTTTTTGTATAAAATTTCAAGAGTAATATATCAATAAAGACATAGATATATAGACACATACATATATAAATACACTGGAATATACACATATATAATTAATAGATCCATATATATGTGTGCATTTGTATATACACATTTCTATCATTCAGAGAATATTCACTATTAAATTTAAGTTCATTACTAGTCATTAGGGAAATACAAATTAAAACCACAATGAGATATCACACTTGTTAGAATGGCCATGATCAAAGAGACAAGAGATAACAAACGCTGGCATGGATGTGGAGAAAAGGGAACCCTTGTGCACTGCTGGTGGGATTGTAAATTCATATGGCCACTACACAAAACAGTCTGGAGGATCCTCATAAAATTAAAAGTAGAATTACCATACGATCCAGCAATCTCACTTCTGGGAATATATCCAAAGGAAATGAAAACACTAACTCAAAAAGATATCTGTATCTTCCTGTTCAAAGCAGCATTATTTACAATAGCCAAAACATGGGAACAACCTAAGTGTCTTCAACGAATGAATGGATAAATACATTATAGTATATTCAATGGGATCTTATTCAGCCATTAAAAAACAAGGAAATCCTACCATGTGTGACAACATGGATGGACTATGAAGGCATTATGCTAAGTGAAATAAGTCAGATAGAGAAGAAAAAATACTGTATGATCTCACTTATATGTGTAGTCTAAAATAAACAAACAAAAAACCCAAACTCATAGAAAAAGAGATCAGACTTGTGGTTACCAGAGGCAGAGGGTGGGGGTAGGGGGAAATGAAGGAAGGTGGTCAAAAGGTATAAACTTGCAGTTATAAGATAAATAAGTACTAGGGATGTAATGTACAGCATGATGACTATAGTTAACACTGCTGTATGATACATAGGAAAGTTAAGAGAGTAAATTCTAAGATATACCACTATTTATCCATTCACCTACTGTAGGATATCATGGTTGCCTCCACATTTTGGCAATCATGAATAAAACTGTTATAAACATTCATGTGTAGATTTCTGTGTGGACATAAATTTTCAACTTATATGGGTAAATACCAAATGGGCTTGTGATTTCTGGATAATGTTATGAATATGTTTAGTTTTGTAACATACTGCCAAAATGTCTTCTAAAGCACCTGTACCACTGTACCATTTTGTATTCTCACCATTAATGAATGAGAGTTCCAATTTTTCTACATCTTTGTCAGCATTTGGTATTGTCAGGGCTTCTGAATTTAGCCATCCTAATAGGTATGTAGTGTTATCTCATTGTTGTTTTAATTTGCAGTTCCCTAAAGACATATGATGTTGAACATCTTTTTGTATGCTTATTTGCTATCAGAATATTTTTTTTTGGTGAGGTATGTCTCCAGATCTTCTGCCAATTTTTAAAGTTGACTTATTTTACTGTTGTTGAGTTTTAGTACTTTAAAATATATTTTGGATACCACTCATTTATTAGATATCCAGAAAGTTTACAAGAGACAAATAAGGACACTATATATTAATAAAAGATTCAATTAACTAAAAAATCAAAAAACAAACAAACAAACCTGAGCTTATATATAGATACAGAGAACAGATTGGTGGTTGCCAGAGGCAGGGGTTGGGGGTGGGATAAGTGAAATGGGTGAAGGGGGTCAAAAGGTACAAACTTCCAGTTAAAAAAAATAAGTCATGGGGATGTAATGTACAGTATGATGACTACAGTTAATAATACTGTATTGCATATTTGAAAGTTCCTAAGAGAATAGATCTTAAAAGTTCTCATTACAAGAAAAAAAATGTAATTATGTGTAGTGATGGATATTAACTAGACTTATCGTGGGGATCATTTTACAATATAAACAATTATCAAATCAAAAAAAGATTCAATTCAGCAAGAATATATAAAAATTATACACCTATGCACACCTAAAAACAGAGGCCCAAAATATATGAAGCAAAAATTGACAAAACTGGAAGGAGAAATAGACAATCCTACAATAATAGCTGGAGACCTCAATATCCCACTTTCATTAATGGACAGAACAACCAGACAGAAGACAAATATGGAAATAGAGGAGGTGAACAATACTGTAACATGACTAGACCTAACTGACTTACAAAGAACATTCCACAAAACAAGAGCAGAGTACACGTTCTTCTCAAATGACCAAGGAACAATGTCTAGGATAGATCGCATGTGAGGCCACAAAGCAAATCTTAATAAATTTTAAAATACTGAAATTGTACAAAGCATTTTTTTCTCATCACAATGGAAAGAAATTATAAATCAATAACAGAAGAATGAAATTTATAAATTTGGAAATTAAACAACATACTCTTAAACAACCAATATTTCAAAGAAGAAATCACAATGAAAATTAGAAAATATCTTGAGACAACTGAAAATGAAAACACAGTAGACAAAATTTAAGGGATGCATTAAGAGCAGTGCTAAGAGGGCAATTTATAGCAGTAAATGAATTCGTTAAAAAAAAAGAACAACCTCAAATCAACAACCTAAATGTACACTATACGAACTAGTAGAGTTTGTAGAAGAGCAAATTAAACCCAAAACTAGCAGAAGGAAGGAAATAATAAAGATTAGCATGGAGGTAAATGATATGGAGAATAGAAAAGCAATAGAGAAAACCAAAAAACCCAAAAGTTGGTTCTTTATAAAGATCAACATAAGTGGTAGACCATTAGCTAGAGTGACTAGGAAAAAAGGAGAGGAGACTCAAATTAAAGTAGGACATTATTATTGTTTTTACCAAAATAAAAAGCATTATATATATGTAAAGAGAATATTATAAACAATTATGTGCCAAAAATTGTATAACTTAGACAAAATGGACAATTTCCTAAAAACACACAATCTACTAAAACTGACTCATGAATAATAGAAAACTTCAATAGACATAAAATTAGTAAGAGGATTAAATCAGTAATCAAAACCCTCCCTACAAAGAAAAGCCCAGCACGAGATGGCTTCACTGTTTAATTCTACCAAATATTTAAAGAAGAATTTACAAGATTTTTTCTCAAACACTTGCAAATTATTGAAGAGGAGAGAAAACTTCCTAACTCATACTAGGAGGCCAGCATTGCCATGATACAAAAGCCAGACAAACACAGTGTAAGAAAACTAAAATCCAATATCCCTGGTGAACACTGATGCAAAAATTTTCAATAAAATACTAGAAAATTGGATTCAGCAGCATATCAAAAGGATTACATACCATAATCAAATGAGACTCATTTCCGGAACGAATGAATGAATGAATGAATGAAGGGTAAATTTCTGTACACTAGCAATGAACAATTAGAAAACTAAGGAAACAATTCAGTTAAATAAAACCATTATTTGGATAACCTTATATGTGTTAATACATGTGCATTGAATAATAAGGAAACCTAATCAATATTTCAAATACTATGAAATATTCTCAAGAATTAAAAGTACACATTCTCCATTCTTTCTCATTTCAGTTCATTTATATACTCAGCATATTTTTCTTCCTCCAACTCACCCACTTAAACATTTCTGCATTTTTATTATCCCATAGCAAATAGAAATTGGACAATCACTTGTAAAACAACTCAAAAGCCCTATATAAGACCATATATTGTTTTATTTCCCCTTCATTAGGGGACCAGAAGGCAAGGTGGAAAAACAAAATTATGTACTGATAAAAAACAGAGATAAAGAAACCCAGTGCTGTGGCTACAACTGCCATAAACAGAGCTCTTGTCTCCCACTCTTTCTAAATGCTTAATTTTTAACGATAAAATGTACAGCAGTTTAGCACCCAATGGTAGTCCTAAAGGCTCCATTTTTGTGTGTGTGTGGAATTATACTGTTTGTTCTTTCTATAATACATTTTGGCATGAGTATATCAAGACACTAAAGACAACAGGAAAGGATTATAAAGGATTGTTAAAATCTATAGGATTCAGATTTCTGTTGTAGAGAATGGTTGATTACATTTTAATTTTAACAAGAACCTATGCTTTCATTTCTGGGGCAAGCAATGATAGTCTAGATTGCAATTAAAACTGCATGCTTCTTCCTGATCCATAGAAGAAAAAACTGATAAACTGCATTTCATTAAAATTAAAAACTTCTATAACCATTTCATAATGTATACACATATCAAATTGTCACATTGTGCATCTTAAATATATACAATTTTGTCAATTATACCTCAATGAAGCTGGAAAAAAATAAAAACTTCTGCTATTTAATAGACACTGTTAATCAAATTAAGAGGAAAACTACATATAGGATAAAAACTTATAAAGCACATATCTGATAAAGGGAATATATCCAGAATATATTTTTAAAAACTTCTAAAATTTCAACAGTAAGAAAACAGACAACTCAATAGGGGGGCTGGGCAAAAGACTTGAAAAAAATTTTAAATTCAGAAGGCATATGGATGACAAACAAGCACAAGATGTTCAACGTTATTTATTATTCATCATGGAAATACAGATTAAAACCACACTATAATAGCACTACAACAAATTAAAATGGAAAAAATTGAAAGGACTGACCCTACTAAGTATGGTCAATGATGTAGAGAAAGTGGAACTTTCATACACTGCTGGTGGGAATGGAAAAAGGAACAATCTCTTTGAGAAACGGTCTAGCAGTTTCTTTAAACATTATAAATTCAATAACCATGTTACCCAGCCATCCAACATATAAGTGATTTACGCAAGAGGAATGAAAGTATATGCCCATAGAAAGACGTATACATGAATGCTCATATCAGCTTTATTTGTAATTACCAAAAAATGCCAAAACCCAAATGTCCATCAATAGGTAAACAGATGAACAAAGTGTGGTATATCCATTCCATGGAGTATTACTCAGAAATAAAAGGAATAAACTATTGATAGATACACTGTGTGGATGGCTCTCAAAAACATTACGATGCACAAAAGAAAACAGCCAAAAAAGGGGGGTACAATGTGTTATTATATATAATATATATATACACAATATATAGTGTGTATATATACACATATATACAATATACACAATACACAATATACACAATACACAATATATTATATATCTTATAATTCTATTATATATTATATATTTATAAATATTTGTATTTATATATAATTTTTATATAAATATATTATTTATAAATATTTGTTATATATTTAGTATAATATATAAAATATTACATATTATGTATATATATTGTGTGTATATATATAGTATATATATGTATATAGTTATATATATATAGTATACATGTGTATATATATATCTGTGTGTGTGTGTATATATATATATATATATATATATATGTATATATATATATATAAAATGCTATAAGATGCATATAAAGTGACAGAAAACAGATAAATGGTTGTCCAGGGCAATGGTGGCATTGGGCAGGAGGGGAGCAGAGGCAAAAAGATTAAAAATGGACACAAGGAAACTGCAGGGGGTAAAATATATTATTTGAATTGTGTCAATGGATTCATGGGTGTACACATGTTAAAACTTCTCAAATTGTACTTTGAATATGTACAACTTATTGTATATCAATTATAATGCAATAAAGGTGTTAAAAAAAATACAGTGTATTTCAGATATTATACCCACCACTTCTGAGCAGAATATTGACAGAAGTTGAGAACTGTCACCCCAAATTGGAAGTACTGTATAAGCAGGGTGTGTTTAAGAGAAGTTCACAGCCACCAATGAGTATCTTTTCCGCACAAGGCAATGTCAAGTGCAAGATAATTAATACAGGATAATTAATGAAGCCATCATATTAAATAGCCAGAAGACTTTTATCTATCTATCTATCCATCTATCTATTTAAAATCTCTATCTATATCTCCTCTTGTTCTATAAAGCCATGCATGTTCCATTGATATCAAATATAATTGTTTGCTCATTTGTCTGGATTCACTGCACTGTGAAGGTGGCTTCTTAAGCCTCCACGTAAAGCCCTCATTTTTTTTTCATTTTATTTTCAACTTATTTCTATGATTAATTTCTGCATGAGATAAAAATGGATTTTAGCATTAAAAAGCATCCTTAGACCCCATCCACACAATAAAAACAGGAGTCACATTTTATAAAACTGCAGAATGTTAAGAGGGAAATGTTCACCAGTATTCACAAAACTTTTTGAAGTAGATCCATGTTAAGAAAAAATATTTAAATACAGATGGCCAAGAGGCACATGAAAAAATGCTCAACATCGCTAATTATTAGAGAAATGCAAATCAAAACTATAATGAGGTACCACCTCACACCAGTCAGAATGGTTATCATTAAAAAGTCTACAAATAAGAAATGCTGGAGAGGGTGTGGAGAAAAGGGAACCCTCCTACACTGTTGGTGGGAATGTAAGTTGGTGCAGCCACTATGGAAAACAGTATGGATGTTCCTCAAAAAACTAAAAATAGAGTTGCCATATGATCCAGCAATCCTACGCCTGGGCATGTATCTGGACGAAAGTATAATTCAAAAAGATACATGCACCCTTATGTTCACAGCAGCATTATTCACAATAACCAAGACATGGAAACAACCTAAATGCTCACCAACAGACAAATGGATAAAGAAGATGTGGTACGTATATACAATGGAATACTACTCAGCCATAGAAAAGAACGAAAGAATGCCATTTGCAGCAACATGGATGGACCTAGAGATTATCATACTAAGTGAAGTCAGAAAGAGAAAGACAAATACCATATCATATCACTTATATGTGGAATCTGAAATATGACACAAATGAACCTATCTCTGAAACAGAAACACACTCACAGACATAGAGAATAGACTTGTGGTTGCCGGGGTGGGGAGTGGGGAGGAATGGAATGGGAGTTTGGGGTTAGCAGATGCAAGCACAGGGCACTAAAATCAATATCCTGTGATAAACCAAAATGGAAAAGAATATTAAAAAAAGAATGTATATATATGTATAACTGAATAACTTTGCTGTACTGCAGAAATGAACACAACATTGTAAATCAACTATACTTCAATAAAAAAAGAAAAAGTATTGAAAAGACAAAAAATAGTTTTAAAGTTTCAGAATTTCTGAATGTTCTTCTAACCCTTTTAATTCCAAGAGGTTATGTTTAATTCCTCACATAATAGAAAGCCTCTTTGAATGATGCTTTGAATTTGAAATTTTTTTTAAAAAGTGTATGAATAAATTATTTACAATAAACCCCTTTCTCTGAGATTCTTCAGTAAAAGTTTCACTTGAGAAAAGCCAATGACTTGGGGGCTTCCCTGGTGGCACAGTGGTTAAGAATCCACCTGCCAATGCAGGGGACACGGGTTCGAGCCCTGGTCCAGGAAGATCCCACATGCCGCGGAGCAACTAAGCCTGTGCACCACAACTACTGAGCCTGTGCTCTAGAGTCCGCGAGCCACAACTACTGAAGCCCGCGCGCCTAGAGCCTGTGCTCCGCAACAAGAGAAGCCACCGCAATGAGAAGCCCGCGCACCTCAACAAAGACTAGCCCCCGCTCGCCACAACTAGAGAAAGCCCGCACGCAGCAACGAAGACCCAATACAGCCAAAAATTAAATACATGATAAATAAATAAATTTTTTTAAAAGCCAATGACTTGCCAAATCATATTTTCATTTTACTATAAATAACTCCTTACAAAATACACAAATTCTTTTGACTAGTAAAGCAGGATACACACACACACACGTGCACACACACACACATACAACATACACACACACAGGAGGGGGGATAAGAGAGAGAGGTGGCGAAATGAGGGAGAAAGTTTTATTTTCTTAATAACGATATATATGTATGTGTGTATATATATATATATACATATACATATATATACATATATCACTAGTTCAAAATTCAAATATAAAGCTTTTAACCAGAATATCATGGGTGGATTGGGAAGCCACTAGAGCCTTCTTCTGAAAGCAACCTAAATTCATATTCAATAGAGCATCTACGGCCTACCTTGCACTCCCAGGGAGAACTATGTCTCTGACACATGACCCCACGGCAAACACTGGAGTTGCAAGAGTGTCTTCCTTCAGTTTGACAGAATATATGCAGTTTTCAAATTTATGTTTTTCTTCAAGTTTGTAAATCTTCCTTGTTCTCATATTTTACTGCACTCCTATTACTGCACTACTAAGCAATTTAAAAAATATTTTAGAAATAATTTTATTTTTGAAATGTATTGCTTCTTCCATTTGACACTGACCAGATACCTGCTGCTATATGCCAGGTGTTGGTCTGCAGGCCAATGTTAGTCTGGCACTCAAAGGACAGATCATCCCGTGTAAAGGCAGAAAATGCAGGATTTGTTGTTGCTCATTGATCTATTAACGTGCATGAATTTACCTCTAGCCAATCATCTGAGTAGACCTTGAGACTAGAGTTAATACTAATTTTGATTTTGGGGTCAGGGGCAGGAAAAACAAATCTAGTGTTCACAAGCCCCCCAGGGTAATACCATGCAGGTGGCTAGAGCTTTTACGAAACATCAGAGCAGAGGCTGCCTGGGAAAGCAGAGATGGTGAAAGCAAAGAGGAAATCCCAGAAGACCATGAGAGGATACAAACAAACCCAATTCATTCTCTCTGCAGTGCCTCAAAGGCCCTGTTTTTTTTTTTTGTAAACCATATTTTTCAACTAAAAGAGCATGAAAATGCTTTATGGCATTTAAAGCACCAACATTTGTTTTGAAAGACCAGTGGCATCTAATTGGTTTTTATGCTCCTATAACTGTGCACAGTCTAAAACACTGGTGGGAACAGGCCAGCAAGATCCAAATTCAGTTTTAGCCAAGCTTTTGATAGCACTTTCTTTGGCATTTTCATTGAGACAAACTAGGAGAGAGTGGAGACAAAAGAAGCCCTAAATCCTCCCATATATCCATATCATGTTAGGGAATTTTCAAAAATGGGAGTTAGCATATTAAATAAGAGTGATAAACATTAGTTGAGCACCTACTAGATGAGTACTTTTCATATATTCCCATTTTATGCCCATAACTACCCTGGGTTAAGGTTAAGGAAAGGTTAAGTATTATCTATATTTTACATGTAAGAAACCTGATAATCAGTGATGTTAAGTATACTGCCAAGGTCGCCCAACCAGAGAATGATATAATTGGAGGTTGAAGTCACACGTGACTTCCGAAAGTGTTCCTTTGCAACACAATAGCAGTAAGATAAGAGATATCAAAGGAAAAGATGTTCAATTATGCCATTGTGATGTGCTGGTTAGCATGAACATACTGCCCAAACTTTAAATGAAAAAATGCAAATTTAAATAGCACTACTTTTGCTCAGCATCACATTCTGAAAATACACATGACAAGCAGGCTTCTCATCACATACAATATTAGAAATCAAATTTTGAACTGAATTTCTATTTCAAAGATGGCAACTGGTAATACATATCTGTCTAGATGGTGGAGAGTAGCAGGACGCCAGCTATAAAAACTATTCCTATCTTGTTTTTTTTTTTTTTTTTTTTTTTTGCGGTACGTGGGCCTCTCACTGTTGTGGCCTCTCCCGTTGCGGAGCACAGGCTCTGGACGCGCAGGCTCAGCGGCCACGGCTCACGGGCCCAGCCGCTCCGCGGCATGTGGGATCTTCCCGGACCAGGACACGAACCTGTGTCCCCTGCATCGGCAGGTGGACTCTCAACCACTGCGCCACCAGGGAAACCCCCATCTTGTTTAAACATAGGCCTAACTTAAGAACTTTGTTATGCTCACATTAAACATTCCATTTTGACATTAAGCAGAAGTTCATTGAAAAGAAATTTTTAAAAATCTTTAGCAAAGCTGACTAAAAGCTTGTTTGCAATCATTTAGAGTAGGCTTTCTTGTGCCAATGTCATAATAGATCTCATTCTAGCATAAGGACTTCTGAATTGCAAATTTGCAGAAATAAATCTTAGCTCTAATTTACAGTTGTGTTGAACTGAATGAATGCAATCACTTTTCAGCAAGTGAAAAAGTACTTCCGGCTGCTGCTGAAAAAATACAAGGTAACTGTGGGCTACATCAAAATCACCATTGTTACCAACTTTCTAGAGCTATCAGCTTGTCAAGGGGCACAGATATAAGAGAGAATTTAAGACTACTTTATCATGAATGCTCAGGGTAGAGACTAAATTTACTAATATGACTGGAAACCACCTTAAAACGTGGATTCTCAGCATTTAGTTTTCTACTGTAGAATAAACAGTTAAAGCACAGTATTGAACTGTGTCCATGTAGTATCCTGAACAATTAAATACTTGACACTGTAAGTGAATGGTTTATGAAAATATCCTTTAAAAATTTTAAATATTTATTCTTAATTGAGATAAAATTGACATATAACATTATATTAGTTTTAGGTGTAAAAATACTCTTGTTTAATGTTTAGAGATCATTTTAGGCTACCATGCCATGATCAACATATTAAATTATTTCAGTCTGATTTTAGTTCATAAATTTAAATAGTTCAATAAATAGTCCTTGTGGACTTCCATGACTCTGCAGACAAAGATAAGATATTCAACTACCCAAGTTCCCCCCCCCTTTTTTTTTTCACAAATAAATGTCATTAACAATTGGAAGGATTTCTAAAGACTTCTTCCCTGGAGATGAAAGTATGTTCCTCACAACTGGGGGATCATAAGGGATAATTACGAAGTCTTATGCTTAGGTTAGATAAATCAACTGTATTGGTTAACAGTAAGATAAAAGCTGTTTAAAGATATCTAGGGATCGCCATTTCCATAATATGTTGGAAGAGATGTTCAGAGAATCCTCTCTCAACTGCCAAGTTTAAGTTAAACACACATACAAGCTAAGAAAGCAGGAATCCACTGCACTGAGCCATCACTGGAGATATCTGTTCTGGAATATGAACTACTCTGTGGTATCCTGGAGTCTTGCCTTTCGGGGTCATAATTGGGAATCAGAAAACAAATCTGTCAAAGAGCCCAGGCTTGCATGGTTTGGGGTCCCGATTTCACATTATATTTTTGGACTACTAAACCCCAAATTAATTATTTAGCTTCATAACTCTTCATTTCTCTTCACAGAAAGGGGGCCCTAGGGGTATTCCCACAAGTTTAGACAGTCACCTGTTTGTTTTTATTAAAATCTGCTTTTTAAAGTTATATTATCACCCTGATATTCACAAGCTGGAGGGCACTGAGCTGATTACTGTGATTTCCTCATAAGAAACTCAGAACAGTTATGCCAGAGACATATGTGTTCCATGTAGATTATTGAAGAGCAAATGGAGCAAACTATTAGAAAAAATGATATGTAGGTTATATCAAATTATATAACCTTAATTCTTACAAGTTCATTTTCTTAAGTGCTATATTAGGAGTGAGTTGCTCTATGTTGTGAACATGCATGTTTACAGCCATCTCTAAATCATATTTGTGAATCATGTTATTGCAATCAAAATAAATTTAAGGATTATTGTTACTAAAGTATATGCTAACTGTTAATGCCTAATCATCTTCACTAAATATTGGCCTTGTACAAAAAATCAAGTTTCTACCTGAGACGAATGGAAATTTAGTTGCATATTTCACTACTACAAATAAGCCACAGGCCATTACTACATGTCTATATTTTGTTACATACTAATCCTGTAATAATGGACAGTAATATTTGCTTTTTGCATTCTAATGACCAGAGAGGTCATTTTCTGGTTGTTAAGGAGAGAATTAGGCCATTACGTTTTAATGCATTTAGTCATTAACACATTTCTGCCTTTACACACGGTGTTTTTGTTTGCTTGGTTTTGTGTGTCTGTTTCCCTTTAAGGTTCTATGCTTTCATATCTAGGTTGACTGATTCAATATTTTTCCATTTTTATGAAATTTACTGACACAAAAAAAGATAATCTTCAAATCAAGATAGAACTGGGCTTTCCCTCCCTAACTAGTAAATCTAACCTGCTGATCTCTCTTGCAGTTAATGGTATCACCTTCCTTAGAGTTGCTTACTATCAGAAGTACACTTGACTCGCCTTTCTCCCTTCTCTCTCCTTATTCAATCTTCATCAAATGCAGCTGTGATAGACATTATGCTACATCAACCATTTTCCTTTTCAGGAATGAAGGACTTATTTCTGTTGCTACTAGGAATAATGCTGGAAAATGACTATTTGGTCAAGCCCTCTTTAGGCATGGCACCTTGAGTGAAAAAAAAAAAAAAAAAAAAAGCCTCACCCAAGGTCAAACCTCCTTCCACATGTAGTCCACTTTTAATGACTGATCAGCACAGCAGCATAAAGGCCCAGTCCCCTTATCCTAACTTGGGACAAGTCCAGAGGACCATCCCAGATTCAGAGGCCCCAGTGAGTTGACTAAAAGCCTTCATTCCACCTGTCCGGAAACTCAACTTTTCCCTCCGGTCAGTATGTTTTCTTACCTTTTCCTTTCACAAGTGTTGATCACAACACATTCCCTAATAAATGTCCTATAAGCTAATCTCCCATCTCAGAGTCTGATTCCCTGGAAACCCAAGCTGCTACAGCATCATTTTCCATTGTTACTTTTCTTGAAACTTCACTTCTGTTTTTTTTAACCCACTAGCACTGGCTTAGTTTGGTCTGCCCTTAATGTTCATTTAAGTGGTCAACCTTAACTTTTTGTTCCATGGCCAAAGAGGCATTCAAATTTAAACCTCCACATAGGTATGCCTGAAACATGATTGTAGTTCACTGCAGGCTCCTGTGATAATTCCAGTTCCATCCATTTCTCAAAATTTCTACCTACCAATCAATATGCCATGACACCTACTTTAGTATATGCCACATATGACTCAGTCCCCTCTGCAGACAGTTCGCATTCACACCAGTGGTTTGCTATGACTCTTCCAGTGGGAATTCACTGCCAGGGGAATCTGCCCTAAGAACAAACTTTAATCATTGAGGGAAAGGAGGTAGACGATGTTTACCCCAATTTCTTTACCCTTCAGCCTGACAATTCTCTCAGAAAGTTCCCAGTGAGGTTCCCCAGGTCTCAGCAGTAATCTGATATCTAGCTCATTTTCTGACTTTTTCCCTTCAGCATCTTACTTCCCCATTTGGTCAGTGTGCTTCCTGTGATCACCTCTCAAAAAAACTACTTGCAATTAAACTCTTTTCTCAGGGTCTGCTTTTGGGAGAAGAGGCACAAACTAATACTGAGAACTAATCAACCAGAATATTGCTAAAGGCCCCTAAACGATCTCTCAGATCTATCCACCCTCTCTTGTACCTCCTATCCATTTTATATGTTACCTCCAGACTTTTCTTTCTAAAACTCAGTTGACTCATGCCTCTCAGAAATTTTCAATGGCTCCAACTGCAGTAAGAAGTAAAACACAACTCTGTCCAGCAAAGTCTGCCTGGTTTTCTAACTGTATATCACTCTGCATTGGCTACCACAAACACACACTCCAGACACACCCCTCTATTCATTATTTACAGAAAGTAACTTCTCTGTGTTTTCAATAAGGTTGTTTCCTCTGCTAGAATGCGCTCCCCACCATAACGGCTGATAAATCCCAGTTCATCCTTTAAGGTCCAGATCAAACCCATTATCTCCTAAGATGCCCTCTTGGACTCCCACTGTTAGGGTTAACGTTTCCCAATATCATGCTCTGCAGTGCCATGTTTAAACTCGTGGTACATCAGTGTGTACCTTGTACTGAGATGACTTATGGATATCTATTTCTACCACCAGATATGAATTCCTAGGAAGTAGGAGCCATATGAGATCTATCTTTTATCCAGTGGTAATATTTGAAATAATTACCAAACCTATATTCCAGCTCTGACCAGTCAGGAAGGACACTGGATCCAAGTCCTGAGGCATGTGTTAACACTTTATTTGTTGCTGAATTGTTGGGAAGTCCGGGTGGGGGGGCAAAGGGAGGGGCTGTGGTGGCTAGAGATCAAAAGTTACACCTAAGTGGAGCTCAAACAATTGAGTATTTGCCAACATATGAGGAAAAGCATCTGTGAAAACATTTTAACAAACAGAGCATAATTGGTTAAAGATCAGCTTTGTTTATAACTACTATACTTATCAAGACTTTCCAAATTATAGGCCTTTTGTAAATAATTGTTTATATAACTAAGGACAGAACTGAAAATGTGCACCAAGTTTTTTCTTTTTAAGATGGGTGATATACACATGCACATTGACATACTTCTTTAACCAGCACAAATAGGAATGTTCTCATATATGTATGAAAATTTTAGTCTAGTTTTCTTTATATTACAACAGACTAACAACTGTTCAGAAGCAATTACATTTACACTGCTTAAAATATTGTAGCAGCCTTCCAACAGTAATATCAATAAAAATGGAGTTTACCTTCTTTACAGGCTCAGCCTGTCCAAATCATAATGGCAACATTAATTCAAATTTAAAGGACTGCCCTGGGAAGAACAATCACGAACATGTCTTGCAAATATTTTTCAAAATTATGAAGCCTGCAAAAGCTCTTGTGTAGCCAGCAATATTTCCCAATTCATCCTCACCTAACGATGTATCCTGAGTTGCCTTTAAGTTCCCCAAATTTCTTCTAAAGTCCTTCAAATCAGCATGCTAAGAGTCCTTATCTGATCAGTGAAAATACGTTTTGAAATTTTATGGTCTCAGAAATGCTGCCAAAATCAACAAAAATGACTATACAAAGGAAAGATATATTAAATCTGATTATTTAATTCTTCTTAGCTCCCTTTCTATAACTTTAAGAGTCTGATTCATGGATCAGCAGCTCCGTTTTGCTTAAAGGAGTCATAAACACTCCCAATTCAACAATGTTCTACCGTTTCAAGTTCCTCTTATGTTCCTTCTCACACATAGCAGACCTCACTGCCTTTTATAGAACAGGAAACTCAGATTTATTACTTACATAAAAAATAATAATAGCAATTCTGAATCACTTGCTACTCTTTACAAAAGACTAGTTAAAATTCCAGAACTAAGGAAAATTAGGATTGTCATTTGACGATTAAAATGAAAACTGAAATTTACATTTCTATCCTGTGAATTACATTAAAAATGGCAAAAAATATGCTACTTTATTGAAATGCCTGGAATAGGCTCACTCTAGTTCAAAATCTACCTATCACATGGAGAATTGTTAATGGACTCTGTAAAGCCAAATGTCTGAAAAGTGACGGGAAGATTTCACAAGATGCTAACAGCTATGACTATGGTGACATTATTTTTTTTTAATTTTTTAGTTTTTCAGTACGCGGGCATCTCACTGTTGTGGCCTCTCCCATTGTGGAGCACAGGCTCCAGACGTGCAGGCTCAGCGGCCATGGCTCACAGGCCCAGCCGCTTCGCGGCATGTGGGATCTTCCCAGACCGGGCACGAACCCGTGTCCCCTGCATTGGCAGGCGGACTCTCAACCACTGCGTCACCAGGGAAGCCCCTATGGTGACATTTGAGGTCAAGCCAACTAGAAGTAGAGAGTGGGGATAGGTGGGTTGGCTATTCACCCGTAGCATATTCTATTACAGTGGTAGTAACTGGATCACTGTGGTTGCCATTCTGAAATTTCCCTTCTGCTTGTTAACAGCGCTGGCATTCAGCCTACTCTCTATGTACTTTCTTATTTGGAGCAGCTCTCTACAGCTCCTATGCTAGGTACAGACCTTTTCCTAAAACATTCTTTGTTGAGGCAAGCAAGGATGAGGGGCTACTACTTCCAGGCAGTACAAGATTGCTACTGGCTGTATGCTTTCTACATTTTTAAACTGTATCCATTTACCAACATTTTAATAATTTCCTCAGCAGGATCTAACCACCATGGGACACTGAATTCTCTCCCGAATAGAACAATTATTCCTTTGATGAATTACAGTCCCTCAGTTCTTCCCTGTTAGTCTTCTACACCTCTCACCTCCTCTCTCATCAAAAGCTTTGTAGGAATACCCCTCACTCCCATTCCCAAGCAAGCAATTCTTTTCAGGGACCATCAGGCAATTTGCATAAATGAATGTTTTACTAGGGAGAAACGAAGAAAACTTCACATATACCAAAGCCTTTAACCTATTTTTCATGTTCAATTAAGTATATGTACATGTTTTTATAATACTTAGTCCTATAAGGAGATATTCTCATAGGACGCTGTCTGGCTCATAAATTGATATAACTATTTGAAAGTGTTTACCACAATTTTAAATGTAAATGGCTTAACTAAATATTTCTACTTCTAGGAATTTGTCCCACAAATAAATTTTAAAAAATGGACAAGAGAGTATAGCACTATAGACATAAAATGTATGCCCCAAAGCTCTGATTATTTAGAAAGGTAATGACTGAAATGGAAAACTAAATTTCCCTCTGGGTTATTTATTAGAAAGGGGAAATTTAAGTTACTTTTTAATTTATTCTCATCACGCATCTTTCCCAGTATGGTAGTTAATAACATTTCATTAACAATTTTGTTACCTTTGAATATACCACGTTTCCAAGGGCATACGTGTAGAATATAGGGAATTGCATTATCAGGGTCTATGGTGATGTGTGGGTTTCCCCACACCATCAGAAGATCTGAGGACACCTAAAAAAGAGAATTCAAAAACAGGAATTATATAATGTCAACATTTCCATGAAATTAGTATAATAAGCTAAAGCACAGGCAAAGCTGAAATTTAACTTAAATACTTCCATTAAAACTGTTCACTTTTAAATGAAAAGCAAACCAGAAAAATGATACATACAGCAGAAGAAAAATCTGAGACATATGAAAAAATAGAACAAAAGAACAATGTTTATTTTCTGTTGCTACTTGTAGCAAGATCACTGATGCTTAGACAATCAGACTAGCTTTTATAGGCCATGCAGAATTTTATTTATGTAATTTGATGTACAAAAGATAAACCATTTCAATGAATTTCTACATCAATATTACTACAGCATATAAATAATATTTAAGCAGCATTTGGCCACAACTCTTGTTGGCTAGATTCAACTTTCACCTTAGTGAGTACTTTCATCTTGCTGCCCCCCCACCACTCACCACTGCCCAGGCAAACACTAATCTACTTTGTCCCTCTATAGATGTGCCTATCTTGAACAATTAATAAAAAAGAAATCATACAGTATGTGGTCTTTCGTGACTAGCTTTTTTTCACTTAGCATAATGTTTTCAAGGTTCATCTATGTTGTGGTGTTTATCAGTACATCACTTTTTTTTATTGACGAATGGTATTAAATTGTATAACAACCACATTTTGTGTATCCATTCATAAGTTGATGGAAATTTGGGGTGTTTTCATTTTTGTCTATTATGAATAATGCAGCTATGAAAACATGTACAAGTTTTTGAGTAGACACAGATTTTCTTTTCTTATGGACATACATCTTGGTGTGGAATTGCTGGGACATATGATAACCAGATGTTTAAGCTTTTAAATTACTGCTTTCCAAAACTCTTTTCCAAAATGGCTGCACCATTTTTCTTTCCCACCAGCAATGAATGATGGTTCCTGTTTCTCTACAGCTTTTCTCAAAGTTTTTGTCTGTCATTTCTATGATAGCCATCCTAATGAGTGTGAAGTGGTATCTCACTGTGATTTTGATTTGCATTTCCTTAAGGATTAATAATGTTGAGTAACTTTTCATGTGCTTATTGTTCATTTGCATATCCTTTTTGGGGACTCTTTTCAAACTCTTCACACATTTAAAAAACTGTGTTACTTGTCATTTTATTATTAAATTGTAAGAGATGTTTATATATTCTAGAAACAAGGCCCTTATCAGATATTGGGCATGTGGATATTTTCTCTCATTCTGTGGGCTGTTTTTGTACTTTCTTCAAGGTATCATTTGCAGCACAAACATTTCAACTTTGAATTTGTTTATTGTTTTGCCACACCAATGTCATACCTAAAAAAATAATTGCCGAACCCAAGGTCATGAAGATTTTACTTGTATGTTTTCTTCTATGATTTTTATAGTTTTAGCTACTAAATTTTAGTCTATGATCCTTTTTGAGTTTACTTTTGCACATGGTATGAGTTAAGGGGTCCAAATTCATTTTTTTGTACGTGACTATAAAGTTGTCTCAGCATGATTTTTAAAAAAGACTATTTTGTCTCACTGAATTCTCTTAGCAACCTTGTCAAAAATCGATTAACCATTATTATAAAGGTTAGTTTCTGCACATTCTATTCTATTCCATTCATCTACATGTCTACCTGATGCCAATACATTTTCTTTAATATTATAGCTTTGCATTTAAGGGTTTGTAGTAAGTTTTAAAATGAAAAAGTGTGAGTCATCTACTTTCTTTCTTATTGCACAGGATTGCTTTGGCTCTTCTGTGTCCCTTGCATTTCTACAAGAATTTCAGGATTACCTTGTAAGATTCTGCAAAAAAGTCAGTTAGGATTTTGATATTGTGTTCAATTTGTATATCAATTTTTTTTTTTTTTTTTTTTTTTTTTTTTTTTTTGCGGTACACGGGCCTTTCACTGTTGTGGCCTCTCCCATTGTGGAGCACAGGCTCCGGACGCGCAGGCTCAGCAGCCATGGCTCACGGGTCCAGCCGCTCCGCGGCATGTGGGATCTTCCCGGACCGGGGCACGAACCTGCGTCCCCTGCATCGGCAGGCAGATTCCCAACCACTGCGCCACCAGGGAAGCCCTCAATTTTTTTTAGTTTTGCCATCATAACAATATTAAGTCTTCTGACCCATGAGCAAGTGATGTCTTTCTATTTATTTAGAATTTCTTTAATATCCTTCAATAATGTTTTGTAGTTTTCAATGTATAAATCTTGACCTACTTTTGTCAAACTTGTTCCTAAGCATTTTGTTCTTTTTGATACTATTATAAATGATTACTAATTTCATTTTGTATCACTAGTGTATAGAAATGATTAATTTTTGTATATTCATCTCATATCCAGCAAATCTTCTGAACTCATTTATTAGTTTTGATAGTATATTTAGTGGATTCTGTATAATTTTCTATTTATAAGATCATATCTGTAAATACAGATTGTATGATTTCTCCCTTTTCACTGTGCATGCCTTTATTTCTTGTTCTTAACTAACTGCACTAGCTACTACCCTCTAGTACAATGTTGAATAGAAGTGGCAAGGGTGGAAAATCCTTGTCTTGCTCCTGACCACAGGGAAAGTTATTCAATGTTTTACCATTAAGTATGATGTTAGTTGTGGGATTTTAGCATGTTTCAAGTACACATGGAATATTTTCCAGGGTAGACCATGTCTTAGGACATAAAAGAAGCCTCAATAAATTTAAAACGGCTGGAATCATATACAGTATGTTTCTGACAACAACAGAATTAAATTAGAAATCAAAAATGGAAAGAAATTTGGGAAATCCTTAAATAGGTAGAATTTAAAATAGCATAGTCCTAAATAAACAATATGTCAAAGAAGAAATCCCAAGGGAAATTAGAAAATATTTTGAGCCCATATAGTGAATGTTTCCCTTTTTTATTGTACTTTTCAGCTGTAGAATTTATCTTTTTATAATTTCTATATATTAATACTTACTGATACTCTTTATTGAAACTTTTCATTAATTCTTCAGATACCATTTCTTTTAGTTCATTGAACATATTTACAAAAGTTTTATTATAAACTCTGTCCAGTAATCCTACATGTGGGCCCCTTCAGAGACAACTTCTAGTGACTGCTTATTTTCTTGTATATGGGCCATACTCTCCTGTTTCTTTATTTCCTTTTTCTTTGTCTCATAATTTTTGTTGTTGAAAAATATACATTTTATATAAGATAATGTAGCCATTTTTTTTTTTTTTTTTGCGGTATGCGGGCCTCTCACTGTTGTGGCCTCTCCCGTTGTGGAGCACAGGCTCCGTACACGCAGGCTCAGCGGCCATGGCTCACGGGCCTAGCCGCTCCGCCGCATGTGGGATCTTCCCGGACCGGGGCACGAACCCGTGTCCCCTGCATCGGCAGGCGGACTCTCAACCACTGCGCCACCAGGGAAGCCCTATGTAGCCATTTTTGAAATCAGATCACTACCTCCCCATAGTTTATGTTGTTCTTGTTTTTGTTGCTTTGTTCTTTGTTGATTTAGTGATTTTTCTGGATGAACTCTGTAAATTCTGCATTCACTGTAGTGTTTGTCCAGTAAATAGCTTAGTGGTCAGTAATACAAGCATACTAGCATTATTGTGCTTTGCTTTACTGCATTTTCTTTTTTTTTTTTCTTTTACAAACTGAAAGTTTGTGGTAACTCTGCATCGTGCAAGTCTATAAGTGCCATTTTTCCAATAGCATTTGTTCACTTTGTCACACTTTGATAATATTTGGAATATTTCAAACTTTTTCATCATTTTTATATTTATTATGGTGATCAGTGATCTTTGATGTTATTATTGTAATTGCTTTGGCATTTTTTAGCAATAAAGTATTTTTTAATGAAGGTATGTACATTGTTCTTTTTAGACATAATGCTACTGTGTACTTAAACTACAGTATAGTGTAAACATAAACATAACTTTTATATGAACTGGGAAACAAAAATTCGTGTGACTTGCTTTACTGTGATATTTGCTTTATTGTGGTGGTGGTCTGGAACCCAAACCAAATATCTCCAAGGTATGCCTGTAGTTTGTCACAGGTTTCTTTACATGTCTGAAACAATAAATCTTTTACCCTTTGTCAAGGAGCATTGCATACATATTGTGGCATACCTTCATCACTCAGGTAGTTTACAACTCTACCTTAGCCTTAGCTTCCAGCTCACACAGCACCTCTCCATCAGCCAGAGATGAAAATACTGGCACCCTCTCTGCCTTCCCTGGGCAAGCGCACCACTCCGCACGTGTACGTGGCTGGCTTGTTCCCCAGGGATATGTCAGAGTTTTAAAATCCCCTATGGACATCTTATTCCCCAGATCTTCCTTTCAAGTTTTTAGCCAAACTCTAGCTGGCCACAACTGTTACTGCAGCCTCAGGCAACTGCAATGTAAAGCTACTGAATATTTTTGGCAAATGTCCTGAGGATAGGGCCTTTCCATCTGAGCAAGATATGAAACGAGTCAAAAGATGACAACACCTTGCTCGTGGGGTGGGGTGTTGCTAGAGAGCTACAAGAAAGGTCAAGTTAGTTGTGACAATGTACTGGGGATGGGAATTGTGAGGAGAGCCATACTCAGTCTGCCTCTTCCTTTGTTTGCAAGGTTACAGTTTTCATAGCTACTGTGATTGCAAGATTGCAGAGCTGAGGAGAGAGGGATAGAAATGGGTCAAGTCAAAATGTCACAAATCACCCTGCTCTTACCAGGATTCAGAGTTTTTCTTGAGTAAATACTCCTCAGATTGTTTGAAATCTTTGTTTAATTTCAAGATTTAAAAGTTTTCATTTTGACAATTTTTGTTAGTGTTTTTATTGCTTTTAAGGAGGAACAGATTTATGAAACTCCTTGCTCCACCATTTTGGAAGTCCCAGGTCTCCTGTTTTCTTTATTGCACAACTATTTCCTCCTCCTTGGTCACTTTGATAAAATGCCATAGTATTTTACCTGTATCTCAATTATATTCTCTGATTTTTTTATATTCTCTTTCCTGTTAGGGAAGTCTCAACCTTCTATTGCAAACTATTCTTGTAGCAATGAGATTAAATATATGTTAAAAGGCTTTTTTTAAAAAAAACACAGCATCATAAAAATCAATACTAACAGCAATGAAAAATAGAACAAGGAAAAGACATGAAAAGAATATAGTGAGTCTGAGTTGTTAGCAGACTGTCAAAGTGGAGGTGTACAGCAAGCAGTCAAAAATGAGGGGCTGAAGCTAATACATCTTGAGTAAAAGTATGAATTTGGCATTTGTACCTAGTTGATAGTTTGAAGCCAAAAAACTGCCAAGTGGGATGTTGTACAGACTAAGAATGCTTTAGAAGGTGGAAACTTGAAAAGAAATGAGAAGCCTAGAGGAATAAAAGGACCAGATAAGTAACAATCCAGAAATGGCATGGAGATTAGGAATATAGAATGATGTAAAATAAAGGGTGAAGAGTGTTAAGAAGGCAGACAGACAGTGCCAAACAATATAGGAGTTTTGAGGCAGATAACTTGGGAAAAGAACTGATTTTTCTTGACCAAAAGTTATGGGTGATCTTTGTGGCAGAAGTTTCAACAGAGTAGAGGAGATACAAATGGACCACCATGAAATAAGAAGTGATCATGTAAATACTGCTTTTTCAAGAAGTTTAGCAATCACAGAAAATATAGAGGGTAATAGCTGAAGGGCTATTGTTAGAGACAAGTTTTATCTTATAATGGAAAATCTTTGAGAATATTTATAGATTAAGAAAAATAATCCAACGATGAGGAAGGTATTGAAAGAGAGAGAAAGAGAGAAAGAGGTGGGGGGGAAAGAATGAGAATCAGCCTTGAGTGCACAGAGGCCAACTTCATTTTACACATTGAAGAATGAAGATGG
Source organism: Mesoplodon bidens (assembly GCF_964165515.1). Classification (NCBI taxonomy): domain Eukaryota; kingdom Metazoa; phylum Chordata; class Mammalia; order Artiodactyla; family Ziphiidae; genus Mesoplodon; species Mesoplodon bidens. The sequence goes on from NC_138163.1 coordinate 108,454,406, forward strand.
AGAATCAGAAGCATTTCAGTAGTCTCAAAGGAAGTGCAAGATGAATCCTGACACTATAAAGCAAAGTTTCTCAGTCTAGCCTTTCTCCTTAGCAGCACCTCAGTTGTTTCTCAATAGAATTTCCATTGAAATACCAGCAATAAACTAAATATTATGAATGAAAAGAAAGGGCAAATTGGTAATGTTCATTAGTACATGCTGATTAAAAATAATGGGGATTTTCAAATTAAGAAAAGTGATACTTTATTCATAATATCTCTAGGGACAAATGTTTCTTCGGTCTTAAACATGTTTCTGTTCCTTTATAATTGTTGATGCTATTTAAATATAGAAATATAGAAGAACTGGAATACATGAACAGTATTATTAATATCTTAATGAAATGACATTTAATTAATTTAATATGTAGTATCTTTAATTACAGAAAGGGCCTCACTGAAAACTTACACTCTAAAGGTAAAATTAACCAGATTCTTCAGTTTTATTTGTGTATTGAAACCACAGAAATATAGACTTTGATTATTATTTCCTGTAAGTACAATTCTGTTATGAATAGAATTCCACTTCTACATTTAATTAGAGAAATATAGTTAATATAGCATAATTACTATTTTTAAAGGCCTACATTTTTAAAAAATGCATTCATTCTGAAGAATAAAAATTTTAAAAACCTACAGACATCACCTCTGCCATAATAACAAAATGAAATAACCAATGTTAAGGAATTAAGCAACTTTTTCTTTAACCTGTTTTCATCAAACTCATAAGACAGGATTTCTTGCTCACCAGAAAATTCTGGAAGGGGAAAGGGAGTGGTGGAAAAATGATTTTTTTCCTTAGTTATAGCAAGTGCAAGTAGTCATGCTCTTTTCTTTTCTTTTCTTCCTTCTTTCCCTCGTTCCTTCCTTTCTTCCTTCCATTTGAAAAGCCATCCATTATGTTTGTATCCGTTCATTAAACAAATCTTCCTTGAAAAACTATTATGTGCTTGATACTATGATTTATGCTAAGTACAAAAGTATGGATACGAGGGGCATGCCCCTTTTCTCACAGTTCATAATCTGGTGGAGAAGAATAATCTGGTGGAGAACAGGTAATAGCAATAGGATGTAATGTACATGATGGTGGGAAAAGTAAAATAAAATGCCGTGGAAGCACATGAAAGGCATCTAATCCAGGTTTATGGGGATGTAGAAGGAGTCTTGGAAAAGTGGCATCTAAGCTTTGTCATAAAGAATGAAAAGGAGTTAGACATACACAGAGAAGTGGAAGATAGGGAATTGGATAGAGATTTCCAGGCAGTAGTAAAAGGAAATACTATATACAAATGGCCTAAGTGTGGCTGGAGCCAGGAGTGCTAAGAGAGAAAGCTGAGCAGATAGGCTTTTGAAACACGTGAAAGCCACTTCAGGGAGCCTGGACTCAATCCTGAAGGCAAGAGATGACAGTGAAGAGTTTTAGCAGGGGAGTGAGAAGATGAGATTTTCATTCATAATATTCACTCTATTTGCAATCCAGTAAGGAAAGAAGAAGAAAATCAAAGCATATTTTTCAAGATTACCAAAAAAAGCAGAAGACAAACCCAGAGAATTTCTAAACTTCTGATGTACCCTCTAAAACTAGATTCAGGCATCTATGGATAGATATTTGAAGCTTCTTTGAGGATTCTATTGGGCACATAATTTGTAGATAAATATGGGAGTGGGGAGTAGAAAAATTTATTTTCAGATTTGCTTAAACAAATCAAGTGAGGAGGGCCAAGTACAAAACCTCATAAAAAATAAAGATGTAAATAATTATGCATTTCTTCACATTCCCACTATTATTCACACTGGTAAATGATAGGACACACTTTTGAAATTTCATGCTTGCAGATATCACATTACAATTTTAAAAGCTGTTTAAAAGTTTTTTAAAAAATATCTTTCATTGTCATGTACAATTTCTTCAAGTGAAAATACACATGACTCAAATAAGTAAATTTTAATGTGTTTTATGATTATATACTAATATTTAGATATAAAACTTGTTTGGTGCTAATTCAACTTTATAATCGAAATGGCATTTTAAAAGCTGTTGGACTAGCAGAAAGGAGAATTCTAACCATCTCCTTATGTCACACTGCTTCACCTAGTTAAGTAAAATTAAATGTTTTTAAATATATAATTCAATATACTCCTTCTGAAAACACTTTCATACCAAAAAAAAAAAAACCCCAAATCTTACCTTAAATGTTAGGATGCTTGTTGTATAATTGGGCACCATTATGGGTTTATTTGTTATCTCCCCCACTTGACAGTCTACGGTGATGTGTTCCAAGGCCAGCGGTCTTTTTCCAATCACTTTTATGTCAAAGATATGCTCCATACCATCTACTTCATTTTGTAGAGTAAGTTTGCCCTGTGACAAGTCAGCCAAATTTCAGCTCTATAGGAGTGACAGATGGATGCCAACAATCTCTTCTATTTTAGTAATCTTGAATCTGATCAATGAAATGAGCTTTCAAGGAGGTGCCAGTCATTAGCTTTTCCAGTTTATATATAAATACTTCTACTGAACGAATAAAGATGAATTTCCTGTGAAAAGCTCTTCATTTCTTTTCATTTTCTCTAAGTGACAGTTTAATAGGCATTCTCATACATAGCAATTATATGCCTGTTTACATCCTTGTCAAAGAAATATGACTTAAGAAAATATTTTCTGAAGTACAAACTTCCTTACTGAATACAAAAAGCAATGATTTTACTTTGTTAAACATATTATGTAAAAATAATCTAGACATAAATATTGACAGCCTATGACATTGTGACTTTCAGAATATTTATCCCTCAAGTTACAACATTTATTAAAGTTTCAAGCAGAGTGAACACTAATGATCAAATTCATAGAAAATATAACTTTTCTTTTTTTTTAATTTTTTAGTTTAATTTTATTTATTTTTTTATACAGCAGGTTTTTATTAGTTACCCATTTCATACGTATTAGTGTATATATGTCAACCCCAACCAATTTCCCAATTCATCACACCACCACCCCACCTCCGCCAGAAAATATAACTTTTCTGCAAGAAAATTTATCACAAATTATATATGTTAACATCACACATTGGTTTATTGACATGTTAAAGCTAGGGGAAAAAATCAATGAGTTCATACCATAATCTCACATTCCAAAATAGGTTTGAATGTGAGAGGATAATTCACAGTCTCACTTGGTCCAACATGTAAAACGGGAGGTCCATAAAACCACTCTCCTTCTATAGTAACTTGACATTTCCATTCATTCTTTGTTTTATTATTCTAAAGCATGAAAATAAAGACAGAAAAATATCAGAGAGATAGAAAAATATCAGTGTAAAAAATTCAAAATTCCTTACAATTACATTACCTTCCTTGATGCTATTATCACCCACGAATAGCCAAGCTACAGCCAATCACTGTTCTTAGTGCCTATAAGCCCATCTTAATCAAGTATTCAGATCACAACTGAATCTGGAGCAGAGTGATCTGAGAGATCATGACTCTGCTTGGTTTGATGATAGGTTAAGGAAGTTAGAATTAATTTTTTAAGCAAAGAGATCCAGCAGGAGTGATTAATCAGGTGAGTAATATGATAACATTTATATTCGGGAATAAAACTGTGACATCAATATGGAGAAACAAATGGCCACACATAATGCAATTAGGAATCGGTAAGAGTTCAGATGAAAGGTCTGAAGGACTTTAATTGAGACAGTGGCAGTGGGAATGAAGAAAAGTACGAAAAAAAAAAAGTCTGTGCTTACTGTTGGAATACGCTGGGTAAGGGCTTCAAATGCTGGTGTTGCAAAATCAAATCTGGCCTCCGGACGTTCTTCATTTACCACACCTTCAATGCAATAGACACGCACATCATACCTTGATGTCAACAAGATTTTACAAGGGTAGCGTCCAGGACTGAGAGGAACAAATCGTAAAGGAACTGGAACAGATCCATCTGTAACTAACAAAACAATTAAAAAGTGGTTTAATCATTTCTGATGCTATAAATCCTAAGATTCATTTTCAGGTAAAGCAATATTTTATTTTTTTGGATTTAACTGTATTATATAATCCAGAAGAGACTAGGTTATAGCAAGGTAACACAGTACCCCTCAGTCTCCTGGGCATTACAAGCAAGTTTATTTTTTATTAATGACAGAATATATCCTGCATAGGTCAGAGGAAGGTCTGCTCCATAAAGCCACTGAGGGACCCAGGCACACCACTCCTCCTTCGTTTACAGGTCAGGGAAGAGTAACTGAAAGTTTGCTCAAGGGCTTTTTAGTGCTCAGCCCAAAGTTAACACACATCACAGTTAACTGGTCAGACCCAACCACAGGGTTCTATCTCAGCTGACAGGGGCTGAGAACTGAGAGATATATGGAATATTTGGCAAGCATTATTACCTGCCACATTTCTATGACATAGAAATGCTCTGTCCCATAGCAATCAAAATAAGTTGCAACTTGACCAGCAGATAGAAATAATTTTTCATAGTTAATAACCAAGGGAAGCCAAAAGAGGCATGTCCAATGAATACTTCTCATATCACCTTGTTATACCATATACCTTAAGTTAATAGCTAATATCATTTCTTATGGTGGGCAGGCTGTCTATGCTGGTCCTTTCCTTCCAAGCAATACTACTTTTTCTCTGAAGGTCACCATTTTCTTATTCTCCAGGAAATGAGAAAATAGTTATAAAAATCTCTCAACCCTAAAGGAGGATGCAGTATAATACTATAATACAAATTTCACTGCTAAAGCCAAAGTATTTAAGTTACAGATGAGAAACAAGTGCTAAAAAATGTTCAGAAGCCTAATTCTGTGCAAGGAAATTCTCCAAAACCAAGAAGACAAATCAAGCTTATCAACCAATGGACAAGTATTATGATACTACTGGCTATAATTTTACTTCACTCACATTTAACACCTCAAATGTTAAAAATGGCAAACTTGTTTTCAAATACACTGAAGTCTATATGCCAAGAAGACCAGTCATTCTTGCAAGAACATTAACTGTTATAAATCATTTTCAAAACATATTGAAGATGTATATGTATGTGTTATATGTTCTGTGTTACATATTTTAAAAATATATTCATCATATATTATATAGAATGTATTACGTGTTGTATATATCATATATTATGTATAATGTCGTAGTTATATGTTAAAAAACACTGACAGTGGATCACACTTGAAATCTATATTACATCTAACCAAAGTCCAAGATTCTCAGCTGGTCTAAGGAGGAAACAAAGGCTGTCAGAATGTTGGAATTTTTATTCCATCCTTTTCAAGTACAAATCTAATTTTAGAATAAAATTTTTTTTCTTGTCAAAAAGGACTCCAGGCACATTTTATCATCTGTTGTTCACTGATTACTTTCATTCTGAGAAAAGCATTTGAATTGTGGCAACATCATTAGAATAAAACAGGTGAGATAATTATTTGATTAAAATTTGTTGCTTTATTATCAGAAAGGAAGAAACCACATTTCTCTCTTGTATGAACAGATTGAAATGAAAATACTTAGATTAGGTAATTTAAATAAAATTAAACTGCTTAGAATATGAAATTTAATCAACTTAACAGTAATTTTTTTAACATCTTTATTGGAGTATAATTGCTTTACAACAGTAATTATTATTTTCATCATCGATAAAGAATAACTAGCCATTTCACGGTAAACAATAATTGAAATGCAGAAGCTCAAGTATAAAGCTTCTATCGAAAGCTTTATGTTATACACTATTTCCTTTTCCCTAAAAATATGCACTTCCTATTGACACTGAGTCTGAAAGTGAAAGCCAAGGACATTCTTCAGTGTACATTTTCCAACTCATGAAATGTTCATGAGCAAAGACGCTAAGAAGTAAGCCATGCAAGCCCCTCTCCCTTACAAGTCCAAACAGAAATTCATCATAATAGTGGAATTCATGGAAATTATGGTTTTGTTGAAGATATATTGATAAAACAATATTTCTTTTTCTTAAACATCTGAAATAATTTAATTAATTCATGCTAGAAAAAAAGAGTTGGAATATTATCATATATTACCAACATGAAGCTACTTGTGGATTAAGGTATTCATCACACAGTATCCTCATCACCTTAGATGTAAAATAGCAGAGGTAGAGACTTTTCATATTTAGAAACTTGGAAATTTTCCTGGCCACACTGTGCCACCTTAACATCATTCTCCTTTAAGGACACGTTTTCCCAAAGTCTTTTCCAATTCTGCTCTGTAGCAGATGTTATCCATGCCCTGCCATGTCTCCTTGGCATTTAATCCTCCCTGCAGGCCAGTGGCTTTATGGAAAACAGCTACTTTCTCCTTGAGGCCTTCCTCTAGTCATAGGAAGGTGCTTAACCCTCACATGGATCAGGCCAGAAGTGACAGTTAATGCCTGCAGTTGCAGTCCTTGACAAATAATGTATCAAACTGGTGGAAAAATAACCCAGCTTCTTTACCCTTGGGTTGGAATAACTCTGAGGTGAACTCTACACCAACTCACAGAGATTCCCCAGTGCAACTGAGCCCAAATTGCTCACAGTGGCAACTGCTCATGAACACTCCCTGAATTGGCTTCCTCTCTTTGCTGTCTCTCACTCTCTCACACTTCTACCTATGGTTCCTGAGATCACTTCTCAAACTACTTGCTCTCAAGACCTGCTCTCAGGGTCTGCTGTTGGGGATCCCCAACCTAACACATACCCTTAGACCAAGGAAAGAGAGCTTGCTGTCCTGGGCCTCATGCTTTCTAGAGCCTTACTCTGAATCTCCTGTCATTGTCTCTCTGCATATGCAAGGAGGACATGGGCCCACTGGGACAGGCCTATGTTGAGCCCAGCTCCATCCTTGTTCCACGTTCATGGGATGTCACAATTCACAATCCAAAGTGCTTTGATCCCATTTCCAGTGCCTGCACAGAACTCTTCCCTATGTCAGTCCTCCTGCTGGAAGACTCTTAGAATTGAAGAATTCTAAGTTAGAACAGCCACCTCTAACTAAGAGGTGGCTATTAAGGGGAAGATGTCAACCAAGATTAATTATGTGGGCTGAGGTACCTACAAATTTGTACACAAGCCCTCTTACAATACATGTTAGATGTGAAGGAAAAAAAGAGAATGGGGTGGGCACATGCCCAGGGCCCAGCTATCCTGTGTTTTCATGTTCTAGTGCAAAACTCTGAGGAGGCCAAGAATTCTACATTCAAATTTGGTCTTCTAGGTTGGTATAAAGCTTTATTTCTCAAGGCGGAATAACAGACCATATTCTATTTAAAAATTTGTTAGTTTGATTTACCACTTTTAAAATTTAGATATATGGTATATGGGCTTCCCTTTGTACTTTTGACCTGGGCATTACAAATGTCAGGGACAATCTGGACCTGTCCCTTCCATCCTTACTCTACTAGATGTAGTTCACCTGGGGCCTTTTCTTTACAGGTGATCCTAGTAACTATGGGAGTTGCTAGGGTTCTGTAATTAAAGATAACCAAAGATACGTAAATTTACCAGATTATAGTTACTAAAGAAAATAAAGGAACATAAACAGAGAATCTCTCTAATGAAAAAATACTTAATTTTATATAACTTTAGCTACTGGAAGAAGTGAGTGTGACCTATCATTTTTAAAATAACCCATAAAAATGGGCATCCAGCACATATGATCTAACAATCCAACTCCTGCGTATATATCTGGAGAAAACTCTAATTCGATACATGCACCCCAATGTTCATAGCAGCACTACTTACAACAGCCAAGACATGAAAGCAACCTAACTGTCCATCGACAGATGAATGGATAAAGAAGATGTAGTATAGGTATACAATGGAATACTACTCAGCCATAAAAAAGAATGAACTAATGCCATTTGCAGCAACATGGATGGACCTAGAGATTATCATACTTAGTGAAGTAAGTCAGAGAAAGACAAATATCAAATGATATCACTTATATGTGGACTCTAAAAAAAATGATACAAGTGAACTTATTTATAAAACATAAACAGACTCACAGACATAGAAAACAAACGTCTGGTTACCAAAAGGGAAATGTGGGGGAGGGATAAATTAGGAGTTTGGGATTAGCAGATACAAACTACTATACATAAAATAGATAAGCAACAAGGTCCTACTGTATAGCACAGGGAATTATATTCAGTATCTTGTAATAAACTATAATGGAAAAGAATATGAAAAAGAATATATATATATAAAATATATATATATATATATATATATATATATATAACGAATCACTTTGCTGTACACCTGAAACTAACACAACACTGTAAATCAACTATACTTCAATATAAAAAAAATTCAGTGAGAGAAAGAGCTTGGATTGAGGGGTGTCCATGGGTCACAGAGTTTCCAGGCATTCTCTCTATATAGAACATACCCTTGTATTTCATGATTTTTTCCTGAAGCATGTATTGACTTTGTCAGGATGCCCTAAATGTCCTATATTCAGTCTTTTCCAACAAATTGCAAAATTTTGCTGTTAAAAAAAATGTGCAATTTCAGATCCTAGAATAGGTCATGGTTGGGACAATAAATCAATACCGCTGTTTTGGTCAGCTAAAACAGCATAACAAACTCTCCAAAACTTAGTGGTTTAAAAAAAACCAAACACCGCTTATTTGTTCATGATTCTGTGGCCTAACCTCATTTGGGAAGGCTTACCTGCTTCATGTGGTATTGGCTGGGCTCACTCATGCATTAGGACCTCAACTGGGAATTCTGTCCATGAGCTCTCTAATCTTCTATGAGATGAGCCCAATATTTTTCATACAGTACAGAAGAACTAACCAGTAGCAAAAGAATGAGAGCCCTGTGCACAAATGGTTATCATATATCTGCTTCTTTCGAATTCCTTAACCATCCATTGGCCAAAGCAAGTCACATGGCCAAGACCAGGGAGCTGAGACCACATATAACATGTATACAGGCAGACAGGATCCAACTGGGCTTTTACTGAAACAATCTACCATGTCTTAACTCCAAAGCAAGATACATGCATTAAACTGGTGAGGTGAAAGATACAATCAACTAACAGTTAAAAGTTCTGTTTTCAGGCTTCCCTGGTGGCGCAGTGGTTGAGAGTCCGCCTGCCAATGCAGGGGACACGGGTTCGTGCCCCGGTCCGGGAGGATCCCACATGCCGCGGAGCGGCTGGGCCCGCGAGCCATGGCTGCTGAGCCTGCGCGTCCGGAGCCTGTGCTCCGCAATGGGAGAAGCCACAACAGTGAGAGGCCCGCGTACCGCAAAAAAAAAAAAAAAAAAAAAAAAAAAAAGTTCTGTTTTCTAGTTTTAGTTCCTCTTCTACATTGTGTGATCTTGGGCAAACAACTTAGAGGTCTTTTTCAGAATTCAAGTTCTTAATCTGTTTAAATTAAGGAGTGAGATTTGATCAGTAGCTTTCAAACATTTTATTTTTTGGCTTGGTGGGGCGGGGCGGGGCGGGGTGGGGAATGTATTCAAACAATACCTAAGACAGAATCTCAGTATATAAAACAAGTTAACCTAGAGTCAATCTGGTTGAAGTAAGACACTAGAAGCTCCTATTCACTTCCACAGCCTCCCTATAGACAAACCAAAGCACTTCAGAAGAATGTTACAGCTCTAAAGAATATAATTTCATTAACTGATCTCTTAGGTTTCTTTCTGCTTTAACATTGCATGATTATATGAAAGTACATCAGAAAAGTGGAAGAGACTAAGTAATACAGTAAATTGGTCATTATCTTCTATAGTTAATTATAAAAGGATATTACTAGCAAACAATAGACAGAAATCCTTAATTCAGAAAATGAGGTATCGAGAGAATGAATAAATTTATGATATGAATTCATTTATAAAATGAACTTATAATAAACAGATATTTGTTATAAATTAATGTATGAGTAATTATATTTTCAAATAATGTTTTGGCCTATTTGCTAATCCCACTTCCATCTACTACTGGAAAGATTTAGTGTCGATTTTTTTTCCCATTACACAAGTAAAGGACCAAATCACTTGCTAGTTGGAATTTTACCCATTTTAGTTACTTTATTATGTTCTTTTTGGCACATGAGCATCTACCTCACGAATACTCTGGCAAAGTAAGTGATAGATTCACTGTGTGCTAACAATTTCTCATTACTGAGTTTACTCATTAAATATCAAAATCATGAAGTGTGCCAAAAGACTTCATATAAAAAAGAAAAAAAGTTCAGCAACTGCAATTTAAGAGTGTGCTTGATTTACTTTGTAAAATGTTTTCATTAGCATCATCCACTCAGGTAAAACCATTTTCTGAAATGGTTCACTGCTTAAATTGTCAAATTTAGTATACTATTCAATAAAATAACAATAATTTAAAATGATAGAAACCCATACTAATTACTGACAAATTCAATTTTTGAAATATTGGTTAAAATGGGTCTTATCACTTCAAAAGAGGCTGGCTGAATTACTTTTGCTTTTCTATCACCAGGAAGATCTAAAATAATATTTAAGGGTGAAAAGAAAGAGATAGGAAGAGAGAGGGAAAGGGGAAAAGGAAAAAAAGAAGGAGGCTTCCCTGGTGGCACAGTGGTTGAGAGTCCGCCTGCCAATGCAGGGGACACAGGTTCGTGCCCCAGTCTGGGAAGATTCCACATGCCGCGGAGTGGCTGGGCCCGTGAGCCATGGCCGCTGAGCCTGCGCGTCCGGAGCCTGTGCTCCGCAACGGGAGAGGCCACAACAGTGAGAGGCCCGCGTACCGCAAAAAAAAAAAAAAAAAAAGAAGAAGAAAGGAAGATACAAGGAGGACAAAAATAAAGGAGAAAGGGAAGTTGGAATTGAGGAAGGAAAAATAATGTTTGGGGGATGCTAAGAGAATGGCATGTGACCTTTCCTAACCAACTCCAAATGGTTGAGAGCATCAGACTTGTTGCCCCATGAAGTTTCTAAGTATCTGCAAGCAGAAAAGACTGGTATGCAGTTCCCTGTCAGATTTTGCTGAAAGGCAATACCTATACATCCCCCCAGGTGCCCTAAAGCACAGGAAAAAGACCAGAGAGGGATATCAAAGTGCTATAAGTAAATGGCAAGAACTGCCTATTATTTCCAGCACAGTCAAGCTAGGTTTAATAGGTACAGGAATACCTAATCTTATTAATTGCATTGGTCAAGACTGGTAGGGCCTTACTAATGTTCTGTTGGCTTGATGTATCAATTATTGAGAGATGTGTAATAAAATCTCCCGCTCTGTGGATTTGTTCATTTTTCTTCCATATTTGCCAATTTTTGCTTTGTACATTTTGAGATTATGTGATTAGGTGGAAATAAGTTCAAAATTTCTCTCTACATTTGAGTATTCCTTTCTAAATTAACACATTTATTTGCCTTAAAGTCTACTTATTCTTTTTTTTTTTTTTTTGGCAGCACTGCATGGCTTGTGGGATCTTAGTTCCCTGACCAGGGATCAAACCTGGGCCCGGCAGTGAAAGTGTTGAGTCCTAACCACTGGACCACCAGGGGATTCTCTAAAGTCTACTTATTCTATATTTATGCCAGCTGTTTTTTGATTAGCTAATACCTGGCATAAGTTTTTGGATATTTTACCAGGTAATTTTGTAAACAGCATAAAGCTGTATTTCACTTCCCATTGTGAAAATATCAACTTTTATATTTATCGTGACTAATGACATATTTATGTTTAGTATCTCATTTTGTGATTATTTTATTAATTACAGCTCTTTGATTCCAAGTTTTTCTTCTGAATTCAATTTCCTTCATCCATAAGTAGATCCTCCTTTGTTCTTTTAGCAACTATCTGTGAGTTTTAAATTCTCCGAATTTCACTGTTGAATTGAAAATAATTTTATTTCAATCTTACTCTTGAGTGATAGTTTACTGGGATTTAAAATTCTAGGCTGACAGTTAATTTGCTTCAGTACTACAATACCATTATCTTCTGGCTTCTATTGTTCCTATTGGTAATTCTGCCTTCACTATAATTTTTGTTCCTTTGAAACTAGTATGTCTTTTTCTCTTGTTGCTTTTCAGAATTTCTCGTCTTTGCCATTCAACTGCTTCACGATAAACTATTTAAGTGTGAATTTAGGTGTCACTCTTAACTTCTAGCATTTAAAAAACCATTCTGTCTTTTCTTTTTTCATTTGCTTCTATAAATAGGAGAGGGTTATCTTTCCTAAGTGGTCACTTGTACAGGGTCTCACTCGCCTTTCATTCTGTAGCGATCTCTTAGATCTAAATGTGGAGGTAGCTCAATGTATACCCTTGGGTCAATTTCCTGTATCAAACAAGCATATGTCGATTAGATGTAGGGGGGATACTTCTTATATCCACTGGCAGGTTTCAAATCACCTAAGGGAAAATTTACATCTTAGAAAATTTCATGAACTTACTGTTACTGGATAAACTCTAATCCCAACAACAACATGTACCAAAAATCACTTGGACTCTTCCAATCTCTGTCACCAACACCAGATCTACATGCTAGATTCTATACATCCTTATGATAGAATGATGTTCTTCCACATTTCCCTCGTACAGTTACAGTCATTTTAAGTTCAGGGGGTTTGTTTTCTTAAGAGAGGTGCAAACAAAGAAGTGTTAATAGAGGATGCCCTTGGAGAGTATTTCACTTATATTCATTCATTAGAAAAATATTTTAAAACACCTACGATGTACCAGGAGATATGCAATTAGGAGGCAGCTTCCTAGTTTTCTGGTATGTTGCAGAAAATAAATTTCTGAGGAAAAGGCAGATCATGGGACTAGACTGTTTTCTTTTTATACCTAAATTATGTTTTAATTGAGCATGAGCCTATGGAGGTTATTAAATATGTTTTTCAATCAGGCCACATCCTTTCAGTGACTACTGGAATTCCTCATAGGATTTATGCAAATGAGGCTGTTATCTTTACTTTACATTGATATTGAATTTCTGAATTTCTGTATGTCTTCATGGATCATTTAATGGAAAATTAGGACAAAGCCTATCATGGAATTGTAGCTTGCTGGTATTTAAACTAGGAAGTTGTCTTTTTCATATAACTTTTCTCAGAAGACAAAATTTCCAAAAGAAAAGAACTAAAATAAGATTTCACTTTATGGGCTTCCCTGGTGGCACAGTGGTTGGGAATCTGCCTGCCAATGCAGGGGACATGGGTTCGAGCCCTGGTCTGGGAAGATCCCACATGCCGCGGAGCAACTAAGCCCGTGAGCCACAACTACTGAGCCTGCGCATCTGGAGCCTGTGCTCCGCAATGGGAGAGGCCGCGACAGTGAGAGACCTGTGCACCGCGATGAAGAGTGGCCCCCGCTCACCGCAACTGGAGAAAGCCCTCGCACAGAAACAAAGACCCAACACAGCAATCAATCAATAAACAAACAAACAAACAAACAAATAAATAAATGTAAGATTTCACTTTCTAATTAACCCCTCCATGGGGAAGGAAGCAAGAGATTGCAGACAGCAAATTAACTTTGTGTTTTGCATTTTTAATTCTGAATACCATAAACTTTCTCTAATTGTCTTGTATTAAATATAAAACGTTTTGAACAGAGTTTTAAATAGACTGATTTACTAAGTATGTAAATTAGTCTGAATGAACTGTTAGGAAGCCAATAAAAAGCACATTCTCTAGGACTTAGACCAGGGGAAAAGGTTATACAATTTTTGACTAAATGACTCCCTAAGCGTACTATTGCACAGCATATATTCACTATTGAACACCTAATAGGAAGAATAAGACACTGCTTAAAGTTCACATTTTTTTACTTGCAGGCTTTATGTCCACAGCTATAAAACAATAAAAGGCAAAGTAAGACATTTATCAAAGTGAAAATATCTTATATTAAAACTATAAGGATAAAGAATACACACTCATGGATAATTATTTTGACTTGGCTATGCAAATTATTTGACTTAAAGTATATTTTCATTGATAACATAGGACACAATCACATCTCATTACTGCATGGTGCAGAGTAAAAAGAAAGAAGCTGGAGCTGGCAAAAACCCAAGCATTAGGACAGGACACGTATAGGCAACTCAACAAGCTGTAAACTCTGACTATGGGAGGACAGGTATAGGAAGGTAGTCAGATAAGAAAGTCATTTTAGTCAAACAATAGTTATGACTGGGATTTTCAAAAGTAGGAAGTGAAATTATAATCACGTAAGTGGTCCAGAGAAAAGGGGAGCTAGGTCAGGCTGACGTCAGAGGCCAGTCTGCAGTCAAGAAAGACCCAGGATCCCAACCAAGTTCAGGGACAAGATTCTTGTCTGAGGGGCTTTGGGCTGTCAGAACAAGGGTGGATGGCAGGAAAAGTGTACCAGTATCCAGGGAAGGAGTCTGGAAACAACACACCTGGATTTTAAGAAATAAAGTAGAAACCTATGCCTGGGTAGTGGAACACACCAGAAAGAGGGAGATGCATCACAAGGATGACAGCATATGAATGAGGAGCCACGGCTGCCAGATTTAATGTCAGAATGGAACCGAGAGGGACCCTATGGGGACTTCCCAGGACAGACACCACCACCCCCACCCCACCCCCCACCATGTCCTCCACCTGCCTCTTGTTTGTAGAAAAGCTTTAGTTTCCCAGGCCTGCCCTGAGTCACAAAAGGCTGGCTCAAGAATTAATGACTGAAAGTATGTGGACATACAGTAACAACAAAAAAAAAACAGCAGTTAGGCCAGGAGAACTGGTAACAATTTAAATGATAAATCGGTCATATAACGGTCACAAAATCTTTAGTTCCTCCCTAAAGGACAAAGATAAGTCTGATGCACATTCCTGAGTTGTTTTGCAGACACTAAAACCTCCACCAGATGGAAGAAGTTAACTGCATGATGACTATGAGCACATAGTCCTCAGACCAGCTGGAGCCTGAGGATTGATGACGTTAATCCCTGTGACACTGCCCTGTTACCTCACCATCAACCAATCAGAGAATTGTGCACAAGCTGATCATGCACCATGTGACTCTCTCCCTCACCTTGCCTTTAAGACCCCTTCCCTGAAACCCATCAGGGAGTTTAGGTCTTTTGAGCATGAGTTGCCTGGACTCCTTGCTTGGCACCTGCAATAAATGCTGCATTTCCTTCACCACAACCTGCTATCAGTAGATTGGCTTTACTGTGCAGGTGAGCGGACTCAAGTTCATCTCAGTAACAGGAATAGTATTCATGAGACAACGTGGATGACACTGGAGACTGGGGTGGGGGTGGGGGTTCAGCATAGATGGGCCCCTAGGTGCTGGGTCTGAGAAGAGGTTTGGCTCAGGGCCTGTGATTGAACTCAGGGATCATGTTCACATAAAGTAAAATATGTGATGAACATAAAGTTTCCTCATCCATGTGGTTTCAACTGTGTTGTTTTATATGTATCTGTTGCTTAAGAAGACCAGTTTACAGAGACATTTTACATTTTTAAATAGGAGATCCTTTTTTATGCCATCTAAAAGATAATTTCAGCACTTTACGGCTCATTTGAGAAGAGGTTATTTATCATGTGGGGAGATATTAACAGAAGTGACTCTGAAGAGGAGTATCAGTTAGTATACGCTAGGTCATGCTACAGTAACAACTCCACATCTCAGTGGATTAACACAATAGTTTATTTCTTGCTCACACATGTAGTGATCCTTGGTGAAGGAGGCCTCCATTTCTAAATGTGCCTCTCTAATAACTGTGGCAGGGAGAAAGGACAAGAAAAATTGCTCACTGGGTCTTAAAGCTACCACCTGGAAAAAATAGTCAGCAGTTCTCACATGCCATTGGCCGACTGAGTTATGTGTTCATGGATAACTTCAACATTAGTGGGGAAGTGCAATATTACCATGTACCTAAAAGAGGAAAACAAGGATATTTGTAAAAAAGCTCTAAAAATAATCCAGTTAGCTTATGGAGATTTTAAAAAACATTTTCTTGTTCTCTTATGTTACCTTGATGATTAAACCTAGAGACCACACTAGGGCTTTATTGAGATAATGTAATACTTATTATATGGTGTATTACATATGAAAGTTAATCATAGAGGTACTGCACCAGACTTCCATTCTGGTCATGATTGAAATGCATGTTCTTAAATGTTATTTGTGTCTGGAAATCTGTTCAAGACAAACATTAAGGAGAGCTTTAATAAAAATAGGATGTGTCACATTATTAAGTATTGTTTTTGGGTTTTTTTGGTTTTTTTTTTTTTTTTTTTTTTGTGGTACGCGGGCCTCTCACTGTTGTGGCCTCTCCCGTTGCGGAGCACAGGCTCCAGACGCGCAGGCTCTGTGGCCATAGCTCACGGGCCCAGCCGCTCCACGGCATGTGGGATCCTCCCGGACCGGGGCACGAACCCGTGTCCCCTGCATCGGCAGGCGGACTCTCAACCACTGCGCCACCAGGGAAGCCCTAAGTATTGTTTTATTAAGATTATATTTAAAGATCAAAAGGCCTCATTATGCTGATGAAGCCAGATTGATGAAATATTAGATAACGTTGTGCTATTTGGAGGAAAAATGCCCTTTTGTGTTCCCCTCACGGTGGAACTTGTTGGTTGCCTTCCCAATAACCCCTGGCCCTTCCCTCGTCCCTGACAAAACCCTCATTTTCTTTTGATGTGTATGTGGAGAAGGGCAGTTTCTCAGTCTTCCTTCCAGCTAGGGCTGGTCATCTGATTAAGATTGGATCAATGGGCTACAAGCAGAAGTGCTATGTGGTATTTCTGGGAAGCTTCCCTAACAGAAAAAGGGCACACTCTTATCCTTCCTGCTGCCTATAAAGTGGACTTGATTGCTGGAGTTCTGGATACTTCAGCTGATCCTTGAGAAAATAAATAAAGGCTTGCCTGTTACATGAACCGGAGCCTGGAGGTGTTACACAGAAAGCAGTCAGGACCCTAGAAGAAGGAGCCACAGCAATGCTTCTAATAAATCTGTTCAGAATTGTCAGAAAAGCAAACTTTTTAGTGAACTTGAGACTATTCTATCACAACTCAACATATGGATTTGGGGCTCAGTATTCAATCCATGTCAATGCTGAAATGACATACCAAGGAGCAGCCCTTTTCCTTGAGGAACTGTGTGGCTTTTGCCTTTGTCTCACCCTTGCCTTTGATCTGGGAGACAGTCTTTGTGTGTGTGTGTGTGTTAGTTTCTGCTTTATAACAAAGTGAATCAGTTATACATATACATCTGTTCCCATATCCCTTCCCTCTTGCGTCTCCCTCCCTCCCACCCTCCAGGCGGTCACAAAGCACTGGGAGACAGTCTTTACAGAGGTGCACAGGAGTAAATCTGTGATCCTTTAAATTAATGGCTCTGAATTTTTCTTTGAGAGTTAATCTGCCAAAGCCTGACTACTCTATTTTCTCCCCGACCCAACACTCAATGTCACTGCATCTTTATGTTTCTTTCCTCACAGGAAGACTTGAGAGAAGAACTAAGACAGTATAGTATTATAAATACAAATGGAAGAGACTATATGAGAAATAATGATCAATAAAGTTTGAGACTGTGGTAGACACACTTCTTAAGCGATACTTCATGCTGAATTGGGATTTATTTTGCATGAGTACTTCCAAAGTTTCCTTCCTTTCCTAAATTAAATTACAAATGCTTTCATACTTGTTGACTCTACTTTGTTTTTGATTTGAAAGGCATGACTTAAAAAGATATCTTTACTTGTAGTTTGAGATTCTATGGTTTCAATAATTCTGGAACTTTGGGTCTAACTAAAACCATTTCAAAACATTGCATGAAGAAAAATCATATTAAAATCTGGATACAGAATTTCCATATTATGTTCCAAATTATGAAGGTAGACTCATTATTCTTGCTCTTCATTAAACAGATCCACTTTGAGTTACTTCTGCTCACAGATACCTACAGCATTTCTTTGAGATTTGACTCTAGTTTAATTATGTGATACTATAAATTATTTGCAATTAATGTAAAGAAATTGTTTCAAAGCCATTCAGGCAAAATCTGTGACCACAAAGCAACTTCTTGATCAAGAAGCAAGGGACTGAAAAAAAAAATCCAGGAGAACTGTTTACCGAAGTTTTTTTGGCAATACTAGAATTTCACACTACAAAGAAATTAACATAAATGCCTACAATACTCCATTCCTATGATATCTATAATGTTGCCTTATAGCTCAATGTATCAACACTGCCAAATCCTTGCCTCTTGGAATGTTTTTCCAGCTAAAAGGATGACACTGATGCTGTCAAGCATTACACAGAGACAGTGGTATAAAATAAACTAACGACACAGTAGTAACGGTAGTAGTAACGGTCATGTGCACTTCTATAATAGAAACCTGCATTATTTTGTTTCTGCCTGACTTTCTTCAACCTTTATAACATTGTTTTATCCTACTTCACTTTAAATAGCTATTTTATAGTTTAAAACAGATGAGACACACGAGGCAACCTAACTTTAAAAAATTCTACTTCTCTATTGAGAAGTTAAAGTTCCTTTCTAAACTAAATACAGACTTCATAACATGGGTCAAATAAGCTTAAATACAGTCAATCCTCATTATCCACCAATTCCGTATTTGCAAATTCACCTCCTCACTAAAATTGATTTGTAACCCACAAATCAATACTCATGGCACTTTCACAATTGTTCGCAGGCATGTGCAGAATGGTGGAAAGTTCCAGTAGCTGGTCACACAAGTTCCCAGCTGAGGTCAAATAAGGTGATATTGGGCTTTTCTATTTCAGTTTTCCAGCATAGATAAGCAGAGGATGGAGACAGTAGAGGGTAGTACACAAGTACAGAAGTGCAAGCCGAGGGACTTCCCTGGCAGCTCAGTGGTTAAGAATCCACGTGACAATGCAGGGACACGGGTTCAATCCCTGGTCCAGGAAGATCCCACATGCTGTGGAGCAACTAAGCCCGTGCGCTACAACTACTGAGACTGCACTCTAGAGCCTGAGAGCCATGACTACTGAAGCCCATGCGCTAGAGCCTGTGCTCTGCAGCAAGAGAAACCACCGAAATAAGAAAGCCCGCGCACTGCAACGAAGAGTAGCCCCCGCTCACCGCAACTAAAGAAAAAGCCCGCGCGCAGCAATGAAGACCCAATGCAGCCAAAAATAAAACAAATAAATAATAAATAAATTTAAAAAAAAAAGAAGCACAAGCCACTCTAGCTCTGAGGTCAGGAGGACAGGGTTTAAAACCCTTCTCTTGTACCTGTTAGTGGGACTGCCTCAGGCAAGTCATTTAACACTTCTGAACTTCATTTTCTCTGTGTAAAGTAAAAAAAGTGGAATCTACCAGGATAGGCTGTTTTTAGGATTTACAATTATAATCTATGTGGTTATATATACTTCTCCTCGGAGTAATGGTGCAATATTCACTAATTGAGTGTTTATGGCAACTTTATAGAACATAACTACCATGAATAATGAGAATCCACTGCATTTAATAAAGTGCATATGTATTCAATTTTCATGCACATAAACCTAGAAATATATAAAGAGAATAAGTGTGAATAATATAAATTATATATATAATATAAATTAAATATTTCAAATAAATGAAAACTACTGTGTAATTATATAACAAGTTTACTTGAATGCTAATTTCTCAGAAATTTGCCTCAGATAATTATGAGCATAAAATATATAGACATTTACCCATCATTCATGTGGTCAACAAATTCTCCAACTTCAGTTAACTGGGATGGCAAAGAGATAAAAGTTGAGGATTCCATAAAAATTACACTAAAATAAATGAAAAAAGGATTATTTTGAATTCTACTGTAACAAATTTCAGATGACCACAAAACATTCTTCTTTTAAATTATTTTCCATCATACATAAACTATAATTAGAATAAATTATACTTCAAAAAGTCCATGTGCTCTCATTCTGCAACTCAAAACATATGCTAGAAAGAAAAGATCTGGAATGGAAATAGGTAAAAAATGCTATTTTTATATGGAAAGTCAACACTGAATTCTCATAACAAGGAAATTTAGAGCAAAAATGACCACCCAAATTATACTCCAGAAAGAAAGAGGAAATTACACAGTGGTCTTAATACACTGTCAGAGCTATACACAATTAATAATTTCTAATCCTATTTCCAGAAAAGAGAAACGTTTCTTTCAGGAGTGGACATGAGATTTGGGTACCTAGTTAAATCAGTGCATTAATAATTATGCCATCATCTGGAATCACATAGAAATTCCGCCCTTCCTATATAATAATGCTCATTCCTTCAAGAAACAGTTTTGGAGACTCCATTATGTGTTAGGTGTGGGACTAGGTACTGGAAAGTACGAACATGAATATGTTATCCTCTCAGCCCCCCACAATGTAGAGAAATGATACTCTAGCAGCAGGTGAAAGATATCATGAAGAGTCATGTCAGGAATGCTTAATCCCTCCTGCAGAGTTGAACAGAATCTGTATAATATTGTTAAGAACAGATTTATCCAAACTTGATTTGTTAAAGGAAACCTTTTTTATTATGTAACAGTTATTAATATCTCACAATACTAGCTTTACAATGAAAAACAGATCAGTAATAAAATTAATCAAATGTTTTAGTCTTAAAACACACACACATTCACAAACACGCATATACGAACTAAACTGCAACACATTTATATATCCTAACATTTGAATGTTGACATCAGTTTTTGTCCTTTTGTTTTAACTTGATATTTCTGGTGCCTTCATATAAGGGTTGTAAGGAATTTTATAAATATTAAATAATAAAAAGTTTTAAACAGACAAAATTAACTGTAATAAAATGTAAACTATGAACAATGCAAGCTATGTATCAAACTAGCAGACTTGCTTATATCACTGTAAAGTTACAGTTAAGCAAATGTAGGAATAATTCCTCTCCAGAGAGCAATTTAAATGTAAAGTCATACACTAAATTCTCATTTAAATATCATAAAATGATGAGGCAAAAAACAAAATGTTTCCTTTTATTTCTATAAATCCATGGTGAATCATTGGGCAATTTATTTTGGTGATAATTTGTTCTGGCTAAAAAACAATCACACGGATAATATTACTTGACACACAAATAAAAAACTAAACCACTATAACAAATATTAGATTTTTCATATACTATACATGTACCATTTTGAGATAAAATAGCATCTGTATGCTTCTGTTTGAAAAGTCCCTGCTTAATTACAATGAACCTGCTTTCCTCAAAATAGACATATTAATTGTAAAATGAAATATAAACTGTCATTAAAGTGGAAAAAGATCCTGTTTCATTACTGCAGTTTCTAAATCAGTGGTTCTCACACTTCAATGTGCATTACTATTATCTGGAGTGCTTGTTCAAAATGCAGATTCCCAAGCTTCTATTTGAATGAATTCTGACTTAGTCTGGCATGGGTTCCATTTAAAACAAGATCTCCAGGTGTTTTTAAAATAGGCTGTCTATGGATTAAACTCTGAGTAATCTTGACTTAGACCAGCACTGCTCCAACATTAATGCACAAACAAATACTCTGGAGATGTTGTTAAACGCAGATTCTAACTCAATTGGATTGGAGTGGGCCTGAGAGTCTGTTTTTCTAATAAGCCCCCAGGTGATGTTGATTTTGCTGACTCAAGGATGACATTTTGAGAAGCACGAGTCTAATCTAAAACAAAAAAAACCCCAAATATTTTAAATAATAAAACCAGGCCACCAGAAAAAGAAAAGCAGGGAATGGTTTAGAACGACCATATATTCACTACTGTATAAAAGCAACAAAAACACTGCAAAAATTTGTCCAAATTAACTTTTTCAGAATTCTAGTTCACTAAAGAAAGGCCTGCAGCAATCTAAGTAGTGTTTATTCAAGAAAAGCTGCCAAACCTTGGCAAGAACAGTAGAGTTTGTGGCCTTGTAACTTTTATGTTGTAACTCTCCCTCCACCTTCCCATAGCACTATAGTAGCCTTGAAAACTAACAACCTTGCAACCAAGGTAGTTGTAAAAAATGCTCAGGCTTGCAGCCACAGGAGGGAACAGACTGAGACTGGAGCTCTTCAAAAAAGTCCCATCCCTGATCATTGTTCCTGTGTAACCCATCTCACAGTTCCCTAGAAGAGCTCAATATGCAAGGTGCTGTCTTTAATCAAACTGACTCAAAGAAAAACACCTATCCCCCAAGATGTTAGTTGAAAACAATCAGTAGCAATTATGCTACTGATAATTGAGGCTGCAACAGCAATTGGATCAAATAACAGCCTGACAAAACATAAAAGGAAGATCTGGGGACAAGATGCCCATAGGCAGAGTCGCCACAGCTTAGTAGAGACCCAAAATATGTCAAAGACCTTCAACCCCACTTATGGAGACAATTAATAAAGAATATCAATAAAGAGATATTATACAAAAGAACTAATTATAAATTCTGGACTTAGAAAGTACAATACCTGAAATAAAAAAGCACTAGAAGGACTCAACTGCAGGTTTGAGGTGGCAAAAGGACCAGTACACTTGAAGATAGGTCAAGTAAAATGATTAATTCTAAAGACTGGAAAGAGAAAGAATGAAGAAAAATTAACAGAGCCTCAGAGAACTGTGGGAAACCTTCAAACAGACAAACATAAGCCTAATCAGAATCCTGAAAAGAGAAAAAGAGGCAGACAGAAACTGTGAAGAAATAAATGAAAACTTCCCAAATTTGATGAAAAGTATTAATTTATACATCTAAGAAGTACAAAAAATTCTATGCAAGATAAACCCAAGGTGATCCATAGCTAGACAATAAGAGTCAAGTCATTGAAAGGCCCAGACACAGTAAGAAGCAGAACAAAATTGACTCAATACCTATGTTGCTCCTCAGTAAGATTAACAATAGAATTCCCATTTAAACCCTAAAGAACAGAATGCAATGGGATGATGTATATACAGTATGCTGAAAGAAGACTATCAATAAGGAATACTATATACAGCAAAACTATCCTTCAAAAATTAGGGAAAAATTAAGATATTACCAAACAAACAAAAAAATGAAAGAATTCATTGCTAACAGACCTACCCTACAAGAAATACTAGCAGAATTTCCTCAGGCTAAAGTAAAAGAACACTAGAAGTTAACTCTAAACCACATGATGAAATAAAAAGCATAGGGTAAAGGTAACTACATAGGTAAATACATAAAACAAATAGGCTATAAATGTACTTTATTTGCAATCCTTTTTGTTCTCCTTTCTGATTTAAAATAAAACAGTGTAAGACAATAAATGTAAAACTGTTTTATGGGCTTATAACTTATAAAGATGTAATGGGTATAACAATAATAGCACTAACAAGAGACTAGGAAAAGGAGATACACTGAAGCAAAGTTTCTGAATTCTACTGAAATTAAACTGGTATCAATCTGAGCTAGATTATTTTAAATTAGGGTGCTAATTATAATCTTCAGGATAACTACTGAGAAAAAAAACTAAGAAAACATCCAGTAAAAGAAACAAAAATTTTAAAAGGCACACTAAAAGTAAATATTTAAAACAAAATCAAGCAGTAATAAAGAAACAGATGAACAAAGACACAGGACTTATAGAAAACAAGTATCAAAATGGCAGACATAAACCCTACTGTATCAGAGATTACATTAATTGTAAAGGGATTAACACTCTAATCAAAAGGCAGATATTGACAAAATGGAAAAAATAGCTTAGAAAAAAGACAAACATTGGTTCAAAGACACAAACAGACTGGGAACAAAAGAATTAAATAAACAAACAAACAAAAAATACCATGCAAACAGTAAAAAAAAAAAAAAAAAAAGAGAGAACTGGAGTGGCTATACTAATAACAGACAAAATAGAACTTAAAGCAAACATTGTTCCAGCATGACAGCATGAGAGCTCCATGGACTACTTACCAGGGAAATGAGTTAAAATATAAAAATCAACTATATAAACTCTCTTGAAATGATCTTGAGGGCATATAGCAAAAAAAAAAAACCCCAAAAAACACACACCTCTTCAGTAATATTTACTAAATTCAGTAAGAAAAGATGCAGTCTGTGGCATCTGAACCAAGACCACTCTCTTCCTCCTCCTTCCTCACCCAATTAAGACATAAACTCTACTCCAGACTAGTACAGCTAAGAATATAGGGCTCATTCCTCCCTAGCTCCCAGATAAAGAACTATCTTTCTGAGAGATGTGTGACATCAACATTTCTCATCCTGCCCCAAGTACATGTTGCTGAGGCTAAGTTCTGGGCAGATGCAGCTGAGAGGAGTCAAGGGGCTCCCTTCTGCCCAGCACCAAATCATGGACCACAGGCTCTACATGGATGTGAAACTGCCATTGCCCTACCTTATAAAGTGGTGGATCTATGCTGGAAGAAGCAAGCCAGGAAGACCTGAAGCTACTGTCCCCCATCCCACCTAGCACTCAGCTCCTAATGTGGGACTGATTCTCCAAGAAAAGTGTACCACTGTCCCCAGTTCCACCAAGAGAGCCGTGGCTCAGAGATTTTGCCTAGAGGGAGAAGCTGACCTTAAAGCATATAGTTCTTAATCTCTTCACAAAGGAACTGATTCCATTTTCAAAAACGTGAAGATCAAGGGTGCCCTTAAAAATAGTTCAGTTGGAGCTTCCCTGGTGGCGCAGTGGTTAAGAATCCACCTGCCAATGCAGGCGACACGGGTTTGAGCCCTGGTCCAGGAAGATCCCACATGCCACGGAGCAACTAAGCCCATGTGCCACAACTACTGAGCCTGTGCTCTAGAACCCATGCTCCACAACAACAGAAGACACCGCAATGAGAAGCCCATGCACCACAACAAAAAGTAGCCCCTGCTCATCTCAACTAGAGAAAGCCTGCGTGCAGCAATGAAGACCCAACACAGCCAAAAAAAAAAAAAAAAAAAAAAATAGTGCAGTTGTAGTGAAAGGCAATTGGGAGGATCCCTGCTAGTTTGTTGGAGAAACCTGGGGCAAGAGACCACTGGGAGGAGCCCTCCTGGGGACAGAATAAATCTCAAACACTGACCTAATGAATTATTATTTCAAATGAGCTGGATTTGATTGAATTGGCCTGAGGAGCAATTTATGCCTTCCATAGAACTGTAATTAGGGGAATTTAATAGCTAGGTGTGGACAGAGACACAGAGAGTCAATTCGAAAGCCCCGCCAAAACCACTGTTAACCCAGAGTGACTGTGTGCATACCCAAGGCTGTATCCCCTAGAAGCAACATTAGAAGGTTCACACTATGTATGTGGGGTTTTTTTTGGGGGCGGGGGATGGGGAGTAGACATCACTAAAATAAGCCAGCTACTCAGTAAACAAACAACCAAACAACATTAACAATCCTGTGGGAAGTGGGACCAGAACTCAATATATTTTCAAAAACGTCCAGTTTCCAACATAACAATTATGAAACAAGCAAAGAAACAATAAAAGAGGCATGCAAGAAAAACTGCCTGTTAGAGTGATCAGCTACCATATTTAACAGAACAGTTATTCAAAATAGCCATTGTAAATGTCTTCAAAAACGAAGGAAACTATGACTACAGAAGTAAAGGAAGGCATGATGACAATGTAACATCAAATAGAGAATATCAAAATAGAATGAAATTAATAAAGAACCAAATGGAAATTGTGGATTTGGAAACAACAATAACAGATATAAAAAAATCACTAGAGGGGCTCAAGAGATTTGAATTGGCAGGAAAAAAAGAATTAACAAACTTCAAGATTGATAGAGATTATGCAGTCTGAAAACAGAGAAAAAGAAAAATAAACACATATATATGGTACACACTTAAATGGACCAACACATGTTTAATGAAATTAACAGAAAGAGAGGAGAAAGAGAAAGGAAAAGAAAAACCATTTGAAAAATGAGATGGGTGAACATAGCTGTGTCACACTCCCCAATTTCAAACAATACAAAGCTAGAGTAATTAAAACAGTATGGTATTTGCATAAAGACAGACACACAGATCAATGGAAAAGAATGGAGAGCCCAGAAATAAATCCACACTTATATGGTCAATTATTTACAACAAAGGAGCCAAGAATATACAGTGCAGTACTGACAGTCTCTTCAGTCAGTGGTTCTGGGAAAACTGGTCAGCCACATGCAAAAGAATGAAACTAGATCACTATTTTACACCATACACAAAAATTAACTCAAAATAGATTAAAGACTTGAACATAAGACTTAAAAGCATAAAACTCCTAGAAGAAAACACAGGTTTATGTAAACTCCTTGATATAGGTCTTAGTGATATTTTGAATCTGACACCAAAAGGAAAAGCAACAAAAGCAAAAATAAACAAATGGGACTACATCAAACTGAAATAAAGCTTCTGCACAGTAAAGGAAATCATCAACAAAATATAAAGGTAACCTAATGAACTGGAGAAAATATTTGCAAATCAAATATCTGATAAGGGGCTAATATCCAAAATATAAAAAAACCCAATATCTAAATCGCAAAAATCCAAACAATCTGATTAAAAAATGGGCAGAAGATCTGAATACACATTTTTCTAAAGAAGGCATACAGATGGCCAACTGGCACATGAAAAAATCCTTAACATCATTAATCATGAGGGAAATGCAAACCCAAACCACAATGAGATATATCTTATACCTGTTAAAATGGCTACTATCAAAAAGACAAGAAGTAATAAGTGTTGGTGAGGTTGTGGAGAAAAAGGAACCTTTCTGCACTGTTGGTGGGAATGTAAATGGGTGCAGCCACTATGGAAAATAGTTTAGAGGGTCCTCAAACAATTAAAAATAGAACTAGCGTATGATCCAGCAATTCCACTTCTAGGTATTTATCTAAAGAAAACAAAAACACTAACTCTAAAAGATACATGCACTTCCATGTTCACTACAGCATTATTTACAATTGTTAAGATATGGAAACAACCTAAGTGTCCATTGACAGATGAATGGATAAAGAAATTGTGGTGTATATATACAATGAAATATTACTCAGCCATAACAATGAAATATTGCCATTTGCAAAACCATGATGGATCTCAAGGTCATTAAGTAAAATAAGTCAGACAGAAGAAGACAATACAATATAATCTCTCTCTCATATGTAGAATCTTGAAAAAAACAGGCTCATAGATATGGAGAACAGACTGGTGGATGCCAGACTTAGGGGATGGGGTGCGTGGGATAAATGGGTGAAGGGGGTCAAAAGGTAAAAAGAAGAAAAATAAAGGGAAAAAATTAAACATTTATTTTACTTTTCTTATATGAACTGTACCACTGGATAACCAAAGAGATGAGAAGATGTTCTCTTTGTAAAAATATTCCAACTAATACATTTCATAAATGATAGAAATGGAATATCACCATTTTGTAACCACTCACAAATAATGGAGGTACCCACTGAGTATCAATGGCTACTAACATTCCAAAAAGAGACAAGATATTATATGCTTCCTAAAGAAAGAATGTCATTTCCTTTAATCATGCCAAAGCAACTGAACCTGAGTCTAATCATTCCTCTGTATTCAGCTGTGAATTTACAAAATATACAACTGAAAAAAGAACATGTGAACCTATACCATAAACATGAAATCAGCAAAATCCAGACATGGGAAACTGCAGCTCAATCAGCTCATGTTCTTCAACTGATGATTGTAAGGAAAAGAAAGAAATGGAGGAGGAACCTGTAAATCATTTAAAAGGCACATGATTTTTTTTTAATCAGCAAGAGTAAACTCCAGTGCCCAGAAATTCACACTTGTGTGTGTCACTTCCTTGATTACCATGAAAGTCAAGATAGCAGTTTATTCAAGAAAGAAAGAGGAGATTTGGGGATGGTTGACAAAGTCCTATTTCTTGACTCAGATACAAGAGTGTTTACCTTATAATAGTTTATTAAATGATACATTTGTTTTTCTGTGAAAGAGAGGAAGGGAGGGAGGGAGGGAGGGAAGGAAGGAAGGAGTGAGGTGGGTGAGAGCAAAGTGGGACTGGGCTATGGATATCATTCCAGAAGGTAGCATGAATCTATAAGAACAATTAAAGAAAAACAAAAATGATAAATAAGAAGATTAATATAATGAAGGCTATAAATATGTACTTTCTGTTATGAATTGAACTGTGCCCCCCCCCCCGCAAACTTCATATGTTGAAGCCTTAACCCCTAGTACCTCACAATGTGACTACAGTTGGAGATAGGGCCTTTAAAGGTGATTAAGTTAAAATGAGTCCATTAGGGTGGGCCCTAATTCATCCTGATTGGTGTTCTTGTAAGAGGAAACGTGGACATACAAAGAGACACCAGGCATGCACACATAGAGAGAAAAGACCATGTGAAGACACAGAAAGAAGGTGGCCATCTGTGAGCCAAAGAGAGAGGCCTCAGAAGAAACCTAATCTGCCAGCACCTTGATCTTGGACTTCTAGCCTCAAGAACTGTGAGAAATAAATTTCTGTTGTTTAAGCCACCCAGTCTTACAGTATTTTGTGCTGGCAGCCCTAGCAAATTGATATACTGTCCTTTTTTCTCTCAGTTTTCTTAAAATCATAAAAAATACACAAAATAAATAAAAAGAAATATTCATAAATATTATGTAATATTACTGATTATTGTAACATTATTGATATAATACATATGACCAAAAGAAACACAAAATAGGGGGAAGGGAATAGAGCTATATGAGTAACACTTTGTGAATCTCAGTGGAATTAAGTTACTATTTACGTGAGGTATCTTAAATAGTCAAACTCAAAAAGCAGAGAGTAGAGTGGTGGTTGTTAGGGGCTGGGAAGAGGATGAAATGGGAGTTGTTGTATCAAGTTTCAGTTATGCAAGATGAATAAGTACTATAGATGTTCTATGCAACATAGTGCCTATAAATAACAATATGGTATTGTGCACTAAAACATTTGTTAAGAGGGCAATTCTCATGTTAAGAATTCTTACCACAAAAAAGGAAAAAAAAAAGAGAGAGAAAAGGAACACAGGGAAACTTTTGGAAGTGATGGATATGTTTATTGCCTTCATTGTCGTGATAGTATCATGGTACATGCATATGTCCAAGCTCATCAAACTGTATACTTTAAAAGTATAGGGGTTTTTTGCATATCAAATATACCTCAAAATAAGACTTTTTTTAAAAAAAAGATAAACAATAGAAAATATCAAGGAAACTAGAAGAAGGGTCTTTCAAAAGATCGATAAAATTAACAAATCTTTACCTAGATTGATCAAGAATAAAGGAGAGAAAAATCAAAGTAAGGGATGGAAGAAGGGGCATCACTACTGCCTTTACAGGGGGAAAAAAAGGATTATAAGGGAATACTGTGAAAACTTCCATGCCAACAACTTAGATAATTTAGAGGAAATGTATAAATTCCTACAATGGCACAAACTACCAAACTGATTCAAGAAGAAATGGAAAATCTGAGTATGCCATAACAAGAGATGAAATTAGTAATAAAATAAAGTTTCCACAAAGCAAAGCTCAGACCCAGATGGCTTCAATTCTACCAAACATTAGAAGAATTAATACCAATCCTTCACAAACTCTC
This sequence comes from Mesoplodon bidens, assembly GCF_964165515.1. Taxonomy (NCBI): domain Eukaryota; kingdom Metazoa; phylum Chordata; class Mammalia; order Artiodactyla; family Ziphiidae; genus Mesoplodon; species Mesoplodon bidens. The sequence goes on from NC_138163.1 coordinate 108,483,951, forward strand.
CCCAAAAATAGAATGGAAAGGACCATTTCCCAAATCTTTCTCTGAGGGTAGTACTGATGATATAAAAAGCAGATAAAGACATCACAAGAAAAGAAAATTACACTAGTAAATCCTTTGGTTATAAATGCAAACTTTTCAACAAAATACTACTAAACCAAATCTTACAACACATAAAAAAAGAATTATACAGCATAAAATAGTTGCATCCTGCTAAAGAGGAATTTGAGAACTACTGATCTGGTACACAGAGGTGTGGGAGCTAATCCTGTTTCTGTTAAATCTAGACTGGATAGCGGATTAAGAAGTGCAAACTACCATGTATAAAATAAATAAGCTACAAGGATATATTGTACATCAAAGAGAATAGAACCAATATTTTATAATAACTATAAATGGAGCATTACCTTTAAAAATTGTGAATCACTGTACTGTATACCAGAATATATAATACTGCATATCAACCACAGCTCAATAATTTTTTTTTTTTAATCTAGACTGGGTCACCTTATTTGTTAAAAAGAATATCAAATTTTGACAAAGTAGAATCAAATCTGATCACTGTGCTGCATATAAATTTTTGGAAAATATATGAAATTTAAAATTTTACTTTAAAGTACATTTAACATGAGATTGTTAATAATAAGCAAATTCTGATCATTTTTTGTAAGTATAATATGAAAGACTAGGTCACTTATTGTTATACTGTTTATAACATTAAAATAGTCTCTATATGAATTATTTGGCTTTAAATTTCCTTTCTTACTCATTCTCTTTTATTACATTTTATCTTTAAAAGTAATATATGTTTACGGTAAATTACTGATTTTACAAATTTTATGATTGGCCTTAAATTTCTGAGTTCATATGCCCACTGCCTAAGTTTGAGGGCCACATTCAAATAAGAGAGGAAGGAGTCAAAAGTCCCCAATTAACAATCTTGTCCTCTACCAAATCATGCATTCCTCACAAGAAGTAACAATTTTAATTCAATCTGAGATAAACCATAAAATAACAATAAAATATTATAATTGTATGAGAAACATACAATTATAATATCCTACCAATTCCAGGAACTTTGAGATTTACTTTCAGTTCTACAACTAGAATAAGTCTAAACATGTTCGATCCTGATTTCCTCCAAAGAACTGCAGTCATTTGGTTTATTTAAGGGCATATTTTAATACTGGATTAATGCCACATATTCTGGTATTTTTTATTCCTTACATTCTGATATAACACTTTAATAAAATTAAGGTAAATAAAATTCTCCCTCACTGAACATGGGAACCATAAATTCACCAGCTGTTTTAAAAAAAGAATTTTTGTCTTGTCAACAATAAATGACATTGTTAATAAGAAATTACCAAAAGCCTAGACATATAGTGATTTAAAAACTGGAAATTATCAACTACTAAAATAATAAGCATACATACAACTTCTAGTCTCAACACAAGTACTGCTGTAAGGAGCTGATTTTTAAAGCTGGTGTTAACAGAGTTCATAATTTAAGCGATACATAAGGTAAATTTATATGTAAATTTATAGAAAGATATTTTTCTACTTGCGACCTTAAATAATACTTAAGCAATTTATTGTCTTTTAATTTCAAATATATGCTGTTGTTATTGTTGTTGCTAAATCTCAAGATGCACAAATGCACGTTTAATGTGCAGTTTTAATTAATCATGATGCTTTAGGTAAAAATAAATTTTCCGCTTGAATCAACATTTCACTTTTGGAAATTAACAGATAGGATAAAATTAGAAGTTAAAAAGTCTATTAATTATAAATTTTAAAAAATGAAAGAACTGTAAATCTCAATAAACAGAAAGCTTAGAGACAAAATTCATAAATTTGATATGATCAGCCTTAGCTTTGTAGAGATCAAATAGCATTTCAAGGAAAACTGATTTACCTTCATTATTTGTTCTATTTTACCTGCTGATGCTTATAAATTTATAGCAATGTAAATATTTAAAATTTCTCCTCAAAACAGTTCATGTTGAAGAAAATTACATACTTCTCTTAAGATTCAATATGGCTAATTGCAATGAATTTATGTCACAACAATAACTTACCTGAAGTCCCCAGCAGCGTGGAAGGGATTTTTAACATTCACAGTGACTTCTTTCCATTTATAACACGGAGATTTGCATTTTATAGTTGCCTAAGGTAAAAAAAATAAATAAAACATACAATATGATAATAACAAAAAATAATATCCTTAATTACAAAAAACAAACTTGGGCTTCCCTGGTGGCGCAGTGGTTGAGAGTCCGCCTGCCAATGCAGGGGACACGGGTTCGTGCCTGGTCTGGGAAGATCCCACATGCCGCGGAGCGGCTGGGCCCGTGAGCCATGGCTGCTGAGTCTGCGCATCCGGAGCCTATGCTCCACAACGGGAGAGGCCACAACAGTGAGCGGCCCGCGTACCGCAAAAAAAAAAAAATGAATGACCATAAGCTAAATAACATGCACTTAGTAAATAAATTTATGGAACTATACTTAAGTTTTATGAAACATTTTAAAATAGAGTATCCTTTTTATGAAGCCAACAGCTGGTTTTAGGACCATCAAGATTTGAGCTTCTCCTGAGTATAGATATTTCTTTTATAAATTTTGTAGTCATATTTAAGCATGGAAAAGACCAGTATTCCTTCCTGAGCATGTTACAAATTTCAGAATCAAGTGGGTTGTCTTTTTCAGGTAAGTGCCTTATGTCTCCAGATGCGTATCATAATTATGGACTTTATCTTAATTTTCTTATCTTTTATTTTCTTTTTGTTCCAATTGCCTCCCCCTCATTTAAAAAAAGTCTCCTTGATATTACATGTACCTCATAAACTACTTCAACATGGCTTTTGGATGGGATGGAAAATAAATATATGACACATCAATGTCAGTGCCCAGATGGCTCAATGAGAATAATGAGGAAAAAAAGAAACAGAATGGTTTTCTAAAAGTATACTTTCACTTCTATGACAGTCAATCTATGATTAGAGCTATATTTAGTCATCAAGTTAGATGCAGAAATGTTTGTTTATATGCTGGTATAGCTGTTTAATGTTTTCTATATAAATGATATCTCAGGGAATTTAAATCCACAACTGGCAGAAAGAGCCATTATTAATCATGATTCAGACAGAATCTAAGACAGGATATGGTGCACATAGATAATTATATAATATCTGATAATGATAAACCTACAGATTTTTTAAAGAAAATAAAATATTTTCTGAACCCTATGTGTAAAAACCGAAGTCTTTTAAATTATTTAGTCTAAAAAGATATTTTTATATCACCGAGACCAAGATAAACAAACATACCGACTGATCTCAAAGAAAATAAAAATAATACAGGTCATAGATGAGAACGTAAAAGTCAGAATATAAAAACCAGAGATGCTTATTAAGATATTATAACTCCAGTTTAAGAACAGGACGCTATGAAATAGAGATACTCAATGCAAAAGAAAGTATTCTTATAAATATATATAGGAGATCACCTATCTATCTATCTATCTATCTCCTAAAGGAAACAGTTGGAAAATAAGGCTTGTTGATAAAGAGAGAGAAAAGCAATGAGCTGAAAAAGATGAGTGATAAGATAGGATATACAGAGGATCCAATTAACAGGTAGTATCCAACAACTAAAGATTGGAAAATGAGCACAATGAAAATGGAGGGAGAGAATGATGAAAGAAATTATTTAAGAGAATTTTCCAGAGCTTATGAAAAACAAGTTCATAATTAAAAGACTCACTGTGCACCCAGATAGTGAATTTAAAAAGTCCCTCCTTGATGCATTCTGGAACAATATCACAACACAATGGAAGATCCTAAAAATGTCCAGAGGTGTGGGAAAACAGAATTACAGTAGACTTTCCCATCACAAATACTGAATACCATGAGGAAGTGGAACAATTATCTCAAGAGTTACGAGGAAAAACCTTTTCATCTTGGAAAAATATACCAAGCAAAATATAAATCAAGTGTAAGGGTAGTCAAAAGACATGCTTAAAAATAAAAATTTTAGGAAATTTACCTCTCCCATACTTTTTATTAGAAGGTTTCATAAAGGAAGTTTTTTAGTAAATAAGTGAGTACATTAAGAAAGAGAAGGATATTAGTTTCTATCCAAAGAGAAATATAGAGTGCCCAATACTAAGCTCTTCAGTAGGTCTGGAAAGCACTCAGTCCAAATAAGAATGAAAGGTGGGCCTCCCTGGTGGCGCAGTGGTTGAGAGTCCGCCTGCCGATGCAGGGGATACGGGTTCGTGCCCCGGTCTGGGAGGATCCCATATGCCGCGGAGTGGCTGGGCCCGTGAGCCATGGCCTCTGGGCCTGTGCGTCCGGAGCCTGTGCTCCGCAACGGGAGAGGCCACAACAGTGAGAGGCCCGCATACCGCAAAAAGAAAAAAAAAAAAAAAAAAGAATGAAAGGTAAGGTGCTCTAGAATGTGGTATACTTGAAGGAAGGATTTTACGCACTTCTTTAGAATTTATTTTCTCAGCTTAAAAAAATAATCAAAAGATGCTTTGTACACTGATTGCATAAGAAATATTTACAAAACACATTTTTACTCTCAGAACAGTAATGAACAGAGGATAAAACTAGTGATGTTTGGTGAGAGGGTGATCCATCTAGAGTAATAAGTAAGCAAGACCATCAAATATTATAGCTATATATCAAGACATTATTTCTGAAGTTGACATAATAAAAATACTGGCAAAGATATATAGATTATTTATATTTGTGGAGGTAACCATTGGAAGAACTAAAATTAGACATAGTTGAAAGAGTTAAAAGTAGGCACTCAAGAAGTGGATCTCTAGAGATGGGAATATGAGGGGAGAAGGATTTCCTTTGCATGTTAAACTCTTCAGTATCTGAGTTGTTAAAGCAGATGTAAATTAAATTTTGATAAAAAAAGATAAGGAAGTTGAAAACAAGAATATATGTACATGTACAATATGGTCAAAATATGAATACATATATTCATGATTACATGTATAAGTGTACATGGATATATGGTCAGTTAACATTCACTTGGCATGTGTTAAAAACCTCAAGAAGCTAATATTCATAAATATGTCTGTATTGATGCAGACCATTAAAGGTACAATGGTGAATAAAAAGAAAAAAGCACTGCTGAGCAATTAATGGGAATTCCGTTCACCCAAGTGAAATATTCTCACAAACCAGCTCCCGGAGAAACAAAAATGATATAATTATATGTCATGGATCTTCAGGATTTCTTACAAATAGTCAAAGTCACATTTCACTGAATGCCAAGGGCTTTGTATGAATATGATATACACAAACACACACACACAGTATTGCAGGTGTTAGTTTAATAAGAGTACTAACTCTGGATTTACATTGGCTGGTTTTGAATCTCTATTTCACCATTTAATAGCAGGGAAAATTGGGCAAATGATTTAATGTCTCTGTGCCCAATGTCTTCTTTTGTAAAACGAGGACACTAGTATGGTTGCAAGAATGATTAAATATGAAAAGGTACATAAAAGTGTATGCTATATAGATTTCATACATAACAAATGTTTAACATATATTGTTTTAATATTTACATATATAATGCATTTACTTTGTAAACATCTAATTATGCATATGCTATAATAAACACATACTTGTTCATATAAAAAGACTGGAAAGAAATGAATAAATTAAATGTGTTTATCTGATGGAATTCTAGACAATTTTTGTTTTCCTTTTTATACTTTTCTGTTAAGTGCAAAATTTTCAACAATGCAGGTATACAGGTTTTACATTTATAATAGAAACTATAAATTTAATTGTTAATTTAACTAACAAGAAAAATGGTCTTAAGCTAAGACATCAGAGGTTTAGTGTGGTTGTTAGGAAGAATTTCCACATCATGAGAACTTTGAAATACTGGAAGAGGCTATCAGGTTTATGAGTGAACAAAGGGTCGGGGGGGACTTTAATCCTTTTCACTTGTATCATCCTATTTGAAGGGCAGAGAAGAGATCATTTATCAAAGTACTGAGGGAAGACAAATGGTACTGTGACAATGTCCAAATGAATTTGTATTACCAAAGTTGTGTTTTATAACAGACATATAAGAAATATAACTTGGAAAACGAATGGGCTGTTTTTACAAAGAGTTTTATTCTGGGATTTGATTTATAATATAGATAGAGGTGAGTGGAGAATTGTTTTTGTTATATTTAATTCAATCTGGACATAGTCTCAACCATGAATATTCAGACTTTATAAATTATATACTCCTTTAGCATGGAGCAGCAACTGAAGAAAATGAACAGAGGCTAATGACACAAGTCAAATGTACTACTGCAACTGGGTTTCTTCGTATTTTAAATACAATTAAAGCTGGCTCCCATTTCCAGTTATTTCTGTGTTTGATATATTAGAATAAAGACTACATGTGAAAAGTAATTCAGGTTAAGGTATAGTTCAAAAACCAAAAAGATAATTAGCAGTTATAGTCTGTTGCTTTGTACATGGAAAAAATAATTGAATACAAAGACAATGACTAAAATTTAACACTGGTTAAAGTCCATTACTGGTTATCAAATCTGTCAACTCCTGTGGTACTGACACAGCTATTCTCATATCATCGTTGTAATATGTAATAAGAGTATTTGCCATCATTAACACATTAATATATGAAGTAGGATTTGTTGATCTAGGAAGAATTATATATTATGCTCGTATTTAATTTCTCAAGACTATTCCCTGAGGGTTTCATTTGTTCCTTATTTTTGAGAATGGTTAGTAATTGAAACATTAAACAAGTATCATGTGAACAGAATCAAATAAAAATGAGACTATATAGAATACCATCACAATTTGGGAGTGTACATGTATGTATATATCCATACATAAATATACAATGATAATGAAGTGATAGAGAAAAATAGAAACATTGGGGGTATCTTTGAGGTAGGATTTTTAGCCTTTACTTTTATTTTTCTTCATTCTTTCATAGTTTCTAAATTTTTACAATGAGCATGAAGTGCATTTATAATCAGAAACAACTAAATATTATATATATATATATATATATATATATATATATATATATATATATATATATATATATATATATATATATATTTAGCACACACTGGTTCCAGTTTCCTGGACTGGGACTGTAGTACATAAAGAACTTAGAGGCTATTCTCTACGGACCATATGCATGCAAAATAAATTAAAATTAAATGCATACATAAAAAGCAAATGCTTTATATTGTTAGAACTGTTTTAACAAAATTGGTGAGAAATCTCAGTAACATCTGAATAACTTATCTATATCAGCAGTGGCGATCTTTTCATTACACATATATATCTGTTAAAAACAAATCCAGGGACTTCCCTGGTGGCACAGTGGTTAAGAATCCACCTGCCAATGCAGGAGACACCAGTTCGAGCCCTGGTCTGGGAAGATTCCACATGCCGAGGAACAACTAAGCCCGTGTGCCACAACTAATGAGCCTGCACTCTAGAGCCTGCGAGCCACAACTACTGAGCCTGGGAGCCACAACTACTGAAGCCCATGTGCCTAGAGCCCATGATCCACAACAAGAGAAGCCACCGCAATAAGAAGCCTATGCACCGCAACGAAGAGTAGCCACCGCTCCCCACAACTAGAGAAAGCTCTCGAGCAGCAATGAAGACCCAACTCAGCCAAAATTAAATAAATAAATAAAATAAATAAATTTATTTTTTAAAAAAACAAATTCAGCTCACTCTTTTGTAATCATTACACACATTAAATCTCTAGGGTTGATATGTTCAGTGAAGCAAAATTAAAAGAAAAAAAACACTTACTTTGGAGAAACTGTCACAACCTTCCCTTGGGAGAGGGAGAAGTCAGTGGCATCTCTTCCGATAATTGTAGCATTATACACTAAGTTTTTCAAGCTTGAATTTTTCAGTAGAATCTATGTTGAAGAAGAGTATAAATGAGATCCTGAATTTTAAAAATATACAACTTAACATTTCTTATTTTTATCAGAGTTAAATATTTTAATCATGAAAATACTTACTCCTAGTGTAGTAACTGGAAGAAAGCAGAATTTGTGTTCAAAGATAGTGTGTGTGTGTATTATTGATTTTTTTCCAGAAGTGGGCAGGGAGAAAGAGCTATCAGTCAAGGAAATGACAGATGTAAGAACACCTGACCATTGAAGATTTGAAATCCAAAGTTAGCAACTTGGATTTTAATTGTACTGCAAAGGGAAATCTTTAAAGAATTTGAAACAGAGAACTTATATAATCCAATTTACAAGAAGGTTACTCTGGCTGCTCAGTGTAGAAAGCATTATAAGGAGTGTAGGTTTAGTATCAGAGGTCCAGGCTGAAAACAATGGTGGCCTCATTTAGAAGTGGTAGTAGAGCTAAGGGTTGGCTGTCCTTTCCTTCCTGATGCCAAGATATGGAGAATATTCGAGAATGAGTTACTTCATTTTTAGAGAGCATTTCATGAAAAATGTGAGTATATAAGTGTTTATGCAGAATATAATGGGGATTAAAAAATATACACATTAGAACGACACAGAGTTATCATGGAAAGTACTGACCCAGAGGATGGAGAAGACCTGAGGGAAGTGAATGGTTGGCCAAATTAGAGTAACGAAAAGGTGACAGCACTTAGGCAGTCCAGGAACTATAGTCATAGATAGAATATGGTAGACAACTGTTGAAAGATAAATTAACTACTTTTATATTTCAATAAGAACTTTGGTAACCACCAAGACAAGTATGTTGTTGCCGAAGAGTTTCTACCCTTTGTTTACCCTCAAATTTGGGGGCTCTCATGTTGCTTACCTGTTTACAGATCTCAGTAACAATCGAGGCAAGACTCCTCTAGTGTCTTATTTTTTATGTATGTATGTGTGCATTTAAAGTATTAATTAACAGATCTAGTGATTTTAAGTCACAGAGAGCTAATTTCCATTTTCTGGAAGGAAATGTTGAAAATAATAGTAGATGTACCATGAACTGTTACTGGTTTATACTTGGAACTTCCATAACCAGCCCTGAGATCTGAAGAAAGCTACTCATTCTCATTATGTCATACACATACATACACACACACACACACACACAAATAAATTTATATAAAAATAAATAAACAAATAAATGATGCAAAGGCATAGGGCCCATCTGTGGTCAGATTATTCCACCCAACTCCAGGATTTCATGTAGGGGTCATGTGAGTGGTAGATGGGGAGAAGGGAAAGCTGTTCAAGGAAAGAAAGCAAGTTTTGAAACCTCAATTCTCCTTTTGCAGTGACAGCCATTCTTTAACTATTGTGCTCCTCTGTAGATTTTGTTTCAAAAAGTAAAAAAAAAAAAAAAAAGATAGTTCTATTGCTTTTAAAAGTATCTCAGAAAATCACTGCACTCTACATTTTTTCACTGATCATTATATTGTTTAATGGTCCCAGTATTCTATTTGTGACACATAGCTACAAAAATACTTTTTCAATTACAGTAGCCATTTCTTGAGATTTTTCTTTATACTGGAAGGTTGAAAGGGCTGATAGGAATGACATTCTACTACTTAGGCACTGACATTTACGGTGCTGATGCATACGGGCAAACTATGCCACAGATTCTTAGCAATTTCCAAATCAGTGATTTTCTTGAATGAAATTTAAAATCAAAGCATGTTGTAACTGATATTTTATTTTGCATTTCTATTTAATTTTTATTGTTTCCTTCAAAAGCTGTTTATTATATTTGTGAAAAATAAAAGCTCTACATAGAATCGCATCTATAATCTTAAAGTGTGAACATTATTCTTAGTAAAAAGTGTGGAAAGAAATCATGTTTCCATTTTAATATGCTTTAATCTGATTTTTAACATCACAAATAAAATTTATGTTTAAAAATTAGCTTGTGTTATTAACTTTTTCAAAATAATGATCAAACGGCATAAAGAAATTCAAACACGTGTACAGAATTAGAAAACTAGTAATAATACTTAAGTGAAATAAATCACTGCTTAAATCTAATTCAGACCTCTCCTATCTTCTGCAGGCTTAAGCAAAGCATTTCTAACTCTTCAGAAATTTGATTCTGAAGTCAAAAGTCCTCTTCATTGTAATTACAGCTCTAGGCCAGTTAGTACCCAAGGCCCTTAATTATCATTGCACGTAGTGAATTACAGTACAAAATACTGTTGAAAAAGTTCTCTGAAGAGTTTTGTTATCTCTTTTTCCAACAAAAAAAGGGAAAGGAATAAAATTTTTAAAAAGGGATCATATCTCAATGTTTGCTAATAGAAAATCAGGAGTGGCTTTCCTTTCTCTAAATTGAGCCCTTTACACTTTGAGACAAGGACCTGAGTTTTTCCTGATTTTTAACTGAATTCTTATTAACCATCACTCATACAGTCACAGAGCCTGCACAGTTATTTTCTCAAAAAGGTTACATCTACAAAACACCAGGATGTATCTTTTGAAGACCAAATATGGACATGTTTTGCATCAAAAGTATCAAATTACCACCCCCCCAGCTTAACATGAGGAATACATAAAACAGCCTGAGGACAAGGAATAAAAATGATCTGACCAAAGAGGTAAATTAACTTCTGTACATAGTAAGATTCTAACAGCCCAGACTGTCCTGAGAAAGAAGGAGAGAACTATAAATCTGGTTGAAGATTTTATAAAAACTAGTAGAAGGAACAGTCTTAAACAAATATAAGAAATCAAACTGTATGCTCAACATATTTCACAAGTATTCATATGAAACATATTGTTTGAAAACCAAAGTGATGTTGATGATCCCTGACAAGATATTTCTCAATCAAAGAAAACATGGACTTATTTATATAGTTTTGTCATGGTCAAAGGACTGAAAATTTCATTTTTAATTTTTCCTGCATATTAAAAAATTCACTGTTACACATTTAGCAGCTCCAGCATATATAAAAACCCTTAGTGGGAATTAATAGTGGCCCTGGTCAGGAGTGCTTTCATTACTACTTCCCTTTCCATATCCTCATTTGAACAAAATCCATCTGGATGTGTAAAGTTCCCTAAAGGAAAGCCAAGCATACTCTGATCACAAGTTTCTACTTACTGCATCAGTCTTCTTGTACATGAAATGGATCTCAAGTTTCCTGAATGATTTGCCCTTCAAAGTGCTTAACTTTCATTTTCCATCTCCCCAACCCATTCCTCAAATGAATGAGTCATCATTTCATTGCAGGTAGTGACTACTATTAAGGAAAAATTCTCCATTTCACTCTGCTATACCTTTAGTTTAGAAGGAAAAACATTTAAGGCTTATTTTATCATACTGATACTTTTGTTAATTTTGGGTTGAGAAAGAAATATCTAAAACCCACTTAAATGTTTAACTCCACGTATATTTTGGCCCCAAAGATATCCTTACCTCTCTCAACACAGTGTCATGAAGAGTACAACGAAAGGGCACCACCTTCTTGGGGAGATATGCAGGAAGTCTTTCATACAGACACAAAACATGAGCATCAGGATTGGATTGGGATCACAGATGTCAGTAGCCTAGTTTCAAAGAAGAGAATTATAAATTACAGGAAATACAGATAAAATATATAAAAAGAGCTAAAGCACAGTACATCGATTGTTGAATTACTTAAAACATCTTAAAATGTTATTGACAATGATGCTGAAATGTTGCTACGAGCAAACAAAATATTGCTGTGAATCAGAACAGCTTCACCTATGTGTTAAAAGATAAATTAGATGTATTCTAAATATAATAATGACCTCACAGCCTCAAAGATGTCATAAAAGCTAGTCAGAAGTCAGATAAAATACTGTGCACTAGAAATACTGACTAATGTGATTAAGATACCATCCCTGACTTAAAGTATATAATATGGTAAAAGGTAATAGTAGACAAACTACTAAGGTAAAAGATGGCAAGAGGTTTTCAAGCAAAAGCCCAAAGGAGGAGGTAGCAGATGGGACGGCCTTGAAGAATGCTTGGATTTTAAATAAGTTGGTGTTTTGAGTGAGAAAAAGGTATATTCTATCAGAAAGGTAAAGAACTCTAGGACAATGATATAAGAAGTATAGTGTTCATTCGGGAAAGAAAAAGTACAATCCGAATCACGCATAATAAGATAAGAAGGGGCCAGTTGTGGAAGAAAAGACTAAGGACTGCCACGGCCACATAGAGGAGGGTGTGGATGCCAGGGTGAGGGACTTGATTTCAGAACAAGGAATAACACAAGAGCAACAATTCGGGCAGATCAGGTAGGGGCAGGGGGAGGGTGGCTGGGGAAGTACTTTGTCTAGAACAAATCACAGTAAGGCAGAAAATGTAATTATACTGATAAACAACATAAATTAGTGCTGGTTGTTGGAAGAGATTTGAGAGAAAATCCAGAATTAGAGAGGAATAACAGCAGGGACAATCAACATAGCCAGAATGTGCATTAAACCCCAAATGTAGAGTCAGGAGCAGAAGGAGGAAGGATTCTTTCTCTCAGTTTATGTAGTGTCTATGATCTCCTAGAGAAAGGCGGAAGTAGTGGGGAAGCATTATTCACAGCAGTGAAGTACTGGGATTGGTCTGAGGCAAAGACATATAAACACCACTGATCAACAAGCAGCTCTGTCATTGTTAGTCAACAGGAAGCTCCTAACATTTCCAAAAACTGAAGATCTACTATGACTTAATGGCACACATTCACATAGCAACTGAAAATTATCTGGGCCTGGCTTGAAAACACAAATAGTGCCAGAGCTAAGGATATCTAAAGTGTTATGTGGAACTAAAGCACTTGATTTTGAAATCTGGCAGCAGTTACCACAAAATAATGACAGCCCCTTTGATCATCTGCTAGTCCACATTCCTGAAAACATTCTTTTCCTTCTTTGAAAGAACACAAAGGTTTATTCTTTCTTGTTCTGTCAATAAGCAGTAAGGCTAACCAGTAAAGGTGCCCGGGGAGGAGACTATTAGGGGGAAAAGGGGGAGCCTTGGCAGGGTAGAAAACTGTTAGTGAGTATGATGTGAGGAAAACTGAGAAATATATCAGGACCTCAAAGTTTCTCATCAGTATTCTGTCATCTCACATTTGTTCACTAAAGACAATGTTAGTCAACATATATAGGAAAATTATTCAACATAAGGACAAACTGAAAAATGGAATACAGAGTTTAATTCCCACGAAATGAAGAATATGGGCCAGCCTCTGGGTGTGATCCAAAGAGAGCTATCTAGAGTGATGGGAAGTATGTTCACTGGGGAAAGGGTAGAACTAGTGGCAGGATACTCTGGTTCCCAAGTCTGAGGCCAGTAAAAGTCTTCTGAACAGTTATAGTGACTACAGCACACAATATATAGGCAGCAATACAAAATTATTCCAAAAATTCACCTTTGAAAAATGTGTAATAGGATGAAGAGGCAGTATTTTGGAAATGAAAAAAAAAAGTTTATCTTAATTGAAAAATACATTTGATAATCAGGGTATTAGAGTGAAAAACCACAGAAAAGCACAGTCTTACCTTTATGATAAATTTCAATGAAAATAACCTAAAGAAATTGCATTTTAGTCAATCCTAGGCTTAAAAAGCCAAATGTCAAAATAAGTTATGTTTGTTTAAAACAAGATTTTCGCTGGAGAGGGTGTGGAGAAAAGGGAACACTCTTGCACTGCTGGTGGGAATGTGAATTGGTACAGCCACTATGGAGAACAGTATGGAGGTTCCTTAAAAAACTACAAATAGAACTACCATATGACCCAGCAATCCCACTACTAGGCATATACCCTGAGAAAACCATAATTCAAAAAGAGACATGTACCAAAATGTTCATTGCAGCTCTATTCACAATAGCCCAGAGCTGGAAACAACCTAAGTGTCCATCATCGGATGAATGGATAAAGATGTGGCACATATATACAATGGAATATTACTCAGCCATAAAAAGAAACGAAACTGAGCTATTTGTAATGAGGTGGATAGACCTAGAGTCTGTCATACAGAGTGAAGTAAGTCAGAAACAGAAAGACAAATACCGTATGCTAACACATATATACGGAATTAAAAAAAAATGTCATGAAGAACCTAGGGGTAAAATGGGAATAAAGACACAGACCTACTTGAGAATGGACTTGAGGATATGGGGAGGGGGAAGGGTAAGCTGTGACAAAGTGAAAGAGAGGCATGGACATATATACACTACCAAACGTAAGGTAGATAGATAGTGGGAAGCAGCAGCAGAGCACAGGGAGATCAGCTCGGTGCTTTGTGACCGCCTGGAGGGGTGGGATGGGGAGGGTGGGAGGGAGGGAGATGCATGAGGGAAGGGATGTGGGAACAGATGTATATGTATGACTGATTCACTTTGTTATAAAGCAGAAACTAATAAAAATTTTAAAAAAAGAAAAAAGAAAAAATAATAAATAAATAAATAAATAAAGATTTTCATGTGAGATGTATTTCAAAGATAACCATCACTTTCTATACACAGTTCTAACCTAGAAGAACTTTACTTGTATTGATCCATTTTTCCCCTGATATTTTCAAATTGGACTAACAAAAGACAGGGAATTTTTTTTTAATGCCATAATAGAGGAAAATGGTTGAGTAAAAATCTAGTAAACTAAAATCAAGTCCTGCTACCACAAAGTGCCATAATCTTTACTAAATCAATTGGTTTCTCTAGGTCTCAATGTCCTCATCTGGGTTTAATTTGCTATGACTTCAAGATATCCCAGCTTTCAAACTAGATACCAGTCAAAACTAGTAGTACCCAATGACATACCATAATCCTACAGAGAACACTACTGGTTGCCTTGCCAACAGCAATTTTCTCCTTTCTTCTTTACTAAGACTCCCAATTTTTGTGGCTGTTCCATTACCTTTCTCAAACACTGGTTTAACTACAAACATGGGATGCAATTATGGTCAATGATATACGATGGGAAGTATGCTGTGGGACCATTGGGAAAGTTTACTTTATGGAAAATGAGAAGCACAAGAAAAGGTCCTATTCAATCAGACCAGGAACAGCTGTATAATGGTGTTATGTAACATTTTCAGCAGGAACTTTGTGGTTATTAGCGCACATGCTTAAAACAAAGCCAGCAGGCTGAGAAGGGCTGGGCAAAAATGAATCTTTTATAACTTTGTTGAGGAAATGAATGACTATCCCTACAATCTTCTACTGCCTGAATTCATCTTACATACAACATTGACCTTCTTTACTTTTAAAACACTTTTATTCATGAATTCTGTTATTAAGGCTGAAAGCATCCAAGTTGATATAAAGTAACAAAATTTTTAAGAGAAAAGTTAGATTATCTATTCACCCTTAACTTCCATCAATACTCAGTGAATTATGTGTAGGAGAATCTCTCTCTCTCTCTACATGAGGGAATAAAAATACATTCTATGATGAGTCCAAATAATTTGCACAATATCTTTGCTTTAAAAGGGAGGATATGTAATAACTGTTACATTCCAGCTGGCATGATTCCACAACAGGGCATAACTCTGGCACAGAAACTTATCCAACTGATTCAATAGTTGCAAAGAAGGACATGATGAATCAGGAACTTAAACATTAATAAGTAAGTCCAGTGGTGAATTTCACAAGATTCAAATGTGGACCAGTGCTAAGCATCAGCATTAATTCACTATGGATAAGTTCATTTAAGGGTGATATTTTTAAAACTTTGACATTTAATGCAGTGGGTAAATTCAGGCTGATAAAAAGGTAGGGAATTGGAACTGGCTGGTTAAAGCTTGGTAATTATCAGCTAAGTTCATGGTCAACTTTTCCATTCATCAAATCTTAGACATCTTCTCTACATTTTTTATGTAGTAGATACTCAAATTTTAAAATCTTGTTTTTTGGCTACACAATAAAATAGATATATATATTTTTTAAATAGACATTTTGAGTCAATTTATCTGAGGAAGTCAAAAAGCAAAGGAGAGAATCACAATGTACGATGAATTATATTTTCTAACCAAACATATTTTAAGTTTCTTGTAAACCCTTACCGAATTCTCAAAGGTTACCTTAAACACCAAAAGTCCTATGCAACTCTTCCTGGTTCCTTTTTCAGAATGATTTCTCTCCCCCTTTGATTCCCAAAGCATACTGTATCTATGTCTTCTTGGCATGCACTGGCTGCTTTGTACCAGATATATGTGCAACTGTGAGTCAGTAACATATTTGAAAGCATGAGTATGGTTTCACCATATCTGTATCCCTTGCAGGGTCTATCCAGCATATTTCATGGAGGATATTCAATCTGTCAAATTGACGGGAACTATAATATCTTTTTTCTTCCACACTAAAGTATTTAATTAGAGTTTATCTTTAAAACTCTTATAAAAGAACTCTCTGGCCAAAACCCTTGATTACAGTATCTCTTTATAGCTCTACCAATATAAAAGATAAATGTCAGACCTGGTACAAAATGACTTTAACATATAAGTGACTTTAATACAAGGAAAAAGCAAGCCGTTATGAAACACCACTTCTCCACCATTTCTCCAGCAGGTGTAAGGAAGCATTTTGTACCAAGCCACACATGGGCACTGGCATCATCAATCTCTCTGAATCATAGAATGGAAAACTCAGAGTTTGCTGTAATGGTCCTCTTGTGTCCTTTTGTGTCTGGTCACCAGGTCTCACAAACCTCACAATATCTCCCCTATCAGTTTATTATTTTAAGTCCCCATTAAAATGATATGAGTAGAGAAACTACTTTTCTCCTTGACCAACTGCAATGGCATTTTTATTGTACTGTGTTCCCTGCTTCCAGTGCCTTTCGCCTAGGTCCATCCTCACCACTGCTGTAAGAGTAAACACCTTTATTCCCACAACACCCACATAGTAAACTCCTGACTTTTTATGCTGATACCCAAGATCCCAGTATATGCCCTATGTCTATTTTTCCAATCCCAAACCCCAACTAAGGCAAACTATTCACACCATTTCCTTAATGTATGTCATCTGTCCACATTCTACATTCTGCTTATGCCTGAATAAACACCCTCTCTTACCACTACCAATCCGAATCCAACCCACCATTCAAGACCCCAAGTAAGTCCTGCCTTCTCCACAAAGTCTTTGGTGGATCAATCTAGATCACACTGATATCTTCTTTTATCTGAATTCTACACTTTATTCTTTTCCTACATTGACAATTAAATCAGTAGAACATTATTTATCATTTAACTTGCATATATCTTGAATATTCAATGAGTTTGCATATTCTTTGAAGTCAGGAATAACTTATTATACTACTTCATTACTCTAAAGTAACAAACTAAAGGCTCAGAAAATGGTAAGCATATAATATGTTTTTGATTGTTGCTATAGAGGACGATGTGAAAGGCCAGATGGAATTATAGCTTGGAGGTCTAAACATAATAAAACTCTGTATTGACATTGTGACCTCTACATCAATACTTATTTTAAAACTAAGGTGAAAATTCTTCTTTTTTGCTACCAAATAGGAAAACAATAATAGAACATCTATATTAAACAATCTGCTGCTTTAATTCATTCTTAGAACTCAGATAATATTAATAAAGCACTTAAATTTCATTGTTGGGGTTTAAGAAAACTGGACCTATCACTAGAACTGCTTGCTTATTACACAGTCAGATGTACATAATTACATACATTTAAAAATAGCCAGTAGATTTCTATGAAGTCATACTTTAATTTCCAAATTTTAGCAATATCCCATGAAAAGACTGTTTCAACTTAGATTTTAAATATATGAACAAAGGAATATTATAAAGGAGTCAATCAACATTTTTCCAAAGAAGACATAAAAATGGCCAACAGGTACTTAAAAAGATGTTTAACATCACTAACCATTAGGGAAATGTAAATCAAAATCTCAAGGAGAGATCATCTTATACCTGTTAGAATGGCTATTATTGAAAAGACAAGAGATGACAAGAGTTGGTGAGAATGTGGAGAAAAGGGAACACATGCACACTCTTGGTAGGAATGAGAACTGGTGAAGCCACTACGGAAAACAGTATTGTAGTTCCTCAAAAAACTAAAAATAGAACTACTACAAAATCCAGCAATTCCACTTCTGGGTATATATCCAAAGGAAATAAAATCAGTTACATCACAGATATCTGCACTTCCATGTTCAACTGCAGCATTATTCACAAAAGCCAAAATATAGGAACAACATAAGTGTCTCTTGACAGATGAATGGATAAAGAAAATGTGGTATATACTTACAATGGAATATTATTTAATCATAAAAAAGAAGGAAATCCTGTCATTTGTGATGATATGGATGAACCTGGAGGACATTACAGTAAGTGAAATAAGCCAGACACAGAAAGACAAGTACTGTATGATTTCAATTATATGTGGAACCTAAAAAAGTCAAACTCAAAGAACCAGAGAGTTAAATGGTAGTAGCCAGGGGATGGAGATAGGGGAAATGGGGAGATGTTGGTCAAAGGGTACATATCTTCAATTATAAGATGACTGAGTTCTGGGGAAGTAATGTAAAGTATGGTCATTATAGTTAATAATATACTGGACTGTACACTTGAAATTTGCTAAGAGAGTAGATCCTAAGTATTCTCACCACAAAAAACAAAGTAACTGTGAGGTGATGGATGCTGACGTGTTAATTAACTTGATCATGGTAATCATTTCACATTGTATATGTATGTTAAATCATCACATTGTACACACAAAAAATCACATTGTACAAGTTAAATATACACAATTTTTATTTGCCAGTCGTAACTTACAAAGCTAGAAAAAGAGAAGAAATTCATAAAACATTTATAGAATGTGTGATTTTAAGGCACCCACCTGTATGTCCATGTCAAAGCCAATTTCACGAAGAATTTTCACAATAATCAGGCAATTGTGCAGATACTATTCAGAACTTTTCAGTTGTGTGTACACATTTACAAAATGAGACTCAACCTGGAAAAGACAACAATCAAATCTTTTAGTAATGGAATAAAAATTACTGCTTTTTAACTGTTCTCTGTAGTTCAGCAAAGAATCATTTAAATACTAGCATTTGTCAGTAGAAGATTATTATAATCAAAATAAAAGAATAAATAAAAAGGGAATGCTAGCCATTCAGATGTAGGTATGACTTAAAATTAAAACTTCAAAAGAATCAGTTTGCAGAAAGTATTTCAAATTTTAATTACTAAGTTCTTTCAAATAAGAGAAGACCACTCTGCATAAAAAGGACTCTTACCAAAAATAGGCAATAGGCTCCTAACAGTGTTGCAAAAACAAGGCCATCTAAAAGGTCTCTGTCAAAATTTACTATCCATCTCTCAGAGGGAATAACATCTGCTCCAAAAAAGAGAGAGAGAATAAATATCATAATAATTTTACTTTTCTAACAATATATCTTATGGAAATTTGAGCAATAGTCAAAGAGAAATTTGCCTTAGCTTGGAAAAGAAAAAACATATTATTTTGGAAATAAAACAATAAATAAATAAACCTCAGAAGCTTAGTAACATGAAATATATCTGTAAGGTATTACAGGCAACTGCAAGCTGTCTCTTTTATTTCTATTGGAACCACTTTGAAGAATATACGACCATGCAGTAATAGATAAAAAATCTGATATTTCAAAATTACTCATTCTGTTGAGTACCGTGAAGTTCAAATGTTTGATCAATGATCATCAACATGGGTAAGGAGGCTCGGAAGGCGTGAGGTTTCCTGTAACTCTAAAGTTGTAGTGTGCCAGTTTCACTATTTGTTGCAGAAATTCCTCTACATGTAGGGTAAGTATGTGAAAGGGGTTGGAGATTTATGGCTTAAAGAAACCAGAAATGACCTATAAAAGATAATACAAGACGGAGGAATAATAAAAGAAGTTTTCAGTTACAGAGATGATTACTATGCTGAGACTAGGAAAAAAAGTGAAAGTATCTGGATATTTAGTGAAAAACAAAACAAAAACAAACCTGTCCTATATTTGGGAGGAAGGAAAGATGATTTAAACATCAGAAATTATTGCTGTGATGAATGTGACACTTCCTTTTTTAAAATGTTTCCAAAAGGGCCTAGATTCTTAACAGTTTGAGATAATTTCTTGTCTGAAAAGAGGGGGGAAAATGGGTGATCTTCATAAACCCCCTCAAGTCCCTTGATTCTCATTTTCCGTGAAGAAGAAACCATGATGGGATATGTTCATGACATGTATATGACTTCACAAAGTAGGACTGTTTTACGTCTGGAACTGGAAGACTTAATTTTCTCTGGAACCACAGATGTCCTGGATATTTCACAGAAACAGTGCCCAGTACTTTTTCATCTGAGACGCTGCAACACTGAACATTTCTAGAGGATTTCTATAGTATATTATTGCAAAATCAGTCTAGCAAACAAAGATCACTAGGAATTTTCAACTAACACACAGCAAACAACATTCTGCACTATATTTTTGAAAGTATTTTTTTCCTGGCAGAAATCTATAAATAATTGTATGTCTGATATAAGATGTGATACAACCAAAGTAATTATTGTAAAATGTACATTTCTAGTTGTCTGAATAATTATAGTCTAAATGTACTTCTTGATGTATATTTGCCACTCATAGCTTTTAATAAAAAAGGTCTCAATTTGTAGCCAAAATTCATTTTTCTATGAACTAGAAACAACAATTCTAACTTAACTCTGAAAAAGGCAATTGACTAGCCTTTTAAGTTTATAGTGAAACAGTCAGGTGGCAGTGGATATAGACTGTGACCTCTAAGTATCTCATCCTTATCTTGTACTGACATAGACAAGGGACAGAAATTCCCCTGAAAGAGTTTAACATCTTATTGAGGAAAGATTACAACCACAAGAGGAAAACTAATGAAATACTTCCTAACTAGAAGTTAATGAATAGATAACAACACAGCAAAACCTAAGTGTTACACTGTTACTTCCAATTCCACCAACTGCAATCCAGCATCACAGGATTCATTATGACCTTCCCCCTTTGCCTATTTCTAACTTGTTTCTTTCAACAGTGAAAAACATGGTTCTCACTATCGAAAATAGATTTACTTATTTGTTGAGCCACGGTATACATATAAAGTACTTTCAGGGCTTCCCTGGTGGTGCAGTGGTTGGGAGTCCGCCTGCCGATGCAGGGGACGCGGGTTCGTGCCCCGGTCCAGGAGGATCCCACATGCCGCGGAGCGGCTGGGCCCGTGAGCCATGGCCGCTGAGCCTGCACATCTGGAGCCTGTGCTCCACAACGGGAGAGGCCGCAACAGTGAGAAGCCCGTGTAACGCAAAAAAAAAAAAAAAAAGTACTTTCAGAATTGCAAACCCATCCCCTTGTAAGAAACTACAGTAACATGTATATGTACAGTTCTATTTGTCTTTAGTTCTACATTATGCACTCATGGTACTATATTCAAGAGACAATTTAGTCAGCTCCTTTCTCCTCCATTACATTCAGTGAGGTTGTCAAACATCTGTAATGCAGTTAGATTCATTTGTCACAGTCTGCATTCCATCCTGGATTACTACTTCTGTCTCTTGGTTGATTAAAATATATATATACACTAACATTCACTCTTTCTGGATTTTGAGAGATACACTTCTAGGATTTTGAGAGATACATTATCATGTATTCACCATCACATTTCCATACAGAAAAGTTTCATCACTTCAAAAATTCCCACATGCATTTGAGAGTCAATTTATTGATATCTACCAAAAAAAAGGGTGGTAGGATGTTCACTGGGGTTACATTGAATCTACAGATCATTTTGACATCTTAACGATATTGAGTCTTCCAATACCACGTGCATGGTGTATTTCTCTATCTAGTTATCTTTGATTTCTTTCATCAGTGTTTCGTAACATTCAGCACATATATTCTACACATATTTTGTTAGGTTTACACTTAAGAATTTAATGGTGCTATGATAAATTATATATATGTATAAATATAGACAGATAATTTCAAATTCCAACTGTTTACTGCCATTACCTAGAAATAGAATTTATTTTTGTATACTGATCATGTATCCATCCTACAACCTTGATAAACACTTATACTAGTTTAGGAGCTTTTCTGTAGATTCTTTGGGATCTTCTACTTGATTGTCATGTCAAATTCCAGCCTCTTTCCCAGGGGGAGAGGTGGGGTTTTTTGAAGCTGCAATGAGTTTTCACCAGGGCCCTAAGGATGACAGGCTCCAGACGCGCAGGCCCAGTGGTCATGGCTCATGGGCCCAGCCGCTCCGTGGCTTGTGGGATCTTCCCGGACCGGGGCACGAACCCGTGTCCCCTGTATCGGCAGGCGGACTCTCAACCACTGCGCCACCAGAGAAGCCCCACTGCAGCATTTTTTATAATATCCAAAATATGGGAACAACCTAGATGTCCATTAATGGATAAATGGATAAATCAATAAATAGATAAATACTAAAAAAATTGTGGTATAGATACACACACACACACACAATGGAATGTTATTCAGTCATAAAAAAAGTGAAATCTTTCCATTTGTCACAACATGGATGGACACTGAGGACATTATGCTAAGTAAAATAAGTCAGACAGAGAAAGACAAATACCATATGATCTCTCTTCTATGTAGAATCTAAAGCAACAACAACAAAAACCAAGCTCATGGACACAGAAAACAGACTGGTGATTACAAGAGGTAGGGGGTACGGAGGTAAAATAAATGGCTGAACAGTTTTTTGTTTTGCTTTGTTTAAATAAAGTGAATAAAATTTTTTTTTAATTCTAATGACAGTAATGTACCAGTTATAAATCAATGTTACCTCAATAAACTAAATAAGTCTTTTTTAATAAATAAATTAAAGGAAAAAAATTAAAAATAATAATTTAAAAAAAGGAATGTATCAGCCCTGACCTAAGTGAGGTGGAGGTGCTGATAGCAAGACCTCAGCAGATACGCAATATGCAAAAAACCTGTCAGGCTGGTTCCAATGCTAAACTCGCAAGAGTTTCTGAGAAACCCATTATCAACGAAAAATTATTTATTTGTTGCCCCATCAGGTTGATCAAGGACACACTGTCCTTAAGGTTGACTCTACAAGCTGCCATCTAATCAGTTTACCCAAAAAAGTGTGTAATTGAGGCCCACTATCTATTCTCTGAAATGTTTCTCCTTCACTATTGAAGGATAATTTCAGAGTACAGAATTATAGGTTAGTTTTCCCTCAACACTTTAAATATTTCACTTCACTCTCTTCCTGAATGCATGATTTCTGAGGAGAAGATGGATGTAATTCTTATCTTTGTCTGTCTACAGGTAAGGTGTTTTTTTCCTGTGGCTTCCTTCAAGATTCTTTCTTTATCTTTGATTTTCTGCAGTTTGAATATAATATGCCTCGGTATAAAGGTTTTGGGGCATTTATCCTGATTGGTATTCTCTGAGCTTCCCAGACCTGTGGTGTGATGTCTGACATTAATTCGGAGAAGTTCTCAGTCATTATTACTTCAAAGGAATTGTTGTTTAAAGGGACTTCTTTTTCAAATATAACTGGTAAATAAATACCATTCTGTGAACAACTTAAAAGCACTAATTGCTTTTTGTGATACTATGGGAAGTTTATAGCAATACAATCCTACCTTAAGAAACAGGAAACATCTCAAATAAACAACCTAACCTTGCACCTAAAACAATGAGAGAAAGAAGAAAAAAAAAAAGTTGGCAGAAGGACAGAAATCATAAAGATCAGATCAGAAATAAATGAAAAAGAAATGAAGGAAACAATAGCAAATATCAATAAAACTAAAAGCTGGTTCTTTGAGAAGATAAACAAAATGGATAAACCATTAGCCAGACTCATCAAGAAAAAAAGGGAGAAGACTCAAATCAATAGAATTAGAAATGAAAAAGGAGAAGTAACAACTGACACTGCAGAAATACAAAAGATCATGAGAGATTACTACAAGCAACTCTATGCCAATAAAATGGACAACCTGGAAAAAATGGACAAATTCTTAGAAATGCACAACCTGCCAGGACTGAATCAGGAAGAAATAGAAAATATGAACAGACCAATCACAAGCACTGAAATTGAAACTGTGATTTAAAATCTTCCAACAAACAAAAGCCCAGGACCAGATGGCTTCACAGGTGAATTCTATCAAACATTTAGAGAAGAGCTAACACCTATCCTTCTCAAACTCTTCCAAAATATAGCAGAGGGAGGAACACTCCCAAACTCATTCTACGAGGCCAACATCACCCTGATACCAAAACCAGAGAAAGATGTCACAAAGAAAGAAAACTACAGGCCAATATCACTAATGAACACAGATGCAAAAATCCTCAACAAAATACTAGCAAACAGAATCCAACAGCACATTAAAAGGATCATACACCATGATCAAGAGGGGTTTATTCCAGGAATGCAAGGATTCTTCAATATATGCAAATCAATCAATGTGATACACCATATTAACAAAACGAAGGAGAAAAACCATATGATCATCTCAATAGATGCAGAGAAAGCTTTCGACAAAATTCAACATTTATGATAAAAACTCTCCAGAAAGTAGGCATAGAAGGAAACTACCTCAACATAATAAAGGCCATATACGACAAACTCATAGCCAACATCGTTCTCAATGGTGGAAAACTGAAAGCATTTCCTCTAAGATAAGGAACAAGGCCAAGATGTCCACTTTCGTCACTCTAATTCAACATAGTTTTGGAAGTCCTAGCCATGGCAATCAAAGGAGGAAAATAAAAGGAATACAAATTGGAAAAGAAGAACTAAAACGGTCACTATTTGCAGATGACATGACACTATACATAGATGAACCTATAGATGCCACTAGAAAACTACTAGAGCTAATCAATGAATTTAGAAAAGTTTCAGGACACAAAATTAATGCACAGAAATTTCTTGCATTCCTATACACTAACAACGAAAGATCAGAAAGAGAAGTTAAGGAAACAATCCCATTCACCACTGCAACAAAAAGAATAAAATACCTAGGAATAAACCTACCTAAGGAGCTAAAAGACCTGTACTCAGAAAACTATAAGACACTGATGAAAGAAATCAAAGATGACACAAACAGATGGAGAGATATACCATGTTCTTGGATTGGAAGAATCAATAATGTGAAAATGACTATACTACCCAAAGCAATCTACAGATTGAATGCAATCCCTATCAATTTACCAATGGCACTTTTACAGAACTAGAACAAAAAATCTTAAAATTTGTATGGAAACACAAAACACCCCGAATAGCCAAAGCAATCTTGAAAACGAAAAATGGAGTTGGAGGAATCAGGCTCCCTAACTTCAGACTATACTACAAAGCTACAGTAATCAAGACAGTATGGTACTGGCAGAAAAACAGAAATATAGGGCTTCCCTGGTGGCGCAGTAGTTGAGAGTCCGCCTGCCGATGCAGGGGACACAGGTTCGTGCCCCGGTCCGGGAAGATCTCACATGCCGCAGAGCGGCTGGGCCCGTGGGGCCGTGGGCCCGTGGGGCCATGGCCGCTGAGCCTGTGCATCCGGAGCTTGTGCTCCGCAACGGGAGAGACCACAACAGTGAGAGGCCCGCATACCGCAAAAAAAAAAAAAAAAAAAAAAAAAAACCAGAAATATAGATCAATGGAACAGGATACAAAGCCCAGAGATAAGCCCACGCACATATGGTCACCTTATCTTTGATAAAGGAGGCAAGAATATACAGTGGAGAAAGGACAGCCTCTTTAATAAGTGGTGCTGGGAAAACTGGACAGCTACATGTAAAAGAATGAAATTAGAACACTCCCTAACACCATACACAAAAATAAACTCCAAATGGATTAAAGACCTAAATTTAAGACCAGACACCATCAAACTCTTAGAGGAAAACATAGGCAGAACACTCTATGACATAAATCACAGCAAGATCCTTTTTGACCCAACTCCTAGAGTAATGGAAATAAAAACAAAAAATAAACAAATGGGACCTAATGAAACTTAAAAACTTTTGCACAGCAAAGGAAACTGTAAACAAGAGGAAAAGACAACCCTCAGAATGGGAGAAAATATTTGCAAACGAATCAAAGGATAAAGGATTAATCTCCAAAATATATAAACAGCTCATGCAGTTCAATATCAAAAAAACAAACAACCCAATCCAAAAATGGGCAGAAGGCCGAAATAGACATTTCTCCAAAGAAAACATATACATGGCCAAGAGGCACATGAAAAGCTGATCAACATCACTAATCATTAGAGAAATGCAAATCAAAACTACAATGCGATATCACCTCACACAGGTTAGAATGGGCATCATCAGAAAATCTACAAACAAGAAATGCTGGAGAGGGTGTGGAGAAAAGGGAACCCTCTTGCACTGTTGGTGGCACTGTAAATTGATACAGCCACTATGGAGAACAGTATGGAGGTTCCTTAAAAAACTAAAAATTAAACTACCATATGACCCAGCAATCACACTACTGGGCATATACCAAGAGAAAACCATAATTCAGAGAGACACATGCACCCCAATGTTCATTGCAGCACTGTTTACAATAGCCAGGTCATGGAAGCAACCTAAATGCCCACTGACAGACAAATGGATAAGGAAGATGTAGTACATATATTCAATGGAATATTACTCAGCCATAAAAAGGAACGAAATTGGGTCATTTGTAGAGATGTGGATGGATCTAGAGACTATCATACAGAGTGAAGTAAGTCACAAAGAGGGAAACAAATATCGTATATTAACGCATATATGTGGAATCTAGAAACATGGTACAGATGAACCGGTTTGCAAGGCAGAAATAGAGACAGAGATGTAGAAAACAAACGTACGGACACCGAGGGAGGAAAGCAGTGCAGGTGGGATGAATTGGGAGATTGGGATTGACATATATACACTAATATGTATAATATGTATAAAATAGATAAGTAATAAGAACCTGCTGTATAAAAAAATAAATTAAAATAAATAAATAAATAAATAAAGAGGCTGAGGAGTCACCTGCATTCATTTTGGAAGTTCACTAATCTTATCAACATTTAACAAATGCCTCCTATTCAAGGCAGATTATTTCTCAGGATGGTTTCCACAAGTCTTATCTATGTAAGGGACTTCCTGTTATTCTATTCAGGGAACATTTCTTGATTAATTCCCTAATTCTAGAGAGTATAGCCTATTTAAGACTTGTAGCTCTGAATGTGCTTCATATAATTATGAACTAAATACCTTGGTACATAAGGGCAATACAGAAACTAAAATATTAAGTTCAGAAAAAAAAAAACAGAAAACATATACTAGATACTCAAAAAAACCCACAAAAAAATCAGAAAACATATTCTAGCCATTTTACTCAGATAACTAATGGAGATATATATATATATATATATATATTGCTTCTCTCTCTCTCACTCTCCCTTTGTCTCTCTCACTAGCACATACACTCAAACACATACCCCTACAGTATTACTTCATATGCCAAAAGTAAAAATAAGGAAAGTCAAGAAGAAAATATTGAAGTGATGAGCACATAAGGAAGATAATCAGTTAATCTAAAATAGAGGTTAATTCGAAAAGCAGCAAGGAAGGAACTGTATTTTACTGTTGGGTTCCTTGACTCCCTCAAAAACCATTCTTTTTTTTTTTTTTTTTAACCATAAAATAATACTTTTTTATAACTTAGGAAATAGATGGAAAGGCTGGTTATTAATTTTGGAAGACAAAAATTACAACAAACCAGTGTCTTCTGTATTTAGAATATCATAGCTAATCAGATAATTCAGCATAAACAAGGACATTACTTTAGTGGTGCTACCCAATATCTAGGTGATGTTAAACTAAAGAAAACTCTAAATAATTTATCTTAGAAACACAATGGCTAGGAATATCCATTCTGGTTCTGCAAACAAAGACTTTGTTTCTTTTGAAAGTCACAAAAAACATTCTTAATATCATTTAAGCAACTCTAAATGGACATAAAAATCCCACATAAAACCATAAACTTCTAAAATAAGATATAAATTTGATTCAGTAATAAGTATATGCTTTTTTTGTAGGAACATATTTTAATTTTTACAAGGAATATGTTTTTCATTTTGAAATTTTATTGATGTGAAATGTACAATTTCAAAAGAGCAGTTTAGCATTGGTTTTGGTATTGGGTTTCAATTTCATAAGCTGATTTGAAGTCTTTTGTAAACACTATTAATTTAAAATATCTAAAATAGTTATATGATATCTTACAAGTACCCATATATAATACATTTATTTTTAAGTAAATATCTTCTGTAGAGTTTACTGATGGCAGTTGTAAAACAGGCTTCTTCAGTGAAACTATAAACATTCACTTCATCCTATAACTATGGAGACAATTTATGGGTTTTTGCCTCATCAATAAATTAATATATCAATAAAAATAAATGAATAACATCTCAGTTTTTATTGAGTAACTTTAATTACTATCATTACTATATATCAAACATGGAATATTTATTAATGTATTCTATTCAGGGGATATTTCTTGATCACTTCCCTAATTCTAGAACATATAGCCTATTTAAGACCTGCAACTCAAAATGCACTTAATTATAAACTAAATTTCTTGGTACTGAAAGGCAATATAGAAACTAAAATGTTATTTACTTAAAAATAAATTTATTATATAAGGGTACTTATAAGATAGGGGTGTGTGTGAGAGGGAGAAAGATGAGAGATGCAAAGGAATAGGAAAAGAGGAAAATGTAAAGTTTCCTTTTCTTATTCTTTGTAAAGTCTATAGCTGACATATGACAGTGTTATTCTCAAAAGAGTGTACCTATAATAAAATTTCTATATGATTCTATACAATCTAAGTGGTGTTAAAACAAGGTGACTAAGTGCATAATCTTTGGAAACAGAAATTTGGTTCAAATTCCTGGCTCTCCCACTTAACGTGTGAGTAAACTTGGGCAAGTTATCTCACACTATGGGCTTTATATCTCTTCTGTAAAACAGAGATGAAGATCTAAAAACATCCACATCTCAGGGCTGTTGTGTGGATTCCATGATATCCAGCCTATGACCTAGAATTTGACCTGTGTTAATTGATAGCTGTTGACCTCATGATTCCTGTATTTATCCAAGCTTTGATTTCCATAAAATCAGCCTCTCCCAGTTCTCGTCCTATGTCTTACTCATGGATAACAAAGCAGATTGTGCAAGACTCTCATAATCTGCTCCTGCTATTCTTTCACCTTCATCTCTCAGCTTTGCCTGGCCAGTATCCATCAAACCAAAAAAACCCAAAAATATTCCCCAAATATAAGCCTGTTTCAGCCTCCATATCCAGTGCTTTTTTTTTTTTTTTTTTTTACAACTTGTAATACTCTGCCCACATCACCATCCCTTCCATAGCTATATGGAAGATATATAACCTCAAAACCCAGATTTTTTTGGAAATTTAGGGAAAAGAAAAGCAGGATGTGCAACCACCAAGCTGAAGACACATGAGTGTGGAGGAGACCAGCAGCCATGTTAGCAGGCTGTAATTAATAGCTCTACAGCCAGGTGAGCCAAACCAAATGTGACAAAGTCAAAAGAAGAAAACAAAATTAAAAGCCAAGCATGTTCACCTCCAGGGGGAGCCATGGTATGAAATGGTCTTACCTAAGTAAAAAAAACCCAAAACATGAAGAAATGAGTGTTTCATTTTTTCACTGAACCCATGCACCTCAACACGGACACACCAGATGCAAATAAAGTCTTTAATTTAGGACAAACATCAGCAAGTGTAATTTGTCCTTTGAGACTTTACTCAGAGCCCATGCAGCCGACCCCAGTCCCACCCCCACCCCAGGACATTATTAGTTGCTCCTTTTGTGTTGCATTTTCTCTTTACCTCTATTGGTACCAAACACTTTTTTAAAGTCTACCTTCCCTACTATATTGACCTCCATCAAGGAAAAGCCACTTTCTATTTAATCTTTGCTTACCCAGTACCTTGGGCAGAGCTCACAAGGATTACTCACAAATAAATATAAACTAACAGATAAAAAGCAATAAAAGAATCAAAAGAATCAAATTTATTCCAAACAGGCTGAGGTGAAAGGGAGGCTTTTGAGGACGTTCTTGCTGGAACACCTCATTTATCTCAATGGGATCAAAAACGTGTAGTGAGAGAAAGGCAAAGACAGCTTCGGAGAGTTGAGAAGGAAGAGCTGATCATATGCCCTATGGGAAACCAGATAAGGAGTTAACATGGCATCAGTAAAAGGATTTGTTACTATTAAGGTTCCAGGGAATGTTTCCTTGTACATGGAAAAGTCTTTTGTAGCCCATTTATGATTTCCAAAGGTTCTAAATTAGTTCCAAAAGCTCTACCTTATCCCAAACCTGCTAAATGTTGAATTGGAGTTTAGGGTAAGGAAAGAAGGGTGGGGAAATCTACTGAAGAGCAAATGAGTCTCAAGGCTGAAAGGAAACACACAACAACAAAAAGACAAGAAAATCATCAAATATATGACCCTCCTCTTTCTGAAGACTGCTGTCAGGTCTCCTTACATCCTGTTTGCTGACCAGACGTCAACACACTGTAACAATGAAACCTGTTTATGCCTCTCTTAGAGGCAACTGTATCACCGTCCAAGAAGCCATCTAGCTCACACAGCATGTACTGAAGCTATTTTCTTCCTCACCCTGTGAACGTGGTCTGAGCCTTCATTAGCTTGAAGACATTCATGGATAAGTTATTCATGATTTTTATTGGTGAGCTCAAAGGTACACCTTACTTAGTGCTTTTGGCATTGAATTTGTGGACTAGAGGAAAGTAAAGTTAAACTTCTATGAACAAGGTCAGTAACATAGAAAAAGACAGAATACCTCCCAGGATGGAGGCATGGAGTTCAGTTCTTGATAGAAGCCTAAAGCAACGCCAATTTTTTTAAAAAAAGGGTTTTTTTTTAATGTCAACAAAAGATGGACTGTGAGCATCAAAAGAGAAAAATAGGAGTCTGAGAGGTATAATTTAGATAATTTTATCCGTCAACATATGTGAGAAAGGGACATGGAAGCTGGAGCTCAGAACTCCACGAACCGTGTCCTGGATACAGTCACGCTTTGCCTTGGATGCAACATTCCAGTACCATCTGTCTTTCTCACCCTTCTAATTCCTAATGCATAAATCAATCCTTAGACTATAAATATGCTATACAGCAATGACCTCACTAAAAGTTAATAAATTATCACATAGAGTACATATTCATCTTTAGTATACAATTCACTCTACACTATAAACATTTTTAACAAACTTTATTGCTCTATACATTCACCTCTTGCCCTTTGGAGAGTCAAATCATCTCAGGGTATAATGTAAAAGTGAAATTTCTGGTCCTACAAGGTAAGAAGTCCAGAAACATGGTTTAACCAAGGTGTACTTTAATTTCCTTGAGTCTGTCAAAGGAACGTGTAACAAAATCATATTGTTTGGAAACTCGTTATGCTGATGTTTCTCATTTTCATTTAATACTGACTTAGCATTTCCTTTGTGCCAGTTCCTGTACAATTACTCAATAAAAATTAACTCAATGAATTTCTCATTATTACAGATGAGATAGGTTCTGCTATGACCCCCATTTTACAGATGAGGGAACTGAGAGGCTCAGAAGATGACATAACTTCACCAAAGTTAACAGAGCCAGGATTAAAATCCAGGCAGCTTAGTCCCAGAGAATAGGCTGGCAGCCACTATCACCCTGTTTCTCATGAAAGCAACACTGCATTTGGAACTTTCTTAAAAAACCTTTATGTCCAAAGTCATTATTTTAGATGTCCCTCTTTTTAACATTTTATAATAGTGTAGAATATAAATCTATTATTCTTCACTGTCAGATACAAAAGAATCTACATTTAAATGTCTTACCACTTATCCCTGCTATTGCAGAAAAGAACACTGGTGAAAAATGACATAGGTTTAGATGATTTGAAGCTGAGATGACAGGTGAGAGCAGCATTAATTCCACTGGGAGAGCACATAATGACTCTGCCTTTTGGAAAATTCACAGAAAGAGGTTGAATCACATCACCATCAAGAAGCCTTGTTGGGGAAATCTGGACACTGAAAATTGAATCCCTGTTTAAAATTAAAAGAAAAAAATAGCTCAAAACACGTACAAGTAATTGGATTTAAATGTGGTTTCCTCTGTTTTTTGAATCATTAGAAAAATTAAAACAATAAATATTTACAATAATATGCCCAACTACTAAAGATATTTTTCTATCATCTCTCATTTTCTGGTCACAATATAAGTAAAATCGATAATATGTTGATTTAACCAAGAACTACATGAGGTGATCAAAAGTTCCTTTTGACCTGTCAGGATTAAAATAACAGGGTTGGGCTTCCCTGGTGGCCCAGTGGTTGAGAGTCCGCCTGCCAATGCAGAGAACATGGGTTCGTGCCCCGGTACGGGAAGATCCCACATGCTGCGGAGCGGCTGGGCCCGTGAGCCATGGCCGCTGAGCCTGCGCGTCTGGAGCCTGTGCTCCGCAACGGGAGAGGCCACAACGAGAGGCCCACGTACCACAAAAAAATAAATAAATAAATAAAATAAAATAAAATAAAATAAAATAACAGGGTTAAAATGCCTGACTAAGTGCAATGTGTTTTTAACCACAGCCATGCTGAAAGCATTATCCTTAAATATGTCCTAACAAAAATTTACTAGAAATTACTGCTTTAACAGCTAAAGCTTTAATGCATGTAGACTAAATATTAACAAATGCATATACACATATTTTTCTTTAATTTGGGTACAATTAAGCACTTGTACACATATATCATGAATATTTTTTCAATAATTACTATCAAAAAATTCTACCAAATGTTTGCATATTTCATTATATACTATAATTTATTTAGCCAATCTAAAATGTTTGTGATTTTTAGTAGCATAGTATGTAGTACTCACCTGAGGTGAGTACTACATACTATGCTACTAAATTAATACTTGGTAAATTTTAGTTGTCAATAAATATTTCACCATGTTACTTTTATTATATATATAGGTTCCTATAGCAAATAAGAAGTGCTATCAAATGGGAATCATATTTCCTTAGTACTTTAATTAGAATGAAGATTATTCAGCTAATTAACTAGAAAAAGTAAAGAAAGCTCTCAACTTGAATTAGTTAAACTCATATGGTTCACTGGATAAAACATGAAAAAGCAGTTTATAAATCAGGTCTGAATCCAATTCTGTTGCTAATTAACTGCCATCAGATAAGTCATTAATGCTATTGACTTTATTGTATATATAATGAGAATAGGTTACATCATCTCTACAGTCACTTTTACATGCTCATTTCATTATACCATGTTTTGTAAGACTCAGCTTTTAACTTGAGGTATTTTTAAAATTTATACCATTATACATTAATTTAAAAGCTGAAAGATTACAAGATTAATTCATATATGAGACGTTTCTTGACCAAAAAAAAGTACTTTCTAGTACAATGTAATTCAAGTCATGTCTATTTCCTATTTAAGCAACAAAGTTTAGTGTCTACTTACAAGATAGGGTCTTGGAAAAACTGTGAATCCCAAAGTTGTAAAGTTAAGGTTGAGGAACTACACTCTCTCACAAAATGGCATTTAAAGCAAGCCCCCGAGGTATAAGTAAGCACTCATTATATCTTGCAGGCCAAATGTTAGAAACTAAAGGCTGTTCTATGCTCCTCAACTTGGACAATTTTCATTTATTTCCAACCATTACATCACACATGGAACTCATTTTCTCTGGATCTCAGAATGCTTAACTATAAAGTAAGGTATTGAGCTAGAGAAGCTCTGAGGTGGGTCCAAGATCTGGTAGTTTATGAAAATAATGCTAATAGGCAATTCACATCGGTATACAAATCCTCACAATTTATATAATTTTAAGATGTACACCAGCCACTCTTTACATCTATTTCTTTGTATATATAGACAGGCGTATATTTCTAAATAAAGATTTGTTTCACTTTCCTTTTTTGTCATTTTATATAAAGGATATCAATATATGTAGTCTTCCTTAACTTTTTATTAATCTCAATATTTTGTTTTCTAAGATTCATAATACAGTTTTCTCATTAGTTGAAGTTCCTCCACTTCACAGCTATAGAAATATTCACGTACACATATATCACAAATTATTTACCCCTTTACCTGTCACTGGACATCTGTGCAGTTCCCAGATTTTGCTATTCTGAATAATGCAACTATGACTAATTTCAAACATACCTTGTAGTACACATGTGCACTTTATTTTAAGTATAGTTGATTTATAATGTTATATTCAATGTTATATTCAGTGATTCAATATTAAAGTTATTATAAAATATTGGCTATTTACAATAGCCAGGTCATGGAAGCAACCTAAATGTCCACTGACAGACGAATGGAAAAGGAGGATGTGGTACATATATATAATGGAATATTACTCAGCCATAAAAAGGAACGAAATTGGGTCATTTGTAGAGACATGGATGGACCTAGAGACTGTCATACAGAGTGAAGTAAGTCACAAGAGAAAAACAAATATCGTATATTAATGCATATATGTGGAATCAAGAAAAATGGTAAAGATGAAGTGGTTCGCAAGGCAGAACTAGAGACACAGATGTAGAGAACAAACGTATGGACACCAAGGGGGGAAAGCGGGGTGGGGGTGGTGTTGGTGGGATGAATTGGGAGATTGGGATTGACATATATACACTAATATGTATAAAACAGATAACTAATAAGAACCTGCTGTATAAAAAAAAGAAATTCAAAAAAGTTATAAAATATTGGCTATCTTCCCTGTGTTGTATAATATATCCTTGTAGCTTATTTATTTTATACATAGTAGTTTGTACCTCTTAATCCCCTTCCCCTATCTTGAGCCTCCCCCTACTTGTCTCCCCTCTGGTAACCACTCTGTGTCTATGAATCTGTTTCCCTTTTGTTATATTCATTCATTTTATTTCTTAGATTCCACATATAAATGAAAACATACAGTATTTGTCTTTCTCTGTCTGACTTACTTCACTAAGCATAATACCTTCCAGGTCCATCCATGTTGTTGCAAATGGCAGAATTTCATTCTTTTTTATGGCTGGATAATATTTCATTCAATATGTAGAATATATACACATCTTATTTATCCATTCTTTTGTTTTTGTTTTTGCGGCACGCAGGCCTCTCACTGTTGTGGCCTCTCCCGTTGCGGAGCACAGGCTCTGGACACGCAGGCTCAGCAGCCATGGCTCGCGGGCTTAGCCGCTCCGCAGCATGTGGGATCCTCCCGGACCAGGGCACGAACCCGTGTCCCCTGCATTGGCAGGCGGACTCTCAACCACTGCGCCACCAGGGAAGCCCTCATTTGTTGATGGACACTTAAATTGCTTCCATACACTGGCTATTGTAAATAATGCTGCTATGAATACTGGGGTGCATTAATCTTTTTGAATTAGTGTTTTTATTTTCTTTGTATATATACTCAGGACTGGAATTGCTGGATCATATGATAGCTCTATTTTTAATCTTTTGAGGAACCACCATGCTGTTTGCCACAGTGGCTGCACCAATATACATTCCCACCAACAGTGAATTAAGGTTCCCTTTTCTCCACGTCCTCGTCAACATTTATTACTTGTTGTCTTTTTGACAACTGCCATTCTGATAGGTGTGAGGTGATATCTCATTGTGGTTTTGATTTGCATTTCCCTGATGAGTTTTTCTTGTATATACTGTGAAGTGTAAATGTTGGGCTATGAAATATGCCGATGTTACACTTTACATAGTATTATCCAGTGTGATCCTACTCACTGACACCGTGACTAGTAACCTGATTTATTAATGTTTGCCTACCTAGGACAAGCAAAATGTTATCTTATTGCAGCCACTAATTTTTACTTCCAAGTTTACAAACAGGTCAATTATATGTTTTCATGTGTTTATTTTCTGTTTTATCTGTGAAACAGTGATTGAAACTTTTTGTCAACATTTCTGTTGAGTTACTTGATATTTTTCTGATTAATCTGTATCAGTTATTTTATTGTTAGCATGATTTTAAGGCTTAAGAAATCTTTCTCTACCCACAGACATTAAAATTGTTTTAAATTTTTTTTTTGCCTATATTCAAATTGGCTATCTTTTTTTAAATTTATTTATTTATTTTTGGCTGCATCAGGTCTTCGTTACTGCGTGCGGTCTTTCTCTAGTTGTGGTGAGTGGGGGCTACTCTTCATTGCGGTGCGCGGGCTTCTCATTGCAGTGGCTTCTTGTTGCGGAGCATAGGCTCTAGGCGCACGGGCTTCAGTAGTTGTGGTATGCAGGCTCAGTAGTTGTGGCTCATGGGCTCTAGAGCACAGGCTCAATAGTTGTGGTGCACAGGCCTAGTTGCTCCATGGCATGTGGGATCTTCCTGGACCAGGGCTCGAACCCGTGTCCCCTGCACTGGCAGGTGGATTCTTAACCACTGTGCCACCAAGGAAGTCCTCTAATTTTTTTTTTTTTACATTTGACCTTTGACATTTAAGCCTTCAATCCATGTGTAATGAATTTTCGTGTATTAAGACAGGAATCCGGGCTTCCCTGGTGGCGCAGTGGTTGAGAGTCCGCCTGCCGATGCAGGGGACACAGGTTCGTGCCCCGGTCCGGGAAGATCCCATATGCCACGGAGCAGCTGGGCCCGTGAGCCGTGGCCGCTGAGCCTGCACGCCCAGAGCCTGTGCTCCGCAACGGGAGAGGCCACAACAGTGAGAGGCCCGCATACCGCAAAAAAAAAAAAAAAAAAAGACAGGAATCCAGTTTGAAATATTCCATAGAATCGATTATTCCAGCACCATTTATTGAATAGTAATCTCTTTGCTCCATAGATCTATACTACCTTTGTCATATATTCAGTATCCATCCACGTGTGGGCCTTTTTCAAGTCTATTCTACTCCTTTGCACATTTTCTCTATCACTGCACCGCTATCACATTGATTTATTAGTCTTGATATTTAGGAAGCCAAGCCCTTCTCACCTTATTCTTTTCCTTCAGGGGTGGCTTGGCTACTCCTGACCCTTGATTTTTTCATATAAAATATAGAATTTTATCTGTCAATCTCTATGAAAAAATTTATTTGAATTTTTATTTCAGTTATATGAAATATCTAAATTGATTTGTAGAAAACTGTCCTTTTTACAATATTAAGTATCCCAATTCATGAATATGTGTAAATCTTCATTTATTTATGAGTTCTTTGACTTAAATTTTATAATTTTCTCCACAAAGTTCCATATAATTCTCCCTATTATCTTTAATTGTTAATGTTTTTATGATTAGTAGTTTTACAGTTGCATGTTCTAAATGTTGTAAGCTGAAATGCTATTGAATTTTAAATACTGGACTTATATTTGTCTATCTTGATAAATCATCTTCATAGTTTTAAATATCTACATATACATTCTTTTAATTTCCTATACAGAAATTCAGATTCCGACATACACCAAAGTTTAAGAACCACTGATCTAGAGAAGATTTGCTTGCTTCTGCTGAAAGACAGAAGGGCTTACTCACATGGAACCATTTTAGCCTCTTCCAGATTAATCCAGGAATCAGAGATTAAGTTTTCTTATCTTGAAGTTGTCCCAATTTAAGAACAAGCTTGCATTTGGCATGTTATTACAGTTCACCACTCCTACTCTAGTTTCAGCTTATAAGAATGTATTCTTCTGGTTTGGCTTGATCTGATACCCTTTAGAGACCTCCCACTCTTCTCAGCAGCCCAGCAGTTTTATATATATATATATATTTTTTTTAATACATACATACATATATACACACACACACACACACGCAAACACAAGCTCTATTTGTTCTGTAATGTGAGGGTTCATAATATATCTAGGCCAATACAGTCCTGGGATTTGCGCTGTTCATAAATTTTAAAAAAAATGAAAACAGGGCTTCCCTGGTGGCGCAGTGGTTGAGAGTCCGCCTGCCGATGCAGGGGACACGGGTTCGTGCCCCTGTCTGGGAAAATCCCACATGCCGCGGAGCGGCTGGGCCCGTGAGCCATGGCCGTTGGGCCTGCGTGTCCGGAGCCTGTGCTCCCCAACGGGAGAGGCCACAACAGTGAGAGGCCCACATACCGCAAAAAAAAAAAAAAAAAGAAAAGAAAACAGATTGCATTCTCTATAGTGTGTGCACATGATAGGCAGAATTCTGTGATGGCCACCAAGAGTCCTGTTCCTTAGTGTACAAACTGCATAGTTCCCACTCCTTGGGTGGCAGGATCTATAAATATGATGAGACATCACTTTGGTAATTAAGTTATGCTATATGGCAATAGTAAAGGAACTTTCCATAGGTAATGAAGGTCCCTAGTCAATGGAATTTGAGTAAGCAAAGGGAGATAATCAGGGCCAGATCCAATTTAATCATGTGAGAGAGAAAAGTCAGAGAGATGGTGTACTTCTGGCTTTGAATGAGTTAAATGCCATGTTGTGAGGAGGGGACCACATGTCTAGGATGTGAGGGTGGCCTCTAAGAGCTGAGAGTTGTCCGAGCCAACAGCCAGCAAAAAAACGATGTCTGAGTCCTACAATTACAAGGATTAGTTCTGCCAACAACCAGAAAGCATGGAGGAGAACTAAGCCTCAGATGAGACTGCTGCTATAGCCCACACCTTGAGCTCTGCCTACTGAGACCTTGAGCAGTGGACACTACACTAACCTGGACTCCTGACCCACCCACCACCTACCCCCCCAAATAAACTGGGAGAACAAATTCATGTTTTAAGGCACTAAGTCTGTGGTAATTTGTCATACAGCAAAAGAAAACTATACACTGAGTTTTTAAGCTTGCTTCTCATACCACAAAAAGAGATATACCAAAAATTTTTACCAGAAAATTAAACGACTAATGGTGAGACAATTAAATGGGCTTTTGGGGGGTATTTTTAATTTAAATGTACAGTTAAATATTTCAGTAGTTCACTCCAACTATAGAAGCAAGTCAGACATTGTTCATGACTCATATAACACAGACAGAAAGAAAAAAGCACCTAAAGAAAATGTGGTCAATTCACATTAGGCAACTACCTGAAATAGTTTTGAGGTAAAATGTTGACATCCAGCATAGTTGTTACATCCAAAGGAACAGGATTAAAAATTATGAAAGGAGGGTCAAACAATAACTTCAGTAATTTTACCTCTCCAACCAGACATAACATTCGATAGCAAACTGGATTATCATTTAAATATATAGGAATATCAGCTGTGTATTTTCTAGGCTGCTCTAATGAAAGAAAAACATTTTTTAAGTATTTTAGATTAGTTCACACACACCAAAAAACATTTACATAATTTAAACCTTACTAAATATTAAGATGTACTATGAAGTTACGGCTCAATGGAGCAGAACAGATTACCCAGAAACTGGATTTATCCTGCCAAGGAACTTAAGACTTGTAATGAGGTGTCATTGATATAAAAATCTTTTAAAGTGCACTCTGTCTAGAAATAGAGTACGTCTCCTTACAGTAGATATTCATTATTATGGGAAAATACATATACCTTGGGGAAACAGTACAATAGGACTTCTTTTTATCTTTTATTCAACAGGACTTCTTTTTTTAATTGTTTTCCATGACTTAACAGGAGCTGCCCATCCCTTTAGTATATGCAGCATGAAGATGAGGTCAAATAACTGCCATAAAGATCTCAGGGAATACTGAGAAATGGATATGCTGAGAGGAAAGGAATATGCTTTCTTGCAGATTTTTAGGTTTATGTAAGGCTGTCAGGGTCGACTGGCCAATTTCACCTGGTAGGAAAAGACAGGAAATTGCCACATGGCAACTCACAGGAGGAAAGGCAGTTTCTGTAGGAGAAAAAGGCTCAGCACAGAAGCAGCAGGCTGCTCTTGGACAACAGGTGCCATCAGAGCCAGTTGCCAATGCCTTTTAAGACCCAAATCCCCAAACATAAGTCTCATAGGCAGAAAAATGTGATCTCATGAGTATGAATTCAAGGTTATATTTTAGAAATCAAAAACTTACTGAATTCTGAGTTTTGAATGGATTGCTTTGAGATTATTCCTGGGTTTTAGAAGTGTTAAAGGTTTCTGGGATAATGGAGAAGGGGGTTCCTTGCGTAACCTAAGACTACTGGGGATTCAGTAACACATGTTTTTAAGCTCAGGTATGCCTTCTCTCTCATCTGAGATGTAAGTTATATAAAGGTGTTATAGGCATGTTTAATTTTTTTTTAAGAGTTAGGATGAGATCCTAAGGAAGGAACTTATAGGTTTGACTGCTTGGGCTCAGCCCCATACTGAAGGAAAAGGCAAATGGAAATGTTTCTTATTTCCTTCTAGATGATTCAGTCCATTTCATCTGGATATAAATGTTGATAAGGACATAAAGGAGAAGCTCTGTATAGAAATACAGGTGGTGGTTTTAGCTGGACTACCTTTTATACTATTTCTTTTAGGACCAGACACATTAGAAACTAAGAAGAAATACGAACAAATATATAATGAAACCTAATAATTTTTATAAAGTAAACTTCAGAATGCAGGGAATATTTGATGTTTTCTATCATCTTTTCAGAGTTCTAAACAGAGGTAATAAAAGATGAAACATTTAAAAAATCTACTAATCACAGTATCCTATGTACTGTCTTTCACACATAAATCGAAAGTGCATATACAAGGCCAGGCTAAGAGATATGCTGGACATAGATTTAATGCAATACCGTGCTAACAGAATATTATGGAGAAAGCGAACACACACAGCTCAATGAACTCTCTAAAAAGCTTAAAAGCAGTAATAGGTTCTTAACCTGCCTTTTCTATTGTTAACATAGCTAGCCGCGGGTATTTTATTAGATTGCCACATGTGTAAAACATAGTAGTGTCCGAGAGATCCCAATGCAAGTGATTTACTGAGGGAGTGCTCTCAGGAGGAACCTGTGGGTAAAGGAGGGAAGCAGAACAGGGCAGGGCAAGAAGCTATGAGAAGCTGTAGTTTTAGAATCCAGATTCAACCTGATTCCATAGGGAGCTCTGGGATGTCAGACAGAGCAGGGGGAGGGGGTGGGAGGGAGTGGGTTGGGTCACCTGAGGTAGTAGTGGTGGTTAGACTTAATCTCCTTGGTATCTCTTCATGAGGTATCTTCCTCCAGCCAAGGGCAATCCCCTGGAGAAAGGGACAAACATAACCTGCCAGGAACCAACACCCACAACTGAGAGAGGGATGGAAAAGCCCAGTAATGGGAATCTGAATAGGCCCAAATAGCATATACAAGAGCCTGTAATCCTAACATTGCTTCATAAGTAAGAATAATTAGGAAGAAAAACAGGTAAGTTACTATAACACCCTTTTAAGTAGAAAAATAGTCTGGAAATGACATTTGGTATGCTTTAGTTATAGTATATAAACTATAAAGGTACTTAAGCAGATGCTTTCAATTAGAGACAAATAGTAGTATAGACTTTCTCAAAGACAGAAAAAAAAAAGTGCATAGATGTTTTTACAAGTAGCTTCCTGCTGTTCCTTTGCTCCTGTCTGCTTAAAAAAGCTAGTTGCCATACCTTCACTTACTAAAGCTCATTATCTGAAAAATTCTATGTTTTAATGTAGCACGGATTCTCATGTTGAGAATCTTCTAAGATATGCGCATCCTGGGTGTCAGGCTCAGGAAACATTGAGGGTATTTACGTAACTAAGAACAATCTTATCCAAGGGGAGTGAGAGTCTAGCCACACAAATTAGATTCAAGAACAGAGGTTAAGATTCAGAAGGGATTGATGATTTGCCTACATACCAGTGTGGATAACACATACTATCACAGCCCTGCCTCTATCCCTGTGGCAGTCCAAGGAAGAGCAATAAAGGGGGAGTGAAAACTAAAACCCACCTCACTCAAACGCTTGAAAGCCCTGACAGTATAAAGGAGCCCTGCTTGGTTAGCAGTATAACAGGGTCTACCCAAAGTGGAGATAAAATATATTTGCCCCATTTTAAGTGATATTGATGGCAAAGGTTCCATCTACAAGGCAAAGGAAATAGGAGACATAAAAGCCCTGACCATGGTTTGAAATAAAAGGCTTATACCACAGTCAGATTACAAGAAGAGAAAATGGCAGAACAGAAGTGTAATCAATCACCAATGCCTGCTAGAATAAAACGGCAGATGCTACAGGATAGCACAAAGAACAAGGACAAGATCTCACTAGGTGTGATTAAAAGAAATCTTAAGTCAATTAGAGACCCACATCTCTCAAGAGGCTGGGAAAAGTAAACAAGTTGCTTTCTGTGCTGCTTATTACGCTGTCCTTCCAAAGCCCTGTGACCTGGGGGTGAGAAGTTATGTTAATAAGATCACTGGAATCATGGTTTGCACATAAGTGGGGGGTGTGTAAAAAAGTTAGAAAATGGATCAGATTTAGGACAAAGGGATTCGTTCTGGG
Organism: Mesoplodon bidens; assembly: GCF_964165515.1. NCBI lineage: Eukaryota > Metazoa > Chordata > Mammalia > Artiodactyla > Ziphiidae > Mesoplodon > Mesoplodon bidens. Next base: position 108,526,389 of record NC_138163.1, read on the forward strand.
GCCAGGGGTGGACAGAAAAACAGACTTTCAGTCAAAAATCAAAATGCTACCATTGTAACTTGTCCAAAAGGAGACTAACTTGTCCTAACAGTTTTCTGATTAAAAAAAAAAAAGACTAGAGGAATTTTTTAGTTATTTGAAATGTATAGATGCAGAGAGATACCTCTTATCCCCACATTTAAAAAAAATTATTGTGATAAGAACACTTAATACGAGATCTACCATTTTAAAAGATTTTAGGGGTATATTACAGTATTTTTATATGTAGACACAATGTTGTACAGCAGATTGCTAGAACTTATTCGTCTTGCATAACTGAAACTTTATACCCACTGATTAGCAACTCTCCATTTCCCCCTTCCCTAGCCCCTGAAAAGCACCATTCTTTTCCTTGTTTCTATTAGTTTGACTAATTTAATATCTCACATAAGTAGAATCACACAGTATTTGTCTTTCTGTGACTGGCTTATTTCACTTAGCATAGTGTTCTCAAGATTCAAACATGTCACACATTACAGGATTTCCTTTTTTTTTTTTTTTGGCTGTGCCCTGCAGCATGTGGGATCTTAGTTCCCCCAACAGGGATCCAACACACAACCTCTGCAGTGGAAGCGTGGAGTCTTAACCACTGGACAGACAGGGAAGTCCCCTTTTTTAACGATGAATAATATTCCATTGTAAGGATATACCATATCTTCTTTGTCCATTCATCCATCAATGACATGCCCCAACACAAGCACAGAATCCCTCAGCAAAGTATGGGCAACTTATTGATTTAAAGCATTTAAGGAAATCACTGTTTAATCATTAGATGAGCACTAAATTGAGAGTTCAGTGGACACATAAGGAAAATAATACAAATCTTACAGAATTAGTTCTGTAATGTCATTAAACAAACAAACAGTAACAATAATAACAACAAACCAAAAATTGCAACAACTACTGAGTGGAAGTGAAGTTCTCATTTCCATGGTAGCCATATTACATTACTTATAATGCCCCACTTTCAAAAATAAAATTTTGAGACACACGAAAGACCAACAGTGAATGATCTATACACAGGAAAAAAGATTGTCAGTAGAACCTGTCCCTGAGAAAGTTCAAACATTGCACATACACACACACACATTTATATATAAATATATATTATACATAAATTGCGGAGTTGATGTACAGTAAATGAAATGAAAAATTCATTCAACATGGTTTCACCAGTAGATCTAAACTGACTAAAGAAAGAATCAGCCAACATGAAAAAAATGTAAGTTGAGTTCCTCCAGTGTGAGGAACAGAAGAAAACAGAATGAAGAAAACTGAACAGAGCCTCAAAGATCTATAGGACAACATCAAGTAAACCAATATACACAAAACAAGAATCCCAGAGATAGAGAAAGAGAGGGCAGAAAGACTATTTGAAGAAATAATGGCCAAAACCATACAAAATTTGATGAAAACCATTAACCGAAACATGTAAAAATTTCAATGAATTGCATGTAACAAATTCAAAGAGATCTACTCTCAGACATATTTGTCAAATGGCCAAAAACCAAAGGAAAGAGTCTTCAAAGCAGAAAAAGAAAAGTGACTCATTATATATATGGGATCTTCAATAATGTGAACAGCTGACTTATCAAAAACCATGAAGGCCTGAATGCAGTATGAAGACATATTTAAAGTACTGAAAGAAAAAGACTGTCAACCAAGAATTCTATATCCAACAAAATTATCCTTCAGAAATGAGGAAGGAATTAGGACATTCCCAGATAAACAAAAACTGATAGACTTCATCACCAGCAGACCTTTTCTAGAAGAAATACTAAAGGAAGCCCGTGAAACTGAAATAAAAGGATACTAGACAGTAAACTGGATCACAGAAAGAAAGAAAGAGGTAAAGGTAAATATATGAGTAAATATAAATGATAATATAAAAGTAGTTTTGTTTTTATTTTTCTTGATTATCTGATTTTTTTTAAATGCATACTTATTTCACTTAGCATAATGCCCTCCAAGTCCATCCATGGTGCTGCAAATGGCAAAATTTCTTTTCTTTTTATGGCTGAGTAGTATTCCATTATATATATATATATATATATACACCACATCTTTATCCATTCATCTGTTGATGAACATTTAGGGTGCTTCCATATCTTGGCAATTGTAAATAATGCTGCTACAAACATTTGGGTGCATGTATCTTTTCAAATTAGTGTTTTTTATTTTTTTCGCATGTATACTCAGGAGTAGAACTGCTGGGTCATGTGGCAGTTCTGTTTTTAGTTTTTTGAGAAACCTCCATACTGTTTTCCACAGTGGCTGCAGCAACATGGATTTACTTCAAGGGCATTATGCTAAGTTATATAAGTCAGATGGAGAAAGACAAATACTGTATGATATCATTCATATGTGGAATCTGAAAAAAAAATACAACGAATTAGTGAATATAACAAAAAAGAAGCAGACTCACAGATACAGAGACAAACTAGTGGTTACCAGTGGTGAGGGGGGCAGGGGCAATATAGGAGTAGGGGATTAAAAAGTACAAATTATTAGGTATAAAATAAGCTACAAGGATATATTGTACAGTATGGGGAATATAGCCAATATTTTATAATAACTATAAATGGTGTATACCTTTAAAAATTGTGAATCATTATATTATATGCCTGTAACTTATATAATATTGTACAACTAAACTTCAATAAAAGGAAAAAAACCCTTAAAACTACACAGAAAAAAAGTATAAGAAAGTAGTATAAAACTGTGTTGATGTGATTATATTGTGCAAAGATGTAATTTGCATGACAATAATAGTGCAAAGGAAGGGGATGCTATATTGGAACAAAGTTTTTGCATACTGTTGAAATGAACTTGCTATTATTCTCAATTACATTTAAAAAAGTAACATGTTACTAGTATTTTCCAGGGAAGTCACTAAGAAAATACCTCAGAATTTTATTATGAAAGAAACAACAAGGGAAGTTAAATGTAAGTAAAAAGACAGATATAAATCTTTCCTTAACTTCATTAGTAATTAATCAGTAAATATAAAATAATTCAGTACAGCAATGAAAAGGCTGAGATAAGTAAAATAAACTTTAAAAAATAATCCAAATTCATGTAATCTACAGGAGACACGTTTAGATTCAGAAACACAATTCAGTTGAAAGTAAAAGAATAGAGAAAGGATATACAGGCAAATAATAACTAAACAAGAGCTGTGGTGGCTATGATAAATTTAGAAAAATATAAATATTAAGAAAAAAATTGCTACTATAGATAAATAAGGACATTATATGTACGGATAAGAGGACAAATCATAAAGAAGATATAACAATTTTAATCAAATATGCACTTAACAGAGCCACAAAGTACATGACGAAAACCTGGCAGAACTGAAAGCACAAATAAATAAATAATAACCCTATAAAGCTTCAATACTCCACTCCCAATTGTGGGTAAGTCAAGTAGGTAGAATCACTAAAGAAATAACAGACTTAAACAATACTGTAAATGAACTACACCTAACACACATCTATGGAACATTCCACCCAACAAGAGCAAAATACATACACTTCTCAAGGGCATGTGGAACATTCTCCCGGGTAGACCATACTTTAGTGTGTAAGGTAAGCCTCAATATATTAAAAATGACAGAAACCATACAAAGTATGTTCTGCAACAACAATGGAATAAAAATAGAAATCAATAATAAAGTGAAATTTGGGAAATTCTCAAATACGTGAAAATTAAACAACACACTCCCAAAAAACGAATTCTTAAGAAATGGCAGGAGGAGCTTCAAGATAGCGGAACAGTAAGACGCGGAGATCACCTTCCTTCCCAGAGATACCTCAGAAATACATCTACATGTGGAACTCTCCTATAGAACACCTACTGAACGCTGGCAGAAGACCGAAGACCGAAGACCTCAGACCTCCCAAAAGGCAAGAAACTCCCCACGTACCTGGGTAGGGCAAAAGAAAAAAGAATAAACAGAGACAAAAGGATAGGGATGGGACCTGCACCAGTGGGAGGGAGCCGTGAAGGAGGAAAGGTATCCACACACTAGGAAGCCCCTTCGCGGGCGGAGACTGCGGGTGGCGGAGGGGGGAAGCTTCGGAGCCGTGGAGGAAAGCACAGCAACAGGGGTGCAAAGGGCAAACCGGAGAGATTTCCGCACAGAGCATCGGTGCCGACCGGCACTCACCAGCCCGAAAGGCTTGTCTGCTCACCCGCCGGGGCGGGCGGGGCTGGGAGCTGAGGCTCGGGCTTCGGTCGGATCGCAGGGAGAGGACTGGGGTTGGCTGCGTGAACACAGCCTGAAGGGGCTAGTGCGCCATGGCTAGACGGGAGGGAGTCCAGGAAAAAGTCGGGAGCTGCTGAAGAGGCAAGAGACTTTTCCTTGCCTCTTTGTTTCCTGGCGCGTGAGGAGAGGGGATTAAGAGAGCTGCTTAAAGGAGCTCCAGAGACGGGCGCTAGCCGTGGCTAACAGCGCGGACCCCAGAGACGGGCATGAGACGCTAAGGCTGCTGCCGCCGCCACCAAGAAGCCTGTGTGCGAGCACAGGTCACTCTCCACACCTCCCCTCCCGGGAGCCTGGGCAGCCCGCCACTGCCAGGGTCCCTTAATCCAGGGACAACTTACCCGGGAGAACACACGGCGCGCCTCAGGCTGGTGCAACGTCACGCCGGCCTCTGCCACCGCAGGCTCGCCCCGCATCCGTACCCCTCCCTCCCGCCAGCTTGAGTGAGCCAGAGCCCCTGAATCAGCTGCTCCTTTAACCCCATCCTGAAGCAACTTTAGCCACTGGGGACAGACACCAAAGACAACGGGAACTATGAACCTGCAGCCTGTGAAAAGGAGACCCCAATAACAGTAAGTTAAGCAAAATGAGAAGACAGAAAAACACACAGCAGATGAAGGAACAAGATAAAAACCCACCAGACCTAACAAATGAAGAGGAAATAGGCAGTCTACCAGAAAAAGAATTCAGAATAATGATAGTAAAGATGATCCAAAATCTTGGAAATAGAGAAAATACAAGAAACGTTTAACAAGGACTTACAAGAACTAAAGAGCAAACAAACAATGATGAACTATGCAATAAATGAAATTAAACGTTTTCTAGAAGGGATCAATAGCAGAATAACTGAGGCAGAAGAACGGATAAGTGACCTGGAAGGTAAAATAGTGGAAATAACTACTGCAGAGCAGAAGAAAGAAAAAAGAATGAAAACAACTGAGGACAGTCTCAGAGACCTCTGGGACAACATTAAACGCACCAACATTCGAATTATAGGGGTCCCAGAAGAAGAAGAGAAAGAGACTGAGAAAATATTTGAATAGATTATAGTTGAAAACTTCTCTAATATGGGAAAGGAAATAGTTAATCAAGTCCAGGAAGCACAGAGTCCCATACGGGATAAATCCAAGGAGAAACACGCCAAGACACGTATTAATCAAACTGTCAAAAATTAAATACAAAGAAAACATATTAAAAGCAGCAAGGGAAAAACAACAAATAACACACAAGGGAATCTCCATAAGGCTAACAGCTGATCTTTCAGCAGAAACTCTGCAAGCCAGAAGGGAGTGGCAAGACATATTTAAAGTGATGAAGGAGAAAACCCTACAACCAAGATTATTCTACCCAGCAAGGATCTCATTCAGATTTGATGGAGAAATTAAAACCTTCACAGACAAGCAAAAGCTAAGAGAGTTCAGCACCACCAAACCAGCTTTACAACAAATGCTAAAGGAACTTCTCTAGGCAGGAATCACAAAAGAAGAAAAAGACCTACAATAACAAACCCAAAACAATTAAGAAAATGGGAATAGGAATATACATATTGATACTTACCTTAAATGTAAATGTATTAAATGCTCCCACCAAAAGACACAGACTGGCTGAACGGATACAAAAACAAGGCCCGTATATATGCTGTCTACAAGAGACCCACTTTAGACCTAGGGACACATACAGACTGAAAGTGAGGGGATGGAAAAACATACTCCATGCAAATGGAAATCAAAAGAAAGCTGGAGAAGCAATTCTCATATCAAACAAAATAGACTTTAAAATAAAGACTATTACAAGAGACAAGGATACTACATAATGATCAACGGATCAATCCAAGAAGAAGATATAACAATTGTAAATATTTATGCACCCAACATAGGAGCACCTCAATACATAAGGCAAATACTAACAGCCATAAAAGGGGAAATCGACAGTAACACAATCATAGTAGGGGACTTTAACACCCCGCTTTCACCAATGGACAGATCATCCAAAATGAAAATAAACAAGGAAACACAAGCTTTAAATGACACATTAAAGAAGATGAACTTAATTGATATTTACAGGACATTCCATCCAAAAACAACAGAATACACATTTTTCTCAAGTGCTCATGGAACATTCTCCAGGATAGATCATAAATTTAAGAAAATTGAAATCATATCAAATATCTTTTCCGACCACAACGCTATGAGACTAGATATCAATTACAGGAAAAGATCTATAAAAAATACAAATACATGGAGGCTAAACAATACACTACTTAATAACCAAGTGATCACTGAAGAAATCAAAGAGGAAATCAAAAAATACCTAGAAACAAATGACAATGGAGACACGACAACCCAAAACCTATGGAATGTAGCAAAAGCAGTTCTAAGAGGGAAGTTTATAGCAATACAATCCTACCTTAAGAAACAGGAAACTTCTCGAATAAACAACCTAACATTGCACCTAAAGCCATTAGAGAAAGAAGAACAAAAAAACCCCAAAGATAGCAGAAGGAAAGAAATCATAAAGATCAGATCAGAAATAAATGAAAAAGAAATGAAGGAAACAATAGCAAAGATCAGTAAAACCAAAAGCTAGTTCTTTAAGAAGATAAACAAAATTGATAAAATCATTAGCCACACTCATCAAGAAAAAAAGCGAGAAGACTCAAATCAACAGAATCAGAAATGAAAAAGAAGTAACAACTGACACTGCAGAAATAAAAAGGATCATGAGAGATTACTACAAACAAGTGTATGCCAATAAAATGGACAACCTGGAAGAAATGGACAAATTCTTACAAATGCACAACCTGGGGAGACTGAACCAGGAAGACATAGAAAATATGAACAGACCAATCAAAGCACTGAAATTGAAACTGTGATTAAAAATCTTCCAACAAACAAAAGTCCAGGACCAGATGGCTTCAGAGGCGAATTCTATCAAACATAAAGAGAAGAGCTAACGCCTATCCTTCTGAAACTCGCCCAAAATATAGCAGAGGGAGGAGCACTCCCAAACTCATTTTACAAGGCACCATCACCCTGATACCAAAACCAGACAAGGATGTCACAAAGAAAGAAAACTACAGCCCAATATCACTGATGAACATAGATGCAAAAATCCTCAACAAAATACTAGCAAACAGAATCCAACAGCACATTAAAAGGATCATACACCATGATCAAGTGGGGTTTATTCCAGGAAAGCAAGGATTCTTCAATATACGCAAATCAATCAATGTGATACACCATATTAACAAAATGAAGGAGAAAAACCATATGATCATCTCAATCGATGCAGAGAAAGCTTTGGACAAAATTCAACACCCATTTATGATAAAAACCCTGCAGAAAGTAGGCATAGAGGGAACTTTCCTCAACATAGTAAAGGCCATATATGACAAATGCACAGCCAACATCATCCTCAGTGGTGAAAAACTGAAACCTATCCACTAAGATAAGGAACAAGACAAGGTTACCCACTGTCACCACTATTATTCAACATAGTTTTGGAAGTCTTCGCCACAGTAATCAGAGAAGGAAAAGAAATAAAAGGAATCCAAATTGGAAAAGAATAAGTAAAGCCACCACTGTTTGCAAGTGACATGATACTCTACATAGAGAATCCTAAAGATGCTACCAGAAAACTACTAGAGCTAATCAATGAATTTGGTAAAGTAGCAGGATACAAAATAAATGCACAGAAATCTCTGGCATTCCTATACACTAATGATGAAAAATCTGAAAGTGAAATTAAGAAAACACTACCATTTACCATTGCAACAAAAAGAATAAAATATCTAGGAATAAACCTACCTAAGAAGACAAAAGACCTGTATGCAGAAAATTATAAGACACTGATGAAAGAAATTAAAGATGATACAAATAGATGGAAAGATATACCATGTTCTTGGATTGGAAGAATCAACATTGTGAAAATGACTCTACTACCCAAAGCACTCTACAGATTCAATGCAATCCCTATCAAACTACCACTGAGGGGCTTCCCTGGTGGCGCAGTGGTTGAGAGTCCGCCTGCCGATGCAGGGGACACGGGTTCGTGCCCCGGTCCGGGAAGATCCCACATGCCGCGGAGCGGCTGGGCCCGTGAGCCATGGCCGCTGGGCCTGTGCGTCCGGAGCCTGTGCTCCGCAACGGGAGAGGCCACAACAGTGAGAGGCCCACATACTGCAAAAAAAAAAAAAAAAAAAAAAAAAAAACTACCACTGGCATTTTTCACAGAACTAGAACAAAAAATTTCACAATTTGTATGGAAACACAAAAGATCTGAAACAGCCAAAGCAATCTTCGGAACGAAAAATGGAGCTGAAGGAATCAGGCTCCTGGACTTCAGACTATACTACAAAGCTACAGTAATCAAGACAGTATGGTACGGGCTCAAAAACAGAAATAAAGATCAATGGAACAGGATAGAAAGCCCAGAGATAAACCCACGCACATATGGTCACCTTATCTTTGATAAAGGAGGCAAGAATACACAGTGGAGAAAAGACAGCCTCTTCAATAAGTGGTGCTGGGAAAACTGGACAGGTACATGCAAAAAGTATGAAATTACAACACTCCCTAACACCATACATAAAAATAAACTCAAAATGGATTAAAGACCTAAATGTAAGGCAAGACACTATCAAACTCTTAGAGGAAAAAATAGGCAGAACACTCTATGACATAAATCACAGCAAGATCCCTTTTGACCCACCTCCTAGAGCAATGGAAATAAAAACAAAAATAAACAAATGGGACAGAATGAAACTTAAAAACGTTTGCACAGCAAAGGAAACCATAAACAAGACCAAAAGACAACCCTCAGAATGGGAGAACATCTTTGCAAATGTAGCAACTGAGAAAGGGTTAATCTCCAAAACTTACAAGCAGCTCATGCAGCTCACTGTCAAAAAAACAAACAACCCAATGTAAAAATGGGCAGAAGACCTAAATAGACATTTCTCCAAAGAAGATATACAGATTGCCAACACAACACTGAAAGAATGCTCAACATCATTAATCATTAGAGAAATGACAATCAAAACTACAGTGAGATATCATCTCACACTGGTCAGAATGGCCATCATCAAAAAAATCTAGAAACAATAAATGCTGGAGAGGGTGTGGAGAAAAGGGAACCCTCTTGCACTGTTGGTGGGAATGTAAATTGATACAGCCACTGTGAAGAACAATATGGAGGTTCCTTAAAAATCTAAAAATAGAACTACCATATGACCCAGCAATCCCACTACTGGGCATATACCCTGAGAAAACCATAATTCAAAAAGAGTCATGTACCAAAATGTTCATTGCAGCTCTGTTTTAAATAGCCAGGGTATGGAAGCAACCTAACTGTCCATCAACAGATGAATGGATAAAGAAGATTTGGCACATATATACAATGGAATATTACTCAGCCATAAAAAGAAACGAAATTGAGTTATTTGTAGTGAGGTGGATGGACCTAGAGTCTGTCATACAGAGTGAAGTAAGTCAGAAAGAGAAAAACAAATACTGTATGCTAACACACATATATGGAATCTAAGAAAAAAAAAAAAGGTCATGAAGAACCTAGGGGCAAAACAGGAATAAAGACACAGACCTACTAGAGAATGGACTTGAGGATATGTGGTGGGGGAAGGGTAAGCTGTGACAAAGTGAGAGAGTGGCATGGACATATATACACTACCAAAGGTAAAACAGATAGCTAGAGGGAAGCAGCCACATAGCACAGGAAGATCAGCTCGGTGCTTTGTGACCACCTAGAGGGGTGGGATAGAGAGGGTGGGAGGGAGGGAGACACAAGAGGGAAGAGATATGGGAACATATGTATATGTATAACTGATTCACTTTGTTATAAAGCAGAAACTAACACACCATTGTAAAGCAATTATACTCCAATAAAGGTGTTAAAAAAAATCCAATAAAAATCAAAACAGAGTACACTGCAAAGACAGATGATCACAAATAACAGCAAAAGTACACTTTACTCAACCACGAACATTCTTCTAAAATTATAAACTTTTTGATCTGATTCAGATTTGTACCTTAGATATCTATACTTGTTTTAAAGTGGAAACTATGAAGAATTCATATATGCGAAGTAGAGGAATGGTCATTGGGAAGCATGCATAAAATCTAAGCCAGAAAATTATACATACCACATTGATCCTTTTCAGTCACTATCTCAATTAGTGATTTAATCCCAATAATTTTGTGTCCATTTTTCTGATGACAGCCAGGTATTTAGGGAGCTTACCAAACAGAAATTTGTTTGACTCTGAAATTTGACTCTCAAAAGTCTGAATCCAAAGACTGTTCAGACTCCCATAGAATACATCATGATGAAACAAAGTAGTCGGCCATTTTTACCAATTAAAAATAGCTTACAATTATCATTAATACTATAAACACATTTATGACATATTAAATGCTAAAATATAAGAGCATAACGAAAAAGCAGAATACTATAATGTACACGTGTTATTCCTCAAATATTATAGTACAGTATATTATAGTATATAGTATACTATGTGTATAGTATATTATAGTATAATCAAGCCTTTGCTGATGCAGCTTCCATCTAGTTGTGGACTTAAAGAAAGCCTATCCAGAATTATTGGATGACTGCTGGAAAGCCTACATCTTCAATGAGAAAAGTCATAACAATCTGAAAGATGAAGCTTTTGTAGTGGATATTTGAGTGAGGTCCAGCAATTCAAATGATACCTATTGCTAGGCATATCACCCACTAGACCAATGTAACCAGGCCCAATGCCTTTGTTCAAACCAGTGAGAATGAAGCAATCTCTTTTTCAACAGATCTGCACATGAGAGAATGGAAGCCTGTTTTAAATGACCACATGACTCTGATAATGATTTAGCAGATTTGAAAAATAAGAAAGAAACCAGGTAATCTTTAGAGCACCTGGTTCCAGCCATGCCTAAAGACAGGAAATCTATTCCTAGGTTTTTGCATTAGATGAGTCAAATAAATTAACTTTTACAGTTAAGATAGTCTGAATTGTGAGAGGATCCTTAAGTCCTTCAAAACATTAAATTTAAGAATCTCTCATTGGGCTTCCCTGGTGGCACAGTGGTTGAGAGTCCGCCTGCCGATGCAGGGGACACGGGTTCGTGCCCCGGTCCGGGAAGATCCCACGTGCCACGGAGCAGCTAGGCCCGTGAGCCATGGCCACTGAGCTTGCGCGTCCGGAGCCTGTGCTCTGCACAGCAGAGGCCACAACAGTGAGAGGCCCATGTACCACAAAAAAAAAAAAAAAGGAATCTCTCATTAATAAGAACTGTTTAACCATGGAATGGATAAATGTAACAAATTGCTATTGGAAGCAAATGCCATAAAATAAATAAATTTGCTCTTGGGAGCAAATCTCAGATGATTTAAGGACAAACAATGTAAGACAGCAGGAAGAGCTCAGATAAAATATTTGTCATGATAATAGAAGCAAAAGAAAATACAAAAATATTTTTGAAAGAAAAGCAATGGGTGGGAGGAAGAAATAGATCAAAAATGATTATTTTCCCCCACGTTTAGTATTAAACGCTTCATCTTTGTATCTGAAAAGAATAGAACTAAAAGGGAAAAATACAAGGAGTAAACACGATAGCTGCCAGATTAGTGAAACTTCCCATCAAAACAATGAAAATGTGTGCCATTCTAATATTATGTAAAAAGTATTAAAATATAATCAACCTGTAGGCTACCTCCAGATGGAGAGAACAGAACTGAATACATTGTACAATGTTTTCTCCCTTGCTCCCAAGCCCCTTGCTCAGTAGTTGTGGGTTCTCAGAATAATACCACTGAGGACACACTGTTGACCAGCAAACGTCAGAGTGAAGAAAAAAAAAAAAAAGAAATGGCAAAGTAAATTTTTAAATATAATTGTAGATTAAAAGGAAAACAAAACATATCAAAATTTATGGGATGCACCTAAAGCAGTGCTCAGAGTGAAATTTATAGCTATAAATGTCTCCATCTAAAAGATATTTCAAATCAATACCTAACACCTTGCACCATAAGAGACAAGGGGGAAAAAAAATTACAGCCAAACAAAGTAGAAGAGAGAAGATAATAAATATTAGAACAGAAATTAATTAAAGTATAGGGAAAAATTAAGAAAATCAAAAGTTGGTCTTTGAAAACATTATCAAATTTTAAAAACCGTTAGCAAGAATGACCAAGAAAGAAAAAAGAGAGAAGATTCAAATTACAAAAGTCATGAATAAAAAAAAGGGAAAATAATACTAACTTTTCAGAAATTTAATAGAAGGATTATAAGGAAACACAATGTACAGCTGTATACAAACAAATTAGATAACCTAGATGAAATGTGCAAATTTCTAGAAAGACACAAATTACTTAAACTGACTCAAGAAGAAATATAAAATCTGAATAGACATAGAAAGGGATCGAAGTAGGAATCAAAAGACTTCCCACATAGAACAGCCAAAACACAAACAACTTCATTGGTGAAATGTACTAAACATTTCATGAAGAATTAATATTAATCTTCACAAAAACAGAAATGGAGGGAATACTTCACAAGCCATTCTCTAAGACCAGGTTAAGAGAAATAAACAACTCTGTTTATGGTCAACTGCATTTCAACAAGGTACCAAGATAATTTAGTGGGGAAAAGATATTCTTGTTCTTTATATAATGATGCATATAAAATGACACCTTAATTACTGTAAAAGCATGTTATTCTTTGAAGGGAAAAACTCAATTACATGCCGTTTTCTAGAAACTGGAAAAAATAATCTACAGTTCATTTAGAAAAGCAAATGTGTAAGAATTGCCAAAAATGTTTGAAATATATGTTTAGTGAAAGAAAATTTGCCATACCAATTATTAAAAGGTACAAAAAACTTTTTGTAATTAAAAAAAAAAACAGAAAAGTGGAAATATAGATAAACAGACATCCTGGCCAGCTTTCCCCAAAGCAAGCAATCCAAGAGGAAAAGTCAGATGTTGCAGTGCCTTTTCTGATCTAGCCTTAGAACTCACACACCATCATATCCATAATATCCCATGGGTCATATATTAGCTCTATTTGATGTGGGAGGGGACTATATAACAGCATGAATACCAGGAGGTAAGGATCACTGGGTGTCATTTATAATGACAGTTACCACAAAATTTTAGTAAGAAATTTCTTAAAACTGTTTTAAAAACATATAACAAATAATCTAAACTTTTATATACTTGATAAAATATGTGAAGGATAAACTGATATAGAAACAACAAATACAGAAAAAAGTACTTACCTGGATAGAAATTTATAGAAACATTACACTCTTCAATTGGTCACAGAGTCCTACTGAGTATGCTAAATTTGAATATGCCATCTTCGAAAAGTTTACCAGTATTACTAATATCGAAATTCCACTCTTCATCTTTTTTTTGAAGTATTACGTAAAACAAGATCCTGTTCACACATAAAAAATAAAAGAAGAGATTTATAAAGATTATAACATGCAATATAAATTTAGTTTGTATTGCTATAGCAACTTGATAGTCCTAGGCACAAAGTCAAGCAATTAAATGTGGTAATCATAGATAAAATGTTTTAAAAGTGATGTTAGGCAAACAAAGGGGTATGCAAATATGTTCGAAGCCTGTCAACAACTATGAAAAGTACTCAAAGGAGCTATGCTAGTTATCAAGGACGCAGAGTAACAAGAACCTTCATTCATGATGGTGAGAATGCAAATTGGTGCAGTCACTTTGGAAGACAGTTTGACAGCTTCTTATAATGTTAAACATATGTCTACCAAGTGACCCAGTAATCCTACTCTTAGGTATTTTTTTAAATTGAAAATTTATGCTCACACAAAAATCTGTATGTGAATGTTTATAATAGCTTTGTTCATAATCACCAAGCAATGGAAGTAGAAACAAACAAGATTTCCATTGACAAATGAATGTATAAACAAACTGTGGTACATCCATACAATGGGATAAAATTCAGTGACAAAATAAGTAAAATATTAATTCATGGGCTTCCCTGGTGGCGCAGTGGTTGAGAGTCCGCCTGCCGATGCAGGGGACACGGGTTCGTGCCCCGGTCTGGGAAGATCCCACATGCCGCAGAGCGGCTAGGCCCGTGAGCCATGGCTGCTGAGCCTGCGCATCCGGAGCCTGTGCTCTGCAAGGGGAGAGGCCACAACAGTGAGAGGCCCGCCTACCGCAAAAAAAAAAAAAAAAAAAAAAAAAAAAAAAAAAAAAAAATATTAATTCATGCAAAAACATAAGTGAAGATTAAATATATTTTGTTAAGTGAAAGATGCCAGACCCAAATTTCTACATACTGTATAATTAAATTACCTGTCATTCTGGAAATGCACAATTTTGTGGGTGGGAAAAAAAATCAATTGTTGCCAAGTGTCAGTGGAAAGAGAAGTAGGTGATTGCTAAGGGGTTATACAGATAATTTTTAGTGTAATGAAACTGTTCTGTATGGCACTGAAGTAGTAAATAAATGATTCTATACATTTTTAAAATCTCATACAACTGTATACTGCAAAGAGTGAACTTAAAGGTATGTAAATTAAAAACAATCAACCAAGATGCTGGGGATCCCAGCATGGACTGTAGACTGTGACAAGCTATATCGCAAATGTAGGAAATAACCTCACCAAAGGTAGTGTGGGTGGTAAGGAGTGTCCTAAATAATTCTGGAAAACTGTGTTTTGACTGGAAACTATAAAGCTAAAGACAAAAAGATACTCTTTATAAACACTGTACCCTAGTTGGAAAATATGTTAAGAATTCTAAAAGGGTACAGGTTAAAAATTCTGAAACTTCTTTACTAAGTCTACCAGGGTTAAAAAATATGTAAATATATTATAAACAAGAGAGTCAGATTTCTCACTGTCAGAGTTAAAAATGAACAAGGGAGAAAGACTGAAATGAACCTTGTGGTGCTGGATTACAGTCAGAGTTATCAGTTTGAATTCATGTTTAGATAGACAAATAGGAAAAGACAGATATAAATAGATGATAGACAGGTAGATAGACAGATAGATAATTACAAATATATGTGTACTCATGGATTAGTACACATACAAATACTTCCTGGCTCTATTTGCCAAAAGGGCCTAGAACACGTGACACCACAGTAGCCGCTAGCACACCTAGTGTACAGATCTTGGTTTCTAAATACCATTCTCCTGTAAAAGATAATGAGGTTTCTTCGAGAAAATGTTGACTCAAGAGCTGGAACAACTAAAATAAAAGTCACCCTGGGAGGGAGATCTTCAAGATGGCAGAGGAATAAGACGGGGAGATCACCATCCTCCCCACAAATACATCAAAAACACATCTACATGTGGAACAACTCCTACAGAACACACACTGAACGCAGGCAGAAGATCTCAGACTTCCCCAAAGGCAAGAAACTCCCCATGTACCTGGGTAGGGTAAAAGAAAAAAGGAAAAACAGAGACAAAACAATAGGGATGGGACCTGCACCAGTGGGAGGGAGCTGTGAAGGAGGAAAGGTTTCCACACACTAGAAAGTCCCTTCGTGGGCGGAGACTGTGGGTGGCGAAGGAGGGATGCTTCAGAGCCACGGAGGAGAGCACAGCAACAGGGGTGCAGAGGGCAAAGCGGAGAGATTCCTGCACAGAGGACCAGTGCCGACCAGCAATCACCAGCCCGAGAGGCTTGTCTGCTCACCCGCTGGGTCGGGAGGGGGCTGGGAGCTGAGGCTCAGGCTTCGGAGGTCAGATCCCAGGGAGAGGACTGGGGTTGGCTGCGTGAACACAGCCTGAAGGGGGCTACTCCGCCACGGCTAGCCGGGAGGGAGTCCAGGAAAAAGTCTGGAGCTGCCGAAGAGGCAAGAGACTTTTTCTTCCCTCTTTGTTTCCTGGTGCGCGAGAAAACCATAATTCAAAGAGTCATGTACCACAATGTTCACTGCAGCTCCATTTACAATAGCCAGGGCATGTAAGCAATCTAAGTGTCCACTGACAGATGAATGGATAAAGAAGATGTGGCACATATATACAATGGAATATTACTCAGCCATAAAAAGAAACGAAATTGAGTAATTTGTAGTGAGGTGGATGGACCTAGAGTCTGTCATACAGAGTGAAGTAAGTCAGAAAGAGAAAAACAAATACTGTATGCTAACACATATATATGGAATCTAAGAAAAAAAATGTTTTATAGAACCTAGGGACAGGACAGGAATAAAGATGCACACATAGAGAATGGACTTGAGGACATGGGGAGGGTGAAGTGTAAGCTGGGCCGAAGTGAGAGAGTGGCATGGACTTATATACACTATCAAATGTAAAATAGATAGCTAGTGGGAAGCAGCTGCGTAGCACAGGGAGATCAGCTCGGTGATTTGTGACCACCTAGAGGGGTGGGATAGGGAGGGTGGGAGGGAGACGCAAGAGGGAGGGGATATGGGCATATATGTATACGTATAGCTGATTCACTTTGTGATACAGTAGAAACTAACACACCATTGTAAAGCAATCATACTCTAATAAAGATGTTAAAAAAAAAAAAAGTGACCCTGGACCATTTTGTAGCAAAGGAAGTAAGAGAATGCTTTAAAATCATAAAGAAGGGACTATATCAAAGGGCCAATCTAAAAGAGGTCCTTATGGCCAAAGCTGGAACAGTTTTAGCAACAAAATAAAAAATGTAACATTGGATTAAAACTAAAAGTATGGAATAAATATATGTGAGGTCACAGTGATATATTAAGTAACTAACTAACTAAATAAATAAATAAATGGAGAGAAGAAATAACCTTTCTTACAGAAAAATTCCAAATAATATATGTAAATATCCCCTCCAGAAGGTGGAGCTTGTCCCCTACCCCTTGAGTCTGGGCTGAAATAGATGACTCACTTCCAAATCACAGAGTGTGGAAAGGGAAAAATAGTTTCTCCAACTTTACAGTGGAAAAACCTGGCATGTATACTGATATCATGTCCTCCCTTCACATGATATGACAAAAAGCGTATTTCACCTCTGTGACATTCTTCCCCAAAGTCCATGGAAAATAAGAACTGAGCCTAGTCAGGTGGAAAATATAAGACAAACTGAAATTAAAGAACATTCTGGAAAAAAAAAGCCAGACCAGTATTTTTTTAAATTAACATGGTCATAAAAAATTAGTAAGATTGAGAACCTGTCATACATTAGAGGAGACTAAATGCAATATGGTATCCTGGATTGGACCCTAGTACAGTAAAAGGACCTTAGTAAATACCTGGTGAAATGTGAATAGAGTCTGTTGTTTAGTTAATAATATTTTACTAATGTTAATTTCTTAGTGTTAAAAAATTGTTCTCTGGTTGTATAAGGTGTTAACATTAGGGAAAGTTGTGTAAAGTGTATGCAGAAAGTCTCTGCACTGTCTTTGTGATGTTCCTATAAATCTGGGAGCTATGTACATGACTTGTGTGCAAACTCATCTTTCCTGTGCAACTCACTATGAAAATAAAAGCTTCAATCAGGTTTTTTTAAACTTTACTCTTCCAAATTGGAAGTGTGTAGAATGATCCATGCAATTGTCACCACAACAAAATAACATACTTTGTTTCTTTCTAAAGCATGATTTATTTAAAATATTCAAGATTAAAAAATGAGGCAATTTTACCCCCAGATGTCTCTAAGTACTGAGACACCTATTTAGCTCTAATATTTGTGTACTTTATAACAAAGTTCATTTGCACCTAATAAAGAAAACATCTTTTAATACAGAAGGTGAGCATGGTATCATACTAGTTATATGAATGCCTCATATTTCTCATTCTGAAATTGAGGAAATGGTATAAGATCTCTAACATACTATCCACTTTCTATATCCTAAGAATTGAACTGTTCCAGTCATCTATGGAGAAGCATCGTTTAATTAGTTTAGCATGTGTAGTATGGTTATTTTTCTTTATAATTTCATCAAAATGATACATGTGCATAGCTTACACAAATAGTTGAAATACACTTATAAAAAAGTTGGCCCGGGCTTCCCTGGTGGCGCGGTGGTTGAGAGTCTGCCTGCCGATGCAGGGGACACGGGTTCGTGCCCCGGTCCGGGAAGATCCCACATGTCGTGGAGCGGCTGGGCCCGTGAGCCATGGCCACTGAGCCTGCGCGTCCGGAGCCTGTGCTCCACAACGGGAGAGGACACAACAGTGAGAGGCCCGCATACCGAAAAAAAAAAAAAAAAAAGTTGGCCTACTCAGCTCCTCCTCATCAACAGTCCTGCTTCCCAGAAGCAACCAATTTTAACCAATTCTTATTTCAACTTTCTCTAATAGTTATAGCCTATTCTAAATGTGATGCTGATATAGCTTACTTTAGGATTTTTATTGCTGCCATAACAAACTACCACAAAGTTAGTGGTTTATTAATTAATTTATTTATTTTTGCTGTGTTGCGTCTTCGTTTCTGTGCGAGGGCTTTCTCTAGTTGTGGCAAGCGGGGGCCACTCTTCATCGCAGTGCGCGGGCCTCTCACTATCGTGGCCTCTTGTTGCGGAGCACAGGCTCCAGACGTGCAGGCTCAGTAGTCGTGGCTCACGGGCCTAGTTGCTCCGCGGCATGTGGGATCCTCCCAGACCAGGGCTCGAACCCGTGTCCCCTGCATTAGCAGGCAGATTCTCAACCACTGCGCCACCAGGGAAGCCCCAAAGTTAGTGGTTTAAAACAGAACAAATTTATCACATTACAGTCTTGTAGATTAGAAGGTCAATGCAGGTATCACTGGACTAAAACCAAGGTGTTAGAAGGAACTGCGATACCTTCTGGAGGTTCTAGAGAAGAATCTGTTTCCTTGCCAGTCTCAGTTTCTAGAGTTCAGACAAATTCTTTGGCTGGTGGCCTCCTTGCACTATCTTCAAATCCAGCAACATCACACCTCTCTGACCCCTCTTCTATCATCACATATCCTTCTGACCACAGTCAGGAAAGGTTCTCTGTTTTTAACTCTTCATGTGATTAGACTGGGACCACCTACATAATCTCAGATAATCTCCCATGCTCAGGATCATTATTCTAATTACATTATACATCAGCAAAGTATTTTTTACAATATAAGGGACTGTATTTATGAATGCAGGAAAACTGATACAAAAGACAAAAAAAGGAGCACTACAAATACAAATTTCTACAATGCATGCCTGAGCTTCTTTCTTATGCATGTCTTTTTTTTCCTTTCCAGATGGATTCATAATTAGAAGAGAGGCAGAAATATAAGAAATAAAGAGTAGATTAACATAGAAGTGACTGTATTATATATCTGGACTTTTTCAATTTTTATTCTTGCCTCTCACATTTCCTCACCTGTATGGAACATATTTCATGTTAATTTTAATCATAGCTTCCGTTTGTATAAAGAAAGAGGGATAACCATTCAATTTAATATATTTTGAATAGTCCTATTAAAATATACATATATAAAATAAGTGGCTTTATACATTTGTATACTTTATTACTTCTGAGAAATACGGTCTATATATACATATATATATACATGCAAGTTCTCTAAAATGAAAGTATTCTTACAACACATGCTTCAGAATAATCACCTTAATGAACTGAAAACCATAATCAGAAAAAAAATTGTAATTGCATCAATTCTCTATACACACCTGAGTTTTTGTGACACTTTTATTAGGATCCATAGTATGTAATGGGATTTCAAATATAAAATCAGTGCTGGAAAACGTCATTGGTGCTTGCAACACTGTGAGAGGAAAGCAAATATACTGTTAAAATACTAATAGACATAAGCTCACAGATAATTTTTACTTTACATTTAAATTTTCTACCTATTTTTGTATTTCCAGCCAGAAAACAAAATTATGTTTAAAAACATTTCAGGAATATCTTGGTTTATCACATCTGTAAGTTCCAATTTTGTAATGGCAGTTAATTACAAGTAAAATATAAAATGTACCCTTGAGTCAATAAAAGAGTATAAAATATACTAAATATTAATCTCAGGGAAAAAATACACAAAGTTAAAATGATGTCCACAGTAAAGTTTCACCAATGCAGAAGTGCAGAAGTGAAAAGAAATATAGAAGGAAAAATTATTGGAATAAAGGGAAAATATATAGATGGCATATCATAAAACATTTTATACATGAAACAGGAAAGCTCTACAGAGAAAATGGCTATTCTATGGAAGATCAGGAATGGAATCATATGTAAAAATACATTAGAGAAGATATTATCTGCTGGAAACTCCTATATATATATATATATATATATATATTTTTTTTTTTTTCCCTATACGTGGGCCTCTCACTGTTGTGGCCTCTCCCGTTGTGGAGCACAGGCTCCAGACACGCAGGCTCAGCGGCCATGGCTCACAGGCCCAGCCGCTCCGCAGCATGTGGGATCTTCTCAGACTGGGGCATGAACCCGTGTCCCCTGCATCGGCAGGCGGACTCTCAAGCACTGCACCACCAGGGAAGCCCTATATTTTTAATAGATGTTTAGAGCAATTTTAGATTCACAGAACTGCACAGAGATTTCCCATATAACCCCTCACCACTGCCACACACACAGCCTCTTCCATTATCAACATCCTCTACCACAGTGGTACATTCGTTACACAGGAACCTGCAATGACACATCATTATAAGCTAATGCCCACTGTTTACATTAGTGATCATTCATGGTGTACATTCTCTAGGTTTGAACAAATGTATAATGACATCTATCCACCACTACAGTTTCATACACAGGAGATTCACTGTCCCCAAAATCCTCTGTGGTCTACCTATTTGTGTCTCTCTCCCCACAACCCTTGGAAGCCACTGATCTTTTTACTGCCTCCATAGTTTTACATCTTCCAAAATGTTATATAGTTGGAATGATACAGTATGTAGGCTTGTAAGATTAGATTCTTTCACTTAGTAATGTGCATTTAAGGTTCTTCCATGTCTTTTCATGATGTGATAGCTCATTTCGTTTTAGTGCTAAATAATATTCCACTGTCTGGATGTACCACAGTTTATCCATTCACCTACTTGGATAAACAGGATTTGGAAGGACATCTTGGTTGCTTCCAAATTTTGGCAATTATGAACAAAGCTGCCATAAAATTTACATGCAGGTTTTTGTGCAAATATGAGTTTTCAACTCCTTTGGGTAAATACCAAGGAGAGTGATCTGCTGGATCGTATTGTAAGAGTAAGTTTAGTGTTGGAAGAAACCACCAAATGCCCAACTGTCTTCCAAAGAAGCAGTATTATCTTTCAGTCCCATCAGCAATGCAATCTCACTAGAAATTGCATTCAAACCAGTTCCTGTTGTTCACATCCTCATCAGCATTTAGCACTGTCAATGTTCTGGATTCTGGCCATGCTAATAGGTGTATAGTGGTAGCTTATTGTTGTTTTAATTTGC
Organism: Mesoplodon bidens; assembly: GCF_964165515.1. Classification (NCBI taxonomy): domain Eukaryota; kingdom Metazoa; phylum Chordata; class Mammalia; order Artiodactyla; family Ziphiidae; genus Mesoplodon; species Mesoplodon bidens. The sequence continues at coordinate 108,548,097 of NC_138163.1, forward strand.
ATTTTCTTGATAACATATGATGTGGAGCATTTTTTCATGTGCTTATCTCCCATCAGTATATCTCCTTTAGTAAGGTGTATGTTCAGATCTCTGACCCATGTTTTAATTGGTTTTTCTTATTGTTGCATTTTGAAGAGTTCGCTGTATATGTCTTTTGCAAATATTTTCTCCCAGTCACCAGCTTGTCATTTGGTATCTTAATAGTGTCTTTTGCAGAGCAGAAATTTTTAATATTAATTAGGTCCAGCTTATTATTTCTTTCTTTCATAGATCTTGCCTTTGTTGTTGTACCTAAAATGTCACTGCCAAACCCAAGGTCATTTTAGAGATGTTTTCCTATGTTATTTTCTATGAGTTTTATAGTTTTGCATTTTACACTGCGGTCTGCAATCCATTTTGAGTTAATTTTTGTGAAGGGTATAAAGTCTGTGTCTATATACATTTTTTTGCTTGTGGATGCCCAGTTATTCAGTACCATTCTTTAAAAAGCCTATTCCAAATTGTACTGCCTCTACTCCTTTGTCAAAGATGAGTTGACTATACTTATGTAGGCCTGTTTCTGGGCTCTTTTTTTCTGTTCCATTGATCTATTTGTCTAGTTTTGTCAGTACTAAACTCTCCTGATTATTGTACCTTTGTAGTAAGTCTTGAAGTTGGGTAGTGTCTGTCCTCTAACTTTGTTCTCTTCCTTCAATAGCATGTTGGCCACTGTGGGTCTTTTCCCTTTTCATATAAACTTTGAATCAATATGTCTGTCAATACCCACAAAATAACTTGCTGGGATTTTGACTGGGAATGCATTGAACCTCTAGATCAAGTTGGGAAGAACTGCCAACTTGACAATACCGAGTCTTTCCATGCATTAACATGGAATATTGCTCCATTTATTTAATTCTTCTTTGACATCCTTCATCAGAGTTTTGTAGTTCTCCTCATATAGCTCTTATTAAGTATTTTGTTCAATTTATACCGAAGTATTTCATTTTTGTTGGGTGCTAATATAAATGGTATTTTGTATTTAATTTTAAATTCCATTTTACATTACTTGTATACAGGAAAGCAACTGACTTTTGTATATTAGCCTGTATCCTGCAACCTTACTATAATAGCTTATTAGTTCCAGTTTTGTTTTCTTTTAGTTTACTCAGATTTTCTATAGACAATCATGTCATCCACGAACAAAGGCAGTTTTAGTTCTTCCTTCCTAATCTGTATACCTTTCAATTCCTTTTTGTGTCTTATTGCATTAGCTAAGGCTTCCAGTACAATGTTGAGAAATAGTGGTGAGAGGGGATATCCTAGCCTGGTTTCTGTTCTTAGTGAGAAAGCTTCAAGTTTCTCACCATTAAGAATGATGTTAGCTGTGGGGGGTTTTCGTAGATATTTTCTGTCAAGTTGAGAAAGTTCCCCTCCATCACTCATTTACTGAATTTTTTTTTTAGTATATGGGTAATGGATTTTGTAAAATGCTTTTTTTCTGCATCTACTGATATGATCATGTGATATTTTCTTTTTTAGCCTGTTAACGTGATGGCTTAATTTTTTTCTTTCTAATAAAAAAGTTGTATGTTCTTCATAAAGAAAACTGTAAGAACGCAAAAAAATCACCCCCCCAAATTATCTATACTCTACCCACTCAGAAATCATTACTGTTTATGTTTTGTCTACATACAATTTTTCATATACACATATATATTTCCATAACCCAAAAGTGGGGCCATATAACCACATGTTTTGTAATCTGTACTTTTTTTTAATTTAATAAGATATCATGAATTTTCTTAGAAGTATAGCATTCCTTAATAAACTCATAGTATAATCTAATTAGCCAATCCCCTATTGCTGGACATTTAGGTTACTCCCAGTATTTCACCATCATTGGTAATGCTCTAATGAACATCTTTATCTATTCCTTTGTTTTCTTAGGATAAATTCCTAAGGAATGTTCTTAACAGAGAAAACTGATATTTCGGGGTTGTATCTATAATATATATTATTTCACTGGTTTAAGTTATAGTTTGCTGATTTAAAATATACCTTCAATTCCTCTAGTGCTTTTACTTTGCACAGTGCTTTCCACTTTGCCAAGTATGCAAGGAAGCTACCAATTGTCCTTTTTTTACTGATAAGAAAACTGGTTAATTGAGTTTTGAATGTGAACCAGCCTTGCATACATGAGATACCCCTATACCTCTATCTTTCCCCTTCCCACTGGTAACCACCAGTTTGTTCTCTATATATGTAAGTCTGTTCCTGTTTTGTTATATACTGGGTTGGCCAAAGAGTTCATTTGGGTTTTCCCATAACATCTTATGGAAAAAACCAGATGAACTTTTTGGCCAACCCAATATATTCATTTATTTTTTATATTCCACATACAAGTGATAACAGAGTATTTGTCGGACCTTTTTAATACCAAAATAATCCTAATTCCTCCCTACCTTCCTTAACATACTTATAGCATAATTGTTTGATTACTTTCATTGTTTCATTATTGTCATTAATTTCACTTACATATAAGTATACATAAACATATATATAAATAAATACCGTTGCATTATTATGTTGAATAAACTTAAATGTCAGATCAAGAATATGAAAAATAAAAACTCTTATTTTACCTTTATTTATTTTGTCTCTAGTGCTCTTCTTTTCTTTATATAGATCTAAGTTTCTCACCTATAACATTTTTCTTCTCGCTAAAGAACTTCTTTTACTATCTCTTTCAAGGCAGGTCTATTGGCAACAAATCCCCTCAATTTTTGTTTTTCTGAAAAAGTCTTTATTTCTCCTTCACTTTTGAAGGCTAATTTCTCAACGTACAGAATTCTAGATTGGTGTTTTTTTTTTTTTATCTCTCAACACTATATATATTTCCCTCCATTCTCTTCTTGCTTGCATAGTTTCTCAGAGGAAGTCACATATAATTCTTATCTTTGCTCCTCAATATAGTAAGGTGTTTTTTCCTCTGAATTACTTCAGGATTTTTTTAAATTAATTTTTATTAGAGTATAGTTGCTTTACAATGTTGTGTTAGTTTCTGCTGTACAGCTTCATATTTCAGCAAGCTGTATGACTTGTCATTTCCAACCAATACCTGGCGCTTCTCCCTTCTGTCTTTATCAAGGTGTCTCTTCTGTCAGAAGGCCCTTCTCTAACTTGTAATTGCCTGATAAAATACTATGCATCCTTCAAACACCAGTTGGATAAGCCACAATTAATTACAATATGATCGGGACTACTTCTGTTCCTTATGTTTACTCACATTATATCATGAAGTCCATTTATTTGTTTATTTATGTCTCTTCTAGTGGACCTTAAGCCTCATTCATTTTTACATCTCTAGCACCTATCTGACATCTAGCTTAAGTACATAAGGAATGTTTACTGAATGTATCTTAACTTTAGCTTATATGCCAGGCATGTGTACCCCACAAAACTCTGCAGGGTTCCTCTTCTGGTAGAGTAACTATATATACTCTACAGTTCCTTAGTAAAAGAATCACATACACCATTAAAAGAGAAAGAGGCAACAGTATCCTAATGCTGAGAAAAACATGGCATTAAGGTCAACTGTCCACTATTTGCTTCACTTAAAATATCAACCCAGTTCTACAGGTGAAATTTGTGAAATCCAAAACAGGTAGTGAAAGTTTGATGCTTCGTATGCAAAAAATCACTCCTCTTATCCCATTTCTGGTCTTTCCCATAGGTTCATTTGGATAAAATTTCCTAATTGTTATTAAGACACACAGTCAATGCCACACAGTTATTAGATATATTGCCAACAATATCTGGTAATACTAGAATATTGTTTTTAAAAGGTAACTAGGCAGCAATGTTTAAAAATCCAACGTAATTAAGAAATATTGATAAATATATATTAAAGTTCTATAAATTACTCAGTTGTACCATAACATACAAAGCCTGCCACAAATATCTTTAGGACTAGGAAATGCAGTATTTAAAGTCTCCATCTTTGTCTAACATTGTTCAAGGAGGGACACCATATCAACTGAAAAAAAGCACTCTGGATACTACAGGAATCACCACTGTCTTAGACAAGCTAGCTTAGTATCCATCAGTCTATCTGGACTTACCATTCCTTCAACACTGAATAAAAGAAAGGTTAGAAAATTGTAACTTAAAGCCTAGAATTGTGGTGATGCCGTTAAAGTGCAGACTAGTGGTAAGGCTCTACCTGAGGCAACCAGCAGCCTCATCAATTTCTACTCAATTTAGTTCAGCACCAGAATGGTACTAGGTACTGGGGATAGAAAAACAAAAGGGCAGATAACCTGAAAATAAGATGACAATTGCTACAATGGAGATGTTCCCAGAGTTTAAGATGTTTGTGACATCTAATAAATGTCACAAGAGAGGGGAATATGGGCTTGCTTTGAAGGATCAGGGAAAGTTTCTTTAGGTAGGTAAGACCAGATCTAACTCTGAAAGCCTGGACAGAAAAAAAAAAAAAAAAGCATGTATGTGCACTCTGTCAACTGTAGAACAAAATTTTATTAGGGTACAGAACAATAATTCAAAAAATAAATTTGATTATAGTTCAGAAAATGTAAATCAAGACCACAGTGAGGTATTTTATACTCAATAGATTGGCAAACACTGTGTCTTATAATACAACTTATGGAGCAACAGAATGTGGATCAATGGAAACTTGAGAAGAAAATATGGAAATTATCTTGTGAAGTCAAATATGTACATAATCTGCATCTCAGCAACTCCATTCCTAAAGAAACTCTTTCATAAGTACCTTAGAAGATATGTACATGAATGTTCATAGCTATAGTATTTGTAATACCAAGAAAACAGACACTAATTGGATGGACAATGGAATGAGTCTACAAATTACAGTATGTCTACATAATGGACTATTAAGCAACAGGGAAAATGAATAACATACAGCTACACATAACCTAGATAAAGTTTAAAAACATAATATTCAATTAAAAGTAACCCACCCAAGACAATATATCTTTGTTATAAAGCTCAGAAATGAACAAACTAAACTAAATAATGAGCCGTTAAGGAATTCATACATACGTGGTAACCTAATTAGAAAAAGTAAAGGGAGAACAATGACAAAATTCAGGAAAGTAGTTATCTCTTAAGAGGGGTAGGATCATGATGAAGACTACAGATAATTTAACGGTACTGGTACTGTTCTGCTACTTAAGTTCAGTGGTGAATTCTTAAACCTTCATTAACTGGCTTAATACTCTGCTTCATCACTTATATTTATATTACATAGATTAATTTCTATGTGACAAATTACTACATAATAAAAAATTTTTAACCTAAATGGGCTGACTAGGGACACATAAATAAAAATCACCACACTCATAAATTGATTATACAAATAGGTAACATACTCACCGGATTGATTTCAACATCAGCAATCTCAATAGATCCACCAATCCTAAGGTCTATGTCTTTTGCACGGCAAATAGCAATCTATTTAGGAAAAACATAAAACTCTGTAGAAACCACACTAAAATATACTCATATACTGCTGACGTATTACCTGGCATTTATATAACATTTTATAATTTAAATAATCATAACTTATTATAAATATCACAAGATTTATTCTGGCAGTTATCATCCAATTTCTTGTGATGTAGAATTGATATTCCTAAAGGAGTGAATTTTCAACTCTTAAAAACTTCCATCACAAATGGGACCAGCTGATAGCTCATGAATTTGACTGAAGAGTTCTACCCATTAGTCTTGACATTATTGCTTCAAACTCTGTGTGAGCCTTTTGTATTTACCTAATTCCAAAGGAATATTCAAAATTAAAACAAGCAAGAAACTGCGTGCAAACATAGAAAGATACTAATATCCAAAACAACCATAATTCTAATGAGAGCAGCTAAAAATTGCTGAGTATATGGCCCAAGTATACTGCTAAATACATTATCTCCCTTTTAATCTTCAGTATTCTGTTAATACCCTAATTTCCAAGTGAGGAAAACTGGGGCTTAAGGTCACAAAACTTGAAAGCAGCAGTGGCTAAACTTGAACCAAGAACTGCCTGAGCACTCAATTTCTTCCAAGAAATTTAAGACAGTGAAATAAGAATTTAGTCATGTAACTCCTACAAAATAAGAACTATAGATTACATGAACATATAATTGTCTAATCAAAATCTCAGAAGCACAAAAATATCATTCCCTGAAAGCCCTACCTGTATAAGAACAGGTTAGCAGTCAACTTCGAGATTTAAATCTAAATGTATATTTAAAAAAAGAGATATGAGTGTATTTCACTCTTTCAATAGAATCAGTGACATTGTTTATATGTAAAGAAACCACAAAATACCATTTTTTCAGAATTATTAAGGAAAGTGAGTGCCATCTAGACAATCTTATTAACCGAATTGCTTAATTCATACTACTATATGATTTCTATATTTTATTTACAGAATATATAGTACCTAAAATACTTGACTAAAATCATAAGAAGCATAACTTAATGCTTCAGAAGTAATTACAAATCAATATATGCTTCACTGATGAACGCCATATGTAAGTCTCAACACCCCCATTGCTGCCTTTTACTCACCTCCCCTTTCGTGGGTAACTGAAGATTCCAGGCTGCCATAACCCATTTACTACCCTCACCAATTGCTCGCTTGACCTTTTCATCTCCTGAGACTTAATTTGTACCCTGGACAATATCACCCGTCACAAATCCATGGCCTCAGAAACCATACATTCATCTGTCCCTCTCTTTCTCACAACCCTCTCTCATCCCTGCTTTCTCACCCATTTTCAGAGACAAGAGTTCCATGATGTCACATGTGTGATGTTTTCCTGATCAGTCCCAACTAACCTGTCTCCATTTTCTCCTTTATTCAACAAAGTTTATTATTCCAACTTCTCATCAATATATTCGATCCACTTATACTCATCTTGATTTTCACAGGGGTAACAGAAATAACCTCTATCATCTCTAAGATGAATCCTTAGCCTTCAGACCAACATGTATAAGCAATGGCCTCTTTACTAGACATCTCTACATAGGGATGCAAAAGGTGCCTCAAACTCATGATTTCCCTCTAAAATCTGCTACTCATCCTCTAATCTTTCTTTGAATGTTGTTACCACCTGTCTCACACTTGACTTACCTGTTTTATTTATATGTGATCCCTTTCAATCATCAAACCCTAAATGTTCATCTCCTAAATTTGACTAGAATTTGTCTAGAATCCTACCTCCTGAGAACACAATCTTCTCCTGCTTGGACATCATCAGCAGACTAATAACTCTGCACTGGTCGCAGTTTAACACTGCTCTATAACCAAAGTGATGTCTGAAAAATGCAAATCTGATTGTGAAACTCTCTATGCTTAAAAACTCCAAGCTCTTAAGATGAAATTTTGACTTCCTAAGTTGTTGCTAAGGACCTGTATGACTAAAATTTATACAGGTCCCTAAATACATCTTTCCCCACTATCATCCATTCAATCTATAACCAAGTCATGTTAAACTAAGTTTTTCATATCTGCCTTGTAGCTCTCTCTCTCCTCCCATATGCCTGAACAGATTCAATTTTGTCTTCCTTGAATACTCTTTCCTCCTCTCCTCCCTCACCCCACTACTACCCCTTTCCTCTGGCTGATTCTTAACTCTGGTGTCTTTCAGATGTATCTTCCCCTAGGAAACTGCCCCTGACCATTTAAGCATGGGTTGCAAACCTCTCCCGTGTACACCCTCAGCCTACTGTATTTCTCCATCATAGTACTTATTACACTATCTTTTAATTTTGAGTTGTTTGCATCCCCCATCATATTGTACACGCTTAGAGATGAAGGACCCTAGCTATCGTGTTCAATTTTGCATTCCTAGCAACTGCAGCAGAGCCTAACACATAATATGTGCCCAGTAAGTACGCATGGAATGGATGAATAAAGGAATCTCATTATAGTATACTGTTAAAAAGGTAAGCTTTGTAAAAACAGCATGGTTCTCGAAAACACAGTGGAAACTAATCTCAGTAAAACCTATATTTTAGTGGCTATGTTTTTTATTTTTTCCAAAATAATATACAAAAATTCTGACCAAATATCAGACCGTATACCACAATATACACTTATAAACATCTTTCAATATATACTTTTTTTGTAATTTATTTATTTTATTTATTTATTTTTGGCTGTGCTGGGTCTTCGTTGCTGCGCATGGGCTTTCTCTAGCTGTGGCAAGCGGGGGCTACTCTTCGTTGTGGTGCACGGGCTACTCATCGTGGTGGCCTCTCTTGTTGTGGGGCAGGAGCTCTAGGCTCATGGGCTTCAGTAGTTATGGCGTGCGGGGTCTAGAGCGCAGGCTCAGTAGCTGTGGCGCACGGGCTTAGTTGCTCCATGGCTTGTGGGATCTTCCCGGACCAGGGCTCGAACCCATGTCCCCTGCATTGGCAGGCAGATTTGTAACCACTGTGCCACCAGGGAAGCTCCCTATACTTCTTTATAAAAGATATAATTATTAGGTTGTTTATTTGGGGGCCAGGCAAATTGGTGTTTATTATATTAAGCTAAATGTTATTTAAGAACTAATGGTTATGGGAAATTGAAGGATAAAAGGGAGGATATGTCTTAAGCCATTCATTTTGATCTGATGATAGTGCACATATTACTTTTTTAATGTGAGTAAATGCACACAGTTGATCATCAAATTGAAGATTAAGAGCATTCCATTCCATGAGTTTATAATAAGTAAAATTTACTACAGACTGGTCTTACATGTTTTATTTATTCTGTTTAATGAACACTTAAAGAAGTCCCTAAAATCAAGGTAATATCTTTTCATTTACATAATTCCCAGAACATAAAATAGTAAAACATTTTATGTGTGCTATAAAATATAGATATTAACGTCATATACAATTTGCCTATAATTCCTATAGTCATTAAAGCTATTTAAAATTAGCATTCCAAAATTGATTATTTTTTCCTTAGGTATCTAATTAACACCATGGAAAAAACAATCCTTTGCTCTGTGACTAGTGAGGGCTTGTCATAAGTTACAGATGCCAAATATTCCAAGTTCATGTGAAAAATGCCTCATATCAATGAAATGTATCCATTTCAACTTAGTAGAAACTTCCATTAGCAACTTTCACCAAAAATATTTTCTACAGATCCTCTTGCCAAGTTCTGCTAATCATTTTTACAACAGATGTATAAGTAAAGTTGTTTATTTTTTAGATTTCTAAAAACTGCACCTCTTTAGAGCTAACTCAATTAGAAATTTAGAATAGAAAAATAACAGAAAATTTAAAAATTACTCTTTAGTGTCATAATATTAAAACCCATCCCCATTAGAAGAAATCATTAAAACAAGCTTTCTAAGAATAAACATGTATATAACATTTTATAGCATTATACCTACTATTATAAATATCATAACCAAACAAATCCACAGATACATATATAAGGAGTGAACAAACATATGCATAAACATACCTTTGCTCCTGTATCAAATTTTCCTGCTACGGTAGGAGTACAGTTACAGAACAGTTAGCCCCCCAATGGAATGATTCCCTGTGATGGAACAACATCAATCACAGACAAAAGACTCTGGTCACAAACCTATAATCAAAAATTTGCAGAAATGTCACTTATCCTTTAAAGTTATTGTTCCAAAGCTTTCATAGGAAAACTTCTAGACCACTACATAGAGAGAGGACCTATAGGCACACAGCATGAGATGATATTGAAATAGATTTTCAAACACCAGACAAACAATTTGAGCTTCAACAAGGATTTGCACCCCTAACTCAGCAAACAGAACTTTTAGCAATGGCATCTTCCAATTCAAACAGGACGATGAAACTTATTATCTGAAGTGTTTTCAAGACTTTGCAAAACTTACAAGGAAAGGATGAGATGTATCTGTTGGAGAGATACCAAAATTCTAGATACTATTTTGATAGCCTGTCTTTTCCCTGACCCTAAAAAACTGAAAGCAAAGTTAGTGGGGAGGCAAGATGATAAAGTAACCTACTCTTCTTTATTATTTCCTTTATAGCCTAATGTCTAAGATATCATTTTGACCTTCAAAAAAGTAACTTACCAAAAGAGTTAAGGTATGGTTTGTCAGAGGCCAATTTAGGCTTATCTATCATGGCTTAAGTCAGAATAATTTGAAGGGAAATTGGTTAACATATTTTAGGGGATGAGGGAACAAACAGACTTCAGAACTAATTCTGAAGCAACAGAATAGAAAAGGGTATCCTCCTTTGCCTGTTTGGGCAGAAGACATGTAAATACAAGCTTGAAAGAAAGACCTCAAATGCTAACCTCTACTGTCACTATTAGGAGGTCTTAATGTTTCTCAGTTAAAAAAAAAAAAAAAAAACCTCTATTACCAATTTAAACACCACCCGCCCCACAATTTAAATCAAGAGTAACAACTATAAATAAAATATCTGTAGAATGGTCTTGATCTAGGTCCCAGTTGCTACCATAACAGTCTTGATGACAAAGTGAAAATGAGGGAAAAAAGGAAAAGCATGTAATTAAATACTGAATGTAACATAAACAGTGCATATTTTTTAAATGTTAGTTTTTTTGAAATCATCTTTTTTTCCCAGTAAAACAAAATAACAGAAAGAAAGCAAAAGAGAGGTAAGAGGAGAAGGAAGGGAGAGATTAAGGAAGGAAGGGAGAAATAGAGACAAATTTTATGGGAAACTGAAAGGATAAAGTAGATGAAATGTATTCGGATAAATCTGATATGAAATACCTAAATATTAGCATTAGTCAATCTATAAAGACTAAAGTATTAATGGCATAGAACTCATGGCAATAAATAGTTCAAATTATAATGTGATCTGATCCAAGTAAGATTTCCAGATTCTACATTACCTTGAAATAAGTATGGTTGTGTCCTACATTGTGAAGAATGGCTTTCCTCCAAGTTGTTAAACCTTGAGGGCTATCACTGAAGAGTATCCTTGGCTCTAAAAGAATGACCTTGGTGTGACCAAGCTAATAAGAGGAAGAAAGGGAACATGAAATTGAAATAACAGTAAACATTTTTTTATCCCCCACCAGATAACTCAAACTTTTTTAGCTTCATAGAAATTTCTAAAATATGAAGCGTTATCAGATTTTATGGTGTGCTTAAGAGAAAGGAAAAGAGTGGAATATTTACAATGTACTCCTAAACTGAGGAAGGCAGAGAGAGTAAGATAACTCTAAGGACAAAGTAAATCCATGACTGAGAATGATGTAGATTAGTCACTGAAGGGGATATTAGAGACCATCTGCCTCACTACATACAAGGTGTTACCATGTGCTACACAAAAGGAAAAAGTTCAAGGGTCATGTAAGTATGGGAAATAACATGCCAAGAGAGATTATCCAGGCATGTTTCTACTAGAAGTCTTCTCATAGGGCTTAATATGCTGATAATGTACACTTTGCTTATCTGAGAATGGGGAGGTAGTACACTGTGATTCACAGAATTACTTAGGCACAGGACTCCCTCGCCCTGTCCTACACAAACCACTTCACAGAACTACGGCAACATAAAACACTTTTTGGAAACATTGATATTATCCACCTCTCCCATTTTACAGGAAAGCAAACAGTAACCAAGGTGAACTAGAACTCAAGATGTCTAATTCCTCATTCAGTGCTCTTTACAATAGACCCTACTATAAATAATATATATTATTTCTTATTGTCTTAGGAGATTTTAATACATTCGTATAATTAGTTGAAGAACATGATTCGGATAACTGGAAAAATAAACTTTCAGAGAAAGCTAACAAAAGATGAAATGGTCAAGTAAGTCCTTCATAATTAATGAAAAACCTTAAATGGACATTTTATTTAATTGTTTCACATTCCTCCTTCTTTACTTTCTTAAGAGTAACACTTCACTTACTCTTAAGTAAGTTCACTTAACCTTAAGGGCTTGAAAAATTGGCCAAAAATAATCTAGTTCAGTACGCTGATATCTCAGAGTTTAATTCTTAACCAATCCTAGTGTAGGGAAAGCGGAAATCAAATTTTATGAGAGGGTAACGGCAAAGGCTGTGGAGGCAGATCACTTTGGATATAAATTCCAATAGGGCGGGCCTCCCTGGTGGCGCAGTGGTTGAGAGTCCGCCTGCCGATGCAGGGGATACGGGTTCGTGCCCCGGTCTGGGAGGATCCCATATGCCGCGGAGCGGCTGGGCCCGTGAGCCATGGCCGCTGGGCCTGCGCATCCGGAGCCTGTGCTCTGCAACGGGAGAGGCCACAACAGTGAGAGGCCCGCGTACTACAAAAAAAAAAAAAAAAAAAAAAAAAAAAAAAAAAAAAAAAAAAATTCCAATAGGGCATTTACTGCACGTGTGAACCTGTACTAGATAATTAACCATTCTAATGCTCCATTTCCTCACCCATCAGTTGAGTTATTAATACATTCCTTATAGAGTTGTTGTAAGGATTAAATGAGATAATACAAGAACGTCATTTTGCATCGTACCTGAGACACAATAATTAATCAATGATACCTTATGGTTATCAGGGGATAAGGGGAGGAGGGATAAATTGGGAGACTGGGACTGACATATACACACTACTATATATAAAACAGATAACTAATAAGAAGCTGCTGCATAGTGCAGGTAACTCTACTCAATACTCTGTAAAGGCCTATATGGAAAAAGAATCTCAAAAAAAAAAAGACTGGATACATGTATACGTATAACTGATTCACTTTGCTGTACACCTGAAACTAATACAACATTGTAAATCAACTATACTCCAATAATTTTTTTTAAAAATGATACTTATTATTAATGCTAAGTCTACATTACTAAAATGCTCATCTTTTATTTGTCAGAAAAAATACACATGGGGTGAGTATATGAGCAAATTTCTATTAGTAAACTTGTCAAACACAGTTATGTAAATAACAGTTAAAGAACTGTATACATATGTTCACCAAAAGGCAGAAGAATGTTAACAGAAGCACTATTACATTAGCCAAAAATCTGAAACAATCCAAACCCTCATCAGCTGTGTGATGGAAAACTGACTGTATAGTCTAACCAAATGGAATGCTATTCATGAGTGAGAATGAATAATCTGTCACCACATGTATCAGCATAGATGCATCCCACAAACCTAATGATGAACAAAAGAAGCCAGGCATAGAAGAGAACATATGGTGTGATGACATTTATATAAAGTTTAAAACCAAAATTAATCTATGCTCTTAGAAGTAAGGATTGTGATGATCCTGGGAGGGACACATAGTGACTGCAAGTGTGGACTAGGGGGGTCCTTTTGTGATGCTACTCATGTTCTGTTTCTTCATCAGGTTGATCTGGATGTGAGTTACAAGGGTGTTACTAGTTTATAAAAAATAATTGAGTGATACATACTTTATAATATGTGCACCTTTCTGTAGTATACTATACTTCAATACAAAGTTTTAAAAAGAATTAATAAGTGATTTAAACATAGTGAAAGCAGTAGCTTATTTCAAGCCTGGGGCAAAGGAAAGACCCTACTGATTTCTGACTGCCACTTGCCATCATAAAAGTGGATGGATCTCTTATATCTTAAGGCTATAAGTTTCTTCATAGCTAAAATATGTAAGAACATGATCATGGCCTGGAGACAGAGACGGGATTTAGTAAAACAGCATTGGGTTGTGTTAAATTACTAAGAACATTGGGAAGGGAATTTGGTACACATGTAAAGCATATCCTTGGTAATTAAGAGCCATTAAGTTAAGGTCTTCTGGGTTCTACCACAGAAAGAAAGTTAAAATTACATATTGCAGCCTTCTCTTTACTTACATTTTTATTATAAGTATATTCCATATGGAATATGGAAGAATTTTCTATATTTCCCTGCTATATAAATCACATGATCCATTTCACACTGAATTATTAATTACAACTAAATACGAAAAATGCAATAATATAATTTTCTCTATTTTTCTTTGGCATTTATTAAAGAAATAATTTAATTTCAAGTGGCTCCCATGGTATTATATATTTATAGAGTCTCTAATAACAATCTAGTATTGTTGGCACAAAAGCCTTGGATTTCTGAGTTAATTCTAGATAATACAACACATTTTTTAGCAAAGTCTTCATTTATGGTAGAGAAGTAGCTCCAAGAAGATGCTAAGACAGTTTAGTTAACTAAGTATTACATGTAAAATCAGTTTTTACTAACATAGTATATATATGCAACTATATACGTATATGTATACTCAACCAATTTGTAGCCCTCAAAATAAAAATAATATTCAAGGGAAATCATTACATGTGCAAGACATTTCATTGTCAGCGTGTTTCCTTCATTGATGTGAAGAATAAATTCTCCCCTTTCCGGAGAATCAAAACCCGGCCGCCATGTCACTTCACATTCCAATAGGGAGTATGGTTCAACAGTGCCTACAGAGAATTTAGAGAGAACAAGAAATTAACCACATTTTAACTATATTTATTTTTTAATATCCAAAATAAGAGATGGCATAAAAATGTAATGACATTTTATAACAAATTATTTAAATTAAACAAAATACAGGGAATACCTTATGCTCCAACTTTAATAGGCAGATCAAAATATCTGACAAAAAGTATGCCAATATATAGCAAAAAATTTAAAATTTATCAATGAAGCAACACTCTAGGATTAGAGATGACTTTACATCTAGACAGTAGAAAACCATCTGCGATCCCTGATCAAATGTCCCCTCCACATTTCTCAAACACTCTGAAACACACCAGACACTCATTCAGTTTTTGGAGAAAGGAATTATCATTACCAGAGGCTTTTTTTTTTTGTTTTAATGTTCACATCCCTAGAGATATAACTTTTGATGTAGCTGTTAGTAATTAACACATTTCTATAATTCAAATGTATTTAGAACCCAGGAGGGTATAAGACACATTTACTGTGAGCTGCTTTACCTGTTTAAATTCATCATCTCCTTTGGTCTAAGAAAATAATACCTGATGGAAAGAATGACTTAGAAGCTCTTCCCTCAGGAAGAGGGGATCATCTCAGATTTAAATGCACAGGATACTGAACAGAGAGATGTATGACCATCACAACAAACTTTGCCTTGAGTCAGGTTGACTCACATGCAACAGTAGTTTTCTCAACCTTGAAAAAGGTATAGTGCCTACCTCCTAGTTTTGCAGTGGCCAGGTAGGGAGATAACAACACACATAAAGGGATTAACATAGTGTGTAATGCCCAGAAAGCACCCAGTGCCAGATGTTATTATTAATACTCTTGAATGCCAATACTATGGTTGGCACAATAATTTATAAAAAGAAGAGAAACTACTCATGGAAGAGCTAACAGTCTAGTTGGGATCCATCAGAATTATATTTGTCTATAAGTAACAATAAGCCCTGTTACAGTGGGTTAGGTAGATAAGGGTTTATTTATCTTATGCAATCAGAAGTCCATGGGCAGGTATTCCAGGTCTGCCTTAACAGGTTGACAATGACTTCAAGGAGCAATGCTCCTAGCTTCCCACACTGCCATTCCTTATCACGTGGCCTTCCTCAGTGCAGAAAGGTATCAAAGCACAGTAGTTAAAAAGAGCACAAATTCTCTGGTCAGACTCCCTGGTTCAAATTTCAGCTCTGACACTTACTAGATGAGACTTTGGACGATTTACTAAACCTATGTAACACAGATTCCTCATACATAAAGTGGGGATAACAACTGTTTCTTAGAGAACTGATATAGGGATTAAATAAGCTAATATAAGCAGAAGTACTTCAAACAGTACCTGGCATGTAGAAGGGGGATGAAGCTAAAAGAAATTTCTGTCCATATCTCATTGGCAAGAAAGGCTGGGGAAAAGAGATATGTAAATAAGAACATTGCTTCCCCAAACAAAATGAGGGTCCCATAAGGAAGGGGAATGGATATCAGATACGGGCTTAGTAACATCTAACACAACAGGAGATGGACATAAACAAATAACTGTAGGTGATGTAACGAATACACAATGGGAGTGGAAAAGAAGTTGGGTGGGGAGTTCTAAATTAGCCCAAGAAAGTGGAGGAAACTTCATCATAAGGAGATGGCATTTGAGCTGTGACTGAATGAGCAGGAACTCTGCAGGAGGACAAAGTCTGCGGGAAATGTAGAAGTCAAGTGATGGTACTAGAAGAAAGTGATGTGTAGAGAAGACTGTGATGGGAAGTAACTCTGACAAAGAAGAGTCAATGCTATTTATTAAGACACCTAAGCTTTCAGAGAAGAGTTGAGAGCAGCACAAGGATTATAGATCCATGTTGAGAGGGTTAGCTTGAGGTCAATACTTTCCCTTCAGCCAGCATGGCTATATATTTTTCTCCAGGAATATTACGTATATCATGGGACAGGAGAAATAAATTGGATGGCTGAATTGAGCATGGCTGGGATTGGCAGGGAAGGTACTACAAATGCCCAAGGAGTGACAGAATTGAGAAAGACAATGAGAGTGAACTGACTGAAGAGAAGTCTGAGGATTGAGTGAACTCAAGAGTTCAGTATGGTTAACGACAACAAGGATGAACACATAACAAAACAAGCAGAAACATAAACAATATCTAATGAAAAAGTCAAATGAGAAACCAATTCTATCTTAGAAAACATCAATCCACTCTTCCATTCTCCCCTTATACTATCCACTATCCAAATACAAATCCAAAATGTACCATGCCTCAGGAAGAAAGGACAATCACAACATAAAATTTAAATTATAACTCTTCACTTTAGTTTACAAAAATATAGAGAATGATATGATTAAATGCATTATGTAGGATGTAAAACCAATTCTAGGGACACAAAAATTTGCCACCCCAAAATGTGTCTCTTTGGCATGAGGATTAATTTAAGCTGATTATTTTTAAGAAACAGAAAACTCAGAAAGTTTTTTCTTGTTACCTCTTCCTTAACTGCCTAAAAGAATTTAGGTAAAGGCTTAGTTCCCAGAATAGAGCTATCACCAGAGATACATGCAAAGAATATGGGCTGGCTGTGATAGGGGAGACTCAGCTGGGCCTAGAGATCAAGTCCACTCTGTGTACCATGACCCAGCAAACATCTGTTTACAAAACATTTGCTTTTCCATCGGCATGTGAATTCCCTTTCTCACCTCTGAAGCCCCAATCCACTACCCCCAACATCCTCTTTTGTCTTTAGCTGAAGATGACATTTAAGGTGAGGATTTGGCCACTCTGGCAAGTTACTGGGTTTTCCTGGGTCTGTCTCTTGGATACATGTTATTAAACTTTTGTTTGATTTTCTCCTGTTAATCGGTCCCATGTCAGTTTAATTCTTACACCAACTAGAAGAACCTAAGGGTAGAAGAAAACTTCTTCTTTTCCAACACGATATAACAAAAAGGGATGTAAGAAAAATAACTCAATAAAAATATTTATACAGGAGACCTTCAAGATGGCAGAGGAGTAAGACATGGAGATCACCTTCCTCCCCACAAATACATCAGAAATATATCTACATGTGGAACAACTCCTACAGAACACCAACTACTGAACACTGGCAGAAGACCTCAGACCTCCCAAAAGTTATATATATATTTTTCCATTTTCTCTTTTTGGGAGTATGTATACGTATGCTTAGTTGTGCAATTTTGTCTGTATAGCTTTGCTTTTACCATTTGTCCTAGGGGGCTGTCTGTCCATGGTTTGTTGTTTTTTTTCTTGAGTATACTTTCTAGAGCTTGTTATCATTGGTGGATTTTTTTATTGGTTTGGTTGCTCTCTTCTTCCTTTAATGACTTTTTAATTTTTTAACATATTTTATTTTAATAACTTTATTTTATTTCTTTCCTTCCTTCCTTCCTTCCTTCCTTCCTTCCTTCCTTCCTTCCTTCCTTTCTTTCTTTCTTTCTTTCCTTTCTTTTTTCTCCTCCCTTTTCTTCTGAGCTGTGTGGCTGACAGGGTCTTGGTGCCCTGGCCGGGTGTCAGGCCTGTGCCTCTGAGGTGGGAGAGCCAAGTTCAAGACACTGGTTCACCAAAGACCTCCCAGCTCCACATAATATCAAACAGTGAAAGCTCTCCCAGATATCTCCATCTCAAGGCTAAGACCCAGCTCCACTCAACAAACAGCAAGCTACAGTGCTGGACACCCTATGCCAAACAACTAGCAAGACAGGAACACAACCACACCCAATACCAGAGAAGCTGCCTAAAATCATAATAAGGTCAGAGACACCCCAAAACACACCACCGGATGTGGTCCTGCCCACCACAAAGACAAGATCCAGACTCATCAACCAGAACGTAGGCACCAGTCCCCTCCACCAGGAAGCCTACACAACCTGCTGAACCAACCTTAGCCACTGGGGGCAAACACCAAAAACAATGGGAATGAAGAACCTGCAGCCTGTGAAAAGGAGACCCCCAAACACAGTAAGTTAAGCAAAATGAGGAGACAGAGAAACACACAGCAGATGAAGGAGCAAGGTAAAAACCCACCAGACTAAACAAATGAAGAGAAAATAGGCAGTCTACCTGAAAAAGAATTTAGAGTAATGATAGTAAAGATGATCCAAAATCTTGGAAATAGAATGGAGAAAATACAAGAAACGTTTAACAAGGACCTACAAGAACTAAAGAGCAAATAAATAATGATGAACAACACAATAAACGAATCCTATGTCTGTATCATTATATGAGTACATGTGTTTCCTAGTGAAATCATAATAATAATTAACTGAGGCTAAGTCTTTTAGAAAATACCTCAGTAAATCAAAATATTCCCCATAGTACATGTTGTTACTGACCCACTCAGATCCACTGAAGCAGACAGAAGCACTAATCTGCATAAAATTGCCCTCTGTTGAGGTGACCCCATTCTCAAACACCTCCTCAAGGAAGCTACGCCCACCCTACTATACCCAAGGACAGCTCACAATGACTCAAGGCAGGAACAACAACATGGTATAATTTATGCTCAAAAGACCCTAGGTATCAGGCTGAGAGTAAACTTTATTTGAAACACATTATTTCTGAGTTCTCTCTTCTGCCCTCTCCTGCTTTCCTCATATTGTGCAGGTTTCTCCCAAAAGAACATTCTCCAAAAATCACATGTGTTGGAATTCCTGTCTCAGAATCTGCTTCTGGGGAAGCCCACCCAAGACATTCCCAAATCAAAAGTAAAAAAGGAAATAAATGCAGTTAAAGTAGTTCAATGTTTTGCTATTTTCATACATGAAAAGTCATTTAAGTCACTAAAAAGAACCTAAAGAGTAAAGAAAAAAATTCTGGCTCTACAGGCACCATGCTCTGTTTCACACTGTTTGAGGAAGTGAACTTTACCTCTGTTCTTCTTTCTGCAGGCGCACATTTCTTAAATATTTAATGTATCCTGCATAATACTTTTCATGTGCTTTCTTTTCTATTTTTTCAAATTTAGTATATGCAAAACTCAGGATCCACAAAGTTATATCTTGGAATCTTTGTGAAAATCGTCCTACAATATGAGCAAGACATGTTAATATTTAGGTGTATATACATGCATTTATTCAATCAGTATTTACTGAGGGCCTCCTATGCCAGGAGTTGGGCACAGAATGGTGAACAGGACAGATTCTAGTCCTTTTATATACCAAGACATTATTACATATAGAAATAGAATGATATCTAATTTTCTTCTTAACCTAATCACAGGAAATCCCTAAGATCATTGGGAAGAAGTAGCACCTACCTTAAACCCACTCTTGGAGTATTAGTCAAGTAGGCAATTTGGGCAGTTCTAGATTACAGATGGAACTAGATCTGAATCTGATTAGTGTTTCCTAATAGTTAATTACTTTTAGATCACTGGGATCAAAATCATAAAAGAATATATAGAATAATGAATCCTTTTGTTAAATCATGCTTTCTTAATATCTCAGAGCTTATGAAATAACCATCAGCAATAAATCTATACAGAGAAAAAAAATCCAAAGAAGAACTGCAAACTACTCTACATCTCACATTCACTCAACTGGGTGCATGCACTTCCTTTCACCTACCACATATTTTCCATAAAAACAAAAAGTACAATTATTCACATCTTTTGGCCTTAGGCTACCACAGTCTTCAGCAAATTTTATTAATCATTGAGATTCTCACCCTTAATAATTAACTCCTAAGTATAAACCTAGTAGTCATATACAGTCAAATGAAATTTAATCTAATATCTAATATTTCTTCCTGTTTTTGATAATTCCTCAGTGGTAACAGTAATATAGCTTGAACTGAGTTAAGTCTTTAAGAGACTGAGGCAATAAGAGAGAAACAAATGCTTTGTTACTCAGATAGTTGTTGATATATTTAAATCTCCCTTCAGGCTCTGGGATCCTTAACCACCTTTAGAACCTAGAAATAATTCCTATATCTGAAGTCCCTACCTCTGTAACAAGGAGAAAAGGAGGGACTTAAAAGAAATAGTACAGGAGGTGCCTGAAGTGACAAAGAGCTGGTTACTAGCATATCTAAATGCTTATCAGCTCTTTAAAGAATAAACTTTAAGAAATACCTCTGCAACTTTGAGTAGGTGGTTTTTTTTAAATGTGCAAAGTACAGACAACAAAAATTGCTATGTAAATAAGGCATTTTTCCTCATTTATTAAAAAAATTTTTACTGAATGCCTACTATAACATACTATTCTAAACACAAGACATATACTGCATTAAATAAAACTAGACAAAAATTCTTACCTTATTTTCTTCTCAAAAATTGAAAAGGTAAAAAGCATTAAAAAAAACCCAGCAATTATAATTACCAACAACTTAATACACTATAAAATTTCATTACTTAAATTTTCATTACTATTTGCTAGCCAGAAAATAACTGGACTAAATTTTGTATTTCTGTTAGCATGGAAAAGAGTAAATTGAGAAAAATAATTATGGCCATGGGATGCTTATGTTAGCCTTCTTCAAAAAAATCCTGGCATTTTGAGATCATCTGATTAATACTTAGGAACAAAATGTTAATGTTGAATTAACACATTATATCTATACATAGATATATTTGTATAAGCATAGGAAAGAATTGAAAATGATACATTTAAAAATTATTTCCAGGGCTTCCCTGGTGGCGCAGTGGTTGAGAGTTCGCCTGCCGATGCAGGGGACACGGGTTCGTGCCCCGGTCCGGGAAGATCCCACATGCCGCGGAGCAGCTGGGCCCATCAGCCATGGCTGCTGAGCCTGCACGTCTGGAGCCTGTGCTCCACAACGGGAGAGGACACAACAGTGAGAGGCCCGCGTACTGCAAAAAAAAAAAATTATTTCCAGCAGCTACCTCTGTAGGGTGGGATGAGTTTTCCTTTTATTATACTGTATAATTATTTTAAATGGAGTCTGCATAATTTTTATGTTTGTGTGTTTTATGGTACTTGTCAAGTAAAAAAAGAGAGATAAAGACTGCTGTGGATGGAATTTGTAAAATAAAATCATAAAACAGACTATATAAAAACCCAGAATTTTTCAATTGTGGACAATAAAACAATTATGGACTAAAAATTCAAATGGTATTTTAAGAAAATGACTATAAAAGTAAGTGAACTTGAAGACTCCCCAAAGGTAAAGAGACAAGTAGAGAAAGCCCAGGGACATGGTCAAGTTTAGACAGTTAAACAAGCAGACAGAAAAGAAACCCAGTTCATCCTCAAATGTATAAAACCATTCCTGAGCTAATGGCCCAAATAAAGATGTCAGGTTGACTGGGTTTATTCTCACTAAGCATTGACATGGTAGTAATTTCTTTGAAAATGGGATAATTTTTAAATTGAGGCTTACCATCACTCATAGTCCTTATAATTGGGGAGGTTTTAGTTCACTTTGGTAAAGGTTATTGGAAATGTGATTTTGAGGGGATTGAACAAAGATGATAGCATAGGGATGAAGATAATGACAATGAAGATGAGAACAACTTGTTTATCACAGTTTAAAATTTTTAATCTTAGATAAATACAGGCTCTCAGCCATAATTAATGAACATGACTACTCTGAGGACTGTATACATTTCCAAAAGTGATTATTTCTATTATTCTTCTCTACTTGTTAACAGCATATTTTAAGAATCATCTGGTAAACCATTCACAAGTCCTGGCAAGTATGCAATAGAGATGAGAGGTTAGATGACAGCATTCAGCAACCACTCCTCTGATGTAAAAGAAAAAAAAAAGGGGGGCTTCCCTGGTGGCACAGTGGTTGAGAGTCTGCCTGCCGATGCAGGGGACACGGGTTCGTGCCCCGGTCCGGGAAGATCCCACATGCCGTGGAGCGGCTGGGCCCGTGAGCCATGGCCGCTGAGCCTGCACATCCGGAGCCTGTGCTCCGCAGCGGGAGAGGCCACAACAGTGAGAGGCCCGCGTACCTCAAAAAAAAAAAAAAAAAAAAAAAAAGAGAGAAAATTAAATTTTACTACTATTATTATTATTACCATCACTAATTTGTTACAGCAGGATGTGATAAGATCTCTGCATGTCATGCTGGTTATTGTATCTTACAAAATTTCAGGTTTTTAATATAGCACATTACCTGAAATGTTTATGCTCTTCTCCAGACCAGATACTTGCAGCTCGGTCATTGGGAAAGGCTATCAGAGCATCCTTTATTAACTCCTTACTTGTGTTATGATTGTGAATGTGTGTCGTGGTTGATTGAAGCATTGAGACAGGTGCATGGTCCTTGTATTTTGCCAAGTCTTTCACCACAAACTGTCCCATAGGATTACTGATCAAAGGGGATATACCTTTTAGAGAACTGAATATTAAGTGTAAATATGTTTTTTTTTTAATTTCCATGAATTAATTACTACACTAGACCACTGGTTCCAACTTAAAGCTAAATCCCTAAGCAAATTCAGAAAATATGAATAATTCATTTAATAAATGGATCTACATAAAACAATTTAGCAAAATAATGCATGCATAAGTAATAAAAATGCATGCAAAAAAACCAAAACACGGTAACTTGAAGGACTGGGTTGGCACACATGAAACTGAAATTTTTATACGTTAAAGAGAGTTGAATATCAGCAATTGCATATGGTTCAATGTATAAGAGATAACTGAGAATTAGTTGAAACAGCAGCAACCAGAAAATCCATGGAATGGTCAAAACCAGTTTACATTATAGACTCAAACAAAGAAGTAAAAGAATAAAATATAAAAACCATTAAAATATTTAATAAATTTTATAGATCATTAAACCAGTGCTAGTCAAAGTGAGATCCTCAAAATGGCAGCATCAGCATCTACTGGAAACATGTTAGAAATACAAATCTTTGGGCTCCAACAAAGACCTACTTAATAATCAACGCTGGGACATAGGGCAGTCCTAGATGCACACAAAAGTTGAGAACCATTATATTAGACCACATTTGATATATACAGCTAAGCATTAGTATGTTAAGATAATCCTGTATTAACCAAAAATAGATAAATAAATGGTAAGCACCCCCAATAGCATACCAGGATTAATTTTCATCACAACTTTCTTGGTGGAAGGTTTGCAGACACTACTGAAATATAAACATATCTGATGGAGAGTCTTCAGGGACAAAGACTGCAAATTTTCATCTGTCACTGAGCCAATGATCTCTATAAATTGCTTCACTTTAAAGACTCCAACTTGATGTGCAATGAATAAACATGTCACATTCTGAAAAAAGAAGAAAAGTGACCAATTGCTATAGGCTGAATGTTTGTGAACACCTAAAACTCATATTTTCTTTTTTGTTTTTCGCCTTTTTTTTGCCACGCTGCGCGGCACATGGGATCTTAGCTCCCCACCAAGGGATTGAACCCACACCCCCTGGAGTCTCAACCACTGGACTGCCAGGGAAGTCCCTGAAACTCATATGTTAAATCCTCGTATGTTAATAACTCATATGTTAATGCCCTATGGCAGGGGTCCTCAACCCCTGGGCCACAGACTAGTACCGGTCCCAGTCCGGTCCATAGCCTGATAGGAACTGGGCCGCACAGCAGGAAGTGAGCGGCGGGCAAGCAAGTGAAGCTTCATCTGTATTTACAGCTGCTCCTCATCACTCACATTACCGCCTGAGCTCCGCCTGTCAGATCAGCAGCGGCATTAGATTCTCACAGGAGCCCAAATTCTACAAGTAAACTCTGCATGCGAAGGATCTAGGTTGCACGCTTCTTATGAGAATCTAATGCCTGATGATCTGAGGTGGAGCTGAGGTGGTGATGCTAGTGGTGGGGAGCGGCTGCAAATATAGATTATCATTAGCAGAGAGGTTTGACTGCACAGAGACCATAATAAATTAATTGCTTGCAGACTCATATCAAAACCCTATCAGTGGGCTTCCCTGGTGGCACAGTGGTTGAGAGTCTGCTTGCCGATGCAGGGGATGCGGGTTTGTGCCCCAGTCCGGGAAGATCCCACATGCTGCGGAGCGGCTGGGCCCGTGAGCCATGGCCGCTGAGCCTGCGTGTCCGGAGCCTGTGCTCCGCAACGGGAGAGGCCACAACAGTGAGAGGCCTGCGTACCGCAAAAAAAAGAAAAACAAAAAAACAAAAAACCCTATCAGTGAGTGGCAAGTAAAAACAAGCTCAGGGCTCCCACTGATTCTGCATTATGGTGAGTTGTATAATTATTTCATTATATATTACAACATAATAATAGAAATAAAGTGCACAATAAATGTAATGCACTTGAATCATCCCGAAACCATCCCCCCCACCACCCTGATCCGTGGAAAAATTATATTCCACAAAACCGGTCCCTGGTACCAAAAAGGTTGGCGACCGCTGCCCTATAGGATAGAATTAGGAGATCAGAGCCCTTGTTAAAGAGGGTCCACAGAGCTCCCTAGCCCCTTCCACCATGTGAGGATACCACAAGAAGTCTGTGACCAGGAAGAGGGCCCACACCTGACCATGCTGGCACCCCAATCTGGGGCGTCCAGCCTCCAGAACTGTTAGAAATAAATTTCTGTTGTTTATAAATTGTGCAGTCTATGGTATTTTCTTACAGCAGCCCAAATGGATTAAGAAAAACTATTGTACTGTTAGTACAAAATAAAAAGCAAATCAAAAAATATTGCTTACAAATCTTTAAGGAAAGCTAATTTATCATGGTGATATGAAAGTCTTTAGAAATATCATATACAACATTGACAAACCTTCAAGATACACATTATTGGAAAATTATCTAAGAAAAAATTAAGATTAATGGTACTGAAGCACTCCCAGAACGGCAGATTAAAGACCTCCAAATAGTTACTCATCCACAAACGGAAAGAGAACACTAGGAAAATTGTCAAAATCAACTTCTCGTATATTTGAAAATTACCTAAAATATTGCAAAAGTCCAAGGAGTATTTATTTTTTTAAATGGCTGAATTCTAAACAAGTAACAGGCTTTGTGGCATTTTTACCTACTGTAATCACATCCTCTTATTCCAGCGTCGTGCTCTCCTTGAAAAACAACAGCCTTGCAACTATGGTAACTGTGAAAATGATGAGCCTAGCAGCCATCGAGGGAGAATCGGTCTAAAACTCTCCAAAAACCCCATCCCCAGAGAAGTGCTCATATGTGTTCTGTCTGAAAGCTAGCTGAAAAGCCTAGTTTGAGAGCATGGCTTTAACTGACCTGATTCAGAGCTCACTCTGTGTGAACAACTCTCTCCCTAGGGTTTTGCCACCCTCCCCTTGAAAAAGAATCAGCTGCAATTGTTGAACGTCACAACGACCTGAGATAGCATTAGCATTTAAGGCTAATAAGAAATAAGAGGATAAACAAACAAAGCCAAAAATGTTCAGAGGGTATTAGAAAAGCTCTGACATATTCCTGGCAATCTGGATTGCCACACACATGTGCAAGAGAGTGTATATCCCCAGGAAAGATTTGAGAAAGATCTAATCTGGCACCTCTGGCTGACGTTGGGACTCTGTACAAGGAGGACTTGAAGCCATAAAGAGTTATAAACTACCTGGTAGAACACTGAAGTCATGGCCCACCCAACACATTTATACAGAGGTACTCAGCAAAGGCTGTGAGACATATGGAATCAAGGAATTTAAGGGAGTCTCTGCCCAATCATTAGCTGACCACTAAATTAACTGAGCATCACTTGATTGTCTGCACACAGCAAAGAAAACAACCTTTACAGAATCAGTCTAGAAAGTCACTAAACAAATAAAACAACAACAACAAAGAGCAAAACTCCTGTGGGAGATCTGATTTCCAGAGTTGTCACATTATATTATTTAAAATGCTGAGTTTTCAACAAAAAATTACTGGACACTCAAAGAAGTAGGAAGTTACGGCCAATACACAAGAGAGAGGCAGTAAACAGAAACTGTCCCTGAGGAAAAACAACTGTTGGACCTATTAAACAAAGACAGTAAGTACACTACTATAAATATGTTCAAAGGACTGAAGAAAAACATGTCTAAAGACTTAAAGGAAATATGAGAACAACATCTCACAAAATAGAGCATATCAATAAAGTACAGAAATTATTAAAAAGAATAAAGACAAGGGAATGTAGGAAACTCACAAATATGTGGAAATTAAACAATACACTCCTAAGCAACTAATGGGTCAAAGAAGAAATCTCAAAGGAAATTAGAAACTACTTTGAGATGAAGAAAAACTAAAACTCAACATACCAAAACTTACGGAATGCAGCAAAAGCAGTGATTAGAAGTAAATTTATAGCAGTAAGCACCTATATTAAAAAAGACAAAGGCCTTTGTCATGTAATACATGAAATAGAGAATAGAAAACAACAGAGAAAATCAATGAACCTGAAACTATGTCTTTGAAATGATTAATGATATTGAAAAAAAACTTGAGCTAGACACACCAAGCCAACAACGACAATAAAAACTCAAGTTCTTAAAATCAGGAATAAAAGAGAGGACATCTTTACCAACTCTACATCAATAAAAAGGAGTATGAAGGAATACAATGAACAATCATATGCCAACCAATTAGATAACCTATAGGACATGGACAAATCGTCAGAAAGACACAAACTTCTGAAAATGGTTCTAGAAGAAACAGAAAATCTGAATAGCCTAGGATAACAAGAGATTAAAGTAGGAATTTTTAAACTTCTGACAAAGAGAAGTCCAGAACCAGATGGCTTTGATGAATTTTACTGAACATTTAAAGAATTAGCACCAAAAAAAGTCTGGACCTGCCGAAGAGTCAAGTGACCACTAATGGACATTGTGTTTCTTTTTGGGGTGATGAGAATGTTGTGGAATTCGTGCTGATAGCCACACAATTCCGTGAATATACTAATTACCACTGAATTGTATACTTTAAATGTGTAAATTTTATGGTGTGTGAATTATGCTTCAATATAGCTGGTATTAAAAGAAAAGAATAATCTTACCACACTTCCAAATATTCAAAGGCTATTTGACCAGCCTGTGGAAGTCATAGTTCTCCAGTGTCCCCCACATTTCCTACATTCACTTTTTAGTAATTTGAAACTTCAAAGTGCTCGAGAAATCCAGAAACGTAGAGGGCTAAAAATTATGTTAAGAAATTAACTATCAGCTATGGGGGTTTTTTTGGGCCAAGCCACGCAGCATGCAGAATATCTTAGTTCCCCGACCAGGGATTGAACCCATGTCCCCTGCAGTGGAAGCACAGACTCTTAACCACTGGACCACCAGGGAAGTCCCTTATGGGGTTCTTTTTTGAGTTTGAAAATTTTATACAGCATAGGGTGTTCCCAGGAGCCCCTCTCAATGTAAAAGTCCCAAATTGGTTTCAGAGATGCACAAAAGTATATATTTCTTTTTATGCCTGGAAGATTATATGCTGACCTAAATTTAAGTGGCAAATATACTTCAGGTCTGTTTTGCATTATAGAAATTAAAAACCTTTGTGAACAGAACAATTTTCATTTAATAATGAAAGGAAAGACCCTTTATTATACCCTCTTTAAATGTTCCTTTCTCAACAGTGATTCATTATCTGCTGAGCCACATATTTATCAGCTGTCACCCATGTATCTTCTCTAAACACTCAGACTCCCCCTCTACACTCAAACTGAATTAAACTTTTCATATCATGTCCACTTAAATTGTTGGCCATCCTGCACATTTTCTCAACATAACCACTAGGAACAGCCCATCCCTAATCTACTGTTTCTAATATTATGCCTACCATATATTAAAAAACATCCTATTGCTATCATTTTCCACTATATATTTCATGCTGTAAATTTTCTCTTGTTTCCTGGGTACTTAGCCCTTTCTTAAGATAATGCTAATTCAATTGAGGTTGGATGCCACAATAGGTTCTGAAACATTTTAGCTCGCAAAAGTAAAGCATCACAAAGGATGCAGGACATATCCTTCCACATTATAAATTCACCTTAGCCTGTGTTTCCTTTGTGCTATTATTTCCCATCTTTTCTGTAGCACTGCTATTTTCAGTCTTCCACTCATTTTGCTCCTCTCACCACTTTCTTTCTCAACTTCCACCTCCACTCTCTTATCCTGGTGTGAAGAGCTTCTGCAGGAAATTGGTAATCGGTGTCTTTCAAAGTCTTTTAACACTTGGAGCTGACTGCTAAGGGAAATTGACCAGATTCCTGTGATCCTTGTCAGTTTCTCTGATCAGAGGAAATCGGCTATGTTTTGAAAGATATGCAGGTTACTGGAGAAAATGAATTATGCTGGTAGGATTAAGAGACTTAGACTAAAGTCTAAGAAACCATTAAAAAGAAAGCGTTTTGCATAATGTGGTTAACTCTTGTTATTCTGTGAAGACTAATTAGCTCTATTAAAACTGTGGGAGGAGTGTCATTCTAATGAAGCAGGAAGAGTTATACATATGAACTGCATGCATTTAAACATGTATACAACAGTTCTTAACTGCAACTGGGAGAAAGCTTCCATCAATAACTTTATGAAACATATCACTATGCACTGGAGGAAAGATGATAACATAAGAACCTGAGGTGAAACTGAAGGCACTCATGTTTGCTACTGTTTAGAGCAAGGCTCAGCAAACTTTTTCTGTTAATTACCAGACAGTAAATATTTTAGGTTTTATGAAACCATACAACTCTCACAACTATTCAACTCTGCCCTTGTAGCATTAACATCTATAGACAATAGGCAACAAATAAGAGGGGCTACGTTCCAATAGCAGTTTACTTAAAACAAACAAACAACAACAACAACAACAAAAAGAAACAGGCGGCAGGCCGCCTGTGGACCATAGTCCACCAACCCCTGGTTTAGAGGATCTGGGAAAGAGATGTCTGAGTAGCGAGAAAGAGCAAAGCAGACTCTGACATCCACAAGCGGTCCTGGTGCTCACAGGTGTGCTTCGTCATTCAACTTTTCTGCTCTGCACCAGCAGTACAAGGCCTCGGTCAATTAAGTATCATCTGTTTCCAATTAGAAAATTCTACTGAACCTTCAAGGTCTGGCTCATATGTTACTATGATGGAAGACTTTCTACCTGGCTGGAGTTTCTATATCACCTTGTTACAGATCTGTTTTAAGATACCTTGCATTCTTCTTGAACCGTACCTGTTTGTATGTCTTACACTTCCTAATGCATTAAAAAATTCTTACCTGGCGGAGCGTTGGCGGGAAGAAGGCGGCATAGAAGTTCATCCGCCGGGCCATGAACGGGCTGCTCCTGGCCGAGGCGCCGGTCGGCGCGGGCTGCGTCCGGGCCGGGCTCCCGCCGCTACCGCGCGGCCTCATGGGTTCGCTCACCGCGCGGGGCTCGTGGCCGGAGCTGGGGCGCATCCACAGCCCACGCAGCCGCAGCCGCAACCAGCGGGCCCAAGCCTCCGGCGTCCGGGACCAGCCCCTGTACGCCGCCCACCTTGACCCCGCCTGCCGCGCTGCCGTAGGCGGCGGTGGGCGGACGCGTCCCTGCTGTGCCAGCTGGGGGCGCTGTACGAGTCAATCCTGAACTATTGCAAGCACCTGTGACAAGACTGGTCCTCCCTGCGCTCAGCTCCTACCCACCCGACACTGGCCTATCTGATGACGACGAGCCTCCTGATACCAGCCTGCCCCTCAACCCGCCACCCTTCACTGTGCCCCAGACGCACTATGCCCATGACCAGTGGTTGTAGGGCACCTTCCACACCAGCCTCTGAAGAGCTGGCCTTGGGGTTTGCATCCCTCAGCAAGTACTTACTCAGACTATAGTGCCCGCTTTCCCCCCACCACCTCACCTCACAGGAGTGTAAGACCTGGGCCTCTTGGTGGCAAAACTGCCACCACCCCCTCTCTCCTGTCTTGAGTTAGCTGGCACTGGGGCGGACACCTGGGTTCCAGCCTCTGCACATGGCACTGGACCTCCACTTCTCCCACATGTGTGCACCCAAGCTTGAACAACCTTCGGCAGCTCTGCGGTTGGGATGAGTTCCTGGTTCCCACCCCCTTTTCACCTTTTGCTGCTATCAGCAGCCGCTGGCTCAGGTGCATCCCATCTCTGGTCCCTGGGTTCTACTGCCCTAGACAAGGGTTCCAGGACCCATTCCTGCATCCACCCTCGTGTGGGAGGGCCAAAGCTCCATGCTGGATATTTAAGTTTAGGGGCCAACCTCCTGGGCACATAGGTAAATAAATATTCTCTCAGAAAAAAAAAAATTCCTTAGAAGCAGCAACTATGTTTTGTACTTTACATTCCCTACAGTGTCAAATGCTTTTCCTGGCATATGAAAGACACTTAACAAATAATTATGGGTATTGTATAGGTACCAATACAAAAGTATTCATAACTAGGTCACAAAAGAGATAAAATTTATAAACACTGGTACAACAAATGTAGCTTTTAATCCTCTGCATGGCTTTTTAGCCAACCTTAAAATATTTGAAGCATGTGAAAGCACAGAATGATTATCTTACCTGCATATATCCTTCATCTATCTTGCCCTTTTGAGGATCAATTTTAAAATGTGCAGTTTTTTTAAAGCGGTACATCACAGGAAGTGATTTGGATCGATTTTGCATAATACACTGAATCTCTGAATGTCCACCCATGAAACAAGGTGCAAAATTAAGGACCCTTCCTGGATCAAACTGTAATAAGACAGGAAGTCCTGAGCCTGTCAGGGCTAATTCTACTTTCTGAAATCGATCACCTGTAAAAGCAATAATAGCTTTTTAACATTAAAAGTGTTTTGGGACGCCAGAATATATTTGCTCAGTCCAAATAGTGTCATCTGAAAGACTTGATGAGACATGGGTAGCTCATTCAATCTTTCATTCAACAAAGTTATTGAGTGCCAGGGCCTTCTTTGTGCCAGGGACTTTTCTAGGCCTTGGGGGTACAGCAGTGAATAAAATAGACAATGTCCTTGCTCTCATGGGTTTTACATTCTAGTGAGGTGACACTGAGAATAAAATAAATAGATAAGGTAGAGTAAGACAGCGTACAATGTCTTGGGGCTGCTCATTTATATGGGGAAGTCCCAAAAGACCTCTCTGATAGGGAGACGTGTGAGCAAAGATATAAGGGACTCTGGAAGCAAATCATGTGAAAAATCCAGAAAAAAAAGTGTATTCTAAACAGAGAAAACAGCAAGTACAGAGACTCTAAGGTAGGAATGGCTTGGCATGCTCAAAAAGACCCCACAGGAATGAAGTATGGCTGCAGAAGAGCAGTAGAAGAATGGTGAGAAATGATCAGACCTAAGATATACTTTTGAGGGTCCAGTTAACAAAATTTGCTGACGGACTGCATGTAGAATAGGAGATTGAACACGATAATGATAATGCTAAGGTTTTTGGCATAAGCAACTGAAGTGATGGAATTTTCATTTCTTGAGACAGGAAAGACTTCAGGAGATATAGGTTATAGGGAAACCAATAGTTCTTTTTTTGGACATGTTAAGTTTGAGATGTCTAGTAGACATCCAAGTGGAAATGCCTTAATAGGTCACTTAATATATTTGTAACCTTAGAGTGAAGATGAAGGAGGAAGGATTGGAGTTTTGAGGGGAGAAGAGAAGCTGTGTGACATTAATCTCAAATCGAAAGAAAGTGAATGCACGCAGGAACACAGCAGGAATGGCGAACACCAGGACTCGGTTGGGATTAGTGGTTATAGATATAAAGTGAAACCTCACAGCCTGGTTTTGTGTTTTTCGCCAGCACAACTAGCTTCCCAGGTGCAGCGCTAGAGTATGCTAAGAGTTGAATTTAAGCAGATTAGAGGTTTTCCACTCAGCCAAAATGGGAGTTGAGCCAAGAGATTTACGTATACTTGGGAAAAGGTGATTAAAATAATGGATGGTGGAATATAAGCTGAGCAATAACATAAATATGAAGTTTTGGAGATACTAGAAAGAAGCTAGTACCTATGAATTGTGAGCTCTAATTGAGTGAAAGAACTGTTTTGCAGAGAAAGCAATGTAACTAGAATCCCATAGACAGAGTTGATATTTCTTCACTCTTGGTCTTACTAGCCAATCCTAGACTCTAAGCAAAACCTAGCATCTGTATCTCTAGCCAGTGAAAACTAGATTAACTTGCAAGCCTAGAATAAATGTTCTGTCTATGATCAGCAGACAGAGCTCCATATCACCAACCACGGCATAAACAGTAACAGAGCAATCAATTTCTGCCCTAGGAACACAGTTCAACTCTGCTCAATGACATCACTTGTACCAACATGTAAATCTTCTAGACTCTTGACTTGCCATGGCTCATCTTTCTGGATTTCATCTCTCATCTGCCTATATTTTTCTCTTTGATCTCTCTTGCTAAACTGAAGTCCAATTCCATTTTCCTCACTGCAACGCATCCAACATTACCCAAAAATGTAAAAAGTGCCTTGCATCTTTATGTGTGGCCTGCAAAGCACATGCACTTATCAATATCCTATAGCAGGATATTACACTCTATTTACTAGAGCTCTAGTAAATAGGGTGACTAGTAAATTAAGTGACTGTCACTTTATATAGATTCTAAGAGAGCAAAAGGTTTGGTAAAGATGAAATAGGTCATTTGTTCCCATATTAATCTCTAAGAGAAAACCTAGGCTTACAAAGAAAAGAAGGCAGGTTTTTTTTTCTTTTTTTATTCCCTTAACTCTACATCATCATGTTTATCTAATGTTATTTTAAAATAGTAAGGTTGGGACTTCCCTGGTGGCGCAGTGGTTAAGAATCTGCCTGTCAATGCAGGGGACACGGGTTCGAGCCCTGGTCTGGGAAGATCCCATAAGTCGCAGAGCAACTAAGCCCATGCACCACAACTACTGAGCCTGCACTCTAGAGCCCATTAGCCACAACTATTGAGCCCATGTGCCACAGCTACTGAAGCCCGTGCGCCTAGAGCCCATGCTCCGCAACAAGAGAAGCCACCGCAATGAGAAGCCCGCACACAGCAACGAAGAGTAGCCCCCGCCCGCTGCAACTAGAGGAAGCCCGTGTGCAGCTACCAAGACCCAATGCAGCCAAAACTAACTAACTAAATAAATAAATATTTTTAAAAAAAATAATAAAATAAAATAATAAAATCATCTAAATTCTAACTTGGAAAATTATCATGTAAATGATGCTGAGGCTGACTTTTCTCAACGTGCCACATAAGACGTGTTAAGGTCTCTCAAATGTTTGCATTTTTATTCTAGTCCAGAATTATATATTTTTATTAAACTGCCTCTACAAATATTGCTGTCCAAACTTTTAAACAATTTAAACAGCTATAAATTTGATGATAATGTTCATTTCATACTTACTTTTGATGGTTTTATTGTTATCATCTCTCAAAAATCCATCTTTACTTCCTACAGACTCAAATCTCAAAAAGAGAGCATAGTCTTGCCTGTGTGAAGGATCATCCTTTTGACCATTAATGATTCGCCTGTAAAAAATCACAATCAGTTATTTCTAAAGCAAAGATGATAACTTTATTATCTCTCAAAAGGGAATTTCAACCCAATACTTAAATCTATGCAAACAGATGAAATTCAGGAATAAAAAGGTAACTGTGATCCATTTTCCAAAATTACTGCACAAGACATTGAGACTTGCCAAAAAGAAGGTCATACTCATATTATGTGAAGATCCAAAAAATGACTTCATGATGATATTTGTAAGATAAGAGGAACTTAAATATACTAAGTTGTCAAGGTCTTGCCTCCAACGCCACTTTCTATGTAAAGGATTTTCTTTCCAGGGAAACTTCATTGCTAGCTATGGTCTCTGTTCAATTCTCTACAATAGTCCTTCTTACACCAGGGTGAAACTGCGAACCTCTCATACGTACCTGTCTCCTCCCATGGACTAAGCACATATTGCTAGCCACATTCTTGTTAGAGGAGAACAAGTAATTTGGAGAATAAGATTTGGTAACAGCCAAATCTTGGCAGAGGAGGAAAGCAAAGGAAAGATGAGAAGAAGGGAAGTAGGACCAAAGACAGAGATGGGTTACATCACAGGCTTGTGCACTGGCAATCTTTACTTGCCTTACCTAGAGCTCAGCTTTTTAGCAGCGGATGCTCAAACATACACACAAAAGGCTGATGTGAAATATTACATAGGAAACAAAATAGCATAGTGAGAACATCTTTAACTAAGACTACAAATCATATTTATTCCTATGTGTTCATGCTAGACTCTCAAATAAAATGAACATGTTGCCATGAAAAGAATATTTAGAATTTCAAAGATTGTGTATTAAACAGAATCTTACAGATTCACCAAAGAAGTTTCCTGCATGAAGAGGTGATTAATAAGGCAATTATAGGTTGTACAAATAGAACAATTACTTGATTTACTACCCTCCTTAAATTAAACCACAACTCAGTCTTCATCGGACAGTTGGTATCACCAAGTGACCCTGTTGCCACAGAGAGAAGTACATTAAACATTGCCTTCTTACAAACAAGGGTAAACATACTGACAATTGGATCGGTTATTGTCACACACTGCAACCTCTCAAGTGTAGCTGAAATTGCTACTATATATTTAAAACAGCATTGCCAAGGGCTTCCCTGGTGGCGCAGCGGTTGAGAGTCCGCCTGCCAATGCAGGGGACACAGGTTCGTGCCCCGGTCCGGGAAGATCCCACATGCCGCAGAGCGGCTGGGCCCGTGAGCCATGGCCGCTGAGCCTGCGCGTCTGGAGCCTGTGCTCCGCAATGGGAGAGGCCACAACAGTGAGAGGCCTGCGTACCGCAAAAAAAAAAAAAAAAAAAAGAAAAAAGAAAAAAAAAAGCATTGCCAAATATATTTTCAAACTAAATAATCAAACCAAGTACAGGGAAAAATATACATTGGCCAAAGTCCTAAACATCTGTATGAGTTTCAGCAAGCAAGTGTGGTTGATCCCAGCAGCTGCTATAGGCTTAATATTCCTGATACTCAGTAAGCATTTGGCCCTGGCAGGAGCACTGCATCCTCTTTGGAGGCATCTAGAACATACTGCATGCCCCTGGCCAGCACCTGACTATTTCTGCAGGGACAACAAGGTCTTGGTTGAACAGATTGGTTTGCGGCCAAAATCCAAAGCAACCCAAAAATTCCATCACCTCATTTCCACAAGGTCTGGAGAGATTTTTAATTTAAAATGAAGTATCTAGAAACATTTTTAAATATTGTAAATAATATTAACCATGTTAGAAATATTTAGAACCATAATAAGAAAAACCCAATTTGTGCCTTCTGCCAAGTTTGTTTGTTTGTTTTTAATAAATTTATTTATTTTATTTATTTATTTTTGGCTGTGTTGGGTCTTCGTTGCTGCGCACGGGCTTTCCCTGGTTGCGGCGAGCAGGTGCTACTCTTCATTGTGGTGCGTGGGCTTCACATTGCGGTGGCCTCTCCTGTTGCAGAGCACGCGGGCTTCAGCAGTTGTGGCATGCGGGCTCAGTAGTTGTGGCTCACAGTCTCTAGAGCGCAGGCTCAGCAGCTGTGGCAGCCTCACTGCTCTGTGGCATGTGGGATCTTCCCAGACCAGGGCTCTAACCCGTGTCCCCTGTATTGGCGGGCAGATTCTCAACCACTGCACCACCAGGGAAGCCCACCAAGTTTTACTATTAAAATCAATCTGATGAATGTATGGTTAATATACTTTCCATTAATAAGTAACATCATAATGGAATTAATTTTTGCTTACTTTGGGCTGAAACAAAATGTAATTAAAATCTTTTGATAAGGTTGTAACCTCCCTTCATTAGGAAATAGGAGATAAATGTGGTAATATCTATGTTCTTTATTTTCCTTAAGTAGGTTAGATT
The DNA here is from genome assembly GCF_964165515.1 of Mesoplodon bidens. Taxonomy (NCBI): domain Eukaryota; kingdom Metazoa; phylum Chordata; class Mammalia; order Artiodactyla; family Ziphiidae; genus Mesoplodon; species Mesoplodon bidens. The sequence goes on from NC_138163.1 coordinate 108,584,318, forward strand.
ATTTAAAGCAACATCTGTTCTTTGTTGAACATTTGTACCCTGTAATATAAAATCAGAAATAAAAGAGTATTCAGGCAAAACACAAACAAAATAAAATCTTTTAAGATGAGGTCATAAAATAATTATTGAAATTCCAGAGTCTAGATATAGAGAATATGTATGTTTTAAAAGTAATGTACATAAATTTGATCAAGGCACCTCATAAAATTAAAAGAACTATTGAAAAATTGATAAGAACAGATATAGATTACTATCAGTGTCAGCCGAATTTACTGAACTTTTTTAGGTCACCCTTGGAGACGCATGAAATGAAATCATATCTATCTTCATGTTAAAACATATTTAGAAAAATTAAACAGCTTGTTGGTTATTAGTAAGTTACACTACTTACTTACCAATTCTTCTCCAACAGAATCATCTTGCATTATGGCTGCCCAATTTATAGGTTCTGGGCTATTATTGTATAGAAGTGCATGTTCAATCTTTGACATTCCAAAGAAAACAGGACCAAAGCTTATGCTTTCCAACTTTTTATCATTACTCATGTTTAACAATTCAATCATCTGCTCAACAACATGAGCTTTGATATTCAAGAATATGTCTGGGCGATCTCGCAAACTCACTCTACAAGATAATGAATTATACATACATATTTTAATTAGAATTCTATATATTTTATTTTTCTCCTAAATGTTTATATAAACAGAAATTTTATAAGATCACATAATAATTAAAATTCAAAGGCCTAAGAGCAGTTCCTTTCACATATGTGCCAGAGATTGTCATATCCTTCTGTCTGTCTGAATCTGCAAAGTAGAATAGCATACGTGCAACCTAATTCATTGTCTACAGGAAACAACAAAGATGGAAAACAACTGCATGAATTGACCCCAAAAATCACTTACTGATATTTCCATATCACCAATGATTTACATGGTCACCTCTAGTTCTAGAATTCTGAGATTCTTTTCTCATCCCATTCCCCCAAGTCCAACAGCCAACTTCATCCCCATCCTAATAACCCAATTCCCTACAAAGTAAAGTATCTCAGCAAAACTCCACTTCTTTGCTGAAATGAGTATCCTCCCTCATAAAACTTCACTTTCCAGACTAATTTGAATTCACTGTTGCAACTTCCCTCCATCCCGCATTTACCCCTCTCTGGCGTAAATGCAATCCTTTTGAATCTCACTCTGTCAGATACCACAGATCACTGACCAATTCACAGCCATCACCAAAGTCCTTAACTTTGTATCTCTGTGTATCTCTGTCACATTGGGCATGGTTGATACCATCTCTTTCCACATCTCCCCTCCCTTAGCTTTCTTGACACCATACTTTCACGGCTTTCCTTCTAACTTATTTAGACTCTGCCTTCTCATTCTTCTAAGACTTGGATATTTTGTAAATTCTATGAATAATGCTATTTCTCTCCTACTTTTTTTTATACTCTACCCTCCTTCTCAAAGTTATTTTCAACATTTCATGCTTCATCTACATCTTATGAACTGACGACTCTCAAACCAATATACCTAGACCAAATTTTTTTCTGGGACTCAAGATAAGTAAATCTAATAGGTTCCACAGGATTCTGCAAAGCAAATCAATTCCAGCATTCCAAAACAGAACTCAAGATCTTCTCTCACAGACCTGAACCTCCTCTTACCTTCCCTTTCTATAACAAGTCACTAAATGTAGTCAAATCTACCTCCATAACATATCTCCAATCTGCACACTTCTCTCCCTCCATACTCCCAATTTGTACCTTAAATGAGGCCTTCATTATTTCTCTTCTGCTTTACTATTAGAATTTCTAGTCAGGCTATCCACTCCACATCTGTACTCCTCAATTTTGTACACTGCTATCAACATGACCTTTCTAAAATGCAAAATAATCAAGACACTCCCATCTTAAAACCTTCCTGAGATTCCACTGCCTTTACAATAGAACCTAAGCTCCTATCAGGGCTCACAACTGTTTCTCTAACGTTTTTTAAATTGTGACCTTCAGTTAGAAATGCATTTTACATTACAATGCAGGACACACACACACACACACACACACACACACACACACACACACACGAAACAAATTTTACAAAACGCCACTTGCCCTTACCATGTGAGATGCATTCTGATGTTTTCAATTTCATTGTTTTAATACTGGTGGTGACCCATTATAGTGACTGCACATTCTGCTAATGAACTGAGATATATAGCATTAAAAAATGCTGTCCTGGGCTTCCCTGGTGGCGCAGTGGTTGAGAGTCCGCCTGCCGACACAGGGGACACGGGTTCATGCCCCGGTCCGGGAAGATCCCACATGCTGCGGAGCGGCTGGGCCCGTGAGCCATGGCTACTGAGCCTGTGCATCGGAGCCTGTGCTCCACAAAGGGAGAGGCCACAACGGTGAGAGGCCCGAGTACCGAAAAAAAAAAAAAAGAATGAACAACCCCTAACAAAAGAACATTGCTCAATCTTTTAAATATATTAAAACAGTGAGCTCACAAACATTACTGTGTCTTATGTAACTTTAATATCATTAGTAATAATGAAATATTTGACTGGTTTTTTAATTGCTAACAACAGGAGCAAGAACATCATCCTAGGAGAACGGTGTCATTGAAGAATTTTTGTCATCAAATTTTCATTTCTTTTTAGATGTGAAACTGGCTGATGTGTGGAGAATGAACTAGAAGGAGATAAGAGGTGACTCCAGACAAATAAATTAGGTTGATGTAATTATAAGGCAAGAGAAGATTATGGACTGTTGTAAAAAAGTGACAATGGGACAGAGAAAAGTAGGATTACTCACACTATAAGGAAGTGAACAGACAGGATTTAATAGTTGACTGAGTAAGGGGGTAGAGGGTGAAAAGGAGGGAGGTGTCAAGGACTTGCCAAATTTCTGACTTGGCCATATACACGGTGGTGACATTCAATGAAAAACAGAAAAGGAGAAGTTTGGGGGAGACATTGAGGAGTTTAGTTTTAGACGTGTTAACTTTGAAAAACCTGAAGGAAATGCAGAGTCTTGTACAGACTTCAGTGAAGTAACAGGAATGGAAGTGATTGCCTAGGGAGAGCAGGGTGACTGAGGAAACATGAGGGTCTATGACAAATCCTAAGGAACACTCACTTCTAATGTACTGAAAAAAGGGACAGCAGTCCACAACAGAGAATTAAGGAGGAGGGAGAAGAAGAATTCTAACATCAATAATGAATATTTACTGAACACTTAATATATGTCAGAGAGTGTGCTAAGCATTTTATTAATCATCACCACAATTATAGGAGGAAGGCGCTATGTTTATCTTTAACGTATAAGGGAGGCAATGAATGTTCGGGAAGTGTAAATTCCTTGCCTGGGGTCTCCCAGCCAGTTAATATTGTAACCAAGATTTGGGACCTGGAACACCTCACTCCAGGTCAAATCAATTAAATAAAGGCTTATTGAATTCCTGGTATATGCCTAACATTGTGTTATGCATGAAAAGTATGTTGAGATTTCATGACATCAGTTTCCATGAAAACAAAACAAAAAAATGCATTGACAATAAGCAGTGGGTGCTTCTCTGGGTAGTTAGAGAGGATTCAGAGGACCACTCCTGGGTCTGGTCCAATTTAGCAAATTTTCTGGTTTACAGATGATGCCAGGCTTTTCTAGACAGTGATGTAGAGAGATGATGCTGATGATCAGGGGAAGGAGGACAGCAGACATTAAGAGCAAGAGAAAGGTCATATATTTGGGGCAAAATAACCCCCCAAAACCTAAAGGAGTCCTAAGGTAGCTGTTCAAACCCAGAAATGGTGTGTAAAGATCACACTAGAGACTTTAAAGACTATTCTACATCGTAACACAGTAGTAGAAAAAGTACCCAAAGATTCAAGAGGAGAAGAGGGAAATGTGTGCAATTCAAGGCATGCTAAAATAATGTTTTTTCAATCTTCAATGATAAAAACTGAGAAACAATAAAGACATAAAAGAGAACACGGAGTTCCCCAGCTCACAAAACACTAATATTAGAAACATCTTAAAGATTAAACCATGTCTTTTCAAGATGAAAAGACAAGCACTACTTTGTAAATTTAGGAAACATTCTTATAAGGGGCAAGACAACAAAATGTATTCAACAACTTTCAGCTAAATCTAGGGATGGTTACTCCATAATAGACTATTAAAATAAAACATCATGAAGTTGTTACATAAACTCTGGCTTCTATAAAACTGAAGATAATAACCTCAGTGACACTACCAGAGAGAGAAAACAAAGCTATACAAATCATGAATCTGCTGAATGTGGCTTTTTAATGTCCTCTTAAGTGCACATATACGTTTGTAAACACTTGATCTTTGACTCTAAAACTATAAAATATTTGTCACATAAAATCCTTTTTGAAAATTTTATTAAAATCATCTTTGGTTGCTGAATCTATTTTCTGCCTAAGTGTTTTTCTTCATGAAAATACATTATAATTCTCATGAATATTTATATGTTGTGCTTGTGGGTAATGAGGACTTTATGACACTTTACGGGCACTTGCTACTGTGAATATAAAACATACTATCAGTTTTGGTAAGGGTGGAAAAAATAATATCATTCAACTCCAGAAATGAGGGACAAAGTCAGCACTAAGAAAATGTGTTTCATTGATAACAATTTGTTTCAGTTAGTAAGAGTAATTAACATTTCATAATACTCAATTATAATTTACCAATATAGTATTAACTACAAATACTATGCACACACAAAATATTAATATAATACTAAAAGTCAATGTGGATTACTTTTCCTAAAATGTAGGGACTCAGGTCCACACATATACTTTTATTAAGTAAAATAATATTAAATATTCAATTAAAATTAAAATTATGTATTTTTTACTTACAGAGAGTTTTTATAAGTAATAAAACTGTACAATTTGGTGAGATTTTAGAATAAAGAGAGGATATGATCAAAACTTTAAAGGTTTTGGAATGGACAACAGTTAAGAGAGATTTTGGAAAGTAAAAGAATACAAATAAAATTCTCTCAATTACATATCACTGCTCTATAACCAGACAATCTAAAGGACCATACAGCCCATAGTCAATCACCATAAGAGAGTTCATCCTTAACACTGGAGTCAGACCACAAATGAGCCTAATATTCCACAGTCTGACAGGCATCAGAAATTCAGCCATTTAAAAATCAAAGCATGGAAAGTGAAATGAATAACATTCAGTGAGTAACAACTATCAGTTTTATTTGTTCATATCCCAGAAGAAATCAGTAAAGTGACAGACTGCCTTTGTCTTAATAATTCCCACTGCTCATTCAAGCAACCCCAAAGAACGTCCTCACTTACTGTAAAACGGGTTTGGATTTAAGACCTGTTTTATGTATCCAACAAGCAGTCTCAGAGAGAAATGCCCTCCCTGTCTGGAGCTAGTCCTCATCTCAGCTTGGGGAAAATGTTAGTCTTATCATCCCAGATGCTGACCATCCAATCAACTGAATGACAGGATAAGTGATTTTATGTCTACAGTATATCATCAATGAAGAGTGTGCATACACACATGCGTGTGCACACACACACATAGTCACAGGCACACCTATGCCTTTATGGAAACTCTTAGGTCACAGTAAGAATGTCTAGAAATAATCCAGTATGGAGAAGAGAGAAGCAGTTTTCCTTTCAACAAAATGTTAGTAAGAGCCTTCTAGGGATCATCATGTGAATTCAAAGTTGAATATGATCGAGAAAAAGAACAAATAGTTACTGAGTGCTTGTGATAAGTCAAGTACCATATTACAACCTTAAGTACATACATAATTAAGCACAGTATATTTTATTAGCCAGTTTATAAATGAGGAATCTGAAGTTCAATGTCCTTAAAGATACTTGCCCCAGATCACACAGCTAGTAAGGCACTGTGTCCTAATTCTATCACTGGAAAGCTCTAAGGACTATGTCACTTCCATGACACCACCTTGCCTTCTATCCTCAGGGAGATCATCAGTCATCTGAGAGTCAGGTTGTATTAATAAGAATCATAAGGATGTAGATTCATCTTTCCTGATATTACCTATAGTCTTTTACAGTGATCCTACTTAAGGACCTTCAGTTTTGAGCTTTTTCAAATGACATAATTTTTTTGGAGGGGTAGGGTGAATCAGAGAATCCATTAATTGCAGAAGGTATATATTTCAAACAGTATCAATTTTCTTCCAAAAGTATAGGTTAATTTATATGACAGAAAGTATTTACCTGGTACTCTGCCATGGTTAACGATATTAATCTCTTTACAATATACTTTACTATTGGCAACCAATGTCCCAAAATTAACTTCTGACTCAATTTCCAGTTGACAGGATAGAATCAACCTAGAAGAGGAGAAAAGAGGACCATATGATGAATTTTAACAACTATAACCTCATGGTTAAATCCACAGGGGGACATATATAGATATTTTTATCTTAACTCCTAAAAAGATATTTCAGTTTCCTTATAGGTCTGCTGGTGGCACATCTGTCAGTAAAACAAACTGTAAAATAAAGACATGAAAAAAAGATAATGAGACACATTTTAAATAAAGAAATCAGACTTTACGCGTAAGTACATGGTATGCCTTCCCAAGTACTCACCTTGAGAGGTAACCCACACATCGCAATATTTTTGTAGCTCAAAATATATTTGGAATTCTGTTTTGGAATCTCCAACTAAGCCTATAATACATTCTTTTGCCCCCCCGACCCCAAAAGGGTGCAAGTTATCTGAACAAAGTAAACTAGTTTGGATGATCCAAATCTGATGAAATAAAAGAAGCTGTGATACTATAAAATGTCACTTGGGGACTAAAACAAGGTCTAAGAACAAAAGGATACAATTGATTTTCCATGTGTGTCTCTAATTTAAAGGACTCACTGTAGCGTATCTGTAGCATATGTTTTCATAAGCATTTAAAAAATCCATTCTAATCCTAAATACACATCTCATAATGATATATATATCTGGATAATAATTTATAGTTTATAAAGCACCATTAAGTATATTATCCTGTTTGATATTAACAAATTTCCTGAAAGGTAGGTAAATATTATGGCTCCTAGGTTACAGATGAAAAGCCAAAGACTTAAAAAGCTTAAATGATTTATCTAAGGAATTATTTGGATATAACGTTGGGGAACTTAACCTTGAATCCATTTTGTTAGACTTCAAGTACATTACCTTAGAAACCTAACAACGATAACAACAGCATCAGTAATAAATATAGTAATAACTAATCTTTATTGAGTCCTAAGGTTATATGCCAGACACATGAATTAAATAGTTTACTCCACTTAGGATACAACCTCCAAAGCATAAATGCATACATACATACAATCATATATACATACAAACACACTAAAACTCATAAATAAAAATACCTGAACAAAACATTCACAGATACTGCCTATACATTGGTGGTCTGGGCCTTCTTTCTGGGATCTGTGTTTATATGTGTTTGTGTATTACTGGATAGGTACAGACATTGCAGAGATCAGCCAGGAATGTCCTACTTATGCTTCATAGTCTAAGAAATACCCATGTTCTTCTCATAGAGATTGTAATTTTGTGACAGGAAAAGATCAATGACCTTGTACATCTCTTTACAATATATTTATATGTGTATACATAATTGCAATAATAGTTTACAGGATCTAAAAGAGGAACCAGTTACACAAACAATATAAGATGTGAAGCTGAACGTTTTTTCAAACTTCTTCTCTAGCTAGATGTGGAAAAGTATCTTAAGAAGAATTTCTTAAGAATCTTCACAAACACATACACACACATATACACGTACATACATGCATATACATATATATGGTTTAACCTTAGCATTAAGGGTGTGGTAAAATGGCAATATATAACAGTTTCTCTGGCTTTCCTACTGGTTTATCTTCTCCTTGTATAAAAAACTTTTTCTGGCCCCATATGCACCACAACATATCAAGACAGTTGTTGACCTCTGAGGACAATAAAGTATCTAGCCACCTATCAGAAGAAGGGCCTCTTTACAAAGCTACAGTAATCAAGACAGTATGGTACTGGCACAAAAACAGAAAGATAGATCAATGGAACAGTATAGAAAGCCCAGAGATAAACCCACGGACATATGGTCACCTTATCTTTGATAAAGGAGGCAGGAATGTAAAGTGGAGAAAGGACAGTCTCTTCAATAAGTGGTGCTGGGAAAACTGGATAGGGACATGTAAAAGTATGAGATTAGATCACTCCCTAACACCATACACAAAAATAAGCTCAAAATGGATTAAAGACCTAAATGTAAGGCCAGACACTATCAAACTCTTAGAGGAAAACATAGGCAGAACACTCTATGACATAAATCACAGCAAGATCCTTTTGGACCCACCTCCTAGAGAAATGGAAATAAAGACAAAAATAAACACATGGGACCTAATGAAACTTAAATGCTTTTGCACAGCAAAGGAAACCATAAACAAGACCAAAAGACAACCCTCAGAATGGGAGAAAATATTTGCAAATGAAGCAACTGACAAAGGATTAATCTCCAAAATTTATAAGCAGCTCATGCAGCTCAATAACAAAAAAACAAACAACCCAATCCAAAAATGGGCAGAAGACCTAAACAGACATTTCTCCACAGAAGATATACAGACTGCCAACAAACACATGAAAGGATGCTCAACATCTTTACTCATTAGAGAAATGCAAGTCAAAACTACAATGAGATATCATCTCACACCAGTCAGAATGGCCATCATCAAAAAATCTACAAACAATAAATGCTGGAGAGGGTGTGGAAAAAAAGGAACACTCTTGCACTGCTGGTGGGAATGTGAATTGGTACAGCCACTATGGAGAACGGTATGGAGGTTCCTTAAAAAACTACAAATAGAACTACCATATGACCCAGCAATCCCACTACTGGGCACATACCCTGAGAAAACCATAATTCAAAAAGAGACATGTACCAAAATGTTCATAGCAGCCCTATTTACAATAGCCCGGAGATGGAAACAACCTAAGTGTCCATCATCGGATGAATGGGTAAAGAAGATGTGGCACATATATACAATGGAATATTACTCAGCCATAAAAGAAATGAAATTGAGCTATTTGTAATGAGGTGGATGGACCTAGAGTCTGTCATACAGAGTGAAGTAAGTCAGAAAGAGAAAGACAAATACTGTATGCTGACACATATATACGGAATTTAAGAAAAAAAAGTCATGAAGAACATAGGGGTAAGACAGGAATACAGACACAGACCTACTAGAGAATGGACTTGAGGATATGGGGAGGGGGAAGGGTAAGCTGTGACAAAGTGAAAGAGCGGCATGGACATATATACACTACCAAACGTAAGGTAGATAGCTAGTGGGAAGCAGCCGCACAGCACAGGGAGATCACCTCGGTGCTTTGTGACCGCCTGGAGGGGTGGGATAGGGAGGGTGGGAGGGAGACGCAAAAGGGAGGGGATATGGGAACATATGTATATGTATAACTGATTAAATTTGTTATAAAGCAAAAAATAAAAAAAAATTAAAAAAATAAAAATAATAAAAATAATTTTAAAAATTAAAAAAAATTAAAAAAAAAAAGAAGAAGGGCCTCTTGACTCCAAATGCCCTCTGCAAGATGAGTTACCAGTTGAACCCTGACTAAGGATCAGAGTTGAAGGAAATTCTGGAGAGGGAAATGACCAACACACTAATGCCAAGTACCAGTGGTCTCCAAACTTGGGGATGCTCTGATAGCTAAATAAATACCTTCCAGTGATGCAAAGGAGTAGCTTATTCCTTTCCTAACATGTGTCAGCTGTTTGACTCCTATGCAGAATGGGATGTTGTGAGAAAGCAGAACTTCTCAACAACACTGAGAACCCAAATAATTGCACATCTAAATTTAGTTTATGAAAATGAAAAAATGCAAGGGAAATTATAAAAAGACATATCTAATAGCAATATTAATATTAAATATTAATATTCTAATATTAATTCTGCTGGTGCTAGACAGAGACAAAAGAATAACGCCTATGGAATCATATCTTGCTGGGGAAAAGAAGGATCATGCATGTATATATGTGAAAAAAAACCCAAAAATTTTAACAGTAGCTCTAACAGGTAATTTTATAATGAACAGAACTATACTTATTTCAATATAAAATGAATAGCACAATGTCCTGGTCAAATAAATTATTTGTATTAAAGTTAATCTGCAAACCAGTTACTTAGTTCTGTATTATATTCATTATATCAGTCCATATTTTTCAGCCAATCTCAAAAAAATACCATTTTGATTTTTTTGAAGCCAAACATCTGCATGATTTCAAATTCTGTGAAGTAAATATGACAATAATTTAAAATTAAATTAAAATGTGAATATGGGTCCACAATAATTCATTTAGGAATACATCCATCACAAAAACAGAAAGTAGAAGGGTGGTTACCAGAGGCTGGAGGGTAGGAGAATTGGAGAGATACTGTTTAAGGGTACAAACTGGGAACTAGTAGATAAATAAGTCCCAGAGAGCTAACGTACAGCATAGTGATCATAGGCAACAAAAATGTATTATAAACTTCAAAGTTGCTAACAGACTAGATCTTAATTGTTCCCACCACAGGAAAGAAATGATGACTATGTAATGTGATACTGGTGTTAGCCAACCCTATGGTAGTAATATATTGCAATATATAAATGTATCACATCAACATGTACACCTTCAACTTACACAATGTTATATGTCAACTGTATTTCAATTAAAAAAAATAATAATAACATAGGATGAGAAGGAACAATCATTGAAGAGGTGTAGTAGCAGGGAAATCAAGAGAATAAAGTGGCCCACAAAGGCAGTAATGGTTAATTGTGTCTAATGCTTCTGAGAAATGGAGTAAGATAAAGACAAAGGAGGTACCAACAGACTGGCAATATGCAAGAGTTACTTCACTGGAAAGCTGGGGAAAACAGCCCCTCTGGAGTTTGCTGGAGTGAGAACGGAAAGTAAGATTGTAGAGAGAGCAAAAATAGCATTCTTTAATCAATCTTGCTATCAAAAGGTACAGAAAACATGGTGGAAATAAAGTAGGGTGCAAGTTCAAGGGGAAAAAAAGAAAACATGTAATTGTTGGACATTTTTTTATGATTTTAATTTAAAAAATGGAAAACTGGTCTTCCATTTGTTTTGAACACTACAATTTGCTAAAAATTTGTTCTTTAAGTTCAGGTGTAAGGAAACTGTAGATACAGAAAGCTCTATTAGTCATAGAAAATACAAAATATTACTATGACCCTTAATCTTTGAAGAGTGCTCAAAATATTAGCATGAAATATGACGAATACATACCCAATTAGAAGGATCTCTATTGTTTTATTTCCTATTGAAATAAGAAGTTGGTCAAAAGTGTCTTCATTCTTATCAGGATGATATTCCACCATAGCTGTTGTCTGAAGGCCAGAAGCAAGTGCTTTATCCAGATTGGTCCAAATCAGTTTGAACTTCAGTGGGAGGAAAAAAAAAATCAAATTATACATCTTAAGTCCTAATAAGAAAATAGTATGAGCAACTGTAGTTAGGAGTATACATTATTTCAAGAGATATATCAAGACATAGGCAATATTCCTGCCCTAAAGGCAAAGACTTAATGACCATATCTATACCTATCAGATTCTAGATGCTTCAGATATGCTTTTAATGGTACACAAACTGAAACTGAAAATGCAGTCAGTCAAGAAATATGTAAATGCTCATGGGCTCCTTTAGAAGTATGAGGTACTAGAATACAGAAAAAAAGGGAAGAGCAATCTAATGAAAATGTTACTCAGTCTAAATACATACACAATATAAACATGAACACATACATACAATCATAAATACATATAGCATTTTACATACTTTCTGCATAAAGGACTTGGACTTCATAACTTGGAGGAAATATAAAAAGGAATAGACCAATGAGGAAAAAGAGCTTTTGTTCTTGAAAAACATTTGCTAGACTCCAGGAAAAATCTGAAGGGGGAAAGAGGAGAACTGCTTTGTGCTGAGTATGTCTGGTAGGTGAAGCATTCGATGTCTATTAGCTCACTTAATACACTTCTACAGCCCTGTAACGCTGATATTAAGGCTCCCAGTGTAGAGATGAGAAACTGGGACCTGTAGGTGCAATTAATACCTAAGGTCACTGTGTCAGTGAGGACTCAAAACACACATCTGTCTGACTCTAAAACTTAAGCTCTTTCCCTACAACTAGAAAGAATCTCCTGAATATATAATCTCTTTAAAGAAGTAGACTATATACCCCTTGAAAATTAAAATAATGTAAGCCAGGGACTAATCAAGTGTCATATGAGTGATGCAGACATAAGTATCATGAAAATCCGTGAGAGGACATGATTACTGTGGGCTAAGAAGGAGTACACTCAACCCAGGCTTAGAGGATGGATGTAAAAGGTGGAGAAGAAGCAAGAAAGGTGCTCCCTATGGAGGCGGGAGTATCTCAGGCACACGCAGAGAAAAGAATAAGCAAAATAATCTCTCAGTAGGCAGCTAATAAGCTAGCCTCGCTGGGCAAAGAGCTTCAATGAGTAACAACGGAGGTCAAGTTGAAATTAATTATTCAGGGCTTTTAATGTCAGACTGAGTCTAAGCAGGGCTTTCCAGCAATGAGAGATACAGAGAACTGGAGTGATGTGTTGATACCACTGGTCTGAAAGCATCATACTTCCAGCAAACAATGATTCTGACACCTCATAACTACCACAGCCCAACTCTCAACCCCCATCCATCACCAAACAGTAAGAAAACAAGGGATAGATTATGCCCCACATAGGTCTTTGGGTGCTGGAAGTCCACATAACAGGTTTGACCACCTTCCTTTAAATAAGAAGGGCAACTAGTACTTCAGCAGCATGTGCCCAAACCACAAGTTTCTCAGCGCTCTGAGTGGTCTGCAAAGGTGTGTAAGGCACCACCCCTTCTCTTAGGAGCTTATGAACTGACCATTGAGGTGGAAGTAACACTTACCAGGAGCCATCTGGATACAAGTCCAAGCTATAACGAATGTCTGTAAATGCAATTAGTATCCAGTAGGGGAGAAATAATTTGGAGATAATATAAGAGAAGACTTGTTTCAGAAAATGAGAACTCGCTTTGACCCTAAAAGATGGGTGGGATTTGGAAGGCGGTGATTCTTGCAGGAGGGAGGAATGAAAACATGGGTCAAAAGAAAAGGAAGTCTGAGCCATGGGGGTAAGAGGACAATTACAAGTAAGACTGGCCTGACAGAACCAAAGACCACACGAGTCAGCAAAACACTGAAGATAAGGACTGTGTCTTAATTTTCTAACAGCAACCCACAGTAGGTGGCATTAGCACTGCATATGGCACATAGTGGGTACTCAATACATAGGCAAGGCAGGATCTTGGAAAACGGGGTGGAAAACAAGCACTGCTGTGTGTTAAGAGAATCATTTCCTAAATAATTACAATAGTGATGATGACAATGCCCTTTACGTAGCACCCTGTTTTTATTTTTTCTTTCTTCCTCCAAGACAGTTAATATACTTTTTGCTAATCTATCCCTTCCCTAATTCCCTTTATGCCTGTGAAGGACCAGGAGTGCATATCATGATCTTGCAACAGATATTGAACTCATGGCCTTGGCCTCTAACTAGTAAACCTGTCTGGCCATTCTCTTGCCAATGTCAAGACCTGTGGTCTAAATAAAAACCACAGTAAAACTAATTATGTTATTTTTCTTCTGACTGCATAAAAACCACCCATACAAGTGTCTCCTGGACATCCATAAAATAGTGTTTGCCCACATCTGGGATTTGCTGCCAGCTTGAGTTTTAAAAGAAAATATTTTCAGATATACATTCAATTGTTCAATAAATATGTAGTGAGTTAATGAAATAATAAACTTTTGCCCAAATTTTACAGTGTTTGGAGTAATCAGGTACTTCTTGATTTAAAGAGTAGTTAATAGTCTCTGTGATGTACACTTTTATTACAAAATAAACACATTACTATTGTTAAAACATGTACATACAAAAATCAATAAAGAATGATTCCATTTATATAAAACTCAAGAACTGACAAAATTAATCTGGTTCATTACAAATTAGTATAGTGGTCACCTCCATGGGGTGATTACTCCACGTACTATAGGGAACCTTCTAGAGTGCTCTAAATATTCTATGATTTGATCCAAGTGGTGGCTACGTGGAGATATATGTATATAAAAGTTCATCAAGGTTTACTTTCAAGATTTGTGCACTTTAGTGTAGGTAAACAGTACATCAATTTTCTAAGTGTAAAAAGTAGAACATAAAAGTCCTTTTTCTCATTGCCCTCCTAATCACTACCGTACATTTATCTATATATCTATACAAACAAATATGTGTGATTTTAATTAAATCATAGATACCTTTCCATTTCTGCATATAGAAGTCCAGCTGCATTCAATATCATTATCATTAGAACTACCCCACAAAAAAATGCAGTTATGCATCACGTACATATCAAAAATTCATTTCACCTGTCCTATATCAACCTTCCCTAAGAACAGATGATCACAGTAAACTAATATCCATCCATTTACACAGATAATCTAAAACAACAGTGAGACAGAGATGAAGTTCTGTCAACTTTTAAATCAGAAGATAGGGATAGCCTCTCAGAACATTAATTTTGCTGATTATTAGTACTAACTCCCTCATTAGTTTCTAAGTTTTATGAAAGCAGGACTCTCTCCATTTTACATCCCTAACACTTACTGCCTATTTTGTAGCAGGTTCTCAACAAAGGTTTGTTAGAATACGAAACAATAAACCTTTCCACTATCCTACAGTATCTGGAGTAACAGACACTTTATGATCCAAAGGGTAGTTAATAGAGAATCTGTTGCCATAATTCTACAGTATCATGAAGCATAGATTCTGGGCTGTTAAGAGGAGACGGACGTGAAATCCTCTTCCCTTCTTTCCAAACTCCCAATGAAGAAATTGGGAGGTTCCAGATCGACTTTTCTCCACCTTGTCTCCCAGCCCCAAGCAGAAAGGAAAAAACATCAAAACAAAACAAAAAGGCCAGCACACTAAATTGCCGCTCCCCAGGAAGCTCAATCCTGCCCGCACGCCCCGCAGGAGTCGGGCGCCTACTCCCCAGGACAAAGCAGGTGCCCAGGTGGGTAGGCATGCTCGGACGGCGGCCCTCCTGAGGTCCTGCTCTGAACACCCCTGGGTGTGTTACCTGTGGCTTGACAGGATCCTGAAACCGGATCTTCTGGCTGTATCGGCCGAGATTGTGCACGGTAATTGGGAGGCGGTAGACCCTCCCTGCCATCGCGTCCAGGAACTTCACTTCCGACGGGGTCACCCACAGCTACATATCCTTCTTTGGGGTCTCCAAGTCCCAGGCCATGAGTGAGCTCCTCCCGGACTCTATAGCCGTGCTCTAGGTATCCCGCAAACCTTTGCAGATTTGACTGAGGATTAGTGTGGACGCCGTTGCTAGGCAACCGCCAGACGCTGATTGCTAGCCTCCAGCCCAGCCGGCTTTGGCGCCGCCCAAGCTGAGGGAGTGGGCAACCTCAACCGAAGCTGCAGGCGTCTGGCGAAAGAACCCCAGGATCGCAGGTGTCATCAGAGGAACCGGAAAACTTGCTTTGGTCGCCGAAATCCCAGAGGGATCTCACTTTGCCATTGGCTGGCAGGATTTTAAGATGTCACTGGCGGGTTGGGCACTTTCCTAGACCTCTCTTAAGATTAAGCTTAAAGAGCAGTGGAAGTAATGTGCCAATAGGGTCTATCAAAGCAGCAAGATATAACAGTAACGGAGGAATTCAATGGAAGCAGAGTCAGAGCCCCCTAGGTGTACGGCTCAGTTTCCTTTAGGCTAGCGTTTCTAAAAATCTAATAGCAATCCTCTGGGTCTTTTGTTAAAATGCAGAGTCTGTTTTCAGTAGATCTTGGGCAGGGCTTAAGAATCTGAAACACAGTCCCAGGTGATTCCAGTGCTGCAGGTCCAGGGACCACACACTGCATAGAGAGGATAGGAACTTTAACTATTCTAGGTGTAGAGGCTATAGGAACTTTTTTTTTTTTACTTTTTAAATTTATTTATTTATTTAATTTATTTTTGGCTGTGTTGGGTCTTCATCTCTGCGCAAGGGCTTTCTCTAGTTGCGGCAAGCGGGGGCCACTCCTCATCGCGGTGCGCAGGCCTCTCACTATCGTGGCCTCTCTTGTTGCGGAGCACAGGCTCCAGATGCGCAGGCTCAGTAGTTGTGGCTCACGGGCTCAGTTGCTCCGCGGCATGTGGGATCTTCCCAGACCAGGGCTCAAACCCGTGTCCCCTGCATTGGCAGGCAGATTCTCATTCACTGCGCAACCAGGGAAGCCCCTATAGGAACTTTAACTACTCTAGGTGTAAGTTCCTTCATTTGTGAAACAAGGTGCTGCTCAGAAGACTGAGATCAAACATCTTCATAGCTAGATGAGCACCTTTCCAACAGGTCCAGATTCACACTGCCCAATCCCTACTGTCATCATCCTTCATCTGCTGTGATGGTCCTTGGTTTCTAAGCATATTAGATGAGTGGTATTTCCCTGCCTTAAATTTGCCTCTTACCATAACTTTACAACAGTTTCTTCCACTGACCTTTATTATCTGGAGCCAAGCACTGCAGAAATGGCTTCCCCCCACTCCTTGTTTTAAAAACTATATAGAATTCCCCACTCACATTAAAGTTTGTATATAATTCAGTGTTTTCATTTCCTCCTTGCCACGGCACATGATTTTCACTCTGAGGGCACTAGCTTTTCCATCTGTTGGCCAAACAGTTACTCATCCTTCAAGATCTAAATATCCTTGTAGAAAACTTTCCCACAATTGTTTTACAAGATTCTCACAGTACCAAGATGATCGATAAGTTATTACTTCACTATAAAGTAACTATAAAGAGAAGCTTTAAAATTTCTTGGAATTGTTGTCGTCAATAGTTGAGAACAGTGGAAGTAGCGGTGGTGGACATTATTATTAGCAAATTCTTATGAAATGATTGATTAAAGGCATCTGCACCATTTTTCAAAATTCTATATATTTTGACTTAAGAAGTGGGAGATGTGAGTCACACCTGGATTTTTATGCTAATCGCTACTATGATATTACAGTACAAACCCAGTGCATATCTTTGAGCTCCTATGCAGGACAATTTTACAGCACTGAGAGGACAATAGTGGCCCAAAGAACTTGACTGCCCATTCTGGGCAGTAGGCAATTTTGGGGTTCAAGTCTAGACTTCTGTGTAGATCCTAAAGATACAGTGATGCAAATCAAATGGAGAACAATTTTGTTTCCCTGTCCATTCATACTCTCATCAACTGTGTCACATAGCTCTCTCCAAGTTCCCCAAGCCTAGAGCTGAATCCATTGCCCTTAGTAACTATAATTAAGCCTTCTTGATTTTTTACCTACTTTATCTACCTTAAATGTAAACTTTAGATGAAGTAGTCTAACATTTGCATTACTTGTTTAACTCCAAAATGTCTTGTCCAATTTCCATGATCAAACAATGGCCATATAAAGGCATATTTTGGTGAACTGTAAGCTGTTTTTAGCCAAAATTTTCAACTATGCATGATTATGTAGTTACTTTAAGGCTGGACAAATAACATAACAACAAGAGATTTTTACATAACAGTAATTCAAAAGATAAATAGTACCTTATATATATCATTTTCTAATATCATTTTCTTATATAGATCATTTTCTAATATAGCTTCATGGAGAATAATGCTCGTTATGTACCGTGGATGAAATGTCTGTGTTCATCTTTGTTCAGATTTCCAAGGGAGGATGGTTGGCAGGACTTCTGTATAAAAATCAAAGTAGGCATTCTGACTGGAATACTTTATATATTATAAACAAGGCTAAATTTTATTCCTTATTATAATAAATGGTGAACTATACTATAATGGGGACTTGAAGGTTAAGCAGAGACACGCTAAACGTCCACTGCAGACTTGCCATTCTTCTACTCTGAATTAATTTAAGAGAAAAAACGTAACTCCTATCAATTAACTATAAATTTTGCCATGTGAAATAGACATCAGAAGTCCTACTTCATACTTAACTAGTGGAAACTCTAATGGTGGGTAGAGTTTCTGAACACTAAGGAAGGGGTAACAATGAGGAAGCAAGCGAAATAATCCCTAGTACAATTTTTGGATGTTTACTTCTAGACGTGTTTAAGGGACTGAAAAAGTTGACGAAAAAGGGAAAACAGTGGATATTACTTTCATGATTTAAAATCTTCAAAAGTTCAAATTATTTTTTGAAAAGGGTCTGAATGAAGTCCAGGAAAATCTATTACAGTGGTTAGAGTACTGACTTAGAAACAGGAGTTACTGAAAGAGGGTAAAAAGAACTTCTTTAAGCAGAAGAGTATTAAAAGTGTGGTAACCATCGTGTTTATAAAATAATTTAAAAGTGGAAAGTATAAAATGAAATTCACTAAGATTACATAGGATTAAAAGTTCTTCCAGATAATGGAGAGCCATGCCAATAAGAATAGATTGATGAGACTAATGTCTGGATATAGTAGAATAGCATGAACTGGATGGCAGTAACATAAACCAACAGAAAAATTATCCATTATTTTCACAAGGCATTTAGTGAATGACAGAAAGCCACCAACTGACCCAGGTCAAAGGACACAAGTTCCTCTATCATTAATAACAAGTGTGTCTTAGTACACACAGACATCATTGCAGAGATTGCTAACTGTGCCTTGGTATCCATTTTCCTTTTCTTTAGTGGTAGAATTTTTAGATAACATACAGCTGTACACATTAAGACTACATTTTCTACATTTTACAGCCTCCTTTCCTGCTGAATATGGCCATGCAAATAAGTTCTGAGTATGAGTAGAACTGATGTGTGCTGCTTCTAAATTATTCCCTTCAAGTAGTGCCTTAAAATCAGGGGAGATGCTTTCTCTTTCCTCTTATCCTGCTTTTCTGGCTCAGTGTAAGTATGACAGTGGTTCATCTGATCACTTTAAGGTAAATATAGTAAGAAGATAGAAGAAGCCTGGGCCCTGAAATTGGATAGCAAAGCCACCAACCCAGCTGGGATTTTTATTTGGGAGACAGTTAAAACTAAATCTTGTTTAATCCACTACTGGTTTGAGCCCCTTTAGAATAGCTGAACCTAATCAATACAGACAACAACACAAGGCAGGAACTCAGAAGGACATGTTCCCATGAAGAGGACCAGTTTCAATAACACTATGCTAGTAGACAGAGCTTTGTAACTTTTGCAAAACCTTGTTTTAGCCATCTAAAACTCCTACCAACCCTTCTCACCACCAAACTGCTGTGATGACTCTGCCTTTGCCCCTCATGCTTACTGAGCACAAATACCTGGTGTCAAATAATACCTTTGCTTTCTGAGTAATTACAGGTTACTGAGTGAAACAATGAATTAAAAGTCAATTACCCAGTATAATACATCCCAGCAGAACAGGCCTCACTTGACAGTAACAGGATAGTCACTACTGCATTATCTCACCCTCCTTCAGGACCATCTCCCATCCTACCTGAAGTGATGTTGATCAATCTCAAGAAAGATTCAGCAGAGTTGGATAAGGACATCTAAAGGAATCAAGGAGAAGACAAACAATCTAAAATAAAACAATCTAAAATCATGAATTTCCAGTATGAAAATATGAAGGGTTAGGAAAGAACTCGGCTGAATTTATAATATATATATATATATATATATATATATATATATATATATATATATATATATATTTTTTTTTTTTTTTTTTTGCGGTACGCGGGCCTCTCACTGCTGTGCCTCTCCCGTTGTAGAGCACAGGCTCCGGACGCGCAAGCTCAGCGGCCATGGCTCACGGGCCCAGCCGCCCCGCGGCACGTGGGATCCTCCCGGACCGGGGCACGAACCCGCGTCCCCTGCATCGGCAGGCGGACTCTCAACCACTGCGCCACCAGGGAAGCCCTATAATATATTTTTGCTTTTAAATACTTTTTAATGCTTTCTGCTTTATGGCTTCAGGATTTTAAAAAAGTATTCTTATTTGCTCTTAGAAAGGCCTTCCTTATACACAAGTTCTTCCATGGTTTCTTCTGGCATTTTATTGTTTTGTTTACAACATTTACATCTTATATCCATATGAAAGTTATCCTGGTATAAAAGTTAGATATCAATCCAGAAAACCCCAACATCATTTATTGAATAATTTCCAATAAGAATTTCAAAATACGGGCTTCCCTGGTGGCGCAGTGGTTGAGAATCTGCCTGCTAATGCAGGGGACACGGGTTCGAGCCCTGGTCTGGGAAGATCCCACATGCCGCGGAGCAACTAGGCCCGTGAGCCACAACTACTGAGCCTGCGCGTCTGCAGCCTGTGCTCCGCAACAAGAGAGGCCACGATAGTGAGAGGCCCATGTACCGTGATGAAGAGTGGCCCCCGCTTGCCACAACAAGAGAAAGCCCTCGCACAGAAACAAAGACCCAACAGAGCAAAAATAAATTAATTAATTAATAAACTCCTACCCCCAACATCTTCTTTAAAAAAAAAAAGAATTTCAAAATATGGTCCCTCAAAAGTTTTATTTAGTGCTGGGTTAGCTGCAGTTAACAACTAAACATAAATTCTCTCAATAGCACTTTCCCTTGTTTTTATCCTGGGAATTTCTTGTTGAGGTTCAGTACTTCTGCCAAATACATTATCACTTTTGTACACTGATTTATCTATTTTTTTCTCTTCCATTTGTATTCATAATTGCATTTCTCTGTTATCATTTAGCATATCTAGGAAACTGCTTGAAATTTTTTATTAATAATAATTACTATTCTTTTAATTATTTTCCACTCTTATTTCACAGTTTCAACATACTCTGCATTTCTGCCCATTCCCTTTGTCCTACATTTTCAATTCCATTTTCGTCATTTCCCCCTTTAAGTTTATGCTTTTGCTGAAGTAAAAACTGCCATTTCTTTCTGTTCTTTTATTTGAGTTCAGTATTTGATTGGTGAACCACATAACACCAGGGCTTTAGGCAGGGCTAGTCTCATAGTATAGGCTTTGTATCAAATTTTATTGGGCTATAAGATATTGATGTTTACTGAAGTATAAAATGTAACCACCATTGGGGCTTCCCTGGTGGCGCAGTGGTTGAGAGTCCGCCTGCCGATGCAAGGGATGCCGGTTCGTGCCCCGGTCCGGGAGGATCCCACATGCCACGGAGCTGCTGGGCCCGTGAGCCATGGCCGCTGGGCCTGCACATCCGGAGCCTGTGCTCCGCAGTGGGAGAGGCCACAACGGTGAGAGGCCCGCGTAATGCAAAACAAAACAAAACAAAATGTAACCACCATCAAATCAGGACCTGATAAATGTGACTAGTTGATGGCTGAAATCAATGTGAAAAAAAGCTCCAAAGGGGTGATTATGAAAGGTATTGTTCATCAAATGATTTAAGATTCTTTCATTCCTCAACTCATTTATACCTCTATATGTACTTTATTTTCCTGTTTGACCCCAGTGAATCCCAAAACCCCTTTGGTGTTACTTATTTGAAATAGAATTTTTAAAAATCTGCTTCTAAAGGGCTTATGAGACTGGCAAAATGAATGAGAACATTTAAAAAACCCATTCTGTAACCAAAGGGGAGGAAAAACCTGTAAAACAGGTAATGAAAAAATCTTTTCAATTACTGGTTCTAAAAGAAATATGTATCTATGTATATATGATTTGATTATTCATTTTCAGTATCCTTTCCTTATCTATAAATTTATAAATAGCTGATTTTTCATAATAAAGAGCAAGTCTCTAAAGGGGCACTTTTGAGGGACTTGCTTGGTGGTCCAGTGGCTAAGACTCCGTGCTCCCAGTGCAGGGGGCCCGGGTTCGATCCCTGATCAGGGAACTAGATCCCACATGCCGCAACTAAGGGTTCACATGCCACAACTAAAGGATCCCACATGCCACAACAAAGATCCCGCAGGCCGCAACTAAGACCCAGCCCAGCCAAATAAATAAATATTAAAAATACGTATAAATAAAAGGACATTTCTGAGGCTAAAGTCTGCCAGGAATTCCAGCAATTACAACTTTGGGGCAGGCATGGGGAGGTGAGGGTGAGGAAAGGAAGTTCTGTTCCTGTTAAATAGCTGGAGAAAATATAACTTGTAGTGTATCCAATTCCATCATATAAGTCAATGTTGTATAAACTACCTTTTTCAACCCTGTAAGCATATAGCAGAAACTCTCTCCTCTGTCCTCCTACCCCCATGAAGGAGCTTTTGAAAGTTTTCTTATTTTGTCTCTCCTTCCTCATCTCCCCAACCCTCCCTCTCCCCCTTCTCCTCCTTATTACCCTTTCTTTTTTAGCTTAACCTTCAATAATCTCTCTTGTAACCAGATTTACATGCAGTTTTCACAAATGACAGACATTTCTTTTATATTAATAAAATAAAAAAAGAAATTATGATACCAAGACTTTCTTGATGTAATGTGAAGGGATCCTATGATACATGTTAAGTAAAATAATTTTAAAATTTCTGATAAGAGAAAAGCTGCTGGAAAAAGAGAAAAAGAGAAAGAGAAATGTTTCTGGGTTCAGAAGCTTTAAAATTTAGTTCTCACTCAATCTCCAGTGTTCCACAGAAACATATGTGTGTGTGTATGTGTTGCATGTACATATGTACACAAACAAAGAGAAAGAGAATGGGGGGAGGAGAGGGAGTCGAATTACTCACTGACAAGAATGTTTTTATTCAGGGTATCACATCTCAAAGTGACTTACAGATAGTACTTTCTACGTGTGCCACAATATGAAAATAGATTGGAAAGCCTCTTTGCAGGGAATTTCTGAACCAGTGAAATAATAAAATGGTAACCAACCAGCTATGTCCCTAGCTCATTCACTACCTTCATCCCATTCTACACACATCCCAAGATCACCACTATGCATAATAGATGGCAATAGCATCTCATCAACAACTTGTCATTCATTAGTTCAAAAATATATATTTAATGTTACTGAACACTTTCTATGTACCTGATACTCTGCTAAACAGTTGTGAAAAAAATGTTCAGAAGCAGGCTAGGGACATTCTCACCCTAACAAAACTTTAAAGTCTAGTGTGGGAGAAAGATTCTTATTACATATTATCATAAAATAAATACATTTGATATAAGTCTAATGAAGAAGAGGTATGTGCTGCTATAAGACCATAAATTAAGGAGATTTAACTAGTCAAAGAAATCACAAAGGCTGCACTAAAGAGGTGATTAATGTTTTCCTGAAAGCTAAAGAATGAATAAATAAGTTCATAAGAGATATAGGCCTATAATTTTCTTTCTTATGGTGTCTTTCTCTAGTTTTTGGTATCAGATTAATGCTGACCTCATAGAATGAGTTGACAAGAATTCCCTCCTCTTCAATTTGTGGAAAGAGTTCTTGCATAACTGGTATTATTGATACTGGTTTTATTTCTTCTTTAAATGTTTGCGAGTTCACCAGAGAAGTGATGTTAACCTGGGGTTTTCATTGTGGGAAGCTTTTTAACTACAAATTCCATTAATTTACTAGATATAGGGTTATTCGGGTTATAATTTTCTTGTGTGAGCTTTGGTAGTTTCTGTCTTTCAGGAACTTATAGAATCATGTAAATTATTGAGTTTATTAGCATAAAGTTGTTTATAATAACTCCTTATCATTTTAATATCTATAGAGTTTATAGTGATGCCACCTTTCTCATTCTTGACACTGGAAATTTGTGTCTTTTCTATTTTTCTGATCAGCCTGGATACAAATTTATCATTTTTGTTAAGCATCTCAAATAACCAGCTTTTAGTTTTACTGGTTTTCTCTATTTTTTTTCTGTTTTAAATTTCATTGATTTCTGTTTTGATATTATTTACTTTCTTCTGCTTACTTTATGATTCATTAGCTTTTATTTTTCTAGTTTCTTAAAGTGGAAGCTGAAGACATTGATTTGAGACATTGTTTTTTTCTTTTCTAATATAGGAATTTAATAAGTTTCCCACTAAATATGGCTTTAGCTGCATCACACAAGTATAATATATTCTTTTTTCATTTTCATAAAGGTCAAAATACTTTCTAATTTCTCTTTTGATTTCTTCTTTGATACATGGATTATGTATATTACTTAGTTTTCAAATATTTGGAGATTTTCAAGACTTTTTGTTTTTGATTTCTAACTTAATTTTATGGCAGTCAGAGGACATACTTTGTATGAATGGAATCCTTTAAATTGAATAAAACTTGTTTTATGACCCATAATATGGCCTATCTTGGTAAATATTTCATGTGCACATAAAGAAAAATGAGCAATCTGCTGTTGGGTAGATTGTTCTATAAATGTCAATTAGCACAAGTTGGCTGATAGCACTCCTCAGGGCTTCTATATCCTTACCAATTTTCTGCCTACATGGTCTATCAATTATTGGCCAAGAGGTATTAAAATGTTCACCTATAATTGTTGATTTGGAGAAAGATGGGGAGTAAAGTGAAAATTGTCATTACTCCCAAAAATACATTTCCCTCTACCCCACTGTGCCATGGTATAAAAATCACAAGGTTTGGAAGGGATTGAACCTATCCAAGGCTCTAAGAGCAGACAGTGATTGGTGAAAGCCAATCAGGATTATTCTGCTTCCTTGCCAAAGTGACTGATTCAGATATCCCAAGGAAAGTCAATTAATCTGTGATATTCTCCTAGTTGACAGGATTGGTTCAGCACTCTGTTTGGGTCATTAAGTTTCAACTAGTGGTTTGCTGAGGGCCTCTTGGAATACAATGTCTATGCTATTTGAAAGAATTACCTGAAGGGATCATTGCTCTTCCCTTTTGGATGCTGTGGTGGGTGGATGTGATGACTGGAACTGCTCTAGACATTTTGTCACCAAGAAGAAAGGCATTCTAAAGATGCAATTGACATCATGAAGCTGGGGCTGAAGTAAGTTACACATATTTATTGTAATCTTTGATCTACTGAATCAAATTAAAAAAATAGGTCTAGGGCTTACCTGGTGGCACAGTGGTTGAGAGTCCGCCTGCTGATGCAGGGGACACGGGTTCGTGCCCCGGTCCGGGAAGATCCCACATGCCGCAGAGCGGCTGGGCCCGTGAGCCATGGCCGCTGAGCCTGCGCGTCCGGAGCCTGTGCTCTGCAATGGGAGAGGCCACAGCGGTGAGAGGCCCGCATACCGCAAAAAAAAAAAAAAAAAAAAAAAAAAAGGTCTATATTATAGCTGGTCAGTGATGCCCTTTGTTTAATTTTGCTTGCATTGAATTTTCTGATACTTGGAATTGAATGTGTCCTGGTTTAGAAGGGTAGTGGTAGCACCATTCAGGTTTAACATACTATAAGTTTAAAACCTGGATAAAATACTTTGAAAAATGTTAATATTGGAGAAAAAATATTTAACCAAAACTTTGGTAAAATAAAACAGGCCAACAAAATATGATCTATTGATTTGTCTAAATCTAGGGATTTACAAGATTTAGATCTCCTGACCCTGACCCGTATTCAGGCATAAGATTGAATATTTATTTCCAGAGGAGTATAAAACAGAGACTTCCCAACTGAGGGGCACCAGGCATTGTTGAGGGCAGAGTACTGTACTAAAAAGAGTGTTAAAAGCTCTCAGTCCTGTTACCTCATTTGGATATCATGGCAGCAAGCTTATAAAAGCTGGAAGGAATCTGAGTACTCCAAGGGGAAACACTGCCACTGGGCATTGCCTTTGAGTACAACATTTCCCTAAGAAAACACTCTTACTAGACTGCGATTCTGGAAAGCCCACAATTTACAAAATTCATCTATGTGTACAGAAATTTCAGCATTTTAGTGCCTCACTCTTAAATATGAGCAAGTAGTCAAGGCTCTCCTATAATCATTTTAAAAGTGCTAACATTACAGAGACCAAAGACATAAGGCATAAACAACTTAAAGAGAGACCATACTGGATGATAAAATCTTAAGAACAGAGAAAAGATTATTTGTATCTTCAGAAAGATAATAGAGAATATTATAGCCATGACTTAAGAACAGGATGCTATAAATAGAATTAATGGAAGTTGAAAATATGAACATAGATATGAGAAATTCGATAGAAAATCTGGAAGACAAAATTGAAAAAAAAATCTCTTAGAAGAGATGTCAATAAACTTTGTATTAAATGACCAGATATTACATATTTTAGGCCTGCAAGGCATATTGTATCTGTTGCAGCTCAACTCTGCAGTTATAACAGAATGGATGTGGCTGGGTTCCCATAGAACTTTACTTAGAAAAATGGGTGGCAAACCCATGGACCGCAGTTTGCTAATCTTTAACCTAGAAGATACTTTCAAAAGCCTAAGGGATGGAAAAAAATGGCAGAAAAACACAATAAGATTAGAAGATATCCATATGTCCAATGGCCACATAGTAGGTGTTCCAAGAAGGGAAAAACAAAACAAAAAAGGCCATAATCAAAGGCATATTCAAGACAATCTTATGGAATTTAGGGATATGATTTTCCTGATTGAAAGGTCTCATTATTTCTCAACACCATGGATCCAAACACATCTATGACTAGGTAAAAATGTGGAAATTTCAAAGAAAAGAAGTAAAGAGAAAATCCCAAGAGTTTCCAAAGTGGGTGGTGGGGGGGAAAGTACACATGCAAAGAACAAGAAATCAAAATGGCTTTGGTCTTCTTCAGCAGAATACCGAATACTAGAAAATGCTGCAGCAACGGCTTCAAGGTTTGAGATAATTATATATGAAATTAAACTACTGATTAAATGTGTGGGTAAACTCATAGTATTTTCTGTCAATCAAGGCCTTAACTTTACCTCACAGGCCCTTTTCCCAGGAAACCAACTAAGAGATTATGTTCTACTCAAACGAGGCCAAGGAAAACAAAAATAGTATTCAGGAAATAAGGCGTCCAACTTAAGAGAGTGGTGATAGAAAACCTCAGGGAGATAACAGATATGCAACAAACCTAGTAAGCATCCAGTGAAGATTGAAGGTCAGAGGGCAACAGAACAGATGTCTCCAAGAAGAGTGAATGAATAGAATGCTTGATGAGTTTTAATGTGTTGAGGAATTATTTAAACAACTAGGGGAGGTTTGGGAGGAATACATTAGTGAAAAACGCATAGAAGCAAAATAAAAACATAAAAATAACATTAATTACTTGGAAAAAAGAAAAGCTAAGTATGAAAATGAAAATTAAAATATTACTTAAAAGTGATTATTATTTATTGAGATATAATAATATAAAAGAAGAATACTGATCCAAACAAAATTACAATATAACTATATCAGGAAAATGGCATATGTATGTGCTAGTGAGCTGGTTGATGAGATTACTAAATCATCACCTTCTAAAATAAAAAATAATGACAACACAAACTGGTGAGAATAGAGCAACTGAATCATTCATAAATTTCTGGTGGGAATATAAAATAGTTCAGCCACTCTGGAGAACAGTTTGGCATTTTCTTTTTAAACTAAACATGTAACTACCATATGACCAACAAATTGCATTCATAGGCATTCATCCTGAGAAATGCAAACTTAGGCTCACATAATAACTGAATGTTCATACTAGCATTATTCATAATAGTTAGAAACAGTCCAGATGCCTTCAACAGGCAAATAAACTCTGATATATCCATACTGTGGAATACCTCTCAACAGTGAAAAGAAACTATTGATACACACAACAACTTGGGAAAAATCTTCAGAGGATTATGGTAAGTGAAATAAATCCATTCCAAAAGGTTACATAGTATATGTAACCTTTATATAACATGTTTAAAGTGATAACAGAAATAGAGGGCATATCAGTGGTTAGGTATGGGATAAGGCAGAAGAGAGCTGGGTGTGGTTCTAGAAGGGCAAGAGGAGGGATCCTTGTGGTGTTGGAACCGTTCAATATCTTGACTGTAGCGGTAGATACGTGAACCTACACAGGTGATAGAATTATATAGAATTGAATACACACATACACATACACACACACAAATGAATATGGGTAAAACTGGCAATCTGAATAATATCAATGCCTTATATCAATGTCAACATGCTGGTTATGATATTATAGTTTTGCAAAATGTTACCATTGAGGAAAACTAGGAAAATATAACACAGACATCTCTGTATTATTTCTTACAATTGCATGTGACTCTACAAATCTCTTAACACAAAATTTAAATTTTAAAGAAAATTTAAACAAAATAGAATTTTAAATAAATGTAAATAAGTAAAAGTTTTATGGAATTCCCTACCCCACCCCAAAATGTTACCATTGGGATATCTGGATAAAGTGTACATGAGATCTAAAAACAAAATAAAGAAACTCAATGTGTTTGTTTACAATACTTTGTATGGCGAGTGTCACACTTTTACTCAAAATTCTAAATCATTCCATTTTTTGTTTTGCATTTAGAGGGAGATTTACTTCATGTATAAGAGTGTAATTCAGCCAGACAGTGAGAAGAACATATAAAATCCTGCAGAGACAGCACACCCTGTGAGAATTTGCTCACTAAATTTGTGCCAGTGAGGCAAATTGATTATCTGGTTTCTAGTCATTTCAGATGTCCTTCACTATATTTATAGCTAGCTATAAGTTGTCTGTTGTTTTCTTGTGGAAATGTAAATAGCCAGTGGGTGCTCTCTTGGTTGACCTGTGTAGCAGGAAAATGACACATCAGCAATAAAGGACTTAATTTATTTCTCATTGTAACCTTTCGTTTCCTACGCTGCATCAGGTTTGGGTACAATCAAAAGGACTGGTGGACAACTGCAGTTATATTTGGTATTGTGGCTGGACTGGCTTGTTTACTCTAAGTTACTCAAGCCCCTCCTTTCCTTGTGGGCCACTCGCATGTCTCCTGGGTCAGTGTATAGAGTTGTGCGTCCTTACATGGTAGCCACTGGCCATGTGTGACGATTTAAATGAAAGCTTAGATTAAGTACAATTACATGAAATAAAAAATGTAGTTCCTCCATTGCAATAGCCATATTTTAAGAACTATATAACTAGCAATAAGTGCTCTGATATTTTATGTTTCTATAACTCTGTTATGAGAACAAACTATTTCCAAAAAATTCTATGACAAGAGAAGGAATTGACCAGTTTATGTTAAATAAAAACAAAAATGAAAACTCAACTGTTTTGCCCAGTAGGCAATACGCTTGACTGGAGCTGAAAGTATTCCCTTTATACTATTTAGCTCTTCATTTTATTAAAAAAATTTTCAGGATGTTAGCATGGAATTTATGAGTATAGCACAACACTAGTTATATGTATCTCTGAACCCATCAAAGCTTATTATGATCTTGAAGGCTTAGGTGTGTCAGCTGTATTATTATTCTTCCTTTTCCCACTCTTGAAATATGTGTCATTCTTTCTCATTTTCCTCCTCCTACTTTTAGACTCTGACCAAGAAACCATGAAGAAAGACTTACAGAGTTGATTTTTTTAAATTTAATTTTAACATAACCTAAATGTGTTAGGTTTAAATAAAGCTAGCACATGCATAAGAAAATTAAGTCAGTCACTAGAATAGTGGGTCTGGTAAATGGTATTAACTTTCCACAGCTGAGATTTTGGGATAGAATTCCTCTCTAGTCCTTACACAGAGAAAGAGAAAGAATATTCACCTCCATCTTTCCCCCAGTGTCAAGGCAGACTAATAGGCTTTTGTTACTCTGACTGCCTAATTCCTCAATTATTAATTCTTCTCTAAGGAGCTTGGAGTGAGGGAGGGAATTTCCGGTCAGAATTTGGGGATTGAGACCAACGCATATTTTAAAGAGCTATTAGAGATGAATCCTTAAATTTTGTAGAAGCATACTCAATATTGGTGTTTTCATATGTATCACTGGGTTATGTTTGCTCTTTGATGTTTGTAAGATTTTCTTGTAAATTAGATGCCATTGATTTTTAGTATTTTGTATTTTAAAATATTTTTAATATATTTTTGAATTACTAATCCATTACTTCAACTATAGAGTAACAGAATTAATATTTAATGACTTAAACTCTATTATAATACTTACTAATTTTCTTTGTTTTAAATACGTCTTACTGAAAAATAGTAATGCAACATTAAAAAAAAGTAGAAAAGAAAAATTTTTATCTACCCATAATCCTACCCTCAAATATAATCATTTGAATTTCTTCATTTTACCTCAATCTTTGTCTGCTGATCACTTGAAATAGTAGGTAATAGCCTATATATTAATATTTATTTATATGTATGTTTATTTACCTAATATTAATTTTAAAATATTTTCTCTATAATTATCACTTTAATAATTTCAGTTGATGCATAAGGTTCATCAGTTTGCTATGCTGGTACAACATAAATATTCTATATCTTACAATTTTTAGAAATTTCTTTAATTTTTATTTTTCTTTATATAATTATGTTAGTCAGCTTCCAAGATGGCTCCCAATGATCCTCACCTCTCAACATTTATGCCTTTATGTAGTCCCCTCCAGTATTGACTAGGGCAAACATGTGACCCAGGGGGTACTTTGGATACAACACTGTGACTTCCAAGCTAGGTCATAAAAGGCGCTGCAGCTTCTTCCTTGTGCTCTTGGATTGCTCACTGTGGGAGAAGCTGGCAGGTATATACTGAGGACACATAAGCAGCCCTGTGGAAAATCCCATGAGGAAAGGAACTAAGGTCTTTTTCCAGCAGCTGGCACCCTCTTCCCAGCCATGTGAGTGAGTCACCTTGGAATCTGGTCTTTCAGTCCAGGTCAAGCCTTCACGTGACTGAAGCTCTGCAATCTGAGTCCTGACTGAGACAACATAGGAGACCCAAATGCAGAAGTGACCATCTACGCCACTCCCGAATTTCTGATCCATAGTAACTATGATAGATAGTAATTGATTATTTTGGGATAATTTGTTATGCAGCGATATCTAACTAATACAAATATTTTCTTTACAGATAATCTGAAATGCAGCTTTTGTTAATGGACAAAAATGGTTTCTATATAATGTATTACTGTCATTTATAAAATAAATTTGTTACTTCATATAAATGAAAAGTTATGTCAAAAAATATAAGGGAGAAATTGCACAAATATCACAGGCATTATAGCACTATCAGCATTCTGAATTGTAATCACTATCAGCATTCGAATTTTTTCTAAACATACTTTAATATATACATTTTAATAAAAATGTATATACATACATATCTAAATAATCATTTTGATGGGTCTATATTATTCAGTTTTATAGATATACCCTAATATATTTTACCAATTCTCTCTTTGGACATTTAGGCTGTCTCCATCTATTTAGTGTTATACTAGAACCACGATCAGTAGCTTTTTATTGATGTTTGTTTTCATAATTCTCTATATGTTTTTCTTATGACTAATTTCTTAGAACTTAGAGGAAACTCATACACATACACATTTATAATAGAAATATTGAAATCTATTCTTATGGAGGCTGTGGGGTGGGGATCTAACAATATTTGTTCCTTAAATTTTCTGATATTCCAGCACTATTTATCCAATAACATTCAGTGTCTACAGTGATTTAAAATGACTCCTTTCTGATACACTAAATTCTTTTATGTACTTAGGTCTGTTTATAGAATC
Organism: Mesoplodon bidens; assembly: GCF_964165515.1. NCBI lineage: Eukaryota > Metazoa > Chordata > Mammalia > Artiodactyla > Ziphiidae > Mesoplodon > Mesoplodon bidens. Next base: position 108,616,027 of record NC_138163.1, read on the forward strand.
TGAATTAATTATATCTTTTGATCTATCAGTCCATTGAAATGCTGGCATTTCAATTTTTCGTTTTGAATTACAGCAATTTTAGACTCTTCTTCGCTACTTGGTACAAAAATTCTTACCTCAAAGACATCCATTACACAGATTTCTTGACTCTTCTCACCCATTTACTTGTCTAGATGAAAGAGATAAACAATAGAATTTTTTTTTTCCTGTTTCAAGAAAAAAGGCTCTTTATGATATTGAATTGGAATGACCTTATGTATGTATAAGTTTGGGAAAACTGATATATTTAAAATACTGAGTTTTCCCATTCAAGAAAGCATGTTTTTCCATTTAAGTTTATCTTTATATGCATAAGTATTGAGAGAATATTTTTCCATTATTCTAATTAGTTAGTCCTAGTCCAAAAGACAGCTTAATTTATTTATTTCCATTTCATCGTGCATCTGATTCTCTTACTGAACTTCTCTGATTAGTTCTGGCATATTTTCAGTTATTCTTCAAGGTTTTCTAAGTAAACAGTTTATCAGTCTCAAAATGGTAACTGACTAATGTTTCTTCTTCTCCTCCTCCTTATTCTGCCTCTTCTTCCCCTTCTTCTCTCCTGCTTCGTCCTTATGGTTAGAATATCTAGAATTATGTTGAATCCTTGTGTTAATGTTAGGCATCCTGACCTTGTTCCTTCCTGAAGGGAAATGCTTATAGTGTTTCAGAATTACTGTCAGTTGAAGAAACATGTGGCAAATTCAAAGGGAGTATTTATCACAGCTGGGTTAATTTACTATAGTCTGGATCCCTATCTCCTCATCTCTCATTCCACCCTCTACTCCACTCTCCTCAAACTACTCTTGCAAAACTCACCAAGGGCAAATCCAGGGGATACTTTTCAGTCTTTTCGCTAATGGAATTTACTGCGGTATTTGATACCATTGACCCCTTCTATGATTTGTAAACACCCTCCTACCTTGTCTTCCACAAGACCCCTTTCTCCTATTTCATCTTATTTCTCTGCCCTCCTCAGGGTTCTCCCTCCACTTATCCTACAGAGGACAGGTCTCTTTGCTCTTCACGAGAGATGCACTCTCTCAGAGTTTTCTTATCCACTGACAAGTTTCTGGAACTGATCCTATAAGGTGATACCTTCCACCTCTGAAAATGTTGAAAGAGCACTACAGGTAAAGTCTGTAGCCTATGGTCCCTTTCATCACATGCACCTCTAAGCCTGGCTTGTTGGCTCTTGCCCACAGGTTTTGTGATGGATGCTTTAGAAAGCCCAAGGCTGGAGTTTGAGATGGTCAGTTTCATATGGATCCAGCCTATTGTTTTCACTCCAAGTTTCAGGATCCCATTCTTTGTCAATCAGTGCCCAGACTTTCACATGACAAACTTAGTAAGCCTCTGACTAACTGTCAGTGTGATTCAGTAACCCACACAATGAAATTTTGCATTTGATTTTCAGCAGCATCAGCCCTGTGACCACAGAAGTAAAAGCTTCTTTTAGGAATGAAAAGGAAACTCTCATTTTCTCTTTGTTGAGCAGGCAAGTGAACTCAAAAGAATCTATCCCATATCATAGTCCCTTCAATAGTCATTACTGCCATAATAATCAAGTGCAGCAACCACTTGGGCTCCCAAAGCACAAGTTTCATTTGGCATTTCATCACAATCAACCACAAGCGAAAGCTGGATTAATTGTGAAGCCACTGCATGCTGTTTTACTAGCATCCTGTTTCCCACCGGCAAAGAACTCAGCACTGTGCCCAAGACCAAAGGCATGACCAAACCAAAATCCTATCTTTGAGGATCTATCTCCTGGGATCACTACCAAGTACCAAGTATGTATGAGTCTGGATTCAACTAAGATAAGGAAATAAGACAGTAATTTGAACAGGGAAAGATTTATATAAAGAATCATTAACTATAATGGGATTGGTGTGATGATGGATTAGCTAGTAAAGAGGAAAGATAACTAAAAAATATAAAACAATTTATATATAAATTTCAGCCACTATGCTAAAAAAAATCAGCCACTATGCTAAGGCTAAGATAGAGCACACCAGGAAGTTGCCTCTCCCCCAGGGCTGAGATCCAGACCTTCTTGGAGAGAGTGCAGGCATGGGTCACTAAATGACAGAGAATCTGCTGTTGTAGGACACTGGCAGAAACGCTTGCTGGAAATCTTGCCTCTAGGGTGAGGAGAAAAGTAGTTCATGGCTTAGTGTCTCTTCAGACACTCTGCTACACAACTGCTTGAGGGAGGTTGCGGGGAACTACTTACTGCTGCCTTCTGCTGCCCACCACATACTGCAAGAGCTGGGCACTGGAGAAACAGCCTGTGCTGTAGTTACAGGAGCCAGAGGACCCAGCACACTGGAACCCGGAAGCAAAACGGTCCCTCCTGCAGTGTATCTCTACCGCCCTCTGTTGAGAAAGATTCTGTGTCAGCCGGCGAAAGAAAAATTACCCACATTCATTTTCCCAGAGCAGTCTAAAATGGTGCATCTGGAACTGAGAGGTAATAAACTGATAATCAACACCAGAACATATAACATGGAAAGGATTAGATTTAATCCCATCAAGCTACTGAAACTCTTGGAGTTTCAATTTTCTCCTCTTCAATAGGGAGATGATAATACCTAATAGGGCTGTTATGAGGATTAGATATATTTTATATAAAACACTTATTAGAGTACTTGGCACATATTAGGAGGCCTAATATAAAGTGTTGATTATGGATTTTTAGCAATAATTAACATTACTATTAGCACTGAGTTTATAACATATGTATAAAATTTTGCATCTTATATTTTTAACTGAAAATCATGTTGTTATTTAAAATATTTCCTAAATGTAATTGTTTAAAATTAATTTTTTAAAAATACTGAATTTCATAGATTACATAAGACACTAATTTTGATAAAAAGATAACTAAGACAATATTATTGATTACAAAGAAAATTTTGTAGGCATTTTTCACGATATCATTTTCCTGTTTTTAAAAAATCTCAAAACCATAAGATATGTTATCCCAGAATTCAATTTCTGCCCCATCTTGTACACACACAATGATTAAATAACATTCTTCATTTTCAAGTAACATTTTCAACATGATCTATTCTCTGATACAATTTTGATACTTGGCTTTGAAATATTTGAAATAAAATATTTATTAGCAGCAAATTTTGTATTAGATTATTCAGTGTGTTGTCTTTTGGATGTGTCAACTTGGCTACGCTAATGTCCCCATTTATCTAAACATTAATCTAGATGTTGTTATAAAGGTAGTTTGTAGACGTGATTTAAGTCCATAAACAGATGATTTTTAAATAATGTAGATTAGCAAAGATAATTGGGATGGGCCTGATTTAATCAGCTGAAAGGCCTTAAAAGCAGAGCTTGGCCTTCCTTGAAGAAGAATAAAATCTGCCTGCATACAGCAGCTCCAGGTCGTGTTCCAGAGTTTCAGGCTGCCTTTCTTAATGGTCAGCCCTTTTGATTTTGAACTTGCCTAGCCAACTCCCACAACTGTGTAAGCCAATTCCTTGCAATAAATCTCTTAACATTAATTCCTATTGGTCCTGCCTCTCTGGTTGGACCTTGACTGACACACCAGAAAAAAGATGGAGTATTTTACCTCTTTAAATATATCAACGTTCTCAAAAGAAATATCAGCTGTGAGCTGCTAAATAGAGAAGTTGGCAACGGTGGTAGGGAAGTAAGCAAAGCTGAGTCTAGCTAAAGAGTATTTAGATGAATAAAAACCATAAAACACACTTTGGAAGCACATTATAAATATGTCCAAACTCATCAAACTATATACACTAAAATATGTGCAGTTTTCTATATATCAATTATACTCAATAAAGTGGTTTTTAAAAAAAGAAATTTAATTTTGTCTTCTTTGAAGTAATGTAAATGCCATGGTAAAATATTGGTAAAAGAGAATAATCTTGCCACTCTAACACAACCACTGTTAACAGCTCTCCTTACGTGCGTCTGTGTGTGTGTGAGCTGTCATCAAAGGGCAAATATAATTTTGTTTCTAAAAGCAAGTTTGGACTTCCAGTTCTGGAAAAGGTAAAATGGACTTATTTCTCTCTGTTCTTCCTACAGCTAAAACCCCTATATATAATACATAAAACAAACATAAAAAGACCTTCCAAAATGTTGGGGAGACTGAGGCAAATTTGCTAGGGTCCTTGGGACTTGAAGAACAGCACGGCAGGGAGCTCCCTGGGTTTTCGTTTTCATTTTGCCTCCTGTGTGCCCCAGACAGGGTGCTAGAGAAGTTCACAGCCCAGAAAAGCCAACAGGTACAGACACAAAGTTAAATACTGTGTGATTACAGTTACATAACATTCTTGAAATGACAAAATTTTACAGATGAAGAACTGATTAATGGTTGCCAGGGGTTAGGGATGTAGGCAAGAATATGACTATAATGGGGTAGTAAAAGGGAATTTCTTTGTCATGATGGGATTTTCTGAATCTTGATTGTTATTGTAGTTATATGAATCTACACATTTGAAAAAATGCATAGAACTGCATACATACATACACACACATACCACAAATCTATGTATGTAAAAATAGGTGAAATCTGAATAAACCTGTAGTGTCCTTAATTGCATGGTACCAATGTCAATTTTGTGGTTTTGATATTGCATTATAATCATGTGAGATACAGTCACTGTGGGAATCTGGAGGAAGGGTACACAGACCTCTGTATTATTCTTGCGATTTCTTGTGTGTCTATAATTATTTCCAAATAAAAATTAAAAAAATAAAAGCATATTGCTTGTTCATGTATTCAGGCCATAGCAATTGTCACTTGAACATCATTATATGTTCAAAACTAAACACTATCATCTATCCTAAGATACTCTGACAAATGCCCAAATCACAGAGATATTACAAATAACCTAATGATATATATAGAGATGCAATGAAGATACTTTAAGTCCGAAAAGTCAAATATAAAATATACGTTCTCAGCCTTAGGAAGTGAGATGTCATGGTAGCTTTATACATGAATAATTTTGGAACCTATTAGCAACTCAATTTGTTAGATTCTAATACAGAATTTTGTCAGATATAAACATAGAATAAAATTAATTTGTGATTATTGTGAATGATAAATTATCCAAGATCTTAGTCACTTACACCATATAGTGTCCAGTGATTTGTTTAGTTTGTTGTGTGCATGTGTATGAGTGTCTAAGTATGGGGTCTGTGTGTATGTGTAGAGAGAGAGAAGGAGAGAGAGAGAATTTTATTTTGGCTTTATTAATGTTCATAATTCAATTCTATTGCTAGGCAGAGTAAATGCAATTCAAGCTAAGTGTCTATCAATGAGTGAATTAATATAGAAATGTGATATATAATGGAATATTATTCAGCCATAAAAAAGAAGGAAATACTGCCATTGTGACAATATGGATGAATCTGGAGGACATTATGGTAAGTGAAATAAGCCAGACACAGAAGGACAAATATTGCATGATTTCACTTATATGTAAAATCTAAAGAAGTCAAACTCAGAGAACTGGAGACTAGAATGGTGGTAGTCAGCGACTGGGGGGTGGGGGAAACGGGGAGATGTTGGGCAAAGGGTACAAACTTTCAGTAATAAAATGAATAAGTTCTGGGGATCTACGATGACTATAGCTAACAATACTGTATTGTATACCTGAAATCTGTTGAGAGTAAATCTTTTTTTTATATATATAAATTTATTTATTTGTTTATTTATTTTTTATTTTTGGCTACATTGGGTCTTCACTGCTGCACGCAGGCTTTTCATTGCAGTGGCTTCTCTTGTTGTGGAGCACAGGCTCTAGGTGCAAGGGCTTCAGTAGTTGTGGCATGCGGGCTCAGTAGTTGTGGCTCGCGGGCTCTAGAGCACAGGCTCAGTAGTTGTGCTACACGAGCTTAGTTGCTCCATGGCATGTGGGATCTTCCCAGACCAAGGATCGAACCCATGTCCCCTGCATTGGCAGGCAGATTCTTAACCACTGTGCCACCAGGGAAGTCCCAAGAGAGTAAATCTTAGGTATTCTTACTAAATGCGCACACAGACACAAATGTTAACTATGTAAGGTGATGGACGTGTTAAATAACCTGACTGTGGTAGTTACTTCACAATACAGTATATATATTTTAAATTATCATGCTGTACACCTTAAATATATACACATTTTAATCGTCAATTATATCTCAAGAAAGCTAAGGAAAAAAAGTGCAACTTAAATCTCAAAGTTGCAGATGCTGGAGAACTTGGCAGGCTACCTAATAAAATAGATGGATGAGAGAATCAAGATTCAAATCTTCTTGATGGACTGGAATAATGGACTGAAACTAACAAGGCGAAATTGAATTTAAAAAAAAAAAGACAAAATCCTGACAAGATAATTTTTTGTCTTGTGTGTTAGAGTACAGGTTTAGTGATCCGTCTGACAGGGTTTGAATACTGGTGCTAACACTATCTGACAATGAGTCCTTAGCAATGACACATCTCTTTGTGCATCAGTTTCTTCATCTGTTGAGTGTGAATGATGGTGATAACAATGATGCATGGTGATGCCTACACTGAAGGTTCACTGTGAAGATTAAACAAAAGAACACAGAAAAAGTACCTGTAATTGTAACAGAGCAGAACTCTATGCGGCCTTCCCAGGACAGACGCCTCCCCCATATCCTCTGCTTAGCTTCTCTCTGAAGTACCTAGATCATAATATCTGATGCACATTTCCTAAGTTGTTTAACAGATGTTAATACCCCACAAAATGGAAGATGTTAACTACTTCACGACCATGAGCACATAGCCCCCAGGCTTACTGGAGCCTAAGGATTGATGACGTTAACCTCTGTGACACCACCCTGTTACCTCACCATCAACCCATCAGAAAACTGTGCACAAGCTGGTCACATACCCTGCACCCCGCCTCTCTCACCTTGCCTTTAGATATGCTTTGCTGAAACACATAAGGGAGTTCGGGCTTTTTGAGCACTAGGTCTCCTGGACTCCTTATATGGTACCTTACAATAAATGCTGCACTTTCCTTCACCACAACCTGGTGTCAGTAGATTGGTTTTACTTTGTGCGGTTGAGTGGATCCAAGTTTGGTTCAGTAACATTATCATCTCTGGCACACTGTAAGTCTCAATAAATGTTTGTTATTGTTATTGCTGCTTGAAAAACTTGCATAAACGTAAAGCCTTTAAAGTCACATATAGATAAAGATGAGAAAAATGAAGAAACCATGAGCGGTGGGGCATCACAATTTCCATTTGAGTCAATCATCTGAAATAACTTGGCAAGTGTAATAACTGCAGTTTAATGCACAGGCTTTGGAGTAGGACTGACCCAGCATCAAGTCCTGCCTCTAATATTTACCAGCTATGTCACTTCAGGAAAATTACTAAACCTCTGTAAACCAGGCTTTGTTTCTTTTTTTTTTTTTTTTTAAAGAGTTTTTAGAATTTGGCTTTTCTTCTTTTCTTTTAAATTTATTTATTTATTTTTGCTGTGTTGGGTCTTCGTTTCTGTGCGAGGGCTTTCTCTAGTTGTGGCAAGTGGGGGCCACTCTTCATCGCGGTGCGCGGGCCTTTCACTATCGCGGCCTCTCTCGTTGCGGAGCACAGGCTCCAGACGCGCAGGCTCAGTAGCTGTGGCTCACGGGCCCAGTCACTCTGTGGCATGTGGGACCTTCCCAGACCAGGGCTCGAACCCGTGTCCCCTGCATTAGCAGGCAGATTCTCAACCACTGCGCCACCAGGGAAGCCCAGGCTTTGTTTCTTCATTTGTAATAGGGAGTAATAGTAGTGACTGCATCTTAGAGGTGTTGTGAGGATTCAGAGACATTGCACAGCTCTGGAACAGAGTGATAACTCAGCAATGAAATATAATTTTATTACTATTATGTGACTGCTGTAAACACTGTCCTTTATTTCTAGAATATAGTTCAAGACTTGCATGTCATAATACTCTGGGAAACTTCTCCAATTTTCTAATCAAGAGAAGAAATATTTCCCTTAGCTTAGTGCTAATCTCTTAGCTGTGCTAAGCAGTACTTCTGGAACAGCAAGTCCTGTCCTTTCTTCCTTTGTTGACTTTCTTGGTTCCATTCCTTATGTCTACTCCTAATGTTATCTCCTGTGTTTCAGTTCTTGACAACTTTGACCAGGACTGTGGCAAATAAATGCCTTCTAAATATTTCCCCCAATATGGAGGGCAGGCTGGAGTTGCTTATGAGAATCATAATTTTTCAGTGGAGAGGGTTTACTGATAGCAGATTACATATATCCATATAACCACCTCCATTCTTCTCACACCTGTCAGATTCTGTCCCCAGAGCAAAGCAGTAAGTATGTATTACCTGCTGGGATTGTGGTAAAAGTCTCTTTTCACCTGCAACTGGACCAGGCTTTGAAAAACAATGCTTTCAATTGTGTCTTTATAGGCTACTAAGAGCACATTTATTGACCACTCATTATTTGTCAGGCATACAGTGTCACATTATATCCTCAGATGAGAATAGGTCTTATGTCCATTTTAATTATGAGGAAGCTATAAGTTGGAGACATAACACCACTAAAAGGGAAGAAGCTAAAAAGTCAAGTGCCAGGACTGTAAGGAATGAAAGCCCAGAAAAATGATTATTTCCTATGTGTATCTTATACTGGAGGAAAAAATAATTATCCCTCTACCCTTCTAGGTTCTTGGCTGAGACCCCCTTGTAATAAAAGACGGATTAACAGAAGAAAAACAAACAAGGTGAATAACATGTATATCTGCTGTATACATGGGAGAGACTCAACCTAAAGTATCTTCTCTAGCTAACTGACAAGGGTAGATGTTGGGAGAAGGGAAGGCCAGTTATGGGAGGTGACCAGGAAAACCACAGTAAACAAAGGTATGGTTGTTATGCAGATTTAAATCCCTTGCCTTCTCCATTGATAAAGCTTTTCCAGAGATTTAGTCATCCTCCTCTTCCTTACAAATGGAGATTTCCCTTCTAAATGTGAATGTCTCCTTCAGAATGGCAACTTCTACTCAGTTTCCAGCATTTCCCGTGTCTGCTATTTCTCAAAAATAAAGAGCTCAAGATAATCCTTATGGCCCAAAGGCATATTTGGTGGTGACATATTCTGCTCCCCTTCAATACAGTGGATCTTGCACTGTGTTGGGTTTCATACAGATTGTGACATCGTGTAAGATACAGTCTTTGTCCTAGTCCTCCAATTGTTTTTACAGAAACTGGTGCGTACGTAACCAAGTAAACTTGAAACACTCATACTACTTACTTGTTATTGTGTGTGGTATTTCCTCATAACCACAGAGGAAGTACAGGGAAGTGTCAGGGAGGAAGAAATTTTCCTCTACCCTTCTAAGTTCTTCTGGCTGGTCTAAGAATTAAGTTGACATGAGACAGACTAACAGGAGAAAATCAAACAAAGGTTTAATAACTTATATACATGCGAGAGACCCAGGAGAACTGACTAACTCACCAAAATGGCTGAAATCCTCACGTTTAATACCATCTTCACCTAAGAGGATGTTGGGGTTAGTGGTCTGGGATTCAAAGGGGAGAAAGGCAATTCATATGGAGATGAAAAGCAAATGTTTGGTAAACAAATGTTTGCTGGGCCATGCAGAGACAATGGGACACAGGGTGGACTCTCATCTCTAGGCCCTGCTGAGTTTTCTCCACCATACCTAGCCCATGTACTTTGCATATTTCTCTGGTGATAGGTCTATTCTGGGAAATTCTTTTAGGCAGTTAGGGGGATGGTCAAAGTTTCTTCCTGCTTCTTTTGGGCCTTGATTTTTTTTCAGCTCAAAATAATCTGCAGGCCAAAGAGACACATTTTGAGGTAGCAAATTTTGCTCCCCTACAGTATAAAGAGCCCAGCTTATCAGAGATGACCTACTGAAAGAGGGGGGGCTTAGACAAGATTTAGAAGGTGGAGGGAAAAGATTGGGCAAGTTTTTAAACAGTCCTAAAAGTGGAATAGGTGGAAGCAACTTTGCAATGGACTTGGTGGAAATGAATATAAGGGGCTAGGAAATGGGAAATACATTTTATTAGGAATTATCAAGCCATTTATTTGCCATAATTGATTAGTAAGCACTTAGGAGCCATTTCAAGTTCTTGAGCAAGAGACTGAAAGATTCATGGTACGCTTTCAGAAAAGTAGTGTGGTAGTTGAAGTGTTGGAGAAATAGGGCAGAGAACAGGATGGCAGGGGCACTGGAGGAAGCAGTCATAATAAACTACCTTGGTTACCATGGTGATGGCAAGGCAAGGATACACCCTAGATTCAGGATGGAGTGACCTGGGTGTTGCCCCTTCTCACCAAACTCTGTACTATTGCCATAGATGAACAACCTGAACATTAATTGTTTATTTAACATGTAATTATAACTCACTTTAGGATTTTGAAAAATGCATCCTTATCTTTCATGTTACAAACTGCAGCAGTCATTCCCTTCTAAAAAGCATAGAAACCAGAAATATTTCTGTGCATTTGCACACCTCAGATGAATCAAAATTTTTCCAATTGTTTGTTTTGGGAAATAGAACCAAAGCTCTTAGACTAGACCAATTCTCTACTTAACAACCTTCAACAGCACCATTTTACTTTTTAAAATTAAAATTCAGTTTTCCAGTTCCCCTAAATCCTATCCCTCTCCAGCCCCTTTACATGACATCCCACTTGTGTTCAAACCATGACTCCAATAATATTATGAATATAACTTTGCCTTTTCACTCCCAGGTCACAAGAGCCTGGGAGTAAAAATAGTGTCATAAATAGCACAGGAAAAAGCTTGTGTATTTTCTCCCTTCCCCTTGTGACTGAGAACTGTGGGTCTCTAAATGACTTAAAAATTCCTTCCACTTACACGTGGTGGAGTCTTACCCTTGTTCTTTGAGCTATCACATATCATCTGCCATTTCCCTCTGGCACGTATTGATGAGTGATTACGCTTCTGTTTTGCCATTATCTCTCTCCTAATCTGGCTGTGATGTGAACCTCCTGTCCCATGCCATGATCAAGGCCTTGATGTCCCCTGAAATGGAAATGTTCCATGTCCTTTGCCTTGCAGACACAACCTTTGCTATGTAGATGCAACCTTTGCCATTAATATTATCCTTAAGGGGGCCAGATACACTTTATCTCCACCTTGACTAGACTGTTAGACTGGCCACCAAGCAGGGCTGCCTTATACTCTCAGGGCTTTCAGGAGTTTAACTGTGGTAGGTTTTATTTTTCACTCCTTCTTTCTTGCCCCTTCATTGGATTCCCACGGGGGCCAGAATGCTGGGACGGGGATATATATGTGACTGTCGGGAAGGAAAAAACTTTCCTCTACCCTTCTGGGTTCTTCTGGCTGGTCTAAGAATTAAGTTGACATGAGACAGTGTAGTAAGAGAAAATCAAAGTTAATTTTGTAGTATGGGAATCCCATGTATACAAGAGGTTCAGAGACAAAAAGCTAAAATGAGGTATATAGAGCAACCTTAGCTAAGGAAAGGGATAGGGGACTGGAGCTTCCAAGGACAGCAGTGTCACTCACAGGATGATAAGAATAAGAGCATATGTTTAGTAATTAGATATTTGCCCTGTCATATAGCTGGGGCACTTAGATAAAATTTATCTCTGGTAATAACTCTTTTCTGGAAAATATTCCCAATTTAAATTCTAGGTAGCTAAGGGAGGGGCAGTAGTTTCTCTTGAACCCACAAGGTCTCAATTGCCTTTAGCTCAAAATAATCCTCATGTAAAAGCGGCACATTTTGGGGAGGCTTCTTATGAACCCCTATATGACCCACCTTGAGCTGTATCCAAATCTCCAGCCTCTTCCATTTCTGAGCTATTGTTCTTGAATCACATTTGTGTGGCTACACTTTCACAACCCTTGGAAAGCTTGTTCTCAGAGCTTGTTAGTTCTCTTGTAAATAGCCCCAATGTTTCACAAGCCAAACACCTAGGGTGCATATAGCTTAGAAAATTCTCAAGCTGAGAAATCCTACTACATAAAGATAAAGAATTTCCCCTGTAATAAACCTCAGACAGTGACAGCATTGACAGCTAGCTACTTTAAGCAAACCAGAGCAAAACAGCAGCAGGAAGTAGCTGGGAAAAAGCATCTAGGAGAGTTTTTTTCCTCTTTTTTGATGAAGTCCATACTGGTATGTATCTTTTATTTAAAGCATCTTCCTCAATCCTTTAAAAGTTTATAGCCCATACCAGAATAAGCATATTAAATGCCATTTTCAGACTATTTTTTATATATAGAGGAGTGGTATAACAACTTATTCGTTATTCTTCATAGTTAGGCTTACTTTTGAAGTGATATTTGGAACACCATCTCCTGCATATGCTCTTTGAACCTGTCATATTTCCATTATTGGTCTTCTAAAATGTGAAGGATGATAGATTATGCCACCCTAAAATATGCCTCTTTGGCATAGGATTATTTTGAGCTGATTATTTTGAGAAACAGCATATACAGGAGTAGCTCTGAAAACAAAGTAGAAGCCACCCTTTTGTAAGGGACATTTATATTTATGAGGGAAATTTCCACTTGTAAGGGTGACTCCCTCTCTATACCAGGAAGAGGATAACTCTAAATCTCTAGAAAGTCTTATCAATGGAGGAAGTACCAACTTAGATCTGTGCAACAACCTTACCCTAATTTACTGTGCATTGTTTGGTAACCTTCCATAACTGGTCTCCCTGTCTCCCCCTCATTTTCCTTTGTCTTTAGCCAGAGATGATATTTAAGGTGGTGACTTGGGCCATTCAGGGAGTTACTCAGTTTTTCTGGGTATTTCCCATGAACACAGGAGGTATATGTGTTATTAAAATTCTGTTTGTTTTTCTCCTATTAATCTATCTTTTATTACAAAGGAGTCTCAGCCAAGAACCTAGAAGGGTAAAGGAAAAATTATTCCCCCCCCCTAAAGTTTTATGTTTATTAAGAGTGTTATAGGGAATACTCCCTCACACCCTATCCAAAAATAAACTCAAAATGGTTTAAAGACTTAAATATAAGACATAACATCATAAAACTCCTAGAAGAGAGCACAGGCAAAACATTCTTGGACTTATATCACAGAAATATTTTCTTAGATCAGCCTCCCAAGGCAAAAGAAATAAAAGCAAAAATAAACAAACATGGCCTAATCAAACTTATAAGCTTTTGCAAGGCAAAGGAAACCACAAACAAAACAAAAAGACAACCTATTGGGCTTCCCTGGTGGCGCAGTGGTTGAGAGTCCGCCTGCCGATGCAGGGGACACGGGTTCGTGCCCCGGTCTGGGAAGATCCCACATGCTGCAGAGCGGCTAGGCCCGTGAGCCATGGCTGCTGAGCCTGCGCATCCGGAGCCTGTGCTCTGCAAGGGGAGAGGCCACAACAGTGAGAGGCCCGCCTACCGCAAAAAAAAAAAAAAAAAAAAAAAAAAGACAACCTATGGACTGGGAGAAAATATTTGCAAATAATGCAACCAACAAGGGGTTAATTTCCAAAATACACAAACAGCTCATACAACTCAATATCAAAAAACAAAACAACCCAATCAGAAAAATAGGCAGAAGAGCTAAATAGACATTTCTCCAGAGAAGAGATATAGATGGCCAACAGGCACATGAAAATATGCTCAACATTGCTAATTATTAGAGAAATGCAAATGAAAACTACAATGAGGTATCACCTCACACCAGTCAGAATGGCCATCATCAAAAAGTCTACAAGTAATAAATGCTGGAGTGGGTATATATAAAAGGGAATCTTCCTGCACTGTTAATGGGAATGTAAATTGGAGCAGCTACTATGGAAAGGAATATGGAGGTTCCTTCAAAAACTAAAAATAGAGCTACCATATGATCCAGCACTCCCACTCCTGGGCATATATTCAGAAAATACAAAAACTCTAATTCAAAGATATATACACCCCAATTGTCATAGCAGCACTACTTACAAAAGCCAAGACATGGAAGCAACCTAAGTGTCCATCAACAGATGAATGGATAAAGAAGATGTGACATATGTGTGTGTGTGTGTGTATACACACACACACACACACACAAAATAGAACATCACTCGGCCATAAAGAAAATGAAGTGCTACCATTTGCAGCAACATGGATGGACCTACAGATTACCATACTGGGTGAAATAAGACAGAGAAAGATAAATATATGATATCACTTATATGTGGAATCTAAAAAATAACACAAATGGGTTTATTTACAAAACAGAAACAGACTCACAGACATAGAAAACAAACTTATGGTTACCAAAGGGTGAAAGAGGGGGGATAAATTGGGAGGTTGGGATTAACATATACACACCACTCTATATAAAATAGATAACCAACAAGGACCTACTGTATAGCACAGGAAACTATATTCAATATTTTACAATAACCTATAATGGAAAATAATCTGAAAAAATATATATGCATGTATAACTGAAGCACTTTGCTGTACACCTGAAACTAACACAATATTGTAAATCAACTATACTTTGATTTTTAAAAAAAGAGTGTTATAGGAAATCAATTTTTTTTTTTTACTTCTCTCAGGTTAAAAATAAAGATAGAATATGATACAACTGAAAGAAATATTTGGCTCTATTTATAAGTATCTATTCAATATAAAACAATGTATTTCTTTCACTTTTTATTAATTACTTTTATTAAGGATATTGAACTATCTTATTTTAAAACCTTTAATTTTATTTAATAAGAGTGTTTAATTTTGTTTGACCTTCACCTATAGCCTGAACAGTTTCAGCATTCCAACTGAATAGAAATCAATACAAAAAATGCTTTAATAAAAGAGTTTCAGAATTTCAGCAGACTACTTAAAATTCATTATTTAAATCCTTGGATTTTACTCAAAGATGAATGTCAATTTAAAGAACCTAGGAGGACTTATTCAATTCATGCCCTTCCTTTCAGAATAAAAGTATTCTCTATTTGCATAAGTTTTTTCCCACTTAATAAAACCGTCAGTTTAAAATACCATACTGGACCACTTCAGTTATTAAGTATCCAAATAATACTTACTGTAGTAGCTGAGTGATATGTGACATATACAGTGGGGCTGACTTACGTGGGGGAGGAAAAATAATATAGTAGATGATCATCTCATGGGTTAGATTTTTCTGATTTGGAAATCAAGACAAAAATGGGTTTATTAGTATGGAAGACATGGAGGTGTACCTTCTAGAGCTCCTTCAAGGTAGGACATGCTGCCATGTGGGGTGTGATCAGATGACTGCCTCCATTTGTCAACAGTGGGTGTCTCAGCCACCTGGCCCTAGGTTACACCCCACCATGCAAGCCTGCATCCTTTGAAACCATAATTCAAAAAGAGACATGTACCAAAATGTTCATTGCAGCTCTATTCACAATAGCCCGGAGCTGGAAACAACCTAAGTGTCCATCATCGGATGAATGGATAAAGAAGATGTGGCACATATATACAATGGAATATTACTCAGCCATAAAAAGAAACGAAACTGAGCTATTTGTAATGAGGTGGATAGACCTAGAGTCTGTCATACAGAGTGAAGTAAGTCAGAAAGAGAAAGACAAATACCGTATGCTAACACATATATACGGAATTAAAAAAAAAATGTCATGAAGAACCTAGGGGTAAAACGGGAATAAAGACACAGACCTACTTGAGAATGGACTTGAGGATATGGGGAGGGGGAAGGGTAAGCTGTGACAAAGCGAAAGAGAGGCATGGACATATATACACTACCAAACGTAAGGTAGATAGATAGTGGGAAGCAGCAGCAGAGCACAGGGAGATCAGCTCGGTGCTTTGTGACCGCCTGGAGGGGTGGGATGGGGAGGGTGGGAGGGAGGGAGATGCATGAGGGAAGGGATGTGGGAACAGATGTATATGTATGACTGATTCACTTTGTTATAAAGCAGAAACTAAAAAAAAAAAAAAGAAAAGAAAAGAAAAGAAAAAAAAAAACCAGGAACCTGAAATACCATAAAGTCTAATAGCTAATATCTCCAACATATATAATGAGATCTAAACTGAAAAAAAAATCCTTGGGTTTGAATAACTTGGACTCTACGCATTGGCTCACAATGAAGTTATATCATTTGCTTTATTAAAAAAAGATGGAAACTCACAAAAAAAAAAAAAAGCCTGCATCCTCTGCCTGATTGTCAGGGTTTAGAAATTCATACAGTTCAGACTGGTGCCAAATATTGTGAAGGGCAATCCAGAGCTCCCTGTCATGTTGGCCAAGCCCTCATGGGGTCTGTGTAGCTGTTTTCTTAATCTGCCCAAATCTGCTTCCTCTCTATTCCTTACACAGAAATTGATACCTAATAAACCTCTTACACCTCAAACTCTCTCTGCTTGCAGTAAACTCAATTTGTGACAATTAGGGATTAGATGTTATACTTTTGGGGTTGCCTAATAATGGTTACAAAGCAGTCTTTTCTACTAGTTCAAATTTATCTTGAATAAGGATGTCAGACTCCAACCATCCATCCATCCACCCATCTATCCACCTTTGATACATTTTGCAAATATCTTTATCTTGTGCTGGTCTTTCACTTTAAGGAGCTTTCAGCCAGACGGAAGAGATATTTATGTGCAAGTTGACTAAGATAGGACAAAGGGCAGTAGTAGAGATATCTGTAAATAAATAAACAAGATTGATAGCAAATAAACCAGACTGATGCTGGAAAGAGGGATAGAACTACAGTGATGGTAGTTAACCTCAGAGTTTATCATATTTTAAGGGTTTTATTCTCCAGTATCCAAGTTCAGCAAAAGTTAGCTCCCTGATGTTAAAAAACATATCCCCTAGGGCTTCCCTGGTGGCGCAGTGGTTGAGAGTCCGCCTGCCGATGCAGGGGACACGGGTTCGTGCCCTGGTCCGGGAAGATCCCACATGCCGCAGAGCGGCTGGGCCCGTGAACCACGGCCGCTGAGCCTGCGTGTCCGGAGCCTGTGCTCCGCAACGGGAGAGGCCACAACAGTGAGAGGCCCACGTACCGCCAAAAAAAAAAAAAGAAAAAACATATCCCCTGTAACTGTGGGTATCAGTCTCCAACTGCATTTTGTAGCCAGCACATAATTGTTTGTAGATATTGGAATCTGACTTTTCTCAATAACTAGCTAGACGTAGTACTGCTTTCCTGTTACTACTAGATATGTCAGAAAGAAACCTCAATGGAAAGAAGTTGAATTCATCTCTCCCCTACTAAAATACAAAAGGTAGTTCAGAATTCCATGTTAATGCTTGTGATGACACTTATCTTCATTCTATTCTAAATGATCTTTATCTCAGATTTCCATAAACTAGTGGGATCCTATAGTGCTTTATTTTATTTTATTTATTTATTTATTTATTTTATTTATTTATTTTGCGATCCACAGGCCTCTCACTGCTGTGGCCTCTCCCGTTGCGGAGCACAGGCTCCAGACGCGCAAGCTCAGCGGCCATGGCTCACGGGCCCAGCCGCTCCGCAGCATGTGGGATTTTCCCGGACCAGGGCACGAACCCGTGTCCCCTGCATCGGCAGGCGGACTCTCAACCACTGCGCCACCAGGGAAGCCCTATAGTGCTTTATTTTAGACTAGATTCACACTGAAGAGCAGTGGTTCCATGTTTTTCAAGTTCTATAAGCACTTTTAGCCTCAAATCATTTACTGGACCCTCTACATTAGCATGCTTCCATTTTACTCTGTTGTTTGAAAAACCATAGGCCAAAAGTTACTCTAAATTCATCAGCACTTAAAATTTTCATTTTATTAACTATTAGAGCAGACACTGACATTTTGTAACATCACGTTTAAAAACATGTATTTGATAAATTATTTTTTTGACTATTTGTTGTGCCTAACTAAGGACATACAGAGCCTCAACTGGTTATATTTCTATTGCCCCTCATTTGTCTGCAGCCTAGAGTTAGGGCTCCATATTCATAGATGATGGAAACCTGTTGGTAATTTTACCATTACAAGTCTGTTATTGATATTGAGTAGAGATATTTTGGATGGATTTCATTGACACCTTATTTGAAGTGTACAAAACAATGCAATACAAATGAATTTGTCTAGTTTCCTAACATTGGACTTACATACAATGGGAGTATTCTGAAAGAGATCATGTAACTTGAAATATTATTGATAAGTAAGCTAAGAATGTCTTAAGCTTGTGTCTTATGCCAATGTCTTGGTACGTCATAGTTCGTGCTTAATTTACTTTTTCCCTTTCCTTGGGAGCCACTCCTCTATTATGAGGGGTCCCCAGCTGCCCTCATCCTTTGCAACCATACTCCTTATGAAAGTGATGCCAGATAGTCTTCTGGTTTCCCAAGTCCCTGTGCTCATTTCATCATGGCCCAGTTGTTCCCTTGCTTAGGCATTCACATTTTAACCTCCAAGCTAGTAATTTACAGTCAACTAAAAATTCATCTTTAGCATTGCTCTAATGAATGAGAACACACATCTTATGGTGATATATCAGATATTTGTCCAGATGATTAAGGAAATACATTTTAACAAGTGATTCCATCAGAGGGAACTCCCATCTTAACACCTGGTTGCTGGTCTCCTTTAAGTCCAGCTCTGACATTAGTCTGTGTTACTACCTGTTTCTAAAAATCTCTGCCTTAGAATAGATTGATTCCAGGTATTTCAAAACACAACTATCCCTTCTTCTGTGCTTACTGAAGACATCCTGAAACCTAAGAGGTAAGATGAAAATAACCTATGAAAAGTACCTAGTCTATGTTTTAGCTAGTTCATGGCTGTCTTCTAAAATTAAAGTACATTACATATTTCTAAAGATAGCTTAATGAAAATGAGCTTGCTCTGTTTATGTGTGTTCATGCCATCACAGTGGAAGTTTCAGTTTTTTGTTATCAGCAGGGTGAGGATGTTGATTCACATAATATATTTAAAGGCTGTTGCCTCTGCTCAGAATTCTTTGGAATTAACCATTAAAGATGTAAACAGCAGAATAGCTAATGGTTCATATGGTTTACAAATAACTTTTCGACTCAGCTTTATTGGATGTTATAAGGTTGACTGCATTACGAGAGCACTCTACCATATATAGAAGTTCTACTCTTTGAGAGCTAAGGCAATGATATTTACTGTTTTGCAGTAATCTGTATGTCTTTCTGAATATGTTTTGCCCTTACATATTTTTGTAATCATATTTATTTATATATATATCTATTACAGTAAGCCAAAAAGTTTATAAATTTAGAGTATACATACAAGTACATACATATACATACACACATGTTCAGGATTTGGCCCAAACTTAAGTATGCTTAAGAAATGGTAATTTTTCAGTTTTGCCACAACTCATTCCTAGAAACTATTTTAAACTGTGTTAACAATAGATTACAAATTTTTCCCATAGGTATACTCTCTTGGAAAGAAAATATGCACTGATAGATGTTAATCAAAGGTAATAATTTAGAACAGTGAAAGTAGGGACGTCCTAGTGGTGCAGTGGTTAAGAATCTGCCTGCCAATGCAGGGGACATAGGTTCGATCCCTGGTCCGGGAAGATCCCACATGCCACGAAGCAACTAAAAGCCTGTGCGCCACAGCTACTGAGCCTGTGCTCTAGAGTCTCCGAGCCACAACTACTGAGCCCACATGCTGCAACTACTGAAGCCTGCGCACCTAGAGCTGGTGCTCTGCAACAAGAGAAGCCACCGCAATGAGAAGCCCACGCACTGCAATGAAAAGTAGCCCCCGCTTGCTGCAACTAGAGAAAGCCCGTGCGCAGCAACGAAGACCCAACGCAGCCAAATAAATAAATAAATAAATATTTTTTTTTAAAAAAAGAGTGAACGTAGGCCCTGACAGAGATTTTACAATTTCTCAAACGTTTTATATAAATTGTAGTTTTTTCTTACTTATCAAGAGATGATTTGTGTGAAAATAATTTATAGTTTTGATAAATGGACATATATTACTATACATGGTGAATATTTATGGAACTTGTAGATGGTTTAAAGACATGTTCTAAGGTCTTTTTCTGCTGTAATGAAGTCATTGGAAGATTTTCACTTTCAGGGACTTAGATGAAGTCATTGGATGATTTTCACTTGCAGGGACTTAAGACACACTTAGATCAAACTTAAAAACAATTTTAGGGCACTAATTTAGTACATTAACACTTAGTCAAGAAATGTTCATGTTCATAAACAACAGTGATCTTTTGGGCTCCACATAACATATAGTCTGGGTTATTGTAATGCCTAGAAGAGTAGCTGTAACTCTACTCTTATCTCCCTCATGCAAGGATACTGAAACACAAATGAGTAACAGTTACATTATGACAGGGAATCTTATGAGTGTCTTTAATGCATTAAAAAGAAATAAACGCACTGAAACTCTGAAAGCTTATCACTGACTAAAAAAACAAGTTTTGATGTCCTTACACATGATAGGTACACTCTTGCATGTTACAACATCGTGGATGAGCTGTACAGTTACAAAAAGTACATCACCAGCATTAAAATTCATTTGTCCCATAGACTGACCTAACCAACAAAAATATACTAGCTACATTAAATATTTAAAGAAACATGAGCTCTTTTATGTAAATAAAGTTAGATGCAAATAATATTGTCACCAGTTATTAAAGTAAGAAATTTGGATAGGTATAGATATAAAAGAAGCTTTAGAAATCTTGCTAAAAGAAGTTTGTTTTATGTAATTACACTCCCTTAAGTAAGTACAGCCATTCAGAATCATTCCATTGATTGTAAGTCTTTACTTAAAACTACATGGATGGTAAAAAGCAACTTGTTTTTTAGATGGTTTTGTTGGTAGCAGTGGGTTTCACAGCGAATAGCAATTTCAAAGGGCTGACCCAGCATTTTTTCTATTTTCCTATTTTTCACTTTTTTCAATTCTATAAATAGAGTTGTAAATTATTAATCCAAAGCAGTGTTAGCAGTAAACTCTTTCATTAATCCTTCACAGCCACGGTCAATTCTGCCAACA
Organism: Mesoplodon bidens; assembly: GCF_964165515.1. Taxonomy (NCBI): domain Eukaryota; kingdom Metazoa; phylum Chordata; class Mammalia; order Artiodactyla; family Ziphiidae; genus Mesoplodon; species Mesoplodon bidens. Next base: position 108,637,055 of record NC_138163.1, read on the forward strand.
TGTAATTTTTGATTTAGCAGCCTTGAGGAAAAAGGTTTATACAGGTAATCATATTAAGACCAGAGAGACGTGTTTCTAGAAGCTGCACCATGAAACGCTGTTCCTTTCTCTTCCTCTGTTTTTATGAATTAAAACCATTTTCAGTAGAACTATTTTTTGAACACAAGATCTGTTTTCTAACAGTATATGTAGGAGAATAAACTTAGGTAAGATCAGAAAGATAAACATACCAAAACAATCTTATGGTACTTGGCATATTGTGGGCAGTACATCACAGGACTTCATATAATATCGTAAGTGCCATTTATCATAGAAATTCAATATAAAACTTCAAAATTCCATCCCTAAAATAATTTGCAAAGACAAAGTCTCTTATCTTCACTAATCATGAAGAAAGGATGGGAGATTTGAGATTAGAGAGTTAGTATTCCTCTGGTAATGAGTGAAGTGATGAATAGAGAGACTTTATGAGATTTCTGTAATGTTTTATACATAGGAGAGAAAAAATAATTTTCCCTCTATCCTTCTAGGTTCTTGTCTGAGACCTGCCTGTAATAAAAAGACAGATTAACAGGAGAAAACAGAAACTTAATAACATGTATACACACCATATACATGGCAGAGATCCAGTAAAACTGAGTAACTCCCTGAGATGGCCTAAGCCACCACCATAAATAGCATCTCCAGCTAAAGACTAAAGAAGATGGAGGAAGAAGGGGAGTCCAGTTATAGGAGGTTTCCAGGCAAAGCACAGTAAACATGGTTGTTATGCAGATTTAAGTCCCTGTCTTTTCCACTGATAAGGATTTCTAGAGATTTAATCATCTTCCTCTTCCTGGCACAGAGAGGGAGACACCCTTACAAACGGAGATTTCCCCTATAAATGTAAATGTCCCTCACAAAAGGGTAACTTTTACTATGTTCTCAGAGCTTCTCCAGTGTCTGCTATTTCTTAAAAATAATCAGCCCCCCAAAATCCTCACGCCAAAGAGGCACATTTAAGGGTGGCATATTCTGTTCCCTCTCATTTCCACCTCTGAAACTCCCAAGAAGTTTCACAATACAGAAGCTGAGTTGGTAAATCACTCCATATTTTCATTAAACCATTCTCTTAGTCTTGAGAAAATAGGTCAGTTCAGTTAAACAGTTGTGTCTCATTTCAGAAGGCAGTATTACAGGTGGGCTCCCAAAGTTAGGCCTATATGGTGCTAGCAGTGAGGTATTTAATAAGAGATATTTCTATGGAAACAAAAGAAAAACAAAGATTAAGGTTTGGAGCAAAGTATAAACCCAGTCTGAATGCCTCTGGTGATGTCATCCAGTGTTCCAGTGAACATTCTGAGTGGCCCACACAGCAATGGGCATGAAGGTTGTCTATACGTGAGCTGCTGTGGTGTCTTCTCTATGCTCTAATTGGCTTTATTCAATGATTCATGAATTGAGCAGCATCTAATCCAGCAGATAAAAAGGAGCTCCAAGGAGTTGTACAGAATGAAAGACTTTTATAGGTAGAAGGGAGCAGGAACAAGGAAGTTATACTAGGCAAAAAGCAAATTGATTATTGCAAGGTTATTTTCATTTAGGGGATAGAAGGGGTCCATCAGGCAGATTACCTAACTAGTACTGATCAAGTGATTCATGATTGCCTGGTTTAAGATTCCATTTCTGGGACTTCCCTGGTGGTGTAGTGGTTAAGAATCCGCCTGCCAATGCAGAGGACACAGGTTCAATCCCTGGTCCCAGAAAATCCCACATGCCGCGGAGCAACTAAGCCCATGTGCCACAACTATTGAGCCTGCGCTCTAGAGCCCATGAGCCACAACTACTGCACCCGCGTGCCACAAATACTGAAGCCCGTGTGCCTATATGCCTATATGCTTACATATAGATATATATAGGCATATATATCTATATGCCTATAGAACATATAGCTTTTATGTATCATTGCTGGGGATTCAAACCCAATTTTGCCCACACTCAAATGTTAGCTCTTTTCACTAAAGGGCATTAAAAGAATAATGAAGGAAAAGTTGAATGAAAGTCCACTAATGTATGGATTTTTCTGTCCTATGCCACTGTGAGTCTCTGTCTCTAGTCTGGACACCAAAGTGTGAAGATTTTAAATCAATATAATGGAAAAATTTATAACAGAAACATGTCTAATGGACATGCTTCAAGCAACTATATGCCCATAAAATGGACAACCTGGAAGAAACAAATAACTAGGAAGAATTAGAAAATGTCAACAGACCAATCACACGTAATGAAATTGAAACTGTAATAAAATATCTTCCAACAAACAAAAGCCCAGGACCAGATGGCTGCACAGGCGAATTCTATCAAACATTTAGAGAAGAGCTAACACCTATCTTTCTCAAACTCTTCCAAAAAATTGCAGAGGGAGGAACACTCCCAAACTCATTCTACGAAGCCACCATCACCCTGACACCAAAACCAGACAAAGATATCACAAAAAAAAGAAAATTACAGATGAATATCACTGATGAACATAGATGCAAAGTCCTCAACAAAATACTAGCAAACAGAATGCAACAACACATGAAAAGGATCATATACCATGATCAAGTGGGATTTATTACAGAGATGCAAGGACTTCAATATACACAAATCAATCAATGTGATACACCCTATTAACAAGCTGAAGAATAAAAACCATATGATCATCTCAATAGATGCAGAAAAAGCTTTCAACAAAATTCAACACCCATTTATGATAAAAACTCTCCAGAAACTGGGTATACAGGGAACCTACCTCAACATAATAAAAGCCATATACGACAAACCCACAGCAAACATCATTCTCAATGGTGAAAAACTGAAAGCATTTCCTCTAAGATCAGGAACAAGACAAGGATGTCCACTCTAACCAGTCTTATTCAACATAGTTCTGGAAGTCCTAGCCACGGCAATCAGAGAAGAAAAAGAAATAAAAGGAATCCAAATAGGAAAAGAAGGAGGAAACTGTCACTGTTTGCAGATGACATGATACTATCCATTGAAAATGCTAAAGATGCCACGAGAAAACTACTAGAGCTAATCAATGAATGTGGTAAAGTTGCATGAAACAAAATTAATACACAGAAATCTCTTGCATTCCTATACATTAACAACAAAAGATCAGAAAGAGAAATTTAGGAAACAATCTCACTTACCATCACACACACACACAAAAGAATAAAATACCTAGGAATAAACCTACCTAAGGAGGCCAAAGACCTGTACTCAGAAAACTATAAAACACTGATGAAAGAAATCAAAGATGATACAAAGAGATGGAGAAATATACCATGTTCTTGGATTGGAAGAATCAATAATGTGAAAATGACTATACTACCCAAAGCAATCTACAGATTCAATGCAATCCCTATCAAATTACCAATGGCATTCTCTACAGAATTAGATCAAAAAATTTTACAATTTGGGCTTCCCTGGTGGTGCAGTGGTTGCGAGTCTGCCTGCCGAGGCAGGGGACACGGGTTCGTGCCCCGGTCTGGGAAGATCCCACATGCCGCAGAGCGGCTAGGCCCGTGAGCCATGGCTGCTGAGCCTGCACATCCGGAGCCTGTGCTCCACCACGGGAGAGGCCACAACAGTGAGAGGTCCGCGTATCGCAAAAAAAAAAAAAAAAAAAAAAAAAAAAAAGGTATAAAAAATTAAAAATTTTTTAATTAAAAAAATTTTAAATAAATTAAAAAAAATGTAATATCTTTGTATGGTGATGAAGGTGGTCAAACTTACAGTTATAAGAGAAAAAAGTACTAGGGATGTAACATACAACATGATTAATATAATTAACACTGCTGTATATCGCATATGAAATTTGTTAATAGAGTAAATCCTGAGTTCTCAACACAAGAAAAAATAATTTTCTTTCTTTTATTGTGTCTGTAAGAGATTATAGATAACCACTAAACTACTGTGGCAATCACTTCATGATGTATGTAAGTCAAATCATTATGCTGTACAGTTTAAACTTGTTCAGTGATGTATGTCAATAATATCTCAATAAAATTGAAAGAAAAAAAGAAAGTATATTATACATAGCTAAAAAAAAAAAGAGAGAGACTAAATTTATAAGATGATTCTAATTTGGACCCTGACATAATTGGGTCTCTTGAATATGGACTATAAATTAGACAATGTTGTCATATCATTGTTAAATTTCTTGGTTGTGATGATGCGATTATTATTATATAGGAAAATGTTCTCATTCTTAGTAGATACATGCTGAATATTTGGGTGTGAATCTGTGTGCGTGCATGTGCACACATGCATAAACATTAAGAAAATAAACTGCAAATAAAAGAGACAGAGAGAAGAGAGAGAACAGATGTGGCAAAATGTTAATTGGTGTACTAGTGAAGAATATATGTGTTTATTATACTACTCTTTCAAGTTTTCTTTAAGTTTGGAGTAATTTAAACTACATAGTTGGGATGGGGGAATATTAATAACAAGTGTTGCGTATGCTTAAATGGTAAAGGATAAAAAAATAAATAGTGCACTTGATATATGTCTATTTTTTACAGTATTTGTTCTTTGAATTTTACGCTGAAGTATCAGTAACTGGCTCATGAGAATTGTATCTGAAGCAGTGTGACATGGGAATTGGCCATGATTTCCTCTGTATTTATTTAACAATGTTCTGTATGGTTATGGAGTACCTCTTTTTCTGTATAAAACTACAAACATTCCACCTCTGTAAGAATTTATCATGTGCTCCATATAAATATTTGGCCAAGTAGGTTTTGTATTTGCCACTTACTGTTTACTATGGGGAGCATCTGAAATCAAATATGTTTCTTCCTGAGCACCTAGAACATTATCTATAGCTTCCAAAAATGAAGCTTTAATTTAAACTACTTTCTAATATGAACAAATAAGATTGTACATTATTAGAACAGGGATAAATTATTAAAATGTATTTTGTTTAATGACAAATTGATAAGTTAGTGAAAAGTTTTAAGTGCTTAAATTCATCATCTATATGGCTTTGTACAGACTTCCTAAATTTGAGCAGATGCACAAGACAGATCTGGTAGCTTTTACCATTCCCATGTAGTAGTTAAGAATATAAACTTATTTCAAACAGGCTGATATTGAACCTGGCTCCTTTATTTTCTGATTGTGTGGCTTTTTCTTTCCTCCCTTCCTCCCTTCCTTCCTTTCTACTGTGTGACTGACTTTTTCAGGACCTTGGTATCATAACTAAAGGCTGAGAAATATAATAATACATAATTTCTAAGACTGTTGAGAGGATTTATGGAAATGAACTAATACATGTTCAGTGCTCAGCACAGTACCTGGCATGAATCATACAAGCGCATTTCCATCACTTTCATTAACATCTTGTCAAATCATCAACCCTCTTGTCACCCAAAATGTCCAACTTGATTTATGCACAGTGGAACCATTCTAAATCATTAATGGCTGAAAGTTGATACTTAAATTCCAGAATGGTATTGAAACCCACAGTGTCAGAGTATCCTCTTATTTCACTGTCACTCTAAATTGAGTATTTTTACAGTAAAGACCATACTGCTAGTGTTCCTATCTGTTTGGAAAGGCAAAGGGAATCCATTAATATTATCACTGTTTCCTGAATGAGGTATCATATATTTTCCAGGAAATTTTTAAATTTAAATATAGAATATTAGTATTACCAACTACAGGTCACTTTTCTGTTTTAATATACTATTAATACTAATGACACCAATGTATAAAGTGGCCATATAGCCATGCTGTATAACTTGTTCAATTTCTGTATCATGTGCTACATGGAAGAGTAGGGCCAAGTCAATTTTGTTTATGTCAATTATTTTTTACTCTGAGGGGGCATCTGAAATCAAATGCAATCATCTTCAAGAAAGCAGTTTTCTACAAAAACCAAAACAACATATTAGTATATTACTCCCCATTTGATACTCACAATAAATTCTTATTTTCACCATTATTTTCATTAATCCCTTACCTTTTTATAAATGATTGAATTTCCAATGCTTCTTTTGTTTGCTTATTTTGTATTTTTCTTGGACAGGATTGTCCTCAAGCTGATCTTTAGATGAGGATTCAATGATATGTGATTTATTAAGGAAATGATTCCAGGAAAAACAAGTAAGTGGGGATGGAAACAGAAAAGCAAATCAGATATTCCAAAGAAATGTGGGATTTAAGGCAATGTATCAGCCCTAGCCTGACTCCATGGTGTTCTCTGGAGCTGAAATGACACCAGTGGCTTTTTTTTTTTTTTTTCTTTTCTGTTAGAGGCAAGGGAGCTGGGCTTTCAAACTCCCACCCCACATAGCCTTTGGCTCTGGGCCTGCCCCAGGAGACATCAACTACCAGCTACTTCTGGTTTTGAGCAACCTCAGCAGTGCAATGATAGTTCTCTGAAGAAAGTTATAGGTAACCCACTAAAGGGGAGCAGAATTTCTCACCCCAAAATATGCCTCTTTGGCATAAGAATTATTTTAGGCTGATTATTTTTAATCAACAGCAGGCACAGGAGAAGCTCTGAAAACAAGAGTAGAAGTTGATCTTTTGTGAGAGACAGTTGCAAAGGAAATCCCCAGTTGTAAGGGTGTTTCCTTCTCTGTACCAGGGAGAGGAGGATGACTCTAAATCTCTAGATATTCTTATCAATGGAGAAGGCAATGATTTAAATCTGCAGAACAAACATACCCTTGTTTACTGTGTTTTTCCTGATAACCTCCATAACTGGCCTCCTCACTTCCCCCAGTCTTTAGGTGGAAATGGTACAGGTGACCCTCCGTATGTGTAGGTTCTGCATCTGTGAATTCAATCAACCATGGATCAAAAATATTAAAAAAAAAAAAATTCCAGAAAATTCCAAAAAGCAAAACTTGAATTTGCCTTGTTCTGCTAACTATTTATATAGTAATCTAGAGATGATTTAAAGTATACAGGAGGATGTGCATATGTTATATGCAAATACTATGCTATTTTATATAAGGGACTTGAGCATTCAAGGATTGATATCCAAGGGGGTCCTGAAAACAAACTCCTGCAGGTACTGGGGGACAAATGTATTTAAGTTGATGATGTGGGCCATTTTGGAGAGTTACTCAGTACCTGCACAGTGGAACCATTGAAGCCCCAGGCCCCTGTCCCATTCCTTAGCTTGGGATGACATATATATCTCATTTTACCCTTCGGTCTCTGACCCTCTCATGCATGTGGGATTCCTGTACATATAAAATTAAATTTGTTTTTCTTCTGTTTATCTGTCTCATGTTGGTTTGATTATTAGACCTGCCAAAAGAACCTTTGAACGGTAGAGGAAAATTCTTTCTCCCCAATAAAAGAACAGCACAAGTAAACTGGATGCCAGGGGATAAGCGTATAAGAGCAGAGTATCCAAAGCATTTACTAAAATTGTCCTTCTTGTTTTCCCTCCCTTTTTCTGGAATCACTGTTAAAACCAAAATAACACTTTTGAGTCTATGATATCGATGATGATGTCTGTGAATAAGAAACTGTATATAATCGAGGTAATTATTGGTTAAACACAGTTGGTCAGTTAATAGAATTTTTGATCTATCAGTGTTTAGCATAAACACACAACTTGTTTAAGCAATAATTCCTGCTATCGAGGAATTTCAAGTTTCATTTTTAAATAGGAGAACACACAAAATAATTATGCATATGTATTATTTTTCTTTTCCTTTCATACCAAATTAGCACAAATTCAATGGCTTAAAGCAATGCCCACTTATTATCTCACAGTTCTGCAGGTCAGAAGTCCAGTGTGGCATGGCTGCATTCTCTGCTCAGGTTCCACAGGCTGAAGTCAAGTTATCAACCAGGCTACAGTGCTCATCTGTCTTGGATCTTTTTCCAAACACTGTGGGTGTTGCCAGAATTTTTTCTTTGTGTTGGTAGAACTGAGGCCCCATTTTCTTGTTGGCTGTCAAGCTGTGGTGGCTGTCAGCTATTAAAGGCCTCCTACTCACAAGCCATCTTACAACATGGCATTTTACTCCTTCTTCCTTTAGGTCAGCAGGAGCACATCTCTCTCTGACTTCTGTACATCCAGAGAAACTCTACTGTTTAGCCTCTCACCTGATTGAGTCAGGCCCACCCAGATAATCTCCATATTTTAAGCTAAACTGATTTGGGACTTTAATTATATCTATAAAATGTCTTTCCAGCAGGATATACATCACTGATTGAATAGCCAGGGGGCTAGAATCTTGGGGGACCATCTTTAGAATTCTGCCTATTACAGTATGCAAATGCAAATTAGCACTTAACAACGAAATCTGATGTATGTGCTTAGGCTGCAGTGAATAGAATGATTGGTTTGGATAAATGGTTTAAAAGGAAAACTTTAAGTATGTGGATTTTGCAAAGATTTCTGAAGAGTTTTAAATGTTAAAAATAACTGAATAATGTATTCTACAAGGAAGAAATATTTGTCAAACCAAGGGGGAAATAACAATTCAGTTATATGGAATACATGCATAGTTTTAATATCCTTGAGAACTATTTATATTTGAGCTAAGATATTTTTCTTGGTTCTGTGATAGGTGGGCTTAATATAGTGCTAGGAAATTAGATTGATTTAGTTTTTAAATTATTAGATAGAATAAGCTTAAATCACTTTCCTTCTGTATTATGTGTACTAATCTCTCTCCTCTCCTTCTCACAGACATACACCAGTTGTGTATGTACACATATATGTGGATAGATGTGTACACGTGCATGCACATGCACACACATACACCTACACTAACTGGAACACAAAGGAAGTTTCTTAGCCCACCAATTATACAACTACAGTAAGACATCCAGTTGCAGAATCACTCAGTGAACCATTTTAATAAATACATTATTTCTATGTGCAGTTACAAAATCCATCAACTAGTACCCGATATACTCCAGTACTGGCAAAACAGACGTTGCTCACATAAGGAGAAAGAGGAAATAGAGGTATCAAAGGCATGCTCTAGAGGGACAGTGTGAACAGAATTTGACATTTTTCATCATGACAGCATCAATATCTCTTAAAATATTTGGAAGTTGAATGATTCTTTATTCAACAAAGAGGAACTTACTAGCTATGATCCAAAGGAGTGTGAGGAATGGAATAGAACCTGTCTCCAAATTGAGGACAAGCAAATGGCAGGGAAATAAAGGAGAGCAATGAAATCACTAAAAGCTCAGTGTGAACTGCTTCTTTCAAATAATTATGATGGTGTGAAATCTGGCTAATGTGTAAGCCTATGTCTTAATGTAAACTAGTTAATAAAACAATTCTTGTAAAATTCAATGGACTAGTAGTAATTGGAGGGGATTTGAAGACAATATTGAATCAGGGATACAAGATGAACTGTTGGAATTAAGAATTTGGTTGTTAAAGGAAGGGGAGGCCCTACAAAATAATTGACTACTTTGATCTGCTGTGGTAAGTCCTATTTCTGTGAACCATCTGTTTAATTTTATTTTTCTAACCAAGGCATATTATTACCATAAAATATAAATTTAAATTCTCATGCATTTTTTTCTTTCTTAAGAAAGGTAAAGCCAGGGTGATTTAATTCAATTGACAGAAAAAGAAAAAATAGATGTCATACGTGAAAAAGAGAATAGGAAATTTGGTGATATAATAGCAAAATGCTAGGATCCAGATGCTATAATAGCAAAGGTCAGGAATAACAGGTTTTCAATTTCTGGGTTAATTTTGTAATAAGCTATGTTCATTAGCACTCAATACTCTACAGAAACAATTACAACATCTAGATTGAGTTTAAATGAATGGTTTTCATTAATTAGAGAGCATCCCCATCTTCATCCTAGTGATCATAAAAAGTGAAAAATATTTTTATAAAGCACCTGAAGCGTACTGGTCATGTTTATGTCTGAAGGATGGCTTAGCAAACTTAAGTCATTAAGGGCTTTGGAGACCAGAAGTATGCAAAGAGAAAGAATAGGTTAACCAAAAACTGCAAATGATTTATTTTGTAATTATAAATACTAAATGTAATATATTCCCTGAGTAATTTACAAGTATGTATAGATTTGTACTGTTTGGATGGCATTTATCATACACCCTCTTGTAAACCACATCCAAATCAAGTACTTTTTTTTTTTCCCAAATCAAGTACTTTTGATTTAGTTAGAGCAAATTTAAAGCAACCGATCTTGTTCATGATATTGCTATGGAAACTCATAAATATAAACTGAAAAAAAAAACCCTGGCATTACGTTTCTGGTTGTAAAAGTAGTATATATTCATTGTAAACAATCTGGAAGTTATAGAAAAGTATAGAGGAAAAGTTCACCATAACACCACCTTTCTAAGATACCCACTGCTAATATTTTAGTATTTTGGATTATCTCTGCCTATCTGTATATAGTTATCTACATATACAGTGCCTATGGGCACACAAAGCTTTTGAATTTTAAAATATACATGTGTGTGTGAACCAACTCGGTCCTCAATTTTTATGGAAAGCTCCTTCCACCCCCCTCCCCCAGCTCCTCTACAAAGTCACATGCCATCTTTTCATGAAGTGAGCATTTTGTTTCCCAAACTTCAGATATCTTATGTCACGAAGTGGGATCAGCTCCCCCTTTAAACTCCATTGCTACTTCCACACAAACTCACCTCTAATGTTATCTAAATTCTCCTGTTGCATTTTGTCTCAAGCCCTCTGACTCTACTGCCCTCTACAAATCTCATTCCTGGATTCAACCAACTCAGTCTCTTCACTCCATTCACTGAATGACTAGCTGCACATTTGCTCTTTGTGTCTTTATGCTGATTCCTGCCACACTCCAGATGAGAGCAACTTTTAGGACTCAAACACAGTTCCTCAATTTATTAACTGTCAATGTTCTACTTCACCACCAATTCCATGGCTGTATCACACCTCTCCCCAGAACTGCTCTACTTCTGACATCATACATTCATACTTTATTTTTTTAACATCTTTATTGGAGTATAATTGCTTTACAATGGTGTGTTAGTTTCTGCTTTATAATAAAGTGAATCAGCTATAGATATACATATATCCCCATATCTCCTCCCTCTTGCTTCTCCCTCCCTCCTACCCTCCCTATCCCACCCCTCTAGGTGGTCACAAAGCACCAAGCTGATCTCCCTGTGCTATGCGGCTGCTTCCCACTAGCTATCTATTTTACATTTGGTAGTATATGTATGTCCATGTCACTCTCTCACTTCGTCCCAGCTTACCCTTCCTCCTCCCCGTGTCCTCAAGTCCATTCTCTACGTCTACATCTTTATTCCTGTCCTGCCCCTAGGTTCTTCATAACCTTTTTTTTTTTTTAAGATTCCATATATATGTGTTAGCATACGGTATTTGTTTTCTCTTTCTGACTTACTTCACTCTGTATGACAGACTACATTCATACTTTATACCTTCATACTTATGACTCCAAACCCTTGTCCTCTCACTCTCATTGGGCAATTCCCATTTTTCCAGTTCTCTTACCTATGAATCCCTTGCTTCTAACACCATTTCTTGCCAAGTTAGATTCCATTGCCTATCACTTTACTGTCTCTCTTTACAGTACATGAGTCCCCTTTCTTCACAGTTTTTACTCATAGTTGTCTGGTAAAACTCCACCCATGGATCTTTGAAAATTTAGACCTTCTCCCAGCTGCTGAGAATGTAGATTGTCAAGGCCTTAATGTTCAGTGTTGATTGGAAGGTGTCTGTATTCTTATCCAGTTTTCTCTGATTGTCCATACTTTCTTCAACTCTTTACCACTCATATGAAATTTCTTTCATCCTTCTTCCTCAAGCTCAGGGGATGCCCTTTTCTCTACATTTTAGAAGAAATAAAGACCACTAGGCAGGAATACTCTGAATTTTCAACTACCAAATACTAATCGAAACCTATGATCTGTCCTTTGGCTCTTGTCACAAAGCAGGGAACTGAACTGTCTGTTGCCTTAGGCCATTCCTTCCCCTAATGGAATGAATCCCTTTACCCAAAGGCCTCATTTCAAATCATTGCTTACTCTTAACTTTCAACTTCTGCTTCCATCTAGGCTTCTTTGGGAGAGTGTCCAGATATAGCAGCAGGAAGGACAGAAGTGACTTTTTTCTCTCAGTGGATAGGCTCATTCCCAGACAGGAAAGGGGGCTGATTTAGGCCATACATGCCCAATTTACTCTTCTCAAATTTAACAATCAAATAAATCACTGTATTTCCCAGGAAGAAAGAGGAAGCTAGCAGAGGAGCGAGACTGTTAGAGTACATACTTTAGCTCCCCTTTAACTGGAAGGAAATGTTAGAGGTAAGGATAACACATCCCTCCATTATAACTTGACTTCTGAGCAGCATTTGATACTGTGACTATTCTTTCTTCAAAATCTCTCTGGGCTTCCACGTATCATACCGCCTTGGGGTTCCTCTCATCTCTCTGACTATTCCTCTGAGCATCCCTCATGGGATCCACTTTCTCTACCTGCCCTTTTAAATTCTTTATGTCAATGTGAATTCTCTCCTAGCTGCTTTTCTCTTCTCCCTTCCATGATCTCAGTTATAATTCCTGGGCTATATCTCCAACCTAGATCCCAATCTAGAGATTCAGGAATCTGTAGTCAACTGCCTTCTGGATATCTTTCCTTGGATTCCCATAGGCATTTCAACAACATGGCACAAAACGAATTCCTCTTTCCGAAACCATCTTCTTCCAAACACCCCAACCCTGTGTTCATACCTACTATCCCTCCTGGTATCCAATCCAGAAAGCTGAGTGCCATCCTAAACAATGGCTTCTCTCTCCCGCTCCACTTCCAGTCCACAATTCCCATCCCTTTTGTCTCCTAAATATCTATCAAATGCATTCACTTCTCTCCCTCTCCACTGCAACTCCCCACATTCAGGCAGGCCAGGATCACTGTAAAGGTCTCCAAACTGTTCTTCTGCCATCTACAATGTTCCCCACATTTCCCACACCATCCTTCACACTCTGGACACGGTGGTCTTTCTAAATTGAAATCCAGTCTTGTCATTACCAGGCCTAAAATCTGTCCACAGAAGCTCACTGCTAATAGGATGACGTCTACAAGGCCCTAATGGCATGGCCCCAGCCAATGAATTCATTCTCACTTCTGGTTACCTTCCTCTATGTCGAAGCCACATTATACTTCACTGAGTTCTTCCAGCATCTATATTTTTGCTGATGGTCTTTCTTATAACTGGGGCATTTTCCCATACCACAACCTATACATATGCAGGGGAACCATACCTCTGCACGTAGGGGTCTTATGTTTCCCTGGTGCACCCTCATAGCTCTGCAATTCTCCTGTCATGGCCCTTAACCACATTGTGACTTAACCGTCCTATTATCCATATCCATTCTAAATAATGATATCTGTAAGTTCAGTGACAGCAGGAACCGTATCTCCCCTTTTCACCCTTGTATCCATAGCGCTTAGCACCATGCCCAGCATATAAAATGTATTCAATCAATGCTATAGAATGGATAGTCTGAATTATGGACTACCAGGAAGGAATATCTTAGCAATGCAGTTCCATAAGTGAGTGGATTTTATGTGGAATAGTGTGTTCTGAATGACAGGACATTGATTTTAAAGTAATTTATTGAATAATCCTGCTGGCAGGAGGGGACTTTTATATCCATATATCTATTCCTATCACAATTTTACAAACATTGTCAAAATAAAAAGGATTTTCTGACTAATCCTAAAGTTGTATTCTAATATACTAGAAGGAAGATTTCAGATAACAGTGATAAGAGCAATAGATGAAGAGTTACAGAATCTGGATGGAAATTCTATTTTGTGTGCTCACCTCACCAATCTGCCGTATAATTTTATCTTTATCCCTTAGAGCCTCAAATTTATCATCTGTTATTAAAACAAAATGTGCACATTGGTAGGTAGGGTAACAGGATATTTATAATGTTTGTTTTATTTATTTGAAGGCTTTTGTGAGGACTCATAGACTGTAAAAAGTTGGAAGGTGTTATTACTATAATTTTATTATTATTGCTGCTATAACTGTTATTATTATTGCTTTTTTACTGTTACATTTTTTCATAAGATGCTTCCACAAAAACAAATGAGGAATTGCACTACAATAAATAATATTCTTATATGAATAAAATCTTTGTTTTTCTTTGATTATTGGGAAAGAAGTCTAAGGGTTAAAAATAATGCATCCATTTGGAGAAACACTTCTAAAGATGGACATCATGATTCTTAAATATTTTAAAATAACTTTAGAAATACATGTAATAATAATCACTAATATATATTTAGTGTTTTCCTGGTATGAGGTGCTCTGCTATGTGCCTTACATTTATTGGTTCACTTAGCCCTCCCAAGAGCTCTGAATTAGATGACCCTATTGATCCCACTTTACAGACTAAGAAACTACATCCTAGAGAGGTTGAGAAGCTTATGCTTATAGTTACTATGAGTTAGCTACATAGGAGATTGCTTGTCTTGTGAAGAGATGGACATACGTGTGTGTGTGTGCATGTACATTGTGATTAAATCACACTTTGGTCTAGAAAATATTGTTAACTCAGAAAATGCTCTGTTTCAACTATTTTATTTGGATATAAACTTACTTTGAATCTGAAGCTGCTTTTGCCTCTGTCATGTCTGCAGCTAAAGTCTTATTCAGGCTAATTAAGAATGCTAGGAAGTTTCAAGATGCTTTGAAAGTAGTTGAATGTAAAAGAATATTTTGGAGGGGATGTTTCTATATACTATTATGATGATAAAAAAACTTAAATGGTTTTGTTTGTTAAAATTAACCTGTTTTCTGGACATTTCTGTTAGATCTTTAAAAAGAGATATATTCCTTTTAAGATACAGCTAACTGACTTAGAATTTCTTCTTAAAGAACATAGAATAAGTATAATGGGATCTATTTGTCACATACAAGTAGTAATAACAAAATATTTTATAATATTCAAGGAACCTTATTTGACCAATACTTATGAGTACTTAGTTGTTGATATAGTAAATGAAAATTTGAATTTGGAGGAAAATAAATCATCAAAGAAAGAAGGTAACAGATCTATGGAAGAGGTGGAGAAAAAAGACAAAAAAAGGCATATAATTTCTTTCAGAATCGTGTAGATGCAGCTCAGTCCTGATTTAGTCACTTAAGCTGGCCCCAAAGACTCCATTCCCTTTCTATTCCAGAGCCAATAAGAAGGTGACTATTACACCTTTCTCCAAATCTCTTGCTTTGTGTCATATAATAAAATATAGTGTATCCTTTGGAATCATCTTAAACATATATTGTTTTCTTTTCTTTTTATTATTCTATTCTATATTTATTCTGTGCTAAACTATAAATTATGAGGGAGTTGTTAAGAAGACCAAAAATTTGCAAATATAAATTGTTTAATATCCACATACTTTTCATTTTTTCTAAACATCTTCTGACTTAGGCAAGCAATGAAAAATTGAGTTTCAGTTTCCTCACTTGTAAAATGAGAAAGTTGAACTAGAACTAAGAAGAGTCCATTTAAACATGCAAAATTTAAAAGCTGCACATTTCTATAGAAATAAAATATCCACCTTAAATCTAGCATATAGTCAAGTAGACACATAATAGTATTAATGAACAGGGAGCAGTCACTTTTTTTGATATTATCTTCTTTTTGACAATATATTTACCTCAATTAATTAATTAATTGTGTTGTTTTATTACTTAGCATGTCAAAAATAATTACATTGTATTGGTTACATCAAGCCATGTATATTTGTTGTTAATTTAAATAGGAATTTGGGTCCCATTGATAGCTACAAGATGGCAGGTGTGGTGGGTTGTCAGAGATTCTCTACCATAATTTTAACCACCAAGGTAATCTGCTGACACAGTAGATGTGAGTCTTGATCACTATAAATAGAATGGCTATATTTAGAATTTCTGTATCTATATTCAAGAGCAAGCTAAACTGAGCTAGTTCTATATGTTTCTTATATATTATTCTTTTCCATTTTTGAATAATAAGACAAACCCAGCTCCATGGACTTAATGAACTAATATTTCAAGTTTCTATATAGTGGGAAGTTTTTTTTTTTTTTTTTTTGTGGTACGCGGGCTTCTCATTTTTGCGGCCTCTCTCCCATTGCGGAGCACAGGCTCCGGACGCACAGGCCCAGCGGCCATGGCTCACGGGCCCAGCTGCTCCGCAGCATGTGGGATCCTCCCGGACCGGGGCACGAACCCGTGTCCCCTGCATCGGCAGGCGGACTCTCAACCACTGCGCCACCAGGGAAGCCCATATAGTGGGAAATTTAACCAGCAAATATCTTGAAAATTTAAAGACTTGATAATAAAATCACCTTAATCTGGGAATTTTTTCCCCAGGAATTAATTCTAACTTCAATTTTCTGTTTGATTTATTGAAATTTTTACATATTTTAAGTAGCTTTTAATAATGTACTTCCATTTTGGGGGAAATCATTCATTGGGCATTCAGAATTCATTACCCAACAGTTGTGACTTAGAGTCTCTTTTAAAAAAATCACTTTATTTATTTATTTATTTATTTATTTACCTAATACAGGGGATGAGAGGGAAGAATTAGAAACATTTTATTATTATAATTTACCTGCACTACCTGTAAAGTGGTATAGTGTTATTTGAAAGTGGACTTGGATTAATTATAAATATGTATTGCAAACTCAAGACAAACACTAAAAAAGTTAAAAAATAAAAGAAGTACAGTTGATATGCTAAGAAAAGAAAAAAAGTAAATCATATAAAATGCTCAATTAGAACCATGAGAGGTCACCTCACACCTGTTAGAATGGGTATTATCAAAAAGACAAGAGATAATAAGTGTTGGTGAGGATACGGAGAAAAAGGAACTCTTAGGCACTGCTGGTAGGAATGTGAAGTGGTACAGCCACTATGGAAAACAGTATGTTGGTTCCTCAAAAAACTAAAAATTGAACTACCATATGATCAGCAATCTCACTTATGGGTATTTATCCAAAGGAAATGAAATCACTAATTTGAAAAGATATCTGTACCCCATGTTCATTGCAGCATTATTTACAATAGCCAAGACACAGAAACAACCTAAGTGTCCATCAACAGACAAATGGGTAAAGAAAATGTGATATATATACACACACAAACATGAATATTATTCAGTCATAAAAAAGGATATCCTGACATTTGTGACAACATGGATGAATCCTGAAGACCTTATACTAAGCAAAATAAGCCAGATACACAAGGACAAAAAAATACTACATGAGGAACTTATATGAGGGATCTAAAATAGTCAAACTCATGGAAGCAGAGAGTAGAATGGTGGTTGCCAGGGCCTGGGAGAGGGAAAAATGGGGAGGTATTAGTCAAAGAGTACAAAGTTTGCTACATAAGATGAGTAAGTCCTATGGAACTTATTCTGTGTACAACATAGTGCCTGTAGTTAACAATATTGTATTGTACACTTAACAATTTGCTAGAGGGTAGAACTTATGTTTTCTTATCACACACAAAAATAATTACAAATAAAAAGGGCATGAGAAAACTTTTAGAGGTGTTGGATATGTTTATGGCATAGACTGTGATGACGATTACATGGATCAAGTTGTATACATCAAATGTCCAAGTTTGGGGCTTCCCTGGTGGCACAGTGATTGAGAGTCCGCCTGCCGATGCAGGGGACACGGGTTCATGCCCCAGTCCAGGAAGATCCCACATGCCGCGGAGCGGCTGGGCCAGTGAGCCATGGCCAATGAGCCTGCGTGTCCGGAGCCTGTGCTCCGCAATGGGAGAGGCCACAGCAGTGAGAGGCCTGCGTACAGCAAAAAAAAAAAAAAAAGTCCAAGTTTTTGCATATCACACTTCAATAAGTGATTCTAAGAAAAAGACATGGAATGTTGTGATTTTGACACAAATCCTTTTAAGTTCTGTCTCTTTCCTAGTGATCATGCATGCCTTCCAGGGCTGTCTTTGCAGTTCTCCTTGACTAATAGTTTAGATAACAGGATATAGCTTGTCTCACCCAATTTGATTTTGTGTCATTTGGTTATTTTTGCTTGTTCAATTACAGCCATTGTCTTGCATTATATTCCAGAATTCATCAAAAAACACATTGATAAATGAAAAATTGTTCATGAAGCACAAGTGAGATGAAAAAAGGATAATAGAAGCACATGAATTCAGAATGTAAATGTAAATAGAGCTACCACATGAATACAAAGGATAAATCTGCATGTAATTAGAGAAGAGCATCTGTGCCTATGATGACTTTACAGGAGCTAGAAAAGAAAAATGTGATAGGGAATATAGCAATAAATATCTGAAAGGCAGATTTAATTAGACTGTTGACTAATTTCTTCCACGTATTGTCTTTTACAAAGTTTTGTCAAATAGTGGCACAATTCCATCATAAAGTCAGATATTTTCAAACAAAGAATAGGGAGCCTTCTGGTAAATCAATGAAATTTCCTCAGAACCAGTATTAAATTATGCTTTATAAAATTAAATGGATGCATTTTGTTGCTGAACATAGGAAGATGAGACAAAAACTCTAACAGGGAAGAGCTAAATCGGACCCCACTTTGGATGTGTTTCTTTGACTTTAACCTTTGCTTTACGTTGCTTTTGTTATTCTAATCATACATAATGGCCTGCCTCAGGGAACCCTGCCCCTCTACTGCTCAGCTCACAGGGAGATAATCTGACCCCGCCCATCTGTGGATGGCTGCAAGAAAGAAGAAACTAACACATCCCCTCACCAAGGCTGGCCATTCCAGGGGATAGTTGCAAAACTTATGGCCTTTTTACTTTACTTCCTCATCTCCTCTCCATCTCTGTGCTATAAAAGAAACTAGCATCCAGACCCTGATAAGATGGTTTCTCAGAGACACTAGTCTGCCATCTTCTCTGTCTGCCGGCTTTCCGAATAAAGTCGCATTCCCTGCATCAACAACACCTTGTCTTCGATTCATTAGCCTGTTGTGAGGCAAGCAGAGCGAGCTTGGACTTAGTAACAAAACTACAGAGGCATATTGAGGTTTATAAAAATGCAGCAAAAATGAAATGAAGCAAAATAAAATAAAAATAACACATGGGGGCTTCCCTGGTGGCGCAGTGGTTGGGAGTCCGCCTGCCGATGCAGGGGACGCGGGTTCGTGCCCCGGTCTGGGAGGATCCCACGTGCCGCGGAGCGGCTGGGCCTGTGAGCCATGGCTGTTGAGCCTGTGCGTCCGGAGCCTGTGCTCCGCAGCGGGAGAGGCCACAACAGTGAGAGGCCCATGTAACGCAAAAAAAAAAAAAAAAAAAAAAAAAAAAAAATAACACATGGGCCTCATATTGCAATATCAATTCCAAAATATAATTCTGGAGAAGAGGAAATTGGTGAAAGCATTTTCTTAAATGTCTCTGTAAGATGTTCCACAATACTACTGACATACAATGTGGAAGAACAACTACTCACATATGATACCAGTCATTTCTGTCACGAAGTTAAAAATGAACGCACGATACAGAGAAGAGACTTCGGGATAAGTATGATAGAGCATGAACCATGAGGCTAGAAAGGAAGAGAGTGTTTATGTGAATAAGGGAGGTTGCAATTGAAACCTTATTCACAGGAAAATGTTGGCAGTTAGTTTTCTCTACTTGGTGTTAATGAAATGGTGAAATTGAGAATACTGAGTTACATATTTTCATTTGCTCTTTGAAGATATAGGTTACAAATTCCAAATACTTAATGGACATAACTGTTATTTATCGGTATGTCATTCATTCACAACTGAGGTTATAAATGTTGATATCTAGCCTACATACTACTTGCTAAGTCAATAAACATATTTAAAGCTGTGCCTGACTAGAGGAACAGATGAATCTTTCTTTGCACAAAGATACCATCAGGTAAAACCAGGTACAATAGACCCCTGAGCAACACTGACTCTCTGCACAATAGAAAATCTGCATGTTACTTTACAGTCAGCCCCTTATATCTATGGCCCCACATCTGCAGATTCAATCAACTGTGGATCCTGCAGTACTGCAGTATGTATTCATTGAAAAAAATCCACATACAAATGGACGCATCAGTTCAAACTTGTGTTGTTCAAGGGTCAGTCAACTGTAAATACAGGATTATGTCAATTCTGAGAGGACTGAGGCACATTTAAAAAATATATATATAAGGGTTTTGTACAGGTTAATAAAGTTCTGGTAACAGAATCTGAAGAAACTTTGAATAACACTGAAAATTATTATCTTTACCACTCTATCCCTATTTTATCTATCCCGCTCTATTTTACCTTCTGCTATTGAGCTTGTCATCACAGCTCAGCATCTGATGGAATCTGGATAGTAGATTTCCATGAGAAACCTCCACAGAATGCTTCACTTCATTTTTCATTTGAATATCTTCCAGAACCACCAATTTTGTTAACCCATAATTGTGAGAGAGTATTTTCTCATGCTTAGTAGAAATAGAGTACAGAAACATAAACATTGACCATGTAGAGTGATCTACAAGCTCAATGTATCCACCACCTAGGTAAAAAAATATGTTCTGTTTTGAGACTCTAACAGTATCATTCCTCCCACTGATGAAGCCATTATTATTATTATCACTATTTTTATAATAATGCTTTTCCCTAATATTTAAAATTATATTGAATCTTGTTTTAATTACCAAAATTGACAATCTTTGTGGTTGTTGAATGCATATTAAGTGACCTATGGTTATACAATTTGGTAACCACACAGAATGCACAACAATTGAAAAGTGGAGTGTGTCTGACTCAAGGCATAGCTTTCAGTGTCTTATTCACTCCACTCTCAAGTCACAAATGATCACAAGAGATGGGGGCATGGATCATTTCAACTCAGGAATGCCTTCAAGTCTGACATCCTTTCAGTTTTTATTTTTACATCGTCAAGCAACACCCTTGGGGTAATGAGTAATTATCCATTACTCAATAAACAATCTTGAAAATGAGGTATGGTTGCTTGGCCCAGTACACAATCCTCAACTGGGTTCTCAACTTAGATCTGGCATACTCCTATAAGTTCCTGGAGTTAAAGGTGTAAAGAGATTCCAACTAAATGCCAAGCCCTCAGGCATTCCCAAGTCTAAAAGAAAGGTCACAAACTGGCAATTAATCATTTCCTTCTGGCCAGAATAAGACTATTCAAGATAATACTGTAAAATCAAGGCAACTACTTAAATAGTCTAAGTAAAGGTAGAGATTTTTTTTGACAATGCAAAGATTGAAATTATCATCTTTTTTCTTTGTGTATGGGAGGAAAACTTTTCCCTTCTTCCCTTCTAGGCTCTTTGGCTGGCCTGATAGTTGAATTGACATAAAACACATTAAAAGGAGAAAAACAAATTAAATTTCGTATGTACGGGAGCACCCAAAATATAAAGTTCCCTGACAGTCAGGCACTTGAGGCTTATATGCCACCCTAAGCTAAGGAGAAGAGGGCAGGCAAGGATCTGGAACTTCAAAGGGAGGAAAGCAATCCACAGGAAGATGGGAACAGCAAATGTTTGCCCTGTCATGAGGTTAAATCTTTCTAAAGTAAAAAGTTACCTCTGGTAATAGCTCTCTTTCTGGTATAAGCTCCTTTTCTAAAGTCTACTTAGGCAGTTAAGGGAGAGGTAAAAAGCTCTTCTTAAGTCTGTTTGCCTTGATTGCCTTCAGCTCAAAATAATCCACATGCCAAAGTGGCACATTCTAGGGCAGCCTGCCCTGAACCCCATCAGTTGCCTGTACACAAAACAGATCTGAATTAACTGAACATAAGCAAACCTATAATAAGCAAAGAGATTAACTCAGCATTCAAATAATTTCAAACAAAGAAAAACCCAGGACCAGAGAGATGGCTTTTCTAGTCAAACATTTAAAGAAGAACTAACATCAATCCTTCTCAAATTCTCCCTAAAAATAGTGGAGTGATTACTTCTAACTCATTTTATGAGACTAGTACTACTCTGGTACAAAAGCTAGACAAAGACATCATTAAAAACAAACCAAAAACTACAAACCAATGTCCCCTAAGAATATGATGCAAAAATCCTCAACATAATACTGGCAAACTGAATCCAGCAGCATACTGAAAGGATTATACACCATGACCAAGCAGGATTTATCCCTGGAATACAAGGGTGAGTCAACGTATGAAAATAAATTTAATACACAATATTAATAAAGTGAAAGAAAAAAGATCATTTCAATTGCTGCAGAAGAAACATTTGACAAAGTGTAACACCCTTTATTGAAAAGAAAACACTCAATAAAATAGGAATAGAAGGCAACATCCTTAATCAGTAAAAGGCATCTCTGAAAAACCCACAGCTAACAACATATTAAATTGAGAAAGATGGAAAGTTCCCTCCCTAGTATCAGGATCAAAATAAGGATGTCCATTTTGTTATTTCTATTCAACATTGCACTGGAAGTTGTAGGCAGGTAAATGAAGCAATCAAAAGAAAGTCATTAGCAAATTGGAACATAAAAAGTGAAACAATTTCTATATGCAAGTGACATGATATCATATAGAGGAAATCCTAAAGTCTACTAAGAAACTGTCAGAGATAATAGATAAATTCAGCATAGTTGCAGTACATAAGATCAACATACAAAAGTAAGTTTTATTTCTACACTAGTTAACAACCTGAAATGAAATGAAAACTATTTCATTTACAATAACACCAAGGAATACTTAGGAATACATTTACAATGAATGTGCACGACTGGTACACTGAAAACTACCAAACACTGTTGAAATAAATGAAAGAACTAAATGAACAGAAAGACATTCCACATTCATTGATTAATATTGTTAAAATGGTAATACACTCCAAAACTGATCTGTAGCTTCTATACAATCTGTACCAAAAATCCAACTGACTTTTTGTCAGAAATGGACAAGCTGATCTTAAAATTTATGTGGAATTACCAGGGACCCCAAATAACTAAAATAATTTTTAAAAGAAGAATGCTGTTAGATGACATATACTTCTCAATTTTAAAACTTATTACAAAGCTACAATAATCAAAACAGTGTGGTACTGGCATAAGGTAAACATATAGATCAAAAGAATTGGGAGTCCACAAATAAAGCCATACATCTATGGTTGATTGATTTTCCACAAGAGTGACAAGACAATTTAATGGGGAAAGAATAGTCCTTTTAATGAAATGTTGTTGAGACAACCAATATTCACATGGAAAAGAATGAAGTTGGACCCTTACCTCATACCATATACAATGAAGTTGGACCCTTACCTCATACCATATACAAAAATTAACTCAAGATAGATAAAGGTAATAGCTAAAACTATAAAACTCTTAGAAAAAATAGGAGTCAACATTCAAGACAATGGATGTGACAATGGATTCTTAGATATGACACTAAAAGCACAAGTGACTAAAGAAAACTAGGTAAAAATGGATCTGCTGATTTAATCAAAATAATACATTTTTGTACATTAAGGGATACTACTATCAAGAGAGTGAAAAACCAATCCATGGAATGTGAGAAAATATTTGCAAATCATATATTTGATAATGATCTAGTATCCAGAATATATTAAAAGTTCTTCCAATTCAACAACAAAAGCCAGTCACAGAAAGACAAATATTGCTTGGTTCCACTTATATGAGGTACGTAAAATTGTCAAATTCACAAAAGTAGAGATTAGAACCATGATTACCAGGGACGGGGGGATGAGGGGGAAATGGGGAGTTGTTTTTTCAATTTGTATGAAATTTCACTTATGCAAGATAAATTTGTTCTCGAAATCTGCTCTATGGCATAGTGCAGTAGTCAACAGTACTGTACTGTGCACTTAAAACTTTAAGAGGGTAGATTTCATGTTAACTATTCTTATGATAAAAAAATTCGAAGGGACACAAGGAAACTTTTGGAGGTGATATATATGTCTATTACCTTGACTGTGGTGATAGTTTCACAGGTGTATGTATACATCCAAACTCATAAAATTGTATACATTAAATATGTGCAGTTTTAGTTATACCTCAATTTTTAAAATGACAAAAATGCCGATTAAATTTTATTAAAAAAAAAAAGACAAACAAATAGAGTCACAGATGTAGAAAACAAACTTATGGTTACCAGGGGGAAAGCAGGGGGTGGGGGGAGGGACAATTGGGAGACTGGGATGGACATGTACACACTACTATATATAAAATAGATAACTAATAAGGACCTACTGTATAGCACAGGGAACTTTTCTCAATACTCTGTAATGACCTATATGGGAAAAGAATCTAAAAAGGAGTGGATATGTGTATATGTATAACTGATTCACTTTGCTGTACACCAGAAACTAACACAACATTGTAAATCAACTATACTCCAATAAAAATTTCAAAAAAAAGAGACAAAAATGCTAATTAAACATGGGCAAAGGACTTAAATAAACATTTCTCCAAAGAAGATACACAAATTGCCCAAAAACACATAAAAAGATGCTCAACAATATTTGCCACTGAGGAAAAGCAAGTAATCAAAACCACAATGAGATCCCGCTCCACACCCATTAGGGTGGCTACAATAATTAAAAACACAAAAGGAACATAACAGGTGCTGGTGAGGATGTAGAGGAATTGGAACACTAATGCATTGCTGGTGGGAATGTAAAATGGTGAAGTGCTCTGCACATTTTGGAATTTCCTCAAAAGGTTAACCAGAGGATTACCGTATGACTCAAAACTCTACTTCTAGGTATATACCCCAAAACAGGAGCTCAAACAAAAATGTTCATAGCAGCATTATGAATAATAACCAAAAAGTAGAAATAACTCAACTGATAAATGAATAAACAAAATGTGGTATATTCCCACAGTGGAATATTATTCAACCATAACAAGGAATGAAGTACTGATACATGCTACAACATGGATCAATCCTAGAAATACTGTGCTAAGTGAAAGAATCCAGAAGACCAAAGGACACATAATTTATGATTCTGTTTATATGAAATGTCCATAAGGGGCAAATTCACAGATGTAGAATACAGATTAGTGGTCACAAGTAGCTGAGGGGAGGAGAGGAATAGTGAGTGACTGTTTAATGTATGGGTTGTCTTTCTGGGGTGATGAAAATATTCTTGAATTGGATGGTGATGATGATTACACAACATCTTGAATGTACTAAAAGCCACTGAATTGTGCACTTTAAAATTGTTAAAATAGTGAATTGTAGGTGAGGTAAATTTTAGCTCAGTTAAAATAAATTATCAAAAATGTCAAAGAACAATTTTACATCTCCTGGGTGTCCTTCCTTTAAAAAAATACTATGAGGATAACAAACATTAAACAAGTCAATATTATTTGGCAAGGTATTGCACCAGCACAGTATCTTTGATGAGAAGGTAATGGAGTAAAATTTGACGTCTTATGTGCAGAAAGGCAAATTTGGAAGGTGGCATTGCCATGGTGAAATTATGGTTTATCTTTGTTGAGAATATCTACAAATGGCAGGAAATAAAGAATAATATTACAAACAAGTTTAGCTGTAAAAAAAAAAAAGTTGACAGTTAAAATGTGGATTTATATATAAAGGGGTTAACAGATATAAAATTAGGATAATTATTATCTTTACTGAAGCCATTGATAGCATTCTTGTGAACTTAAAATGTGACTGTCCTCACAAAAATTCATTCATCACAGATTTTGCAGAAAAATAAGTACATGTAATAAGAGATAAATCTGTAGTTTCCCATCTGGAGATCAAGATCAAATAACTCTGACCTTTTCTTTAGAGTCAGAACAAATATCAGTCAATCTCTCTCTTTTTTCCTCTCCCTTGTCAAATACTTTATTTTGACATAGGCCGTGTAGTATATATTAGGTAAAATTGGTTCACAGCCAGAACTGTTGCAGTTACATTTTATAATAACAGTTTCAATAGACATGTCATTAAAATATATTTAACTATGTACTGATTAAAGAGCCCAGGTGTGTTGGCTAGATGCCAGTGGAGGTACCATGGACTGCATTACAAAATAAAATGATTAGGTAGCTCAGAATTCTTGTTCAGTGGACATTTTAAAATGTTATGGAATGATATTAAAATTGGTTCTTTCTGAACATTTCTCCATGGCCAAAAACCAAATATAGTTCCAATGACATAAAGTAAAAAGCCCCAAATCAGGTTTGTGGCCAACACTAGCTGTACCTCTTGCTCATTTTAGAGTAAAATTACTGAAGGTGATTTAGAGCACACAAATGGAGAGATTTTTAATAAATTCATCAAATATTCAGTGGAGTCCAGGTTAAAAAATTAAACCTATGATATATCTTCATGTAAATGGAATGGTTTCTATTATTGAACTATGCCTCTAGGACTTAGGAGGTGCTGATGTGGGAATTAGTGCAAGGCCAGAAATCTAAAGTGATTTTAACTCAAAATATGCACCACAGACTTCAGGCATAGAATCACTTGAGAATGCTTGTTAAAATGCCTGGTGGCGCAGTGGTTGAGAGTCCGCCTGCCAATGCAGGGGACACGGGTTTGTGCCCCGGTCTGGGAAGATCCCACATGCCGCGGAGCGGCTAGCCCTGTGAGCCATGGCCGCTGAGCCTGTGCGTCCGGAGCTTGTGCTCTGCAACGGGAGAGGCCACAACAGTGAGAGGCCTGCGTACCACAAAAAAAAAAAAAAACAAAAACTGAGGGAACTGAACCGACAGACTTGTAGACAAATCCACACTTATAGTCAGTGATTTAAACACCTTTCCCTAAGGGATCAACAGTAACAGCAGAAAAGAACTCATCAAGGATTTAGAGGATATAAATATAGCAAAAAGGGTATAGAACTGAACAGCATCATAATCTAACAGGATACAATTAGTGTTTATAGAACACGACCCAACACAACAGAACACATATTGTTTTCAAGTACACATAGAATATTCACAAGCTAGAACCTGTGTAATAAAAAAACCTTAACAAAGGTAAAAGAATGAAATCACACAGAATGTGACTGGACTCTGAATGTAATGGACTGAAACTAGAAATCAATAACAGAAACTCAACAGGGAACTCTTTAAATTATCGGAAATTAACTAACATACCCCTAAAGAATATATGGGTCAAAGAAGATTTCTCAAGGTAAATTTAAAAAATATGTTCAAATGAATCAATGAAAATTAAAATGCAATATATCAAAATCTATGGGATGCAAGTAAGGCAGTGATTAGAAGAATTTATAGCAATAATTGCTTATACTAGCATATTAGTTTTCCTTTCCTGCTTTATCAAACACCACTGATTTAGCAGTTTAAAACAACACAAATTATTATTTTATGGTTCTGTAGTTCCAAAGTCTGACATAAGTCTTCTGAGGCAAAAATCAATGTGTTGACAGGACTACATTACTTTCTGCAAGTTTTAGGGTCAATCTACCGAAAAGATACTGCAGCGTTCACTGTGGATTCACGCAACTATAGAGCTGAAAAATATGTGAAACAAAACCGGATAGAACTGAAAAGAAAAATAGATAAATCTATAATTATGTTTATTAAAGATTAGCTAAGCTATTCCATGGTATTATTGCCTTGGCATCCATTTTGTTTGGCCAAGCAGCCTGCAGAGACCTTAAACTAACACTAGCCCCCCATGCACGTGCATGCTCTAGATAGCATTCCATAGAGTCACAAGCAAATTAAGTTCCTGATATGACTTCTGCAATAGACCTTGTGATCAACAGTCTCCTCTGCCTCCCAGGGCCAACCCTTTATATGTCCCTTAGATGAGATCCCATGTAACTTACCAAAACTCTATTCTTTTGTTTTGAATTGACCAATCCGGCCTTAGCCTGGGAATCCCAAAGCACTCCACCCACAGACCCTAATAAAGGCATGTGTCCCAGGTTCTGCCTCTGTCTGCACTCTGCCTTGATCTCCCCATGTGGCCCCTGGAGGCTTGGATGTACTTCCCCCAGGACTTGTGAGTAACGAACTTCTCTATTTCAATTTCTCTTGTGGTCTGTTGTCGGACCACCGCTCACCATTCAGCACCCTTAACTTGTGCTCCTTTTAACATATGTTAATTTAACAAAGACACACCAGGAGTGTTGAACACTCTTCTCTCTCAACAAATGATACAACAACCAGGTACAAAATCAGCAAGGATATAGAAGAACCATCAACCAACAGAATCTAAGAAACATTTATAGAACATTCTACACAAAAAAAGGAGAATGCACATTCTTTTCAAGACATCATGCAACATACACCAAGACAGACCATATCCTAGTTAATGAAACAAACCGTAACAAATTGAAAATAATTACAATCATATAGAGTGTACTCTCTAATGATCATGGAGCCAATATTGAAATCAATAACAGAAGGACAACAGGGAAACTCTAAATATTTGGAAACTAAGAAAGACTTTTAAATCATCTGTGGGTCAGAGAAGTCTCAAAAGAAATTTAAAAATATGCTGAACTGAATTAAAATGAAAATACAATATTTCAAAATTTGTGGGGCACAGCTAAAGCAGTGCTGAGACTGAATTTTATAGCACTAAGATAGTAAATTAAATAAGCAGAAAAGTCTCAGATTAGTAATTTAAACTCACACCACAAGAACCTAGATAAAGAAGAGCAAAATAAACCAAAAGCAAGAAAAGAAAGAAAATGATAAAGAGCAGAACTTAATGAAATTGTAAACAAAAAAACAAACAAAAAATGGAGATAATCAATGAAACTAAAAGCTTGTGTTTATTTTTGTGGGGTTTTTTTTTTTTTTGGAAGGACCAATAAAATTGACACACCTCTAGTAAGACTGACAGAGAAAAAAAGAAGACAGAAGTTACCAAAGTCTTAAATGAATAGCAGAATGTCGTACAGACAGAAAATAATGATGATGATAATTATTATTACTGACAAAATTCAGCACCTATGTATAACAAAACTCTTAGGATATAATAGAGGCGAATTCCCTCAACTTGATAATAAACATCTAAAAATACCTAAATTTGACATTATACTTAATGGTGAAAGACTGAATGACTTTTCCATAAGATCAGGAACAAGGCAAGAATGTTCACTCTCACCACTGATATTTAACATAGTACTAGAATATCTAGCCAGCACAATAAGGTAATAAAAGAAATAAAAGTCTTAAGAATCATATATGAATAGATAATACTCTCCCTCTTTGAAGAAGTCATGACTGTGTATATTTAAAAACCCAAGAAATCTACAAAACAACTCCTAGATCTAGTAAGTGAACACAGCAAGGTTGCAGACTTTAAGATCAATATGCAAAACTCAGTTGTATTTCTATATAGTAGTAATGAACACATGGAAACTATAAATGCAATATCATTGACACTCACTCAAAAAACAACACAACTCTGAAATACCTAAGTATAAATCTAAAAAAATATGTACAGGCATTGTATGCAGAAAAGTACAAAACACTAATGAATGAGATAAAAGAATATCTAAATAAATGGAGAGATATAATATGTTCATGGATTAAAAGACTCAATATAGTAATAATCTCAATTTTTGTCAAATTGATAAAACAGGTTTAACATAATACCTATAAAAATTTCAGCAAGATTTTTTTCCATGTCTAGTTAATCTCATCTAAAAGTTTAAATGGAAAGGCAAAGGAACTAGAATGGCTAAAACAATGTTTTAAAAAGAAGAGTAAAAATGGGAGGAATCTCTTTATCAGATTTCAAGACATTGATTAGCTGTAGTAATCGAGACTGTGATATTGGTGGCTGGGTGGACATATAGACGAATAGATCAGAAAAGAGACTATAGAAATACCCCCATATAAGTACAGAAATTGATTTTCTACAAAGTTGCAAAAGCAATTAAATGGAGGAAGGATAGACTTTACAAAAACTGGTGCTGGAGCAATTGAACATCCACTGGGAAAAAATGCATTTTGACCTAAATCTCAGATCTTATACAAAAATAAATTCCATGTTACATATGAGTTAAATATAAAATGTAAAGCTATAAAACTTTTAGAAGAAAATGTAGGAGCAAGCTTTGGGGATCTACTGAAGATTTTAGACATTATACCAAGAACATAATCCATAAAAGAAAAGATTGATAAATTAGACTTCATCAAAATAAAAAAAATTATTCATGAAAAATCTTTTCAAGAGTATGAAAATACAAGCCAAGGAAAATATTTGCCAAACCAAATATGTACAAAGCATTCATATGTAGAATATCTAAAGACATCTGAAAACAACATTTAAAAAAGGAAACAGGGCTTACCTGGTGGCGCAGTGGTTGAGAGTCCGCCTGCCGATGCAGGGGACACGGGTTTGTGCCCCGGTCTGGGAAGATCCCACATGCCGGGGAGCAGCTGGGCCCGTGAGCCATGGCCACTGAGCCTGCACGTCCGGAGCCTGTGCTCTGCAATGGGAGAAGCCACAACAGTGAGAGGCCCGTGTACTTCAAAAAAAAAAAAAAAAAGGAAACAATTAATTAGAAAATGGACAAAAGATATTATGAAGTAATAAATAAATAAATTATATATATATATATATATATATATGTATGTATGTATGTATGTATGTATGTATGTATATATTGGTCTCTGCCCCCAGTTCCTGGCACAGAGTTCCTAAAACCCTTATAATTTCCTAAGTGGTAAGAACACCAGGAACATCTCCTGTTCTAATATTTGTCTTTGACTCCATCCCTGACACAGGACTCCTAAAACTCTTGTGAATTCCTAAGTAATAAGAGCACTAGAAGCATGGTTTGTGCTACTGAGGTGAGTCTGGGGGGCTCCTGGATGGAGGCTGGTCACCGGAAAGACCAAGCCATGATTAGAAGCTTGGAAGTTTCAGCCCCATCCCTCATCCTCCAGAGAGGGGAGAGGGACTGTAAATGGAGTTAATAATTGATCCTGCTTACATGAGGAAGACTTCATAAAATCCCAGTAGTACAGGGTTTGGGGAGCTTCCAGGCTGGAGAACACATCTGCACTGGGAGGGTGATGCACCCCAACTCCATGGGGACAGAAGTGCTTATGCTCAGGACCCTCCCAGGCCTTGCCCTATGTACTGATATTTTTTCATCTGGCTGTTCATCTAGATCTTTTATCAAATCCTTTAATATACCAGTAAGTGTAAGTAAGTGGTTCCTTGAGTTCTGTGAGTCATTCTAGTAAATTAATCAAATCCAAGGAAGGGGTCTTCAGAACCTCTGATCTATAGCCGGTTAGTCAGAAGCACAAGTGATAGCCTGGGCTTGCAACTGGCATCTGGAGTTGGGGGGATGGGCACTCTTGTGGGACTGAGCCCTTAACCTGTGGGATCTGATGCTCTCTCCAGGTAGATAGTGTGTCCTAGTTAAACTGTAGGATACCCAGCTGGTGTCACAGAGAATTGCTTTTTGAGGGGGAAAAAACTTCCAAACATTTGGTGACCAGAAATGTCAGAAGTATGAGTGTTCTATGTGAGTAGTAAAGGAGACACATAGGAAAGAAACACACAATAGGGACAAACAGGGTTTTTTCTCACACAAGGTAGAAAACTGAGTTTTTTCTTATAGAGACATGAAGAAAGATTTCACTGAAAAGGACATACAGATAGCAAATAAGCACATTAAAAGAAGTTCAACTTCACTAGATTTCAGGGAAATGTGAATTAAGGATGACGATGAGATATCACTACATACTTATCAGAACAGCTTAAAAAAAAGTAAAGTATCAAATGTTGGCAATGATGCAGAGAAACTGGATCATTCATACATTGCTGGTGGAAATTGATGGAAGAAATATTCACATGTTGAGGTATGAGGAAGTTGTTCAGGTTTATACATGTTTTAACTTAAACTTACGATACTTAGAACAGCCTGCTTTGTGGCCTATCAAATATACAATGTACATCCTTTTTAACCACTAAAGAAAAGAACGCATTTAAAAATCAAAATGGAGCAACTGTGGTTCAGGTATCCAAAATGCAGCTGAGTGGCCACTGTGGATGTGGTTTCAGACACGTTCCTGCATCACTGAGAACTTGAATTTTCTGGACTGTATCAGACTCAAGGATACCACCAGCCATTCTCAAAACTATATCTGCTGGCAGCTGCCAGCTGCAACTTTGTGGTCTCAGGGCCTCCCCGGGTAACTATGCAACCATTTCAGACCCCAATCCTTGCTTAACAAGCACCGTTACTTCTTGCCAGCTCCAATTATAATTCATGACAAACAACTTATGTAATTTTGTGGGGTTTTTGCCTTTATAAGCCTCCCCCATTTGTAGTCCAGTGGAACACAATTTAAGTGCTTCTTGAATCACGTCTCCTGGGCTATAGGCCTCAGTTTGGCTCAAATAAAACTCTTTTCTATTCCTACTATATATTGGTTTATTGATTATTTCTGTCAACAAAATGTAAAATGGCACAGTGACTCTAAAAAACAGTTGGAAAGTTAAAAAAAAAAAAACTAAACATACACTCACCATATGAACTAGAAATGGCACAACTGGATGTTTATCCTAGAAAATGAAATCTTATGTCCACAAAGAAACCTGCACACAATTGTTCATAGCAGCTTTGTTTGTAATAGCTGAAAACGTGAAACAACCAAAATGTCCTGTAGTAGGTGAACGTTTAAAAAAAACTGGGACATTTATGCAATGGAATGAAAAGGGGGAAAAAACCCTATTGATACATGCAACAATTTGGATGGATCTAAAGGCCATACTTGCTGAGTGAAAAAAAAAAATCAGTTTCAAAAGGTCACATACTATATGATCCATTTTCATAGCATTCTCCAAATGATAAAATGATAGCAATGGAGAACAAATTAGTTGTTGCTATGTATTAGGCACGGTTGGGCAAAGGGGGTTGGCACCACTATTAAGGGGTAACACTAGGTAACCGTACTGAATTTTGACTGCAGTAATAGTCACATAGATGTATACGCGTGATAAAAGGACATAGGTCTAAACCAATACATTATACTGAAGTACTATAGTTATGTAAGATAACACCATTGGGGGAAACTGGGTAAAATTTACCTGAGAACTCTGTACAATCTTTGCAATTTCTTTTGCAATAATATGTAATTATTTCAAAATACATGGTTACATTCAGTATGATTCTATTTATATAACATGCTTGAGATGACAAAATACAGAGATGGGTAACAGACCAGTTGTTGCCATGAGTTAGTAAAGTAGGAAGGAGTGTGTGACTATAAAGTGATAATATGAGGGAGCTTCTTTGTACCAGTGGATCAGCTCTGTATTTCGAATGTGGTGGGAGTTATATGAATTAACACATATATAGATATACACACGAACCTAGACCTACATTGTAGAATTATACAAAAAGACATCCCCAAAACAAGAGTTGCAAGCAAAAACTGGCAAACTGTGTGTATCATTTCTAGTGTAGTTGATTTCATTATACTAATATCAATTTCCTGGTTTGGATAACGTACTATAGTTACATAAGATGTCACTATTGGGGAAACTGGGTGATTGTATACTACTGAGAGAAGCTGAGAGATGGATTAAGCTTAGTGATTGTAATACTCTACTGTTTTTGCAACACCTCTTGAGTCTATTTTTTAATGAATTAAAAAAAAAGCTATGAATAATGTGAAAAGATAAGTCATAGTCCAAGAAAAACTATTTTTAATGAATATAACTAAAAATGGCTTGATGTCCAAAGTATACAAAGATCTAAAAATCAATTCAGAAAAAGATAAACAATCCCATAGCAAAAAATAGGCTAAAGACATGAACAGTCAGTTACCAAAGAAGAAACCCGAATGGCAAGTCTGATAATAATAGGTATTAGTAAAGAATATTGTTGATGGTGAGTAAACTGATACAAACATTTGCCAATAACATGTTCATTTGAATATACAAATTCCTATGACATATTAAGTTCACTTTGGGGTATGTATACCAATTATGGCATATGTGCACATAGAGAAAGAATGTATCAGAATGTTCCTAGCAGCACTCTTTGTGATACTAAAAAACTTGGAAACAAAGTAAGCATGCTTTATATGGAGAATGTGCTACAAATATATAATGGGATATTAAATACAGAGAAAATTAATTAATTGGAGCACCCATAGTCAACATGGATGATGGCTGTAACATAGTATCAATGGAGAAGTCAAACCCCAGAAAAATAGAGTATAGAAACGTTCAAATACTATGTATAATTTATGGACATTTTCACATATAGTAAAAGTATA
Organism: Mesoplodon bidens; assembly: GCF_964165515.1. Classification (NCBI taxonomy): domain Eukaryota; kingdom Metazoa; phylum Chordata; class Mammalia; order Artiodactyla; family Ziphiidae; genus Mesoplodon; species Mesoplodon bidens. The sequence continues at coordinate 108,671,287 of NC_138163.1, forward strand.
AAAATACAATGGGAATATTTAACACAAAATCCAAGAAAATACCTTCCTTTGACAAGGTGGCCAGGGGACAGGGTATTATTGGGGAGAGGTACAGCGGGTGCTTAAATAATATCGGCAATGTTTTATTTCTTAATTTTAGTGTTGGTTACACAGGTGCTTATTATATTATACTGTATATGTATTTGTGTCTTAAATATTTCATAAGTTGCAACAAAAGAGCAAATTCATAAAAATGTAAAATGTATACAATTAAACTAATAAAAATCAAATAAATTAAAAAATAAAGTATGCATAAGAATCCCAGAGAATAGTCATATTTACATAAATATGAGCAAAATATATATTGCTTCCAGGATCAATAAATCCCAAATGATGTACCAATGGATGTTAAACATGACAAATACTCTTCTTAAATAATACAAGCAGTGTCAGTACCAGAAGAGTTGACAAATTTCATAAGCACTTATGATCTTTAACCAGTTATAATTTTTAGAATTTTTTGCATTCAATTATTTTTACCAGTTCAAAAAGACAGAATGGGAAAAAAAAGTACTTTTCCTAGTTGTCTCTTTGGTCTTTATATATTAGGCTGTATTTATTTCTAAACTGTAATCTTTATTACTTATAGTAGATCAAATGCAGAAATTATTGGATTGGGTCAAGCTTAAATTATATTTGAAATACCCAGGATCCAATTGAAATGATCTTCTTGGTTTGTGTCTTTAAACTGTGGTTGTTTTCTTCAGTAAATGCTCCCTGCTAAAGGGTATATATATCATCAAATCTGAATATTCATGGTTGGAAGTATATCCATTCTGAGTTAAATATGAGGGGAAAAAAATGTTCACCTGCTTCCTTATTATCAATCAATTCTGAAGAAAACTCCTTGGAAAAAAGAAAAAGAACATCAATTTCCCAGGTACTTTAGTAGTTCTGCTTCCTTATGTGTTGGTTGATAAAACATAACTTTTTTTTTTTTTTGGCCACACCATGTGGCATGCGGGATCTTGGCTCCCGGACCAGGGATCGAACCCATGCCCCCTGCAGTGGAAGAGTGGAGTCTTAACCACTGGACCACCAGGGAAGTCCCAAAACATACCTTTTGTAATAGAAGTTAACTTGTTTGTAACCACAGAACTATTTGTCATGCTGTCAAGGCTTTGCAAACCTGAGATGTACTCTTCCTCCTTCAATTAGGATTAAAAAGGAGAAGAGTGTTATGGTTTCCAAAAAGCAAAACTCCATAAACCTACTAGTCTATCCCAGTATTTAAAAAGGTCTCGTTATGAAGAAATTATTCTTGATAACCACACCAGCTTTCTGATGTGTCAGACCATTTTTTCCCAAGTGAATAAATATTGATCATTTTTCTCTGTTTATAAATGTGATAAATGCACACTGTTGAAAATTTGAAATTTGCAGCAAAGTATAAAGAAGAATGAAAACTCCCATCAGATAAACATAGTTGTACTAACACGTTGGTTAATTTCTTTCTGGTCCTTTTATACGTACATTTGTGTTTATTACACATACGTATATGCATATATACACATGACAAACATGTTATATATACACAATATCTATTATTTAACATTTACTGCCTACTGAACATTAAGAATATGGACTTTATGTACATTTGCATATTTAACCTTCATTATAAGCATATTTGCATCCACATGTTTAAAAGAAAACTGAAGCACAGAAACATTTAAAAAATTGCCTGGTATCACATAGCTCTTAAGTTACTAAGTGCTGGAGTAGAGATTCAGGCTGGCACTCTTATTAGCCTGCTTGCCATACAGTAGACATGTAACTACCATATAAATACACACATTTACAGACACACACACGAATATATCACAAAAGCCTTGGCATTAATTAACAAACTTGATTTGACTATCTGTAGGAAGTGCTAAAGGTCCATGGTCCCTGACAAGTAATTTATGCAAACAATACTTACTCATATTCTTTGCAGAGCTGTTTTCTGAGAATAGATTGCTTACGTGAACCTAACAGACTGACTCCCACCAAATGTGTCATGGATGTAGAGGGAAAGTTATTCAGAGCTGAGAATGAAGCCATGAGCTGGGGACATGCAATGGGGGCTTGTAATAAAGGGAAGCCATGAACATAACAAACATTAGCCATGTAGAGATATATGATAAATGCCACCCAAGTGGAAAACATCTATATGAGCTTTTAAATTATACAAGGAATGGATTATATTTTGTATTTATAATTATAAAATAATTGATAAATTATCTGCATCTTTTGGTTAACCTAATTGATTTTTCTTTGCATACTTCCAGTTTCCAAAGACCCTGATGATTTAAATATTCCAAGTCATCCATCAGCTAATAAACATGACCAGTCAACTCATGTACTTTATAAAAACATTTTTCTTTCTTAATGATCATTGGGATGGATATGGGGACAGTCTAATCATTGAAAGCTACTCATTTAAACTCAGTCTTGGTGTTTTAATAATCTTCAGGATATTGAGCGCTTGTCAACATTACTTATTACAGAATTAGCCCGGATATTGAAAACGTGTTATTCCTGACCTTTGCTGTCATAACCTCTGGATGCAATTGCTTCACACAGTGTCTATTTGCTTTTTTTTTTTTTTTTTTTTTTTTTTGCGATATGCGGACCTCTCACTGTTGTGGCCTCTCCCGTTGCGGAGCACAGGCCCTGGACACGCAGGCCCAGCAGCCATGGCTCACGGGCCCAGCCGCTCCGCGGCATGTGGGATCTTCCTGGACCGGGCCACGAACGCGTGTCCCCTGCATCGGCAGGTGGACTCTCAACCACTGCGCCACCAGGGAAGCCCTCTATTTGCTTTTTTATGTTTGACATCTATTTTTTTTTGTTTTTAGTCAACTAAATTTATTTGCCCTGGCTTTACCTTTATTTCAGATTTCTTAAGGAAGCTATAATGTATGAGAACTTTATACTTCATGAAATAAAATGATTTGGTTAGAAAAATGTAATTAATATGATGGATCACGGAAACAGAGACTTATCACAACAGATAAAATCAGTCATTTCTTTTCTAGGGCCTCCTCTTTTAACAACCCAATTCTAAGTCTATTCTATGGCTTTATTGACTTCTAACAGTAGGACCTTGTGAGGCTCTTCTGGGTACAAAAGCCTTTCTGTGTCCCCCATTTGTTGTTTGTAGAAAAAGGCTTTAGTCTCCTAGACTTTCCCTGAGCTCCAAAGAGCAGATTCAAGCAGTTACTAATTAGGGAAGTGAGGAAATGCAGAAACAAAGGAAAAGCAATTGAGAAACAATAGTTCCGTGATAAAAACAGTCTTAGTTCCTTCTCAAAGGATATACATAACAATCTGATGTATATCTTTGAGTTCTGCAGGAACTAAGGCCCCCACCCAGGTGGAGAATGTTAACTACATGCTGAGACCCCAGAACCAGAAGACTGAGATTCCTGGAATGCCACCCTGTTACCTCACCATCAACCAATCAGAAGAAAGTCATAACACCCTGCAGCAGTCACCCTGTAACCGAGCAGGACCCTATAAGGCCTTCCCTGGACAGACCTCTCCCCATATCTTCTGCTGTAAGCTCCTCTCTGAAGTACCCAGATGATAGTATCTTCTGCATATTTCCTGAGTTTTTCAGATGCTAAAAATCACCATCAAATGGAAGAAATTAACTACGTGATGACCATGAGCACATAGCCCCCAGACCTTCTGATGCCTAAGGATTGATAATGTTAACCCTTGTGACACAGCCCTGTTACCTCACCATCAACCAATCAGAGAATTGTGCATGAATTGATCACATACCCTGGGATGCCGCTCTCTCATCTCTCATCTTGCCTTTAAAAATGCTGCTCTCATCTCTCATCTTGCCTTTAAAAATGCTTTGCTGAGGGCTTCCCTGGTGGCACAGTGGTTGAGAGTCCGCCTGCCAACGCAGGGGACACGGGTTCATACCCCGGTCCGGGAAGATCCCTCATGCCGCGGAACGGCTAGGCCCGTGAGCCATGGCCACTGAGCCTGCGCATCTGGAGCCTGTGCTCCGCAACGGGAGAGGCCACAACAGTGAGAGGCCCGCGTACTGCAAAAAAAAAAAAAAAAAAAATGCTTTGCTGAAACCCTTGGGGGTGTTTGGGGCTTGGGTGGGGGCATGAGCCACCCGTTCTCCTTGCATGGCCCTGCAATGAACCTTTCTCTGCTCCAAACTCTGAGGGTTTGGTTTGTTTGGCTTCACTGTGCATGGGGCACACAAACTTGCATTTGGTAACAACTCTAAATGTTGACTTTAAAAACTCTTCCCTGAAAACCATCAGGGAATTTGGGTCTTTTGAGAACAAGCTGCCCATTCTCCTTACTTGGCCCATGCAATAAACCTTTTCTGCTCCAAACTCAGACATTGATACTGAGCAGGGCCCTGTGGGGCTCCTGGGCAAAAAGCCTTTCTGTATTCCCCATTCCTTTGCAGGAAATAGGCTTCATTCAGCCTCCATCACCGTCCCTGAGTTCCAATGGGCAGGTTCAAGCAGATGTTAATTAGGGAAGGGAGGGGATGCAAGACAAGGGAGAAACAAACAGTCAAGAGAAACAATAGTGCAGCCTTGGGGCAAGATTCTGGTTCCCCATCAAAGAATACACACAACAATATCTTTGAACTGTTTTGCAGATAATGAAACCCCTTCCAGATGGGGGAAGTTAATGTGCTGCCCAGAAGCACATAGATGCCAGACCAGTTGGAACCAGAAGGTTGATGATGCTGACTCCTACTTACCTCACCACCAACCCATCAGAAGAATGTCCATGAACTGATTACGCCCCTCTTTGAACCATTACTATAAAACTTCTGACTATCCTCTCCAAGTTGGGACACAGTTTTTCGAGGCAGGAGCCCACTGTGTCCCCCTTTGCTTGGCAAAGTAATAAAGCTATCCTTTTTACTTCATCCAGAACTCTGTCTCTGAGATTTGATTTGGCACTGGTGTACAGAGAAGCTGAGCTTTTGGCATCAACATTTAGGTCTATTTGACCTCACTGTGTGTCTGGCACAGGGACTTGGACTCGAAAACAATTATTGATTCACCATTGTCTTCCAATATCTTCCAATCAGTCCACTGAATTTTACAGTAATTGGTCTATAAACTAATTTATATTAAGACATAAGATACATTAGCCAGATTGAAACAATTCACTGACATTTTAGTAATTTCATTGCCCTGCTCCAATTAACTGATGGTTGCTTCCCCTGCCATTATCTTGTCCTTAATTTTGAGCCAGATTTTATTCCAGTCCTCATACTCATTGGATGATAAAAAATTCTTTGCTGAATGAAGTATTTGCTGAATAATTTTCCCCCTACCCTTCTGAATTCTTGGCTAAGATTCCCTGTAATAAAGATGGATTAACAAGAGAAAAACAAAGTTTATTAACATGTATACCTCCTGCATACATAGGAGATATCCAGGAAAACAGAGTAACTACCTCAAATTGCCCAAGTCACCACCTTAAATTCCATCTTCAGCTAAAGACAAAAGAAATATGTTGTTGGGGGTTGGGGATAGGCAATTCATGGAAAGGTGAAAGGAGAAAATGTGTGGTAAACAAAGGTTGCCCTGCCCTGCAGGTAAGTCTCTCAGGTAAAAAACTTATCTCTGATAATAACTCTTTCCAGTCATTCCCCCCTTTTAATGCAAATTTCCTTTATAAATGTAGATTCCCCTTACAAAAGGGTAAATTCTACTCTGTTTTCAGAGCTTCTCCTGTGTCTGCAATTTCTCAAAGCAATCAGCTCAAAATAATCCTTATGCCAAAGAGGCATATTTTGTGGTGGCATATTCTGATACCCTTCAGAAACATCATTCAACTTTCAAATATTTACAATGTTGTTGCTGCCATGATGAAAAATTTCAAATTGTTTATGTTGCTCCTCTAGAACTTTCCTTTGATTCCTATCATTCCTCTCTTTCCTTACATGAGAACAACCTATTTTTTCAGTTCTGGATTATGCCATCCACTGGTTGACAAATTTTGTAACTGAGCAGAGAAACAATCTATTTATTGAAATAGTTCACTGAATGACTTTCCAACTGGATGCCTTGTGATAGATGTGTAATCAATGGACTAAGAAACTTCTTTTGTGTTACAGTTAGTGAATGTGTATGTGTGTACAGATGTATGCAAGTGTCCACATTTGTGTGCACATGCACATATGATTGGTATGTGTGGGAAAGAAAAGAGGAAGTCAGTACACATACTGCAGAAGGAAAGTGATGTAAACTTATTTTATCAATTAATTTAAAAACTAATCTCACCAACTTCCTACCACTACGTAAAGTCACCCATCACAGAACCAAAAAAAAAAATCTTAGCTCAAATATAAGGAGTTCTCAGGGATATTCAACCTATACATCTGCTTCATATAACTAAATTGCTATTTCTTTCATGGTCCTACATATGCTATTTCTTCCATACAAAGTGCATTATCCATTTATCTTTTTTTTTTAAAGGATGTACTCTTTTTTATTTTATTTTTTTTAAAGATTTAATTTTATTTATTTTTGGCTGCATTGGGCCTTCGTTGCTGTGCACGGGCTTTCTCTAGTCAAGCGGGGGCTTCTCTTGTTGCAGAGCACGGGCTCTAGGTGTGTGCGCTCAGTAGTTGTGGCAATGCAGGCTCTAGAGCGCAGGCTCGGTAGTTGTGGTGCACGGTCTTAGTTTCCCCGCGGCATGTGGGATCTTCCCAGAACAGGGATCGAACCTGTGTCCCCTGCATTGGCAGGCAGATTCTTATCCACTGTGCCACCAGGGAAGTCCCTATCCATTTATCTTTAATATTTAAAATTCTTCAAAATTTTGTGCAAAATCCACAACACTCAATTTTTTTAAAAAACCCTTTAGCAAAACCATTCATTCTATTCTCTGCATCCTAAGCACACACATCAAACTTCCTTGTTGTGTTAATTTGCATTTGTATACTGTGACAGGGAGAATTCTAAAGATGGTCCCCCAAGATTCCAGTCCACTGGTTGTTCAGTCAAACACTAATTTATGTCCTCCTGGTGAAGATTTTACAGAAGTAATTAAAGTTTCAAGTCAGTTTATCTTAAGATATGGAGATTATCTGGGTGGGCCCAACTCAATCAGGTGAGAAGCTAAACAGGAGACTTTCTCTGGATGTGCAGAAGTCAGAGAGAGATGTGCTCCTGCTGGCTTAAAGGAAGAATAAAGTACCATGTTGTGGGATGACTTGTGAGTATGAGACCTTTAAGAGATGAGAGCCACCTCTACCTGAGAGCCAGCAAGAAAATGGGGCCTCAGTCCTACAAACACAAGAAAACAAATTCTAGCAACAGCCACTGTGTTTAGTAAAGGACCTACCCAAGCCTCAGATAAGCATTGTAGTTTTAGCTAATCCCTTGATTTCAGCTTGTGGGACCTGAGCAGAGAACCCAGCCATGCTCTATTGGACTTTTGACATATAGAACTGTGAGATAGTAAGTGGGCACTGTTTTAAGCCATTGAGTTTATGCTTATTTGGTATGGCAGCAATAGGAAACTAACAAATATGTGTAATTATTTCATGTGCTGTTCTCTTTACAAATAAAGCTTAAAATTCCTTGACATCAGGAATTACTACTTTTGCTTACTGTATATTTATGCTAAACCTAATGATTAAACATTCTACTACCTGAGCATCTGTTTTTAACCATAACTATCTAGATCAAATAAAATATTTTATTCATGGCATCATCATCATTGCTATCATAGAATCAACAAATTTTGTTTTACCAATTTCAGGAAAAAAAAAGAGCACTCTAGCAAATGCTATCAATATTCAGCCCAGATCACCTGTGATATGCTCCTATCCTCCAGCTTCCACAAGCTTAGCCCTATGAAATAAAATTAATATTTTATGGCAGAAGAAGAAATAAAATTTAAACATAAAAAATTTTCTCTGCCCTTTGGCCTCCTCTTTCTCCTCTACTGTACACTGTGTATCTGCATTATGCATCGACCAAACCTCCCCAATTGGCAGGAATACCTGCTCAACCATAAAAAAACAACATTCCTTCTGAATCTTGAAAGGGGCCATGATGATCCATGACCCACTACTCCCTAGATTGTGTAAACTGTCAATAGTAAGTCATTTAATGTACAGCCCTCTGTCTCAAAAACTTATATAAATGTGCTTTGACTTTTAAATGGTGGAACAGTTCTCGGAGTTTTCTGAGAGGCTGTTCTTGGGTTATAATCCTTAATATGGCTTGAATAAAATTTTCATTTCTTTCTTAGATTGACTGATTAATTTTTTGCCGACAGTCCTAAGTGGGTACCTCTAACCTTCTTCAGAGAACTTCCCTTGGGCTACTGTAGCTGTTCAAAGCCTGAAGTGCCTGAGCGTTTATGTGCCCTGTAGCAAGTCCAAGCCAATGCCCATGTAGTATGGGAGTTTAAAAGTCCAGCTCCATTGCCTCAAATAGTCCAAAAACTCAGTGGTGCAATTTCAGTTCTTGAGAACCCCAAGTATGAGGGTGAGGCTTGAGCTTTGACTGAAATGTCACTCTTATTTAGGGTGACTGATTCTCTGTCCTGTTTCCCCTACTCCATTACTTCTTTTTTCCCTGGGATCATTTCCTTAACAAACCACATACCCATGAATCCTCCAACACTTAGGAACAATTCACAAGCAGCTACCCATGACAATTATCAAATGAATGAATGGACGAAGCACTATTGAATGGATGTAAAATGGTAAAGGACTAAGGAAAAAGTTGAAAATTTTATTGTGAGAATAAAATTTCACAAAATCAGTTTATTAAGATAGCATTTGATTCCAGATGCTCCTCAGAGTAAGAATAACTGATGCCAAAAACTCAGCCTCTGTGCACTGGTGCCAAACTGAATCTTGGAGACAGAGTTTTGGGTGAAGTAAAAAAGAATAGTTTTATTGCTTTGCCAGGCAAAGGGTGACACAGAGGGCTTGTGCCCTGAAAAACTGTGTGTCCCAACCTGGAGGGATTTGGTGAGGAGTTTAATAGTAATGGTTCAAGGGCGGGGCTGCTGGTAAGGATCAGGGTGTGTGCAGAACCTGCATGCCTTTAATCTGGCCTCAGGTGGTCTCCTCCCCGTCTCTGCATCCCTCCCTTCCCTGATTAGCAATTGTTCGAATCTGCCTTTTGGAATTCAGGGAAGGTCATGGAGGCTGGCTGGAAATGGGGGACATGGAGAGGCTTCCATGCCCAGGAGCTCCACAGGGTCCTGCTCAGTTTCATAACCAACACATACATAATTGACTTGACCACATTCTTCCATGAAGCACATGATACAGAAATTTAACAAGTTATACTGCATGGCTACATGGGCACTTTATACATTGGTATCATTATTAAAAATATGTTAAGAAAGAAAAGGGACACGCAGATGGTAATACTAATACTCTATGTTTTAATATTATATTTTAATTTAAAATGAATTATAATTTAATTTATATTAAATAAAAATAAATTTATATTTATTTTACATATTATGCCATAATAGTATATCATTATAAATTATAATAAATATTGTTAAATTAAAAAAACTTAAAGTTAAGTAAAATATTTTATTTTAATAAAAATATTTCCTGGAATATAGGATAATTTATGGTACCTCATCAGGAAACAATGGTAACATTTATGGATTTCCTATGCCAATCTGTACAGAAAGGAACAATTAGTGGTAAGGAATTTATTCTAAAAATACTCAATATTAGAGTGACAGTAAAATGAAAAGGCACATGACACCATGGTTTTCAACTCCATTCTGGGATTTAAATAACACACTTCTGGCATAAATGATTTAGTGTTTCTACTCGGCATAAATCAGGATGGACATTCCTGATGACAAGGAGGATGATCTGGTGTGGATGTAGATAAAAGTGGTGGTAATGGGTTTGTACTATTTGTGTCAGCTACTGTTTTGAATACATAATGTGCACTATCTCGTTTCTATAAATCCTCTTAACAGTCTCAGAGAGCATATGGTAATATCTTCCTCGGACTTTTTTTTATGATAACAAGGCCCTGAAAAGTCATTAATTGTTTAAAGTCCCACAAGCAGAAAATCGTGGGGCTAGGTTCAAGTTCAACCTGCCTGAAACAAAGCTATGTTCTTAGTCACTGCATGAAAATGGTTAGTTCCCAGACCTGTGGCTGCACAGATGCTCAAATTTAGGAGGTCTGAATAAAACCATATAGACAATGATGAATGTCAACACTTAAAACCTTTTTGCACTAACTTATTTTCTCAACTTTATCATTAACTAACATGCATTTTAATAATTTCTAGCTGTTCTAAAAATATGCAACTGTACATGTTCATAGTAAAAAGTAGTTTAAACAGTAGCATTTTTTGGAAGCTATAAATATTCCCGTTTCCCAGGAAGAAAACACATTTGATTTAAATGCTCCCCAGAGGAAAGAATAACCAATACTTACAAAATCGACTTGACCAAATACTTCTATGGAGCACATGATAAATTCTTACAAAGATAGAAAGTTCGAAGAAAAAAAGGTACTCTAGTTCTCGAGGTACTAAGAAAATCTATAAAATGTGACTATGAGGGACTTCCCTGGTGGCACAGTGGTTAAGAATCCACCTGCCAATGAAGGGGACACGGGTTCGAGCCTTGGTCTGGGAAGATCCCACATGCCATGGAGCAACTAAGCTCGTGGGCCACAACTACTGAGCCTGTGCTCTAGAGCCCGCAAGCCACAACTACTGAGCCCATGAGCCACAATTACTGAGCCCACGTGCCACAACTACTGAAGCCCACGTGCCTAGAGCCCATGCTCTGCAACGAGAAGCCACCGCAATGAGAAGCCCACACACCACGACAGAGTAGCCCCCGCTCGCCGCAACTAGAGAAAGCCAGCATGCATCAACAAAGACCTAATGCAGCCAAAAATAAAAATTAAAAAAAAATGTGACTATGAGAAGGTATTCTGGCCAATTTCTGTCTAATGCTGATTCACATGATTCTCACGTACAAACTCTTGACAGTTCAGTGTAATAAATCAAATGATAAATACCATAATACATAGGAAGACATATCCAGAATGCACTGTTTAGTTTTTATCCTTTTCATGTTCAGACCCATCCAATACTTATTAATGATTTCTTCTTCCCACCCCAACTCTGTACTTTAAAATATTCCAAATTTATGTAAGAGTTGAAGACTAGAACAGGAAACACATATAATCCTCCATTAGTTCACCAGTTGACATTTTGCCATATCTACTTTCTCCCTTCCTTTCTCTTGTCTTCTTTCATTTGTGATTTATTTTCTTAAGGCATTTTCATGTGTGCATGTGCACACGTGCACACACACACAGTCACACACACCCTTAAATATTCAGCATGCATCTTCTAAGAAAAAAAAGTCTCCTATATAACAGCAATTCCATCATTACAACCAACACATTTAACAATTACATAACAACATTATCTAAATTACAGTCCATGTTCAAGAGTCCCAATAATGTCAGGATTACCCACTGAATTTAGGCTCCTTTAATCCAGGACAGTCCCCCAACCTTGTTTGGGTCCTTCATGGCACTGACATTTTTTAAGACTTGAGGTCAGTTATCTGAAATCTCTGGTTGTCCCTTCATAACTAGAGGAGTTTAAACTTTTCTGCAAGAAAACTGTATATGTACTGTGGTATAGTTCTCAGTGTGTCCCAGAAGCACAGCAGGTCAGAGTGCCAAGTTATTTGGGATGCTAAGTTTGGTCATCTGGTTATGGTGGTGTCCACCAGATATCTTCATGTTAAAGCTAGCTTTCTCCCTCAGTAGTTAATAACTAACCTCTACATGAAACTTTGAGACTGTGTGAACATTCATCTCCTTATCAACCTTTTCCTTAATAGTCTGCATATAAAGTATACACTCAGTGTTTGGGTTGTATAAAACCCTTTGGAAAGGCTCCTCCAAGCAGCTAGGTCAGTGGTTCTCAGGGCTAAAAACTACTGAGTCAGATCCCCAAACTGAAAAGTGCAGCGCAGGACAACAGCATCAGAAGACGGAAAAGAAAACAGATGCTTTTTATAGCAGTATGAGGAAGTGAGTGTGTAAATTGGCTCTATGTCCTATAAATACAAATTTACAGAACCAGTATATCTGCTTTCAAGTAACACAGTCAGAAATTATTGCCTTTTTCTACATACTTCAGGCCATGCACATAGTCCTCTGGTGGAGAACTATAGGAAATCACCTCCTTTACACTCCTCCAAGGGATTAAGAATAGCAGTCTTTCAGAACCACATGAACTAAGAATTATGAAGATAACTCATCTTATTCACTATAAATCAATTATTCTTATGTTAATATTTTTAATATGCATCCTTTTTATATAACTTCATTTCTAAAAACGTTGTATTAATCTTTTGTCAGTTCCCATTTTATAGGATTTAAGTTAGTTATCCAACAAAATCATGTGGCTACTTCTGCTAAAGATTCTATGACAAAAATCACGGTATAAATCAGTACTCAATAGATGTCATTGATTTACAGTTGGGATGATAGTTCCAATATCATGATTCTAAAAATATACACTTCTAATGACTACATTTTCATAGCATGGATGCTTTCAATCTCCTATTAAACACAGAAAATTAGGATTATGAGACACTGCCTTTATAATTCCCATGCCTGAGGGTGTTTTGTTGTTTCTTTTATATAAATAAAGGAGGTAATTAAAGAATGATAATTCAGATCTGTTTCAGATTAGAACACTTTATTAGCATAGTTTCTGAATGAAATTTAAGAGCTATATAAATTAGTAAATCATTTAAAAATACTACTATGAAAGTGAAAATGTATTTACTTCCATTTTATTTGTAAAGATTTCAGTTATTTAATATATTGTTCTAATGTCTGTGTAATTTTTAACCAAAACTAATATATAGAGATACTAATATTTTCTTTCAATCAGTTTATCAGTTTAATCCTAGGTAAGTATTAATAGTTTTTGATTGTTGCAATACTCAAACACATCTCAAAATCTTGATGGTACCACAATTCATTTTTTTAGTCAGTAATAAAGTATCAGAGTTTTTGAAGTATGTATTTATTTTTATTGAATTGAAGCAGACTCAAAAGTTTCCTGATAATACTGCAACTCTCATTCGCTTGTATTTTAATACCCTCATGATATTATTTTTGGCTTCTATTTCCTCTTATTAAAAAATGATACTTCTGGATACTACAATTGTGAAATATCCCTGAAGCTGCAGTGGTACTTATTACATCAGTGCTAAGGCTGTTTGGATCAAATGAATGTTTAAATATTGGGTTGAACCATATGAAATTGCCAACTATGTAAATGGTAATTTAATTTGATTCATCTAATACATTTGTCTCCCCAATATAATGCACACACACACAGACTTGATGCACACATAAATATCAAATCCCTCTCCCCAGGCCCAGGCACACAATACTGTCTTAATTCTATTTTCCATTTCTCCTCATTGCCAGATTGTAGGAAAGAAGTCACTATCTTTCCTATGAGGGGAAAGCAAACAAACAAAACAAAACAAAACAAAAAGCTACTCTTTTAGGTACTGCAATAAATCAGAATATATGTTATCTGCAGGCCATAAAGTCACTGTTATTTATGAAAATTACTAATTCTAGCTAATATACATTAACTAATTTAGTGCCTCAATATAGATTTTTGGTTTAATCTAAAACTTCCTAAATCCACTGAAGTATGTTGCATATGTGAAAGTCTTCCATTGATTTGTATCACAGCAGAATAATGGCAGAGAATTATTTTTTTAGATCACATAAGAGATCTGTAGATATTCATCAAGTATAGAAATATATATCCATTTATCAATAACTTAAATTTATGTTATTTTCACATGAATCATCTCAGTTGCTGGATACCCAATAATCTGGTAAAATAAGCATAAACTGCAATTTCTATAAAACATTTGAGAAACCTGGATATCTTAGAGCCTATTTTTAGTATTTTAAAACATTACCTTTGATTAATACCTACCAATATATATTTTCTTTTCAAGAAAGTGTTCCTGGATAAAAATACTATAATCTATTGTTAACAAAGTTCAAAATGTGGTTTCTAGGAATGAAATGTGACAAAAAGGAGAAATTGCCAATCCCTAAACATATTTATGTTTGGGCGAAACCCCATATGTATGTGTATGTATTTTATGTAGGTGTATGTGTACACTCTAAATTTACAAATTTTTTCTTTGTCTGTAAATAACTATCATTACAAAGAGATACACAGGCAAAATCTAAACTTTAAGTATTTGGAAAGCTATATAGAATACTTTAAGACAGTACTAAATAGTACTGCCTTCATGCCCAAAGAGTTTGTTCCTTTCTTCGTTTTTTCTTTTGTGGTTTGATGGTTTTCTTTTGTATCAATATTATGCTTGTATTCCTCTTTTTGGTTTTTGTGAATCTATTTTATGTTTTTGATTTGTGATTACCCTGGTTTTCAAGTATGTTAACCCATAACTATATCTACTTGCTTTAATCTGGTAATCATATAAGTTCCAACACATTCTAAAACATCTACATTTTTTACACTCCCCTCGACATTTTGTGATGTTGCTGTCCTATTTCACATCGTTATGTTTATCCTTTTGCTGTTCATTGCAGTTATAATTGCTTTTACAAAAAATTTTTGATTTTTTTTTAATCCACGCACTGGCTTATTAAAGTGATCTTCAATTTTTTATATATTTGCCTTTACTATTGTGTCTTTCCCTTTCCTATAGATTTTTGCTTCCTTACTATTTAGAGAAGACCTTTCAATATTTCTTTTAGGATACGTTTAGTATTGCTGTATCCTTTTGTTTTTGCTTATCTGAGAAATTTGTATACTCTCTTACTATTCTTAATGATCATATTTCTTGGTAGAGTATCCTACGTGGCAGTTTCTTCTCTTTCAAGACTGAATATATCATGCCACTCCTTTCTGGCCTACAAAGTTTCCATAGAGAAACCAGCTGATAGCCTTATGGGGGTTCCCTTGTAACTGACTCTTCTCTTGCCATCTTCAGAATCCTCTTTAACTTTTGCCATTTTAATTTTGATATGTCTTGGTGTGGGTGTGTTTGAGTTCACTTTGTTTGGGACCCTCTGTGCTTTCTGTACCTGGATATCTGTTTCCTTCCTTAGGTTTAGGAAGGTTTCTGCCATAATTTCTTCAAGTACATTTTCAATTCCCCTTTCTCTTTCTCGTTCTTCTGGGATCCCTATTATGCATAGGTTGGCACGCTTAATACTATCCCATAGATCTCATATGTTGCTTTCATTTTTTAAAAATTTGTCTTTCTGTCTGTTCTGATTGGGTGATTTCCATTATTCTATCTTCCAGATGAGTTATTCATTCTTCTTCATTACTGAATTTCCTATTCATTGCCTTTAGCTTGGTTTTTAATCTCTGCAATTGACTTGACTAATTTTGATTGGTTCCTCTTTATAGTTTCTAGTTCCTTGTTCCAGTGATCTGCATTTCTTTCTTTCTTTTTTTTTTTTTTTCCCATGTTGCATGGCTTGTGGGATCTTAGTTCCCGACCAGGGATTTAACATGGGCCCCGGCAGTGAGAGCACTGAGTACAAGTCCCAACCACCGGACCGCCAGGGAATTCCTTGATCTGCATTGCTATCAAGAGTTTTTCTTAATCCCTTTAGCATTTTTATTACCTCTTTTTGAACTCAGGGTATGGTATACTGGAGAGGTCTGTTTCATTGTTTGTTCTTTCAAGGTACTTCTCTTGTTCTTTTAATTGGGAGTAGTTCCTCTGCTTTTTCATTTTATTGAACTTTCTCTGACTCTATGCATTGAGGAGAAACAATTATCTACTATGGTCTTGAAGGGCTGTTTTTATGTGGGAGCATCCCTGTGTAGACTGTATGAGTCCAATATTTTTAGTGAGAGGGCTGTTTTTGGTATGGATGCCTGCCATGTCTTTCCTCAGAGTGTGCTGGCCATTGTCCCCTTGATAGGGGGTGTATTTGGCTTTTGTGGTATCTGCACTGGATGTTGGGCAGGGCATCCTCTTTGGTCTGTGGCTGTCAGAGCCTTATTGGGGGCAGAGTCTGCTCCCCAGTTTTTGAAGTAGAAGCCCCCAGATCCATTTCTAAGCTGTGGTGTGAGGTAGGCAGGACCAGAGTGCTCCTGTTGGGAAAGGAGCCACTGTGTATTCCTTCCCAGGAGCTGTCCACTGGGGACATGTGATTCTGTGATACCATCCACCATCCAGTGTGTATGTCCACAAGGTCTGCTGCTGCTGGCACCACCCCTGGACCTGCCCACACTGTGGGAGCCCTGATAATTGGCTTGGCTGTCAGTTCCACTTCCAGTGTATATGGGCACCCAAAGCCCACCACTGCCAGAGCTGCACCTCATTAGGAGCATACTGAGAATGGCACTTCTGTGGCAGACGCGCACTCTATCTGGTGTGCACCAGCAATGGTGGCCCAGACCACACACTAGGCCATTCAGGTTGTCTCCATGCAGCCAAACCGAGTCCTCTCCACAGATCTGTTCTCTGAAGCCTGAGGTTCAGCACCCAGCTGCTGTGTGCACCAGCAGGCACATGTCTTGGCCTGGGAAGAGTGACAACGATGTGGCAGCCATCAGTGCTGATCCCTCTCTATCCCACCTGCCAGTAAGCTAGCACCCACACATTCCTCTCAAGCAAAGTCCAGGCCACTCCATTTCCCTATCTGTTCCAGCAGACCTCCTAGCCAGCAAAGGGGGTCCCAGGGCGATGGAACCTTTCCTCTTTTGGAGCTCCCTCCAGGGGCACAGGTCCCATCCTGATACCTTTTTTTTTTCTTCTTCCTTTTGTCCTACCCAGTTATGTGGGCATCTTTCTTGTAGCTTTGGTTGTATAAGAGATCTTCTGCCAGCTTTCAGTTGGTATTCTGTGAGAATTGTTCCACATGTAGACGTATTTTTGATGTGTTTGTGGGGGGAGGTGAGCTCCACCTCCTTATACTCTGCCATCTTGACCTCCTCCCCAGGAACTAGATATTACTTTACCTACATTACAGTCACTATGCTGTTGCCAACCTGAGTGCATTCCAAGTGGTTTAAATCTGAGTCTGATTCATTTTCTGCTGGTCTGCTCTATGTGATGCAGGCTCCTCCTCTTTCAAAAACAGTAAAGTATCTAGAAGAGGAATGCTTAAAATACTTTAATAAATACTAGAATCCAACCCGATATACCCATATGCACCCTTCACAAATACCATGGTATGCACTGACATTTTTTTTGTTTTTGTTTTTGTTTTGCGGTACGCAGGCCTCTCACTGCTGTGGCCTCTCCCGTTGCGGAGCACAGGCTCCGGATGCACAGGCTCAGCGGCCATGGCTCACGGGCCCAGCCGCTCAGTGGCACGCGGAATCCTCCCGGACCGGGGCACGAACCCGTGTCCCCTGCATCGGCAGGCAGACTCTGAACCACTGCGCCACCAGGGAAGCCCTGACATTTTTTTTTAATAGCATAATTTCCATTTGAGTGGCAATGCCTTATCATATTAATGAGACAAGCATAAGAAGGTTTATTATGCATCCAGAAGTTTTATGATTCTATAAAAAGGTTGAAAAAATGTCTGCCATATAAGAAAGCAGTAAATATAATTAAGAGCTTTACATTCTCAGTTTTAACATCAGATTTACATATTTTAAAATATACTTCTCATCAACATAATATTCTACACTTTTACGATAGACTTTTAAGCACTGCTTTAACTTTAAAACCAGAACAGAATACTTAATTATCATATCAATAAATGAAGTCTAAATTATAATTTAATTATTTATCATTTAAACTCCCTATTAACTAACATATTAAAATATATGTGCAAAGTTCCATTTACATGTGTTTTAAAGTCAGAAAAAATTTATATAATCCAGTACCTTAACACCAGCAACTCCAAAATGAACAAGATTGTGTCATATTTTTTTTTAAGAAAAAGTCCAAGAATTCTGCTAAAATATATCTCACCCATGACTAGGGAAAGCACTAATGAAATTAGTTTAGAGTGGGTAACTAAATTAGGAACAACCCAAGAGTTGTGTGTCAAGAAATTCATAGAGGAGACATTTCAGTGACAGCTTTGCTGTTAATGACACTGAAGCTACTGCACACCAGCCAACTGCAAATGTGCAGGGCCACTGCTCCTGATGGCATTAGAAATATAACTACTAGGGCTTCCCTGGTGGCGCAGTGGTTGAGAGTCCGCCTGCCGATGCAGGGGACACGGGTTCGTGCCCTGGTCCGGGAAGATTCCACATGTGGAGCGGCTGGGCCTGTGAGCCATGGCCACTGAGCCTGCGCGTCCGGAGCCTATGCTCCGCAACGGGAGAGGCCACAACAGTCAGAGGCCTGCGTACCGCAGAAAGGAAAAAAAAAAGAAATATAACTACTATGTCTTTGGAAACACGATCATGTTTCATATGGAAAAGGGTGATATTCAGAATAGTTAGTTTCTAATGCTAATAAATCCTCCAATGTAAAAGGGAACCATAGAAAAATAGATAAACAGCATAGGACCCCAAAGAATCCTGACTATGCCAGGTATTAACCCTTTGGTTACTAGGTCTTGAGTAGGTATGAAGTCCAGAGGGAGTGGGTAGACAGCCCAGGCATATGGTGTGGGCACTAAGGACAGAGGCTAGTTACCGACTAACAAAGAAGTATGTCAAGATTTTATCCACTGGCAAATATATACCATTTTGTGTCAGTTGAAAACCATCCCTGAGTTTAGTTCACTGTCATCTACCAAACATTGCCTATATGATGCTTACTGTGCATCTCTAATTGGTCCCTCATTTAGAACATAATCCACTAAAACACTGAAGCCTTACTATATAAGTAATGGATTTTCACAACTCAAAAATAATTCTATACAAGTTTCTTAGTAAACTGGTCATGTAAAAGCAGTAAAAAATCTGGTTGATAAAGTTGGTTCTCATAGTGGTGCAGGTTACCAACACTGAAAGTACTATACATGTAAGCCAAATTTAACAATTAAATAAACAGATGGAAAATGATAGATACAGGTCTCTCATTGTTGGACTGGGAGGTTATAGAAAAGCAATGGGGAAAGGTTAGAATGACTCGTGGTATTGGACTAGAATTGAAGATACCAGAAAGAACTCATGTTTTAGCTTAATACAGATATGGATGGATACATACACAAGTATTTATAGGGATGTATACGTGTAGGGGTTCGTATACACACATATATTTCCTTGCTCTGTCATCTGAGTGGGCCTAGAAGCATTGACACATCAGTTGCAATAAGCACACCTGGCATCCATTCTCCAAAAAACAAAAACATTCTCAAACAAAAGGAACCAGGACTCCTTGGAGAAATGGCCAACTCTAGGCTTGGGACAAGAAATATACACAGTGACTGTGGACCATAATGCAGTGATAGAAATTACAGAAATTCTCAGAAACAAACACAAAGATAAGGATGTGTCAAAGGGACAAAGGGATAAAAAAAAAAAGAGTTCTCAATAGACAAAGCTGGAACAATTTGAGCAAGAAAATACAGAAAGTAGTATAAAATTATAATCCAATGTATAAAATAAATATCCAAGAGTCCATAGTCAATGGACTATGGTCAAATAAATAAAAAAAGATCATAGTCAACGGTCAAATAAATAAGTAAACTAAAGAAAACAGACAAATCTCCTTTGCAGAACAATTTCAAATAACTTATGTGAATACTCAGGGCTCTCAGAGAGGTAGCACTTAAATCCCACTCCTTAACTGGAAGCAGAGTGTAATGACTTCATTCCAAAGAGTACAGTATAGAAAGGGAGGAAAAGTAACTCTGGTGGAGAAACCTGATAAACAATATCTCAGGTAAGTGATCAATGTTAACATTGAGTCCTGCTGATAGCATGTTCCCTTGATATGATGGGATGATAATGGTATTTTACCTCAGTGGTCTTCTACACCAAAATCTATAACTCAAGTTTAGTCATGAGAAATGCATTAGACAAAACCAAATTGAGGAATACCGTACAAAAGAGCTGACAAGTACTTCTCAAAACTGTCAAGGTCATCTCATCTAAAACAAGGTAAATCTGAGAAACTGTCATAACCAAGTGGAGTCTAAAGAGACATGATAACTAAATGTAATGTGGGATCCCAGTGAGGATCCTCAAAGAGTAAAATAACATTAGGGAAAAATCTGAGGAAATCTGGAAAAAGTAGAAACTTTAGTTAGCAATAATGTATCCATATACGTTTATTAGTCATGACAAATGTGCCATACTAATGTAATATGCTAACAATAGAGGAAACTAGGTGTGAGGGGTATAGGAACTCTCTGTACTATTTCTAAAACTTTTCTGCACATCTAAAGCTATTATAAAATTTTATTAAGATAAAAAAGTTAGAAGGAGGCAAAATGTTGTACTAGATATAATAACGTGATTTCAAATCTAGCTTCTCTCATCTAAGAGCTGGTTGAAAGTATAAAAGATAAATAGCCTAATAATGTTTCTGTTTTCTCTGTAATTTGGGGACTATATGTTGTACAACATGGAGTTATTTGAAGGGTAAAGTTCAGTAATACTTGCTTTTGTATTTCATTAGTTTATATACAAAGGCAGAATTATGAGTAGCAGAAACAAAATCTACTCTAATGTTATAAAGATATGTATCAAGCCTAAAGAGTCCCACAGCAACATCATTTCTAGTATTAATGTCATTTTCTGCCAAAATGTTTAATCTAATCCCTCCTGATGGCATTTTCCCTTATCCAGTCTTTCTAGGTCCCCAAGCTTCACTAACTTTACTGAGAACCTGAATCACCCAGGGATATTTTTAAAATACAGATGCTGTTGATTCCTTAGATCTGGAGTAGGACCTGAAATTCTCTTTCAAACAAGCTCAAAGTCTGTCCTCAAACTAGTGACCTCAGGGCTTCCCTGGTGGCGCAGTGGTTGAGAGTCCGCCTGCCGGTGCAGGGGACACGGGTTCGTGCCCCGGTCTGGGAGGATCCCACATGCCGCGGAGCGGCTGGGCCCGTGAGCCATGGCCGCTGGGCCTGCGCGTCCGGAGCCTGTGCTCCGCAACGGGAGAGGCCACAACAGTGAGAGGCCCATGTACCGCACACACACACAAAAAAAACTAGTGACCTCAGCAGGCAAATTTACAGGTCCCACCAAAGACTTGCTAAACCAGGAGTTAATGAGGTGGGACTCAGAAGCTGTTTTAACAAGCCCTCCAGGTAAGTCATATGCATGATAAAGTTTGAGAATCAGTGTTCTAGAGCAAGGGTTCTCAACTTTGGCTTGCCATTAGAAAAATCTGGGAAGCAGTTAAAACTTTCAGCACTCTCGGTCACCCTTCAGATCATTAATATCAGCATTTTGGGGTACCAAGAAGACATTTGTAGTTTTAGAATTCCCCAGGTGATTCCAATGCCCAGCCAAGCCAAAGTTGAGACCATTTCTCTAGAATGGGAAAACAGTTATTATCTGAACAACCATCCCATATATATGTTTTATATTAGCTAGTCAAATAATCTAGAATTCTATCATTTACTTTAAATTTTATTTTCCAATAACTTATTTAGTTCTCTTAAAAAACACCTCAAATTTTTCTTTTGGTCTACATTTACTCACTCGAAACCTGGGTACTAAAATGTAGGGATTATGTAAGTTGTTTTCAATATAATGAATATATCTTAAAAATCTGTGGGATGAAGAATATAATGAGTTGTAAACCTTCGTGTTCTTACCTCCCCTCTGCTAATTATGAACACTTGATTTGTGTTTGCATTTTAACATGGAGGCACTCCTAATTCAGGTTACCCTCATGGTACCTGAAACACACAGCTGAAATCAACTCTTGACTTTTCAAAATTTTGAAAACACCCTAGGTTTGGGGTTAATTATCAGAAAATATTATGCTTTCTTTGGAATTTTTAGAATTCTGGTAAAAATAATCACCCAGAGATATTACTTGAGTCCTTTGTAAGGTCTAACCAAAGTACCAGTCAGGCAGTGAACTTATTATAAAATAGGAGGAGGCAGAAAGACTTCATTCTGATTATTACATGCTCCTTCAGGATATAATGTTTCCTTCCCTCGTCTTTAGTGGAAACCACAGTGCAAAATCGGGGATTTCAACACTCTGGCATCTGTTAAACCATGTGATCTTGGTGCATTCCCAAATCAGATACATTTGTCCAACATAAAAACAAACAAATTCTGAAACACAATGTAAATGACTTGGAGGTTATCCAAAGCACTCCTCACTCCCCATGAATTGCATTCCTGCCTCTGCCCCTCTTCCCTTCCTGCCCAAACTCTCTGTGTCTATGACAGTGTCTCTTACAATCCAGGGTGGACCCAATAATACTCTCAATAGTAAAAAGCCCATATCTCTGTAGTAGCCATTGAGATCATTCTGGAAAGCTGAAATACTAATTCTATTACTAATGACAATATTAGAACATTGACTCAGTTATTACAACTAGCCAGGGACTGTTAATAGCACTTTGAAAGGAATTCTCATTAAATTTCACAATAGCTAATTGCTCAAATATATCCTCAGGAAGCCTTATCTGTCTGCCACACAGAGCTATCCCTTACTCTCTTTCTCCTTGAACTCATTTATTTTCCTTTTTAGACTGTGATATTATATTATTTACCTATTTATTTGTTGTTGTTTTCTCTGTTATAGCCACTGGAACAGAAACTCCATGAGGGCGGGGGCTCCTCTCGTTTATTGCCCTGACTTCAGTGCCAAATAAAACAGCCAGGTCTATAGCAGTCAAGAATTAAAGATAGAAGGATGAAAGAAGAGTATGAAAACTAGACTAAGAGAAACTGGAACTGAATAGGAAGTTACAAGAATGCACAGACTCTACATTGTTCACTTCATGCCATAGAAATTCAAACCAAGAAAAAAGAAATTAAAAAATTAAATGAATAAAGTATATATTTAAAGGATAAATAGCTGATTCAACTAGGCTCAAGCAACAACTTGAGAATATAGTAACACTTTGCCAAGAACATGAAGATCCACACCTAGACTGAAAGGCCTAGAAAACCAGTACCACATCATGAGGCAGGAAAAATAAGATTTTTCAGAAGCAATTGGTTGAACCTTCAGACAGTCCAAAACCCCAGGCCAAAAAACCACAAAGATACCCATCAGCAATAAAAGCTGACCCTGCAGGAATTCTCAGAGATAGAAGCATGCATGGCTTACAGAAGCAGAAGATTTCCTGAAAGCTTAATGACAAAGAGGAAGAGATGGAAGTGGCCATGTCGAAAAGTAACTCCATGGAACAGGAAATCTCTGAATCCAAGATGTTCAGGAAAGACCTGGAAGCTCAGCTTGAGGATACTTCTGCTGAGGCTTCACAGGAACACAGCCTCATGAAAGCAGAGAGAACCTCTCTAAACAAACAGAAAGTGAGCTTGAGGTCCCCATAATGAGCCAAGGAGGTTAAATTCCAGGTTCCACTTCAGAATACCAGCAAGAGATTTCTGAAATAAAATCTGAACTTGAGGAGAAAGTCTTGTTTTATATAAAAGAATGTGTTGGACATGAAATGTTCCATGTCTTAGAAGCCAAAAAAAAAAAAAAAAAAAAAAACAACCCCACAAAAAGCAAACAAGCAAAAAACACAAAAAACCAAGGTGTGTGATTCAGAGAGCCATCAGCTTATCCTGCAGAAAAAAAAAATTATATTAAAAGAGAAATAACAAAAGTAAAAACAAGAATGTCATAATGAAATGGAGGAGGCAGAAGACACGGTGAAAGATGTATTTTTGAAAAAGAAAGTGCAATGAGGTGCGAAGAAAACAAGAAATTACTGGTAAAAATGAAAGGCTTTGACCTGTTGTGGATAACCTAAGAGCTCAAAATACACAATATGAAGTTGAGGTTATGGATTTGGCAGCTAAGAGTAGGCGGCCTGCTGGGAAGCTTAGATTGCAGAAACCATGAATTGGATCAGCAATGAGAAAGATGTCCAGCAGTATTTTGAAGCTCGTTTCTAAAATGACCAAAGAGTTTGAAACCAGAAAGGTCTAGTCTGGCATCATGAATGCTGGATCCACTTTGGAAAGGCCATCATAGTAAGAAGCTGAGCATGTCTGCAGGGCTTTCAGTCTGCTTTTGAGGTAAGCAACCAGGCCAAGGAACTTGTTCAAAATTAACTGAGAAACGTTTAAATACAAACCTCTCTTCTGGAAGCAAACTAAAGGATTTTGAAGCAACAAGGAGAGAATTATTAGATGATATGGAAATTCTGAATAAAACAAGAGATAAATTTAGAATAAACACAGAGCTCAAAATTCTAGATTTTTGTGTTTCTATTTTTAACTATTTCAACACTGCATCTCCCACACTGATTTGAAACTTAGAACTAGCTGAGCTAGTAAGAAACACAAACTCCAAACCCAGAAGTGTCCCTATCAATTTTCATGCCCATAAGCCCAGAACAGCAAGAAGACATGTCTTGGCTGCAGCAAAGGCCAGCTGCTGTGCCACTGTCACCACACAGGCCGTTTTATTGGTTGAACCAAAGCCAAAAGGTTATTGATTTAGCATCAAGTTTTTTCCAGTCCTACTTGCTGTAGCCACTGCACCTCACTCATGGTTGGACTAATTTAACAAGGCTATTGCTTGGAGGTGTGTATCCCACAAAGACAGTGCTCCCACGGTCTGTACAACCTCTAGGCAGTCCCAGAGGCCTCTTAAAGTGGATGTGCAGAAAGGCCTAGGAACACCCTACAAAGTTTACCTTAAGGTGCAAAACATACCAGTGTGGAGAACGGATGACAACGATTTATGTATTGGTATATAACTGTCTACTCTTTTTGTATGATTTGCCTGAAGGAAAACCCACCCAGCCTGGAGTTATTGTGAGCCAATCTTGTATCTTAGAGGTGAGGATTTTTTGATGAGCTTTATCCTCGCTTTAGCTGTTACACGTGATCCGAGCTGATATTCCTTGTATATTCAGGGTGACAGCTTCTCTCTTAAGTACAACTTAAAGACTAGTTCTTTACTAATTCTAACAGAAAATGAGAAAGAAAAGAGGAAGTTGGCTAGGTTTCTAGAAGGACTCCAGTCTATCCTACATAAAAACAGGCTGGGGCTTCCCTGGTGGCGCAGTGGTTGAGAGTCCGCCTGCCGATGCATGGGACACGGGTTCGTGCCCCGGTCCGGGAAGATCCCACATGCCGCGGAGCGGCTGGGCCCGTGAGCCATGGCTGCTGAGCCTGCGCATCCAGAGCCTGTGCTCCGCAATGGGAGAGGCCACAACAGTGAGAGGCCCGCGTACCGCAAAAAAAAAAAAAAGATCCTGTGCGCTGCAACGAAGATCCCTCCTGCCACAACTAAGACTCGGAGGAGCCAAATAAATAAATAAATATTTAAAAAAAACAAAAAAACAAAAAAAAACAGGCTGAAAAAACATGTTGTGCATATTCCACTAGAAGCCTATGACAGGATACTGTCTCTTTTTTTTTTTTTAATTTAGGGCATAAGTTTATTTTGGACTTCAACTGCTCCTGTAGAAAAATTCTAAGTGGCATAATCAGAAAAATAAAATATTAAATGAAAATATGTATATAATCACTCCCGTGTTCCTACCCTTTTCTTAGCATTGTTGTTCTGGTGCATCAATCCTGAGTACTCTAACTTTTGAGTTATAGTGATATTCTTTCAGATATAATTTCGTGGAAGAAGGAATTGGAAGGGCATCAATGCCATCATAAGTTGTACAGTTACAAATAACTGTTCTGCATATATGCTGCAGGGGAAACGGAAAAGTCCGAATTAAAGGAGTGGATAAAAGTGGTTCAAA
Organism: Mesoplodon bidens; assembly: GCF_964165515.1. NCBI lineage: Eukaryota > Metazoa > Chordata > Mammalia > Artiodactyla > Ziphiidae > Mesoplodon > Mesoplodon bidens. The sequence continues at coordinate 108,697,170 of NC_138163.1, forward strand.
GAACATACAGGCACTCGGGTCCTTATAATGCTCTAGGAGCCCAGTAATGTCAGGAGAATGGAAGACACGAGGATCATGTGCATCAAAGCTAAAGTTGTGATTCCACTGTTCAATTCTAGCATGAAGAGAACGACTATAGCGTCTAAAACTAACGGAGAATAAATAGTCTTCCTGTGCTGAATCTCGCAGTAAAAAGGTACCCTCTGGTTTTTCTTCTAGTAGAGCTTCAGCTGCATATTTATCCATAACGCCCCAGTAACATGGATTACTATTGATCTGAAGGAGGTCTGGTACAAGACAGTGGACATAATCAATCTGGGTATGGTACTTAGGAGGTGTTTCCAGTTGCAGGGTTTCTTCATCAATTTCCCATTTGGGTTTGTTTCTTTTCCTGGAACTTGTGCAAAGTGTTATAATTTCATCATCTGAATCCATATCACTATCTTCTATACTGTTATTTGAAGCCAGGTTCATTATAGAGCCAGTCCCAGGACCACCTCTACCCGAAGAATCGTTATTGGTTATGACACAGGGCTGAACACTGGTATGTGAGAAGCAGTTGACCTCTTCCATGTATCTTTGTTGTTTTAGTTGACCATCCCTCAATTCAGTCTGAGACAAGTCTTTGCTTACCCATTCATCTGATTTGGGACTTATAGGAGCAGTGTGTCGTTTAATAAAATGCCACCTAAAGGCTAAATCTGATCGAGGTGGGAAAGGACACTTATCTAACATGAGTTCACTGATATGAATTTTTCTTTTAGACGGAAGCCCTGAAGAGTGCCGACTACTACAATTCTTTATTGGAAAACACTGCCCCACAGCATCTTGCAGTTTCTGTTTAAGAGATCGGCCTAAAAATCTATGCCCACAGGAATGATCTAAATCCAACTCAAGAGATGAACAGCTGTGCTTCCTTTCTTGGCTCCTTAAAGGAACTTCAGTTTTCTCTATAGCACTCACTGTTTCAGTATCTGAACAACTTTCACTCTTTTTTGACCAAGATAACTTCTTTCCACTCCATACATAACCATCCTTTCTGTCAGCACTTCGACTCCGACTAGTTTTGGGCCTTACATCTGCATTTTTACTATTATTTTCACTATTTTCTGCCATTTTAACAAACTGTCCACAAATTCCAGTGTTATAAATACTGCTCTTTCAGTTTTTCCGGTAGAATGTTTCTTCTGGACACTTTCTGGATATATCTCTTAGAGCGCAGTTTAACTGGGGCTGTCCGAGTAACTGCCGCCATCACCACTGCCATCACTCTGGGTGCTCGCTAAGCTGGAGAAGGGAGACCCAACCACTCCGGCACCTCATGTAGGTCCTCTAAGACGGATGCCTGCCTGCAAGCCCCCACCCTTCGGTGCGAGGTTTTCATCTCAGACGTCGCAGTCACCGCCTCCACCTGCTTCGCCGGCGCTGCCACCACTTCTGTCAGGATACTATCTCTTATTGAAGCAATTCTGACACCTGTTATGGACAATCATCTAAGATTGCAGTCAGTTTAAAGCTAAGTGTGTACATAATAGAGATTACCTGTGATGTGATCATTCAAGCTACTGTTTGTAAGGAAGTGTACCATACTGAACTTTCTCTCCCTAAAAAGAAAACTACAACCCTTTTCTGTTATTGGAATAGCTTTGTTGCTAGGACTGTTGACTTAAAAAAAATGCACAACGTGAGAGCTGTGAGTTAAGTTTTATTGGGGGCAAAATGAGGGCTGCAGCCCAGGAGGCAAGGGGAGGGGCCAGGATATATAGGAGTTTTGCAATAAAAAGCACGTAATTGGGAAGGTCAAACGATTATTGTTAAATAAAGAAAACCAGATATCTCAAGTTAAGGAATTTAGCGCTTTTCTATGTATGGGAAGATGCAAGAGCCTGGACTCACTGAAATCATTCCTCTGATACGCACCTCAGCTATCTAGGGCCTGTATTTTCACACCCTGAGTTTCCTCAGGGCTCACCAGCTCACGTTGGAGGGCTGCAATCATTGGTGACTGTGACATCCTTTGTTTATTGATATGACAGGAAATATTCCATTTATAAATATTCCATTTATCAGGACCATGCTCCATTTTATCCATACTCTTCCTTTGAGGCAGTGGAAGGGAGCTTTGACATCAAGCTTCCAGAAATAAAGGGCTGCCTAGTCATCCTAAGTTCAACACGTAGGAAGAGTTCTTCAACCTGTCTGCTTGTAGCAGTGAAATGCCTGATCTTTTGCTATGAAATCCATAGAACTAAAGCTTCTCACAGACAATTCAATGAAACTGTGGCTCCAGGAACTGTACAGTGCATGACAATGTTCAAGGAAAAGCTCTGTGTTGGCTACTCTTCTGGGTTCTCTCTGTTGAGTATCCATGAAGATGGGCAATCTCTAAGCCTGGTAAATTCCAGCAGCCCCTCAGTTATGTTCCTCTCACTGTAATCTTTTGATGACATTTGTTCTGTGGAGCTCAATAATGAGGAATACCTGTTTTGCTTCAGCCATATGGGATTGCACGTAGACTCACATCAAAGGTCAAGCATGCAGGAGCTAATATGGCCCTCAAACTATAGTTACTTATAGTTACTGCTCTCCCCATGTCACAGTATACAGTGAGTGTGATATCAATACACCTTAATGATGATGTTAATACTATGGAATGGGTCCAAATAACTGGTCTGAGAAGGATAAGACCACTAAACTCTTAATGTACCATCAAACCTCCTCAACTGTGAGCTTCCATGCTTAATCTACTTTAACAACAAGTCCTCTGGAGATGTTAAGGGTGTCAGACACTTGCAAAAGTTCCAGAGCAAGAGAGATTACAACGTGGGTGAGCAATGCCTAGAAACCCAGAATGAGCTCCAAAACTATATCAACTTAGCCAATTTCAATTATATGACTCACACGCAGCCTGGAGATGGAATACAAGTCCTCATGGCTCTCATTCTGAATGTTTTGCTTCCCTCACTGGAGGAAAGGCTAGGTCCTGCTCTAGCCAATCTTTCTCAGTAGGCTCAGTCCAGGAAAAAAAAAGATGTACCTTTCAAGGTTCTCATTGAATGGATCAGAGATGGAAGTGGCCACACCTCTGAGAAGCCTGTCTAATCCTGACCAGGAATTTGACAAAGAGCTTCATTCATATTCCAACAAACACTCAACTCCAACCCCAGCAGCCCACTGAGGTCCACCCTTCCCTAGAAGAGCCAGCTCCCACTAGAAGGCCTGCAGCAGTTGTCCTGTGACACCTGAAGCTCCTTGATCTATGGCCCCTCATGGTCAGGTCAGTGCCAAGGCTGATGCTGAACCTTTATTGTTTAAGGAAATGTAGAATTGATTTGTAAATATGAAAAGGAAGAAAATATTTATTATATTATTGTAATGATCAGTTTTAGGTCATATTGTTCAATATGGTAGACAAGATCCATTCTTCTGCATAGCTACGAGGCAACACTGTTACGTTTGCCCTTGAAAGGCCACCGTTCAGTCTACCTCCTATTCAGAACAAACTGAGATACCTATTAGGGCTTGTGCTCAACTATGCCTATGGATGATTCCATGTCTCATTTGAAGGAAACTTTTTTATATACAGTGTGGCCTCTCTGGATAATGCCTCAGACAATATAATTTTTCCTATTTTCTGAAGCTATTTTCCTGAAGTCTTAGGAGAATAAGAAAGTGTTTACTGTTCTCATGAACACTAGAATTTTGAAGACAGAGAAAAATAGAGGTTAGTTTGTGGTATTTTTATTCACTTAGCTATTGCATATTAAGCTGCAGAAGTCTTTCTAACAATTCTTTAGTCATGGGTAGAGGCCCACCAATAGTGGGCTTTATAGTCATCCCTACCTCCCAGCCCACTCTTCTGGGTCCCTTGCATGTATTTGTCCATCCTTCATCACAATCAGGAAGTTTCACTACTACTTGCTATTGGGAAGTCTGGCTGCATTCTCTGCTTCTCAGTCACTCCCACAGCTTCTGATTTCTGTCATAAAAATACTCATTCTTAGCCAATGAATATCCCAGGGGTCTTAGAGGACTCCTGGGGCTAGAAGGTGGCCAGAGCCTAAGGGAGCCATGAAGCAGATGACGGGACATTTCACTACCCACACTGCTCCCTGGTCCCCGGCCATGAATGAAGATGCCATGATTGGTAACCCAGCACTGATCATGTGGAATCATCTAACATACTCTGCTATATTGCCCCACAGCCCTTGGTCAGCAGTGATATTCTGCACATGTATTAATATCATCCCTCCATGTATTACATGTTTAGTAATCAGATTTTTACCATATCTCATTAAAAGTTGGTAATTTACTGTGGCCAGCAGACACAGCTTGTTATCTGTGGCCTCAGGACCTCTGAGCAAGTGTGAGGACAGTGGGGTGTCATTTTCTTAAATTTGTATTTTCTTAGGATTTTCTCTGCTCTCCAACTGGTTGACATATTCTTGGCAACACTGTATAGCATGTGCACTTACCATGACTTGGCACTGAGTGATGCGGGTGCCATCAGTTCTGTGCCTGAGAGTGTTCTGCACCTGGCACCTGCCTGTCCTACCCTGATCTACTGGACCTTCTGTATGTCTGGCATGTGTTTAGGATTCTAGTTTTTACTTTTTAAGTGTAAATTGTGTTTTTGTAATTATTGAATCATACAATCATTTTTAAACAACTTACCCCTCAATAAATCAGCAGACAACAGTTTAAGTTAAAGCAGTTAATTTTTTAAAGTAATCACTTATATAGATATAGATATAGATATAGTTATAGATATAGATATAGATATAGATATAAATTGGTGGCCGCCTCATTCTTTCTCAAGCTCAGAACCATGCAATAGCTCCTCATTTCATTCATGGTAAAAAAATCCTTAAGAGAGCCAGCCTCAAAGTCCCTACAGGGTCCAATGCTCAGTTATCTTTCTAACCTTTTCTCCTACTTTACTCTCTCTTTGCTCATTCCACTTATGCCACACCGGCCTCCTTATAACATCCCCCTTGATGATCTCATAACAACTGTTCCCTCTTTTTGGAAGACCCTTCCACCAGATATCTGTCTAACTTACTCCTTTTCTTCACATCCCTCAGTTCTCATCCTCTTAAGGGATCCTGCCTTACCACTGTACATCATACTGCCAACTACACCCACTCCCTGGCACTCCCCATTACCTTACCCTGCTCCTTTTCTTTTTTCTTCTGGTGTTTATCACTTCCCACATACAAGAAAATTTATCTTTTATTATGTGTACTGTTTATTGTCTGTAACCCTTTGCTAGACTCTAAGCTCTACAGGGCAGGGATTTTTGTTTTGGTCTCTGATGTAATCTGAGTGCTTAAAACACAGTCTGGCACACAATACACCATAAATATTTGTTGAATGAATAAATGACTCATATTTATCCACAATTTCAGATTAATAATTGAGAATAGTGTTACAGTAAAGAGATTTGGGTGACTGAATTGGAAACTTGCATTCAATGTTTAAAGCTGCTCTTGACTTTAGGCTGTGCTGAATTGAACACCTGGACATTCTTATTATTCAGCTCCAGTTTAAATGTTCATCACTTATCCAAAGCACCTGTCATTACAGACATAATGTAATTTCCCAAACTATACCTTTTCCCTAGTTATTTTATATTGATGACTTCATTTTTAAGGAGGCACTGAAGGCCACCTGGAGACATTCAACATGTTCACACCAATGTTATCTACAATTAGAGTAAATTATTTACTAGGACACTTTCCACAAATTTTATCTCTATATCTAGGAATCCCTGTTATCCTAGTAAAGTAGATATTTCTGGATGCATTCCCTAATTCTTGAGTCTAGTCTATTTGAGGCCTGTAGCAGAAGTCAGACAAAGTCTGGTAGGACAACTGCATTTTTACATTTTTCAAGTTTAAAAACAAAAATAAAACCAAACCAAACAAACAAAAACCAACTGATGAGGGATACCCAACTGGCAGCTGGTGAGCTAAATATGACCCCATCATTGTTTGGCTGGCCCAAGCTTTTAGTTTTTCTTTTAATTTAAACATTCAGTCAGGGCATCTACTTTCCAATTTGCCATTTGCCCTAGGCTACATCACCCCTATTGCTTATACTAGACCTAATATTAACATCTTTGTTATCTACTTGGCCACTTAGCATTTGAATCTAGGATCCCACTTCTCTGGGAAGTTCAAGTGAACAGAATACCCTGTAATTTATAATCTGTAGCCTTCACTCTTTCAGACTTAGAAACTATATTATATTTAACATAAATCATCCTAGAATAACAAATGAAAATTTAACAAGACCAAATTTAGTGAAAACATGACTTAGAATCCATAGCACTGGATATACTGTACAGTCTAGGAGTAGCCCAAGAGAATAAATTATGTTTCTGTTATTATGCAGCAGTCTGGAAGGAAGTGTAAGAAAAAAGAAAGGGAATTTTGAATTGTTAAAAATATTTGGCCACATTGTTTATGTATTATCACTTGTATTTAATAATATATCAACATTTATATTAAATCTGGCTTATTCCTTCTAGATTACAAAAAAACAGAATAAAGGGGTACCAGGAGACCATAAGTAAGTAATCAATAAATAAAAGCTCTAGTCCAGATCAAAGATAAATTACTCAAAAGTAATTCATCACTCTCCTCTGATATACTCTTGCCATCAACATCCCTCCTATCCTTTAGAGCCAGCCTAAGTCTGAACCCCAGCGCAACCTCTGTAACCAAGTTCACTGTCAGATCAAGAACTCACTTCTCTTAAAATGTACTCATGGTCTTTATCAGATAACTATTCTCTAAGAAAGACAAATCTTTAAATTTTAATACCAGTATTTAGCACTCAAATTTAGTATATAATTTAGGTTACTGTGATGTAATGTGTTGCTTATTTATAATGTAAAATATCACTCAATAATTGGCATTCAGGGCTTCCCTGGTGGCGCAGAGGTTGAGAGTCCACCTGCCGATGCAGGGGACACAGGTTCGTGCCCCGGTCCGGGAAGATCCCACATGCCGCGGAGCGGCTGGGCCCATGAGCCATGGCCGCTGAGCCTGCGTGTCCAGAGCCTGTGCTCCGCAACGGGAGAGGCCGCAGCGGTGAGAGGCCCGCGTACCGCAAAATAAATAAATAAATAAATAATTAATTGGCATTCAGGTAGCTGAATCTCTCCTCAATTATATTACGAACTCCTGTTAGTGAAGATAATCTCTCCTTTTTTGTACTTTGCAGTACTAGGGACAGTACTAGATACTGCATTATGTATGTTACTAATAACCTGTTTTCTTTGAAGTTTAACTCCTTGGTATTAAGCCAAGGTAGCTTGAATTTCCAGAATCTGAGGGATGTAGATTTTCTTGGGGATACTGAAATATCCTAGAAGGCTCAGTTTTATCATGTATAAAATGAACTTAGGCTTCCTCAACTTTGAGATATTAAAGACAATAAAGGACTGCAAATAAACAGAGTAAAATCAGAATGGAATTCTCTTAACTTTTACTTACAAAACAAAAAAGAGCATTATGTATTTAGACTTCATATTTGGAGAAAAGATCCATCAAGAGGTTGAACTGGTTAATTTCTTTAGCCAAAATTTTATTTAATTATTGGAACATAACACCAACACATTTCACAGAACTAATGGAGTCACACTTCATCAAGAGGTGCTTAATGATCCTGCTCTAATGTTTTCAGTGTTGAGGAATTCATTGACTTGGGAGGAAACCATTCTACTGATGAATGGTACTGTGAAAGTGCTTTCTTGCTTGAGGTGAAACTTGTGCTCCTTAACATCTACCCAACAGACATATTCTTATCAGCAGTACACAGTGAGTCCCCCTCTTTTACTAATGACAATTTTATAAATATGTAAAAGCAACTAGTTCCTACCCCTCCATAGCTGTCCAAAATTCTTCTTATCTAGGTTAGACATTTTTACTTCTGTCCACCATTCCATCCACCATTTTTACTTCCATCCACATAATGCCCCCATGCATGCTCCTTTAGACATAATCTAGTTCAAAACAGTTCCGACACTGCAGATAAATCCAGCCCAAAGAGTATGAGTCAAGTAGGTTAAAAGAGCCATTTTTTGTTCAGGCATATGTTCAATTCAATTAAACAATGACAGAGCACATATCATGCACAAAACATTGAGAGAGAGACTAAAAAATACGTAAGAAAAGCTCTTTAGATTTCTAGGAATTCACAACCTGGTGGGCAGCACAGGTAAATGTAAAAGTAAATCAATAGAAAACGTAATTTGCTCGATGCAATGACACAGTAATTAACACAATAAGTGTACGGGGTTCCAGGGAGAGAGCCAAAGACAGAGTGAGAAAATTCAGAGTGTAAGTACATTCATCACAGAAAGTTGGTCCTTGTACAAAATCATCTCTGTCAACCATTTTCCATTTCAATAAAATCTCTTGAAAAGAGATAAGAATGAAGAAAATGAATTTAAAAGGACAGTGAGAAAGCACTCTAAGATAGGCTTAAAGTTTAAAATGGCCACTCACTGAACATTTTTACTGTAATAGTGCACTGAAAGTTGAATATAAACCTTCCCAAATGCACTATTCTATAGTAGAAGTAGGCTTTTACATATGAGCTGAAGAGAGCCATCAGCTTCTTAGAAGTACAGAATGGATGGATCAATCAAGAGGGCATCAGAACCTGAGGCCTTGATGTTTTGGGACATTCTTAAAAAGCCACCATTAATAGTTGGTAAACTTTTTTCCCCCTGTACTGATTCTGGCATTCTCACAAATACAAAAGAAACTATGCCTACAATGCCAAGGGTTTTGTTGTAACCTATGTAGATTAAGGCTAATGTTAAACTAGTAGGATTTTTTAAATTACTATTTATTTCTTCAGTGAACAAAGATTTAGTGACTACCTTTGGCACAGTGCACACGTTTCTAGGCACTAGTGATATGAGAATTAACTAAACAAATATCTTCTCACAAATTCCCTTGCTGGAGATAAAGAGTAAACACATAAATATACTACTCTCAGATGGTAAATGCTAACTATAGAGAAAACTGAAAGAAGTTTAGGGTTTGGGGAGTGGCTGGTAGAAGTAGGGATTTTTGAAGAAATGTAAGTTGGTACTGAAATTGAAATGTGATTTAAAAACTCCCAACAAACAAATTCCAGGACCAGATGGCTTCACAGGTGAATTCTATCAAACATTTAGAGAAGAGCTAATGCCTATCCTTCTGCAAATATTCAAAAAAATAGCAGAGGGAGGAACACTCCCAAACTCATTCTATGAGGCCACCATCACCCTGATACCGAAACCAAAGATACCACACAAAAAAAGAAAATTATAGGCCAACATCACTGATGAACATAGACGCAAAAATACTCAACAAAATACTAGCAAACTGAATCCAACAACACATTAAAAGGATCATATACCATGATCAAGTGGGATTTACCCCAGGGATGCAAAGACTCTTCAGTATCTGCAAATCAATCAGTGTGATACACCACATTAACAAACTGAAGAATAAAAACCATATGATCATCTCAACAGATACAGAAAAAGCTTTTGACAAAATCCAACAACCATTTATGATAAAAACTCTCCAGAAAGTGGGCATAGAGGGAACCTACCTCAACATAATAAAGGCCATGTATGACTAACCTACAGCTAACATCATACTCAATGGTGAAAAGCTGAAAGCATTTCCCCTAAGATCAAGAACAAGACAAGGATGTCCACTCTCACCACTTTTATTCAATATAGTTTTGAAGTCCTAGCCATGGAAATCAGAGAAGAAAAAGAAATAAAAAATCCAAATTGGAAAAGAAGAAGTAAAACTGTCACCATTTGCAGATGACATGATACTATACATAGAAAATCCTAAAGATGCTACCAGAAAACTGCTAGAGCTCATCAATGAATTTGGTAAAGTTGCAGGATACAAAATTAATACACAGAAATATCTTGCATTTCTATTTACTAACAACGAAAGATCAGAAAGAGAAATTAAAGAAACAATCCTATTTATCATCGCATTGAAAAGAACAAAATACCTAGGAATAAACCCACCTAAGCAGGCAAAAGACCTGTACTCCAAAAACTATAAGACACTGTGACGAGAGAAAGCAAAGACACCACAAACAGCTGGAAGGTATACTGTGTTCTTGGACTGGAAGAATCAGTATTGTTAAAATGACCATACTACCCAAGGCAATCTACAGATTCAATGCAATCCCTATTAAATTACCAATGGTATTTTTCACAGAACTGGAACAAAAAATTTTTAAATTTGTATGGATACACAAAAGACCCTGAATAGCCAAAGCAATACTGAGAAAGAAAAACAGAGCTAGAGGAATCAGGCTTCCTGTCTTCGGACTATACTACAAAGCTAAAGTCATCAAAACAGTATGGTGCTGGCACAGAAACAGTAAAACAGATCAATGGAATAGGATAGAAAGCCCAGAAATAAACGCATGCTCCTATGGTCAGTTAATCTACAACAAACATAAACAGAACACTTTGATATAAATCGCAGCAATATCTTTTTGGATCCATCTCCTAGAGTAATGAAAATAAAAACAAAAATAAACAAATGGGACCTAATTAAAGTACAAGCTTTTGCACAGCAAAGGAAACCATAAACAAAACGAAAAGACAACCCACAGAATGGGAGAAAATATTTGCAAATGATGTGACTGACAAGGGATTAATCTCCAAAATACACAAACAGCTGATGTAGCTCAATATCAAAAAGAAACAACCCAATCAAAAAATGGGCAGAAGATCTAAATAAACATTTCTCCAAAAACATACAGATGGCTAAAAAGCCCATGAAAAGATACTCAACATCATGAATTATTAGAGAAATACAAATCAAAACTACAATTAGGTATCACCTCACACCAGGCAGAGTGGTCATCAAAATGTCTACAAACAATAAGTGCTGGAGAGGGTGTGGAGAAAAGGGAACACTCCTACCTTGTTGGTGGGAATGTAAATTGGTACAACCACTATGGAGAACAGTATGGAGCTTCCTTAAAAAACTAAAAAAAGAGCTTCCCTGGTGGCACAGTGGTTAAGAATCTGCCTGCCAATGCTGGGGACACAGGTTTGAGCCCTGGGCTGCAAAGATCCCACATGCCACGGAGCAACTAAGCCCGTGTGCCACAACTATTGAGCCTGCGCTCTACAGCCCACGAGCCACAACTACTGAAGCCCACATGCCTAGAGCCCATGCTCTGCAATAAGAGAACCCACCGCAGCGAGAAGCCCACACACCACAATGAAGAGCAGTCCCCGCTCGCCACAACTAGAGAAAGCCAGTGCACAGCAACGAAGACCCAATGCAGCCAAAAATAAATAAATAAATAAGTAAATAAATTAATTAAAAAAAACCCAAAACTAAAAAAAGGACTCCTATATGATCTAGCACTCCCACTCCTGGGCATATATCCGGAGAAAACCGTAATTCAAAAAGATACATGCACCCCAATGTTCATTACAGCACTATTTACAAGAACCAAGACATGGAAAAAACCTAAGTGCCCATCAACAGAGGAATGGATGAAGAGGATGTGGTACATATATGCAATGGAATATTACTCAGCTACAAAAAAGAATGAAATAATGCCATTTGCAGCAACATGGATGGACCTAGAGATTGTCATACTGAGTGAAGTAAGCCAGACAAAGACAAATATCATATGATATCACTTACATGTGGAATCTAAAAAGAGGGTACAAATGAACTTATTTATAAAACAGAACTAGAGTCATAGATGTAGAAAACAAACTTATGGTTACCAGGGGGATAAGGGGGGGAGGGATAAATTGGGAGACTGGGATTGACATATAAACACTACTATATATAAAATAGATAACTAATAAGGACCTACTGTATAGCACAGGGAACTCTACTCAACACTCTGTAATGGCCTATATGGGAAAAGAATCTTAAAAAAGAGGGGATATATGTATATGTATAACTGAACCACTTTGCTGTATACCTGAAAAGTAACACAACATTGTAAATCAACTATACTCCAATATAAAATAAAAATTAAATGAAAAAATAAAAATGCAAGTTGGTAAAGCAGAACCTCAGGGGTAGCATTCCAGTAGACCTGAAGTAACTGAGGGACGCAGCCTCTCACGTCCAGGGAAAAGCAACAAAGGACAGACGTGCACAGGCCACAGGGAGCAGGCCTTCTTCGGGTGCTGGAAGAACAGCAAGGAGGCCTGTGCACAGGGAGGGACAGGAGTGAATGGACTCCAGTGGAGATGCTGAGGTCAGGGAAGGGGATGGGCCTGACCCGGAGGGTCATGAAGACCACCGTAAAGATGCTGGTTTTCATTCTGACACAAACTAGAAAAGCCAGGGGAGCAAAGGAGCAAAGTGCGCAGGTTTCCATTTTAGAAGAATCACTTTCGTGGCTCTGTGGCGACTCGACTGTACCTTATTTCAATTATAAGATAGAGTTCAAGCTGTAATAATAGCGTCTACAGTAACAACAGCAACAATGCCACACATCTAGAGAGCACTAATTATATACTAGGTACTACGCTAAGCATTTAATATAATTATCTCACTTAGTTTTCATTAATGACCATTATCTCCTTATTACAAATGTAAAAATCAAGGCTGGAGGAGTTTTAAGTTACCAGCTCACAGTCACACAGCTGGACAGTGTTAGAGTCTGGATTCTCAGCCTGGTAATCTGACCTCAGAAATGATCCCCTCTGGATGAACAACAGAATATCCTGGACAACTTTTAGAATATGTCCCCACTCACCCCCTTCCAGAGATTGATACTGAATTGTTCTGGTGGGGCCTGAGCACTGGGATCAGTTCTCTAGGGCATCCCAATGTAGAGCCAGAATTGAGAACTACTGTGAAATATCAACCATACTGTAATGCCTAAAATTACCTAGCAGAACAATTTGTTTCAAATATATTATTAGTGAGGTTTAAAAAAATAAATAACTGAGCTTTCTGGGGGAAAAAAGTCCTCAGTGTAAACCCCACGTTTTCTATCAAAAATATTGGTACTGGGGCTTCCCTGGTGGTGCAGTGGTTGAGAGTCCGCCTGCCGATGCAGGGGATGCGGGTTCGTGCCCCGGTCCGGGAGGATCCCACATGCCGCGGAGCGGCTGGGACCGTGAGCCATGGCCACTAGGCCTGCGCGTCCGGAGCCTGTGCTCCGCAACGGGAGAGGCCACGGTGGTGAGAGGCCCACGTTCCATAAAACAAACAAACAAACAAACAAACAAAATATTGGTACTGATTAAGTGGTGACAGTTGTGTACACATTTTTCATGAGTGAGTAATTTAAGTGCATCACTTATTTTCCAGTCCCATCATGACCTTGGTCAGCCTCAGAAGGGCAATGACCATTTGGATACTACTGCTCTCCACAGTACCTGTCATCAACCTTTGCTCAGACTTCATGTGTGACATCTAGTGCTATGTTTCAAAAGCCAAAGTCTTTCCCTTGGCTTAATTAGCAGCAATTTGAGCTCCACATCCAGTATTTGAAGGAGCTCTCATTCCAAATACAGAACTAGGTCTTCCTTATTAAACACTAGGGGAAGCAAAAACATTGGTGACTGGAGTGAATATTTATGTCCTTGTCATTGTTATCCAGGATGGACTTGGGAGATATGAAACATAAAAGTGCCGTCATGAACTTCATTAAACAGGGTAATATAAATGGATAACCCATTTCTAGTAGTTCTAACTTAGTGATTCAAGAAGAATTAGAGAAGAGGCATTTTATTAACAATATCAAATATGTGTTCTAGTCAAACAGTTCTCTCAAAGAAACATCATCAACGTGCTCAAAAAATTTAGTGACTATTATGCTTTTTATTTGGCACTAGAAGGCACGGAGAGTAGAAATAAATGTAAAGAAATATAGTATAACAAGTTGGAGATGCTAACAAATGTCAAATAAAAACAAATCTGGACTTGGATAAGTAGAGACTTTACTCAAAAACAGTTTTGCAATAGGGAGGATGCTCCAACCTTAGGATCTGAACATGTCTCAAAATGAAACTTAAACATGCGTTTCTCTTATAGAGAGGGGTAAGCAGGGCTAGCAGGAATTTTTGAAAGGAAAATGGGGGAATGAGTGGGAGTGACCAGACAGCATGATCAGGGCTGTCTTTTTCAATGCGGTCAGCTAGTTCTCAGGATGAGATGTTAAGGGGGGATGTTCTGCATTTTAATGATTAAACTCTAGGGCAAGCCAAAGTTCAGGGGCCTGTAGGGTGGAGAAAACCCTGACAAAAAGTTGGTTAAGGTAAGGTAGAGGGTACGTAATGGGCAACAGTGAACATTTGGTCACAACTTTACCATTTAATATTTAATTCTTTAGTGGTTAATAATCAAGCAAATAAAAGATGGGATAGAATACTAGACCATACCATAATACACGGATTTTGAGAACATAGTGGTTTCCTAATCATTTGAGAAACGGTAAGTTTTGCTGAGTAAATAATTTACATACCAAATTTTGATATCAATCTTAAGATCAAAAATTAAAGTTTTACAAGAGCACCATAATTAATACTTTTTAAAATTGGTAAAATGTTGCTCTATTATATGCATGCTGGTATAATAAAGTTAAAAGGATGCCTTCAAAAATCCAATCACATACTGGAAAATTTTGCTATGAAGATGGTTAGGTGACTATATGAACACCAGTCCCATCCTTCAGCATTATAAATAAATATAATGTATATGTACTCTAAGGTATGCTGGAATACTGATGTAGTGAAGTAAACTTTAAAAATTTCTTGGAAGGAAGGTGGAAGGCAGAGGGATCATACTTGTTCCTTGCACAATGTATATTAATTCTGCAATATATAACAACTTGACAATATTTTTTAAAGTTCAGAAAAATTATGATAAATCATAAAACAAAACTATGTTTCCATATTAAAGGCAGAACTAAACAGTTCCTGAGAATGAGTCAGCATGCAACAGTAAGATCCATACATTATGCAATATAGGTCCTAAATGGGTGGAGAAAAGGTCAGGCATAAGTATAGCCCTACAATAGTGTGGAGGAAATTTTGCATGCAACCAGAACATGGTGGGTGGATTTAAAAGGTCCCAGGATGGAACCAACAATAATTGAATCTTTACAGATACATATAATCTTTGAAAGAACGCAAGCTTAAAATTAATGATCAAGAAAGCAACCAAAACATACACATACATACATACACACACACACACACACACACACACACACAGCCCTTTTTCCTCATTCTGTAACTTATTGTTGGAGGGTAGTGACATCATTTCAGGGTGTGTCTGATTTCTAGGAAACTAGACTTTAACCTGTGGACTTCCTAAATGGACATGTGTGGATACAAAAAAATCTTTAAGAATGAAAAGGCAAGAAGTCAGTGAGCTACATGAGAGTGAAGAAATAAAACTGGGACAATGTAAGGGCAGTAACATGATGTAGAGAAGAATTAATGGAAGCAGACAGGCCTGGTTTCAATTCTGGCACTGCCATTTACTAGCTACTTAATCTCAGGCAATGTACTTAATTTGAGTTCCAGTTTTGTCCTCTGTAAATTGGAATAAAAAATGCCTTCCTTTGTAGTAACCCAGAGATTAAATGAGATTTAGGGAGAGTATTTAGATTCTACATGCCCAATTCTAATGTATGGAGGGGGTGTTTTCCCCATACCACCAAGCAAATACTTGGGACCCCAGCTGGGTATCCTAAAATTTAACTCAATTCTGACACTATCTACTGGGAGATAGCATCAGATTCCACAGGTTAAGGGCTCAATCCTACAAGACTGTCCCCACCCCCAAACACAACCATACTGCAGACACCAGTGGAAAGCCCAGTTTGTCACCTGCCCTGGGTAACCATAGATGGGGGGGTTCCAACAACCGCCTCCTAGGGTTTGATTAATTTAGAGTGGCTCAAAGAACCCAGAGAAACATTTTACTTACTAGATTACCAGTTTATTATAAAAAGATACAACTCAGGAACAGCCAGATGAAAGAGATGCCTAGGGCAAAGTATAAGGAAATTGCTTGGAGCTTCCAAGCTCTCTCCAGGTGCTCCCCTGTCCCCACATCTCCATGTGTTCACCAACCCAGAAGCTCTCCAAACTCTGTCCTTTGGGGGTTTTATGGAGGCTTCATTACATAGGCATGACTAATTAAGTCATGGCCACTGGCAACTGATTCAGCCTGCAGCCTCTCTCCCCACCCAGGAGGTCAGGGGATGAGACTGAAAGTTTCACCCCTCTATTCATGATTGGTTCTCCTGGGAACCAGCCCCCATCCTTAGGTGCTTTCCAAAAGTCACCTCATTAACATAAACCTGGCTCTGGTGAAATGGGCTTGTTATTGATCCGGTTCAGGACAGGACATCCCCAAATACACCACTTTGGCGTATTGATTATTTTGAATTAAAGTTACTCAAGAAACAGCCAGTGCAAGAAGGGCACTCTGACCCTCCTTTGTCTCCCTGAAAGCAGGAAATAAATCTCCAATGTGAAAGGTACCCTCCCTGTACCAGGAGGGTAGAAGACATCCATATCAACAGAGGCAGGGAATTTAGAGTCAAGAAGACTGTATAAACAAACCTTGTTAATTCTTGGCCATTTACTACCCCTAGTCCAAATGCCTTTGTCAATTCTTCACAAAAAAAATTGTTTCTTTGATTAAAAGGTATAAAAGCTGCCTGCTTTAGTCACTCCTTTGAGCTCCTATTTCTATGAGCTCCTGTACATACAAAATTAAACTTGGTTTTTCCTGTTAACCTGTCTTATGTCAATTTAATTATGAGACCAGCCAAAGAACCTAGAAGGGAAAAAGGGAAAAGTTTTCCTCCCCTACATTACGAGTAATAAGATAGCCATTTCATCCTTATGACTCTGAAGCATTTTGAGGAACAAGAGACCAAATACTTTAACAAAAGATGTTCCCATTCCTCTTATCATTCAGGAAATTCCAAGGGTTTTGGGAGCTCTGAAGGAACTGTGGATGAAGACCAAATATATATGAGAAACAGATTTTGATCATCTGAACGTTAGGCAGGAAGTTAGCCATGAGCAACAAGACACGGCCCCATCGGCTGAACGTCCAGTAGCCGCCTAAATCCTGCCAAGCTATTTGCCAATCCTGCCCCAAACACACCCCCATCAGTACTCCAACATGGTCAGGGGACCAGAAAAATTCCCCAATGGCCGACTGGAGGGACTTTCCCCACTCTGGCACATGCACACACCTCACGCTATCATGTCCATAGATAACCTTTGGTGGCCTTTAGGCTCATTAAATGTTCATAAATATTCTATGAATACATACATCTGATTATAACAGACAATTATGGGAAGGACATGCACAGCAGAGCCTCTTGTTATATAACCTGCAGCTGTCAGTCAAGACTGTCAATCAAAGATCTTGCCTTAAAAACTCTACATCCCAGCCTCCAGGGCCATTGCCTTCCTTGGCCTGGCCCACCTCTCTCTTGAGGTGTTCTCTCTGTTCTCTCCTTATCTTCAATAAACTCTCTTGCAACGGGTAAGACCTCAGATTGTTCTTTGAGTCCTTACCAAGAACAGAGGCCCTGGCAGGAGGGGTCCTCAGACTCTGTTCTGCTAACATGAATGACGAAATGTATATTTCTTATAAGTCACCATATTGCAGAGAGAGACAGAGACAGTCAAAAGAAAAAACATACAATCACAATAGATGAACTTTATTTAAATGCTAACTGAAACAGTTACTTAAAAAGAAGCATCAGCAACAAGACAAACACAATTATGAAACAATTAGGGAGGTATGAACACTGCCTGGATGTTTGAGGATACTAAGGAATAAAGAAGAAATATTTTTAGTAGTAATGGCAGCATGGCTGTGTCAAAAATAGAGACTGTTTTAGAAACACAGTACTATTTAAGGATAAAATGGTGTGATGGTTAGGATTTGCTTCAAAATAAACATGAAAAATGTGTGGCCATGCAATGGAATCTGGGTAGAGGATACAACAGAGGTTTGTTGTTATTTCATCTCTACAATTATATATATTTTATATTTTCAATAATTAACTTAAAAAATCCTTAAATCTTAAGAAGTAGAATGATAGTAAGGATGTGGTAAGGACTACATGAAGTAACACATACTAGAAATTTAACCCTTTTCTAGGCACGTATGAGGTATTTAGGGATCCATTTAAATAGACTGGGACCATTCTTTGAGAGCAGGGCTTCATAAACTTTCATGAGCATACACATCACTTGGGGATCTTGTGAAATGCAGATTCTGACACGAAAGGCCTAGAAGGACCAAGACTAGAAAGGATCAATGAAAATAAAGGTTGGAAAATTTAGGTTTGGGCCTACAGTGTAGAATCTTGCAATTACATGGGCTTGTGACAGGCATACAAATAACTATTATACGAGGGAACCAAGAGTATCAAATCCAACTCTGAGGAGGGCTTTTAACTCATTTGAAGTGCCCTGAGGCAATCTTAAAACACTATTAACTGCATGCCTGAGAGAGTATTCCATGGATATCTTTAAGTAAGCAATCTATTTTTAAATATTCCAAAATAGTATAAATATCTTAGATAAGAAGTAAAACACTGGAAACTGAAAATTAAATAGGAAGACAATGTAGAAATAAATAATTTGTTTGTAAGGTCACATTCCTAGCTTCCTTACCTTCTTCCCAAACTGATACTTGTTGATATTATAATGCATTTAGTGGTCTACTTACATAGGATAAAGTTTCCTAGAATTTCATTAATTAAGATACACAATTTGTCTTCAGTTCAGCTACTCCAGGAAATACATAGTATTTTTATATAATTTGAATATAGAATATTTCCTAAGCAGCCATGTATTTCGCAGGGTGCAGAAAACATTTTTTTAAAGTACAAATATAGCTGACTGATCAATGCTAATGATGGAAAATTTTCAATAGTAATTAGAATAGAGGACAGAAGTATCAGCTCAACAAAGCAGAGAGGCTTGAGAAAACAAGAAATAGTTCTTTTACTTTTATTTGAATTGTCATGGTATCCCTATTCTAATTTAAAATTCAGTTGTTTTTCTCCAAAATATACTATTCATAAGCAATTAGACTCAGTGATTAAAATATTATCCTAATTTTCAGTGTTTCTGTGTGTGGCTGAATGAAACCTGAAGTTTGTCTACCTCATGCAAATGAGTATCAAACCATGACTGTCTATATAAAAGGAGTAAACTGTTATTTCCAAAATCTAATACAAATGATAAACTGTTTCCCAGCCATTGATTAGCCAGTTTTTATGAAGATATCAATAAATTAGTCTCCATTCAATTCCATTTCTTACACAGATGGTATATTACCACTTCTCTAAAAATTATTTTACCTAACTTGTTCATTTTGAATATGTTCTCCTTATTATATAACAACACTTAAGATAAATGAAAATAATTCTTGTTTTGCTTATGTTAGAGAAGTTATTCAGGCAACTTTAGTCTGTAGTCTGACGTAATTATTTTTCTCTACTATTCTTGAAATAAGATCAGACTAAGAAGGGAATGCAAATATAATAAAGGACAGTTGGAAGTTATGAGATTAATAAGTTCTGGGGATGTAGGACTTCCCTGGTGGTGCAGTGGTTAAGAATCCACCTGCCAATGCAGGGGACACGGGTTCAAGCCCTGGTCTGGGAAGATCCCACATGCCGCAGAGCAACTAAGCCCGTGCACCACAACTACTGAGCCTGCACTCTAGAGCCCGCGAGCCACAACTACTGAGCCTGTGTGCCGCAACTACTGAAGCCCGTGCGCCTAGAGCCCGTGCTCTGCAACAAGAGAAGCCACTGCAATGAGAAGCCTGCGCACTGCAACAAAGAGTAGCCCCCGCTCGCTGCAACTAGAGAAAGCCCGTGCGCAGCAGCAAAGACCCAATGCAGCCAAAAATAAAATAAATTAATTGATTAAAAAAAAAGTTCTGGGGATGTAATGTACAGTATGGTGGCTATAGTTTAAAATACTGTATTGTATCAAAAAATGGGCAGAAGACCAAAACAGACATTTCTCCAAAGAAGACATACAGATGGTCAACAGGCACATGAAAAGATGCTCAACACTGCTAATTATTAGAAGAATGAAAATCAAAACTACAATGAGATATCACCTCACACCAGTCAGAATGGTCATCATCAAAAAGTCTACAAATAATAAATGCTGGAGAGGGTGTGGAGAAAAGGAAACTCTCCTACACTGTTGGTGTGAAGGTAAATTGGTACAGCTACTATGGAGAACAGTATGGAGGTTCCTTAAAAAACTAACAACAGAGCTACCATATGAGCCAGCAATCATCCCACTCCTGGGCATATATCTGGAAAAAACAAAAACTAATTTGAAAAGATACATGCAGCCAATGTTCATAGCAGCACTATTCACAACAGTCAAGACATGGAAGCAACCTAAGTGTCCATCAACAGATGAATGGATTAAGAAGGTGTGGTATACCATGGAATATTACTCAGCTGAAAAAGAATGAAATAATGCCATTTGCAGCAGCACAGATGGATGTAGAGATTATCATACTAAGTGAAGTCAGACAGAGGAAGACAAATATAATATGATATCACTTACATGCAGAATCTAAAAAACTAATACAAATTAATTTATTTACAAAACAGAAACAGACTCACAGACATAGAGCAAACTTATGGTTACCAAAGGGGGAAGAGGAGAGGGAAACATAAATTAGGAGTTTGGGATTAACAGGTATACACCACTATATATAAAATAAACAACAAAGATTTACTGTATAGCACAGACAACTACACTCAATATTTTGCAATAACTTATAACAGAAAATAATCTGAAGCTGTACACCTGAAACTAACACAATATTGTAAATCAAATATAGTTCAATAAAATTTTTTTAAATACTGTATTGTATATTTGAAAGTTGCTAACAGTAAATGTTAAAAGTTTTCAACACACACACACTGTAACTATGTGAGGTGATAGATGTGTAAACTAATCTTACCATAACAATTATTTTGCAATATATAAATTTATCATATCACCACACTGTAAACCTTAAACATACTCAATGTTGCATGTCAATTATATCTCAGTAATGCTGGGAAAAAAGTTCCTTAATTTATAAGTCTAGAGATCATGGCCAGAGAAATGAAATTCTCTTAAATATAGCAGACACTTGCCATTGTGAGCTGTCCTTAGAGTCACCTGTACAAATTCCTTCCTGCTCTTAATTTCATATTTTTATTGTACTTGATAATTGTAATTATATTATCCTGGGAGAAACTAAGAAACACTCAGAAAATATTTTGTTCATTCTGTGTATCTAGGTAATTGCATTCCTCAAATAGCACAGCTGCATGCAACTTTGCAAGAAGACCAACTATTAATGACCCAGAAAGGAAGGACACAAAATTTAATGGGCAGAAAAGGTCTAATCCTAGCTCTGTAACTAATTATCTAGGTAACCTTGGACATGTTGTGAATGCCCTCTAGATACAAATAACCTCAATCTTATAAAAAGATACTGTCCTAGACAGATATCCATATTGTCTTACAGATCTTAAATCCTACTTATTCTCTTACCTTGAGCCTAGATCCTGTGGGCAAATTACATGAGTTTGAAGGCTAGATAGGCAAATGACAGCTAAACTGAAATTATAAAATTTTAAATTACGTACTCTAGAAAAAGGCCATTAATCATTCAAGATGACTACTTGACTTTAAAAAATTATACATAACATGACCAGGGCAGAATAATTGCTGTTATTTTGAAAAGAATAATTTTAATTGAATTATTAATAATAATTAACTCAGGGGAATGTGTTGGAAAACTCAGTGCAGGTGAAAGATTCATAAAAAAGTTTGTAAGCCTGCAGTGAAAAATTCAGTCATTTGAACAATCTTAACCCAACTTAATTGCATGCGTCAGAGATGATTCCACAGACATTTTGAGAAGGTAATGTATACTTAAATGGAAAAACATACAAATGGGTTTCCTAATAAAAATGTAGTGTGCTGTATGACATTATCTCAGCAAATACCAGGAAACTGTGTCTAGACTGCCGAAGTCATTGTGGTGAGAAAATTAATACTTTTCCTCCCCACTGTTGCCACATTTCTTGGAAAAAAAAGAGTTTCTATTTTTAAAAATGCCACCAATTTGCTCTGCAAGTAAATTAAAATTTGCTTTCTTTCAACTGTGAATATCAACCAAACCGATATTAAGATTAATCTTTTAAAAATTAATTTTTATTGGAGTATAGCTGCTTTACAATGTTGTGGTAGTTTCTACTGTACAGCAAAGTGAATCAGCCATACGTATACATATATCCCCGTTTTTTTTAACATCTTTATTGGAGTATAATTGTTTTACAATGGTGTGTTAGTTTCTGCTTTATAACAAAGTGAACCAGCTATACGTATACATATATCCCCATATCCCCTCCCTCTTGCATCTCCCTCCCTCCCACCCTCCCTATCCCAGCCCTCTAGGTGGACACAAAGCACCAAGCTAATCTCCCTGTGCTATGTGGCTGCTTCCCACTAGCTATCTATTTTACATTTGGTAGTATATATAAGTCCATGCCACTCTCTCACTTTGTCCCAGCTATCCCCTCTTTTTTGGATTTCCTTCCCATTTAGATTACCACAGAGCATTGAGTAGAGTTCCCTGTTCTATACAGTCGGTTCTCATTAGTTATCTATTTTATACATAATATCAATAGTGTATATATGTCAATCCCAATCTCCCAATTCATCCCACCCTCCCTTTCCCCCTTGGTATCCATACATTTGTTCCCTGCATCTGTGTCTCTACTTCTGCTTTGCACATAAGTTCATCTATGCCATTTTTCTTGATTCCATATATATGTGTTAACATACGATATTTGTTTTTCTCTTTCTGCCTTACTTCACTCTGTATGACAGTCTCTATATTCATCCATGTCTCTAGAAATAACCCAGTTTCATTCCTTTTTATGGCTGAGTAATATTCCATTGTATATATGTACCACATCTTCTTTATCCATTTGTCTGTCAATGGGTATTTAGGTTGCTTCCATGTCCTGGCTATTGTAAATAGTGCTGCAATGAACACTGGGGTGCACGTATCTTTTTGAATTATTGTTCTCTCTGGGTATATGCCCAGGAGTGGGATTGCTGGGTCTTGTGGAATATTAATCTTTATATCCAGATTCATCTTTACAGTTGTCCCTAGTTCCTCTGTCCTTCTTCCTATTCCTTTCTCCAAGTGCAATACTTGTCACTGCTTTTTTCACTATTGCTCCTCACATCCTTCTTTGTTTTTACTGCTGGTAATCAAATTGTGGCCCTTGCCAGAATCACAGAAGGAAAACCAAAGGGCAGTAGAAATAGAATGCCTGAGTTTCTTAGCCAGTATGCCTGACTCTGATTTCTTTCTCCAAACTTTTAATGTACTCTCAACATGGGCTCCAGAGACCCTTTCTAAAACACAGATTTTGCCTGTGATCAATACCTTCCACTGAGTTCCTGCTTTCAGTAAAACAAAACCTGTTATTCAATTTAAAAGTTACTGGTCTCCTCAATTCCATTTTGTCCTACCCATGCAACCAATTTATTGAAACCATTCTCAGAATTATCCACTCAAGTGTCCATGGAACTTCATGCTTAGCTGCTCTTTTTACAGTCTTCTCCCAAGCACATCTGCCCCTTGCCATCTCATTATTTTATTGGCAAATTTCTACTCATCTTCCTTGATCAAACTCCTCTGTTAATCAACCATCCCCATCTCTACCATCATACAGAAATGCATTCTTCTCTCTATTCCAGATATTGTCAGTCTGTCTGGTTGACTGTATTACAGAAATTAGTAACCATGTTCTGGGATGCCATGTACACTAGTAAAGATTATGCCTAACAAGGGGCATCTTGTTGAGGGCAAGGTTGTCCCAGCACAAGGCTCCAACCACCGAAACAAGAGATGCATTCTTATTCTTGCAAATTTGATATATGCTCAGCAAGCTTTTCTCATCCACCTGGAGGAGGCACCTACTCCATGGGGAAGCACTATATAAGTTTGCCCTCTTCACTTGATTGTGACAAACTTAAGTGCAGGGTTCATGCTCTTTCTCATTCATTAACATTCCCTACTTAATTAATTAAATTTTGTTGGGAGGAGTGAACACAGTAATAAATTTATTGAGAATTCAATTTGAAATGGCAAACTTATAAATTTGCAACAGTCTTTCCCCATATTCTATGGTTTCCTTCAAGAGTACATGGGTCCATAAAATTAACATCAATGTGGGAAAATAGGAACTAATGTTCTTTAATCTAGTATAAGGTATTTGAGGTACTGCCGTTATAGAAAGCAGTATGGAGGTTCCTTAAAAAATTAAAAATAGAACTACCATTGATCCTACAATCCCACTTCTGGGTATATATCTAAAAGAATTGAAATCAAGATCTCAAAGAGATATCTACACTCCTATGCTTACTGGAGCATTATTCACAATGGCCAAGATGTGAAAGCAAGCTTAATGTCCATTGATGGATAAATGGATAAAGAAAATGTATATTCATACAATGGAATATTATTGCTTAAATAAGAAGGAAACCTTAAAAATAAGAATTAAACCTTAAAAAAGAAGGAAATGCTAGAATCGGAGACAACATGGAAATGCTGGAATATGAGACAACATGGATAAACCTTGAGGGCATTATGATAAGTGAAAGAAGCCAGTCACAAAAAGACAAATATTGTATGGTTCCACTTATATGAAGTATCTAAAATAGTCAAATTCATGGAAGCAAAGAACATAATGGAATTGTTTCTGACAACCATTTGTAGATAGAAAAGGCATGGAAGAGAAATCTACTAGGGGGAAAGGCGAGTCTAGTTATACCTCAAAGATAGGCCCAAGATTTGGTGGGAAAGGGCTGGTTAGGCCACAGCAAATGGCTCAAACTGGAATCCTATCTTAACCCAGCCCAAACTCAAGGATCCCTTGCCTCCCCCACATACAGATAATAATTGATGCCCATACTTGATCCCTCTACCTTCCCCACAGAGATAAGCCCAGCAATGTGGGTGGTTTCCAACTTTGGAACCCAGGACTACACAGAGCAGATGCTCTCATGGGCACTAAAAGTGAGGACAGAGTCCCAGGGTTCTGTCAGTACACGGCTTTGTGCTGTGCAGTGTTTGTGTGCTCTGTGTGGGGGTCTGTCAATACCTCCTCCCAGAAAGTGCATTTCCTCAGGGACTGGGTCATGATTCTGCTCCAGGTTCCTCCATTCAATCTGCCTCTATCTATGCATGAGCAGAAATTTGTTTCGATTTGTAGCATTTGAGAGCATGAATTTTCAGGGCTTTTGTAGGTTTTCCCTTAATTTTAGAATTTCTATGAATCTCAGTGGGAGTTCTGTAGAACCATTTCTATTTTCAAAGAGCTTTTAAATAAATTATTTCAATATTATTTGAAAGTTCAAATAAAAGAGCTAAAATGAAACAAATGGCCTTTCCTTAGAGCAGTGTAAAGTAGAAATGTTTGCTATACATACGTAAAGTCATCAAAAAGAGGCCTAATTACTTTACAGGTTTCAACATGTGGTTCTTAATAGCAAAGAAGTTATTGCACATTTAATTAGAATAAGAGCCAAGTAGGTGGACTTAGATGTTGATTTGATTATATATTTAAGTGTATTATTGCATTTTTCGATAAGCTTACCAATATAATTGAGTACATAAATTAGTAGATACATTTCCCACGTAAGTATTTGTAATTCAATATAATCCATTAGATTGAGAGCAGTATTTATTTGACAGTAATATAATTTTATGATTGTCACTTTTTCCTAATATTTTTTCTACCAAGACAAAGTATATGTGATCAAGACATGTTTTAATACATTTAGATGCCAAAATAAGTGTAATTATATTTTGACTGATATAAAGTTAGGGAGTAAAATATTAATATTCCAATTGTCTAACTGAAAGAATAAAATTGACTTCATTACTATGCCACTGAGCATTAGCTAAGCTATTAGCATTTTTCTAAGGCTATATTATGAATAAACACAACAAGGGGATTCAGAAGCGTCTGATTAAACCACTGATCACATTGTAGTTTATTTTTTCCACAAAGTTTTATATAGGAGAATTCAGTTAAGTCATGTTACTTTAAAGGAGAAGATAAACAAGGTTTACTATTACCATACAACATCATCATATGTGTAATTTTATGTATAAAATTAAAGTTTATTTTACATATCTAATATTCTGTATTATTTTTCATGTATAAATGATCCTCTATATACTAGGTAAGTCGGGCTGATGCTTTGATTGAAAATGAGTGAGATCTTAAGCAGATGACTCAGCCAAGTCTTGTCTGGACTCTTAAACCAAGGAAACTGTGAGATAATAAAGTGCATTGTTTTAAAATGCTAAATTTGTGTTAACTTGTTACACAGCTATAAATAACTAACACAGATAAGATCAAGGTAAGATTAGGCATGGTGCCACTCTGCTCCCACAGGACTTTGTATGTAGTCAGTCATTTAGAATTTACACACAACTAGTGTAACTCTTTGCTTACCTGCCTTCCTCACTAGTCTATCTGCAACCTGATGACAGAGATTCTTATCTATAATTCTAGCGCCTCAAAGAGTGTCCGATACATAGCAAGCACTCAAAAAATGTTTGTTTTCAGATAAAATTAGGATTCTTAAGGAGGCCATCATGACAGACAGTGAAGTGATGCAAAAGTGCTTGGAAAAACTGTTTACAAAAAGGATAGGATTTGGTTCTTACAAGAATGGTTAAGTTACTGTATGATATCTTTGAATTTTGAGCTCCTCAGGCTGAAAAAAAAATCATTAACACACTATATGTGACTTCAAAACAATAATAATCATATAACCACAACTGAAAATTAGCTTCATTGATTTATAGTAAAGTTTCCAATATTCCTCTGCGATGAGAATAGTGGAGGCAAATATATATATACACACACACACACATATATACATTCACACACATACACACATTTACACACATATACACACATACACACATACATTTACACACACATACACACATACACACATATACATACACACACATACACACACACACACACATATATATATATATCCCAATAAACTCTGAGGTATGTACAAATACATGGGACTATAAAATACTTTTTCAAAAGCGATTGAAAGATACAGGTAACAGAGAGAGGGTGAGAAGAGAGAGGATAAATTGGTTAATACCTACAAACCTACATTTCATCTTAACAGAACCGGGTTCAATATTATTTAGGTTCACACAATGATGACAGCAAGCAGGGATGGTATATTTTGAGGACACAGTCTATACCTACTGCTAACATTCACTATCACCTTCCTGAAAAACAGTGTCATATGTAAAGGCCTTAAAAAGCTAGTAAATTGCTCTTTTCAAATCAAAAGGCATTTTTGTTTTCAGTACACAGAAAATGAATGTTGGCTACACAGTGAAACTCTCAATTGTTATTGAAAGCCATGGATATTGATTACACATTAAAAGAAACATGTAGTTCATAGATACTAGGCCAAATAGAAATAAGAATGTTAAAATCATTTCCTTTGAGATGCATTATATCTTAGACATAAAAATATTAATAGGTTTCTAGCAGGAAAAAATTATAAACACAGAAGGTATAGAATTTCAACTAATTTTGTATATTAGCTGAAGACTTCTAGTGTTTTTTTAAAATTTTTACTTTATATTGGGTTATAGCTGATTACCAATGTTGTGTTAGTTTCAGGTGTACAGCAAAGTGATTCAGTTATACATATATATGTATCTATTCTTTTTCAAATTCTTTTCCCATTTAGGTTATTACAGAATATTGAGCAGAGTTCCCTATTGTGTAGGTCCTGTTGGTTACCTATTTTAACTTCTATTTGAGTAGACTGATTTTGAAATGATATGTTATAAAAATTCTCAAGGGTGTGGCACCTCAGATGAAAAAGTAACCAGTACTGTTTCTGGAAGCCTCCAAGACATTTGGGGTTCTAGAGAAAACTAAGTCTTCAAATTTCAGGGGTAAAGCAATCCTCGTTTGTGAAGTTAATATACATGTAAGGGTTCTGGTCACTCAGTTTCCAATGTGTGGGGAAATACCAACAATTCTCTGATAGTAGCTGGGTATCTTAGAATTTAACTAATTTCTGACACTATCTACCCAGAGGCAGCATTAGATCCCACAGGTTAAGGGCTCAGTCCCACAAGACTGCCCTCCACCTCAGATGCCAATTGCAAAGCCAAGTTGTTACCTGTGCTTCTGACCCACCAGCTACGGACTGGAGGTTCCCATGACCTCCTCCTTGAGTTTGATTAATTTGCTAGAGTGGCTCACAGAACTCAGGAAACCTGTTTACTCACTGGATTACTGATTTAGTACAAAGGATATTAAAGGATAGGAATCAACAGCCAGATGAAGAGATACATAGGTTAAAGTCCTGAACAAAGGAGCTTCAGTCCTCATGGAGTGTGAGACCTGGCATGGTGGCACACGGAGGCATTCTGGTTCCCCAATGCGGAAGCTCTCTGAACTCCCTCCCTTTGGGTTTTTGTGGAGCTTCATTACATGGGCATGAATGATTAAATTAATGGCCATTGATGATGGATTCAGCCTTCAACCCATCTCCCCTCAGGGAGTAGGACTGAAAGTTCCAACCTTTTTGCTATTTCTACAGGTCAGCACTGTTGACTATTAGTAACTTAAAAAAAGTGATTGCTGTACTATGTTTTAACTCATTTTTATACATTTAAATTAATCTGTATATCCTCTAAATTTATATTTTTCTTTTATGAAAGTGGGGCACTGACATTTGTGACCCAAATCCAATCCCAATGCTCATGCTTTCTGTCTACATGTGTGAATTATTACTAATACATCTCCTGAAGGTGACATTCTTTCATTGTACTCTACATGACACTGTGATGAGACAGGCATGAGTATCTTTGGGACCAAAATACATGTGACTCAAGCACTTAAATTGGGTTTTAGATTGTTCCTTCATATGCCCAAATTAACAATTATTAATATGATAAGTTTTATTAAAATTGAATGAATTAGCAAATATGCTTCTTCTAGACGCAGGATTTATAAAAGAAACATTTACATTTAATTATAATAACCACTAACAATGAATCATAGTCCTTTGTAATTCATGAAATTAATGGAGTTTGGTGACACGGGAAATGAGAGTTAAGTACTTTTGAAGGTCCAATGCCTCCAGGCTTCTTGAGATCTATTTCATGTTTGAAAGGACTGACACTCTAAGGGGAATCTAGTGATATGAGAGTGTTCAGCTTTTCTTTAGACATTTACACTCTAGATGAATTTGTTTTTCAAATGAGGACATAAAAAGGGATGTAATAAGAACAATTCTCCTGACCAGGACCATCTGATTTCCACTAAAGGTTTTTGTATATGCTGGAACTACTAAAAGTGTAACTATTTATCAACTTGCAGAAGAAACTGAAAATGAAATTTCTAAGCCTGGTGTGCTGATAACATTTCTAAATAATTATGTCAAGTCTTCCAAGTATCATCTTCGATGGGAAAATAACTTGTCAGGGTACACTGAACTCATTTTTTTCCAAATTATTTGCTCCATATTAGGACTTAAGAAATATTTTCTAGCACATGATTTTAAATTGCTTATATTTATCTAAGACTATCCCTCCTACTAGTTTTTATAAAATCTTCAACCAGATTTTTTTTCTCAGCACATTATGGGATGATATAATCTTATTTTGTATAATAAATATTTTGCCACTTTAACCTGATTCATCTTAATTTCTTCAGGCTGTTCTATGTACTCTTATTCACATTTTTATTAGGATAAAATAATTTTATTTTTATGTTGAAAACTTGTTCATACTGGTCTTTAGAAGTATGTTCTGGTAAACTTTAAGTTGTAACTGCAATCTCCTTGAGGAAAAAAAAAACTGTGTAGGCTGCAAGAGGGTTTGAGTAATGTTTGATAAGGATTCAGTTATAAATTGGAAAAAAACTAAATTCTTGTCTCAAAGGGTAAAGGGCTCAGATTAGAGAAAGACAAGCATCTCCCTCCCCATTTTCTGCTAAGAAATATTGAGATGTGTTCTCTTGTACTTGATTTTATTTTTCTGTTTTTCTCAGAAGAGATATAAAGGTTACATGAAAATTTCTTCAGCAGTATTTACTAAGATAATTCCCTAACTGCAATGACATTCAAGGACTGAGGATGCTAACAGGCTTAGAGCTGTAATTACATTGCAGTGACTTTTTGTTTGTTTGTTTGTTTTTGCAGTACTCGGGCCTCTCACTGTTGTGGCCTCTCCCGTTGCGTAGCACAGGCTCCGGACACGCAGGCCCAGCGGCCCTGGCGCACGGGCCCAGCCGCTCCGCGGCATGCGGGATCCTCCCGGACCAGGACACGAACCCGCGTCCCCTGCATCGGCAGGCGGACCCTCAACCACTGCGCCACCAGGGAAGCCCCCATTGCAGTGACTTTTGACTTCAAGATAAGTTTCATAAGCACAAGAATTTATGCTAGCTAATATTTAAACACAAATTTTAATTATGATGTAAAAATCAAATTAAAGCATATTTGACTGGAAACATGCTTTCTTAATTTATTTAGCCCTTTACTAGAAATAATGTTTAGACCTAAAGAATATAGACAAGATTATAGAGACAATAATTTTCACAAATGTAAGGTAAGATTCTTTAAAGGAAGGAAATTAGAAATAAATGCAATAGAAAATATGAATTACTCTGTTATTAAGCTTGTTATTAAATTCCGCTTACGAGGGGACTTCCCTGGTGGCGCAGTGGTTGGGAATCCGCCTGCCAATGCAGGGGACACAGGTTCAAGCCCTGGTTAGGGAGGATCCCACATGCCGCAGAGCGACTAGGCCTGCGAGCCACAACCACTGAGGCCCGGTTGCCTAGAGCCCGGGCTCCGCAACGAGAGGCCACTGCAGTGGGGGTCCTGTGCACTACAATGAAGAGTAGCCTCCCTTTGCTGCCACTGGAGAGAGCCCACATGCAGCAACGGAGACCCGGCGCAGCCAAAAATAAATAAATAAAATAAAGATTAAAAAAAAAAATTCCGCTTACAAAAATCACTAATATGGAATTGCTGAGATTCTTTGGCACAGTTTACCTCTGTGAACCAATATCATGAGATGGTAGTGCCTAAATCACAGAATGTCCTTCTTACCAACACTTTCAAACTCCTTAAACAGATTAAAAAGAAACCTCAGGTAATAGCTATTAAAACTGACAGAACAGTTTGAAGAGAGGTGAGCACAATACCTTTGTGTCACAGACACAATCAGACAGAGTGGCTTCCCTAAGGTCTTAGGAGTGGTTATGGACTATCAAACAGCAGTAGCTCATGTTGGGTTTAGTATGGTTACCAAAACTTCCTGAAAATAGAAATTAGCAACCTAAATAATGTTGCAAATAAATGTCTGAGGCTTAAAATTACCTGGTCTCTTAATGAACACCAGAGAAAAATAATTAGTTAACTGAAAGGAAAAAAACCTGCTGGGGTAGCTGATATGTACAAGTGAGCAGCCTAAGATGCCCAAATCCTCAAGAAAATGAAGGTAGAAATTTTGATAACACACTTTTTTTTCTGAACAAAAAAAGGTGAAACTGAAACTGTGAAAGTAGTTAAGTTCCTTTTTCTACACCTGTTGATCACATTGTCTATGTTTCACTCTCAGCATATAATCAGTGTTTGCTGAATGAATCAATCAATCAGTCAATCAAAGTACTAAAGGGTCACATTCCCTGATTCAAAATGTAGAGCCTTACCTCTGCCTCCACTGAAAAAACTCAAAGTGCTACCGCTGAGATAGGAGGGAAGGCAGCAGGACACAAATGTTAGGTAAATGAAGAAGGGGCGCAGCTGTTGGGATGCGATAAAAACCTGGAACCAACTGGCTGGAACCAACTGAAACCAGGGTGGCTTTGAGAAGAGTCCCGCCATTGAGATTTAGCTCATTATACCTTCATTGTAATATTCAAAATTACTCCCCCTTATGCCATGACAGTTCCGAAACGAACCATAAAAGGCCAAAAAGTTGGCAGTGGCCCAATTCCTGGGAAATCCCCACCCTTCCCTGAAATAGCAAGACTATTCCTCCCACTCATTAGCGTATGAAATTACTCAGCCCATAAAAAACAATGATCCCATACCCCAGGGCCGCTCTCACTTTCTGAGATGACCCGCACGCCCTGGGGCTGCTCTCACCTTCTAAGAAGGTCTGCATTCTGCCTATGGAGTGTGTACCCCTCTATTTTATCAAATAAACTTGCTTTTGCTTTTCTCTGGCTTGCTCTTGAATTCTTTCCTGCACGAAGCCAAGGAGCCTCACTTGGCAGTCTGTCCTAAGGACTCCCGCGGGTCCCAGGATGTGACATTTCCCTCTCCTGCAACGCAGCTGCTCATCTAACCTGAGAATTCCCATGTGAAACTATCACTCTAATGTCATAATGGACATCTCATTCCCAGGCCCTAAACTCTTCATCTTAGAGGTGGGAGTGTGCACAACAGGATGATATACTATGCTTTCTGCATTTCACTACACACATCCTTGTTACCCCAGTCAATTTAAGAAGAACATGTGCCATCTTCATGGGTTCTGCATCCAACCTGCAAAGTCTATACCTTGAGCCAACTTCCTACTCCAGGCAGTAACTGGTGCCAATGTAGGCCAGCGATCAAAGCCACAGAACACCTACTCTGTAGTGTGCCAAGCTCTCAGAAACCATGGAAAGGAGTCTGAGCTGAAGACACCATCTGGATTGATTCAGAAGACATGTCTTCCACATCCAGCCTTTCATCTGTTGAGTTACTGAGGTAATTAGCACCCATGTATCCCCCCTTCTAATTTCCAAGTGGAAAAACAAGACATACTTGAACCTGCACACCCATTTCCACTACTCATGGGACTCCTGGCCTGTCTTCCCTGTCATCATTCACCAATATCAACTATTACGTAGCCCCAGCATCAGGGGAGGAGGGCCACTGTCCACATGAGAAGAAATACCCATCTCCAGCAGGCAATAAGACAATCCCCAGCAACAACTGAAACATCCATGGGTGGATGAATGGATAAATATGTGTCACCAGCAATGCCCACTGGGGTCCCTGAGAAAAATAAGATGGAATCTAGGTGATAAGATAAAGTTTAACTTCTTTTGTGCTTAGTCTAGTTTCACTTGCCAGTAGAGGGCCATGTGCAGAGGCCTTGCTCCTAACATGTCAGATTAGAGCTCCTACTACAGAACCTCCATGCCTGATAGCCCAATTGGCATGCTGTGTGCAAAAGTACTGAGCAGGACACGTCAATTCAAGATGGCAATAGCATACCGTGTGCAGAGATGCTGCACCCAGTGCTTCAGTCTGAAGTGCCATGAGGAGAACGGCTGCACCTGACCCTCAAGGACTCTGCCCCTCCCCCGACAGATGAGAACCCTGTAAAGCAGCCCTACTGATGGCCTTTTGGGGAGAGTGTGTAATCTGGAGTGAGAGTGCACCTCTCCATTCTTTAATCAAAGAATAAAGCTCTCCTTTGCTTCTGAATCAAACTTGTTCTCCTTCTATTGGAGCAAGTGACATCAGGCAGGAGGACCCTTATTCGGGCCTGACTCAAAAGGGTCAGTAACAAATTCTGGTGACCCAGACGGGATGGACCATGGCCTTTTTGCCTCCACCTATCCACTAAGCTCTGGGCTCATCCCAGCTCCAGTGGGAGGAAGGCAGAGGCTTTGGGAGGTCCACGTGAGGAGGACTGACTGTGTGATCTTTGACTACACTCTGATGGGGTAAAATGGTGGTAGTCTTTGGCCGAATTCAGAACAATTCTGCCCAGCAACCCAATAGCCGGGCATGGTGTGCACACAGCGTAGCTCCCACAGTAATCCGGACTGTGACCCCTTGAGGGGATCATACTCTGGCATCCTTGGGGATCAGAGACTGAAACTCAATAATGAGTATCTGCCCGCTGCCTCTGGCTGGCCTTCCCTCGGTACTGGACGCCTGGGGACGGTGAGGATCTGTGGACTAGAGGGAACCACGGCAGTCTTGCCCGCTGTCTCACCAGTAGTGCTGACCTCTTGACCCCTGTACAAGGCAGTAGCAGTAACACCAGGGCTTTCTGCCCTCCTCCCCAACCTCCAGGGGTCAACAGTAGCATTCTCCATAGTCACATTCAGTGTGGTAAAGGAAAGTGGGCAGCCCCGTGAGCCAAGAGGTGAGACCAGAACAAGGCCCAGGTAATAAGGACCACCTGACAAAACAGAATGAGGACGCTCGATCTGAGTTCAGGAAAAGGCACCGAAGACGCCCAAATGCAAACGGGTCCCAAGGTAGGTATGCGACCAGGGTCTTGACCTCTTCTGGTCAGTGCTAGTTTGTCTGAACTGGGCTGGGGAGCCCTGTGAGCCACTCACAAGATCATTACTGGGAAGCCCTGTGAGCTGCTGGCAAGAACAGGAAACACCCACTACCCGACCTCTCCTCCCCACTCTGCTTGGGAGGCGAACCTTGGGTGATTCTTTACCAACTGAGGCTCCACGGGCTCTCCTCCCGGTATCAGCACAGAACACCAGCTACTCCAGTGATCTGGTGAGTACCCTGTGGGAATCCCTCATGCTTTTAGCTCTCACCTGGCAAGAAGCCTGAAAACTCCTCCTTTTCAGCCAAAAGGAGGAAAGAGAAGAGCCCCGTCTCAGACAGCTGTGCCACTCCCTAAGGGACTAAGGTGGTCAGGAACTAACATGGCTAAGCTGTTCTGGCCTGGAGGCACTCCTGTCCAACCTCCTGTGGGACATTCTGACTGAGGAAGGGCTAAGTATTTCAAGCACAGGCCATTATGAATTCAAAGGGAATCCCCAACTGTATCAGATCCCATGCCTATTTGGGTCTCTTAAGGAATCCATTAGTGGTTTGGTTGCTGGTTCCAAATTTCCCAAACCAGAAATCTTAT
The DNA here is from genome assembly GCF_964165515.1 of Mesoplodon bidens. Lineage (NCBI taxonomy): Eukaryota > Metazoa > Chordata > Mammalia > Artiodactyla > Ziphiidae > Mesoplodon > Mesoplodon bidens. The sequence goes on from NC_138163.1 coordinate 108,732,218, forward strand.
TTGGGTCAAATCTTGGGGCATTTGCGTGCCAACAAATCACTCCAACCGCCCCCTCAGTAACTGGTAACAAATCCAAAACAGAACACCTAAGGTATGGGGAACCAAACATCTGCCATATCGAAGGGTAGCCCATTAGGGTGTATCCTGCAGAACTGGAAGTTTTTCAGGTATCACCCCCTAACTGAAAACATTTAATCTTCCTACGTAATACAGCCTGCCTCCAATACCGGCTGAGAGATGGGTAAAGTTGGCCTGTCTATGGGTCTACTAATTACCAGCCAAGGTAACACCAACAACCACCAAGAAAAGTACTCTCTTTGAGCCAGGTCCCCAGTGGAGAAGAAGAACTCATCCAGGTATATGTCCCATTTACCACTTTTGATCTGTGTAACTGGAAAAGTCACAGTAAGGGGTTGATGGAAGATCCAGAGGAGTTCCTGAATCTGATTAGGGGAATCTTTCAGACCCATGACCCCACCTGTGCTGACCTGTAGAGCCCCCTCAATGTACTCTTAATGGGGGAAGAAAAGGCCAAGGTCTTTTTAAAAGCCAGAGAGGAAGCAAACAAAGAGAACAGAAACAATGTAGTTTGTGTTATTTTCAGACCAGGGAATTAAGTGGTCCCACATAATGAACCCACCTGGGACCACGGAGACAATGGAAAAGAAGGTGGAAGACAGAGACCGACTCATTATAAAAATATGATTCTAAAGGGAATCCAGGTAATAGGAAAGAAACCTGTCAACTGGAATAGATAAAGGAATTCAATCATGAGCCAAAAGAAAACGCTTTAGCATTCCTAAAGCCTTAGGGAATACCTTGGAATCTATACTACCACTGACCCTGAGTCATTGAAAGGGGATGTAATCCTGAGGTCGTATTTCATTTCCCAAAGTGTCCCTAGCAAGCATAAACTTCAGAAACTGGAAATAGAACCAGATACCGCTACCTCTTGCCTCGTTAAGGTTGCCCACTGGCTGTTTAAAAACTGAGATACAGAGGAGAAAAAGTCAGGGTAAAAAGGCCTGGACGCAAGCCCATTTACTGGCTATTGCCCTCCAATGTCAACTGGTCGGCAAGGGAATCTGGACTAACAGCCCATGGAGACTCGCAACTCTGTTGCAGGGGATTACTCCGTGGGTACATCACTTGAGAGTAAACAACCCAAGACAATGGACCCTTCTGACTCCTCTTCTGAACCTTTCTCCAACCTAAAACTCCTTTTCCGAAAAACGGCAAACGATAAGTAACCCTATATGCCTTGCTGAGCAGTAGAGATTTGAAGATCTCTTAGCTGACCAGGGTAGGGTCTGTGTGCTGGCCAATACGTCATGTTGCTTTTACTTCAGTGCAAGTGACCTGACTGAAGAAAGTGCAGACAGGCTACCGGAAACAGCAACTTGCCAAACAGAAGGCAGCCAGCCTCATCCGGCCGAACAAATGTGGAGCCAGGTAAAACAAAGCCTCCCCTGGGTCGCCAGTTTTTACTTTTCCAGGCCCTCTTAATAACCATTGTTCTCTTGCTGACACTTGGGCCATGTATCAAATTGTCTTGCGTCTTTTGTCTCCAAAAGGTTAGAATCTATAAAATGTCCAAGGGTGGTCGCTCAGGAATGCAAACAATTAGGGCTAACGCCTGGGGAAAATCAAAACTAACTAAAGGCAGCTGTGGGAAGCTCGGCTCCTCTCCCTGGGGTTATGACGACCCTCCAAATCAGCAGGAAACAGTCACTGAAGACAGACCATCGCCCCTCAGCGCCCCTCGAGAATGAGAAGCCGGCCAAAAGGCAGAGGAGGGAATGTCACCAGCAAAGCTATTAACAATTCCTGGGAAATAAAAACAGAATCTGGGTAATACAATAAAGTCTAACCTTTTTTTTTCTTTTCTTTTCCTCTGTGCTTCGTCTTCTTTCTCTTGCTCATATGGTGCTACGTGCAGAGGTCTTGTACCTGGCACTTCAGACCAGATTCTTAGTGCAAGATGGCGACACCAGACACCTCAGCTCGGCGTGCTGTGTGCAGAGACGCCGCGCCCACGCTGAGATCTGGAGCATGAGCAACACGCCTGTGCCCCTCGTGCAAACTCCGCCCCCTCCCCGCTGATCCCAATAAAGCAGCCCCGCCCCTGGCCTGGCCGGTGAGGGAGAGCAGGTGCTCTAGAGCACAAGCACACACCTCTCCACTCTTTGATCAAAGAATAAAGCTTTCCTTTGCTTCTGAACCGAACTCCGCCTCCTATTGGCTTGAAGGACACTAGGCAGAAGGACCCTTGTTGGGGCCCGACTCTAAAGGGTCAGTAACATATGTGGTATAGACATACAATAGAATACTATTCAACCTTAAAAAAAGAAGAAAATTCTGCCGAATGCAAAATATGGATGAGCATCATGGATATTATGCTAAGTGAAGTAAACCAGTTACAGAAAGAAATATTGGATGATTCCACTTGTATGAGTTATTTTAAATAGTCAAATTCACATAATTAAAGACTGGAATGGTGGTTGCCAGGGGCTGAGGGGAAGGGGAAATGAGGAGTTACCAATCAACAGACATAAAGTTTCAGTTAAGCAAGATGATAAGATCTAGGATCTGCTGTACAACATTGTACCTATAATCAAAAAATAATGTACACTTCAGGGGCTTCCCTGGTGGCGCAGTGATTGAGAGTCCGCCTGCCGATGCAGGGGACGTGGGCTCGTGCCCTGGTCCCGGAAGATCCCGTGTGCCGCGAAGCGGCTGGGCCCGTGAGCCATGGCCGCTGAGCCTGTGCGTCCGGAGCCTGTGCTCCTCAACGGGAGATGCCCCAACAGTGAGAGGCCTGCATAACCCCCCAAAAAAAAAAAAAAAGTACACTTTAAAATGTTTTAAGACAGTAGATTTCACATTAAGTGCTATTATACTTACACACACGACAGCCACAAGCCCTGGAACACCAAGAGGGGTGCACTGGACTCCCAGTATGTAGGGGGTATTCTAAGGTAAGGTGGCTGTCTTTCATGTCTCTATTCCTTTATCCAGTAGACTCACCACACTGAGATGTCCCTACTGCTCAGCTGGCAATGGTGATATTTCCCAAACCTATTTATGTAATTTGTCCTGGACCCTCCCCACCTCCCTGCTCCCAAATTCCCCATCTTCTCTACTTCCTGTGCTTTCTCCACATAATGCTGAGCTCTGGATTCAGAATCCTGACAGCTATCCTACACTGGGGTCCCTGGACGTGCTTTGTATGTGACTCTCATGGACCCTGGATAATGCTGTCCTCTTGGATCCTCACTAGCTAATATTTTCCTGTCTGGACCTATTCCTTGACACTTGGTCATTCTGATTGAATCCTTGCTTCTCACATGAAGGAGAAATACCATGTTGACACAGCAGAATTTTAAAGCATTCCAAGAAATATCCTGTTACTCAGGAAATCACTGTATAAATTCAGCTTAATATGAGTGAGGTTGTAATATAATTTTCGGCTAGACTTCATTAGAAAACAGGGAAATACAAAATATTAGTGAGACAATGTTTTCTCACTCTTAAGTTTGACTGTAATTTAAAGGATTGGTAAATTAAAGTCTCCGTAAGTGTGTAGGGTATTAAAATACATTAATTTGTGAGACAGAACTAGAAGAAAAATTTTGGAAATAAATTTGGGCTATATTTATAAAAATATACAATCTTCTCCACTTTAACCCAATTTACATTTGGCATTATCTTTCCTTTGAGAAAGCATGCACATGGGCCCTATAATGCATTTCCAAAATGTTGACTTCAGTTCTATAAATCATATTAACAAATGGGAAACAACTTAATTTCTAATTAGTAGGAGAATGGTTAAACTCATTATGACACATACTTGCTTTGGATATAGTTACATAAGTGAGGTTATCTATATGTGTTATCATGGAAAGATCCACATTCATTTTATTAAGTGGCAAGGGCAAGTAGAAAAACATGTTACTTTTATCCATTAAATTAAAAATAGAATGTATTTTTATACTACATCTCTATATTGGAAATCCTAGAGTCATCTTTTAAATGATACACACTAGACTCTCATCTGTGGTAACCTCTCAGTAAGGGCATGAATTTTGGAGAAATACTGTAAAGCAGAGAACTTTGATTTATGTATATTGTTAAAACTCTTTTGCCACAAAAATATATGCATCAGTAGCTTTCTTATTAAGATATTAAAATAGGCCAAAGTAGCTAATAAGATAGAGTGTGTTAATAAGATAGAATGATTGCTGCATGATACAACACACAAAACCTGAATTTTGAATGGCTTAACACAAAGATATTTATTTTTGTGAAGATGAAATCTGATGTACATTGTCCTGGCCAAACTACTATCAGGTGACCCATGGATCCAGGCTGTTCCACCTTCTAGTTCTACCATCACAACACAAACTCTGGGATGTTGCTGAATGAAAGAGAAAGCACAGAGGTGGCATACTGACTCTCATATTCTTTGGCCTGAAAGTGGCAAACTGCTTTTTCTCATATGTCAGCAGCAAGGGCTAGTCCAATGACACGTGATGGGGACAAAAACTACACATAACCATTAAATTATACTTTATTCTCATTTTCATCTTCCTACTTTAAGCCTGCATAAAGTACTTTGGTGACAGAGTCCTTCTTTTTATCATCTGGGACACATTATGGAATAGTGGGAAGAGAAATGAATTATTGATAAAAGACAGAAGGCTTACCTCTGGCTGGCAGGAGTGGAACAGTGTGGGCTCTAGACCAGTTCAGATCAGGGGTTTAGTCCCAGTATAGTCACAGACTATTCTGTTAATTCAGGCACATCCCAAGCTCTATGAAGCTCAGTTTCTTCATCTCTGCAGTTAGTCTAATAAACACTATGTCAAAAGTCTGTTGGAATGCATGTAATGTATGTAAAACGCCTGGCACAGTGCTTGGTATATCTTAAATCTTTATGAATGGGAATTATTACTCTGGTTATTTTGACCACAAACGGAACCACCTTTACCTATTTTTTTAATTAAAAAATTAATCAAGGATGTATCAGAGTACACGAATCGCTGTAGGACATATCAAATCAGATAAAAATTGTTACTTGGCAAGTAAAAATCAAATAAAAATTTCCCCTCAAATAGTCTATTATATAATTTAGGTGTGGAGGTGTCATCCCAACTGGATGAAATTCAATGATCCTAGAATTTGTGTCAAGGACTAACTCCCTCCCTGCATGCCATGCAAACCACCGTTTTCATTCATTTCACCCTTACCAAAAATCTAGCCCCAGATTAGATTTACCAACATACATTCAAGATAACCTGATTAAAATGTTCTATGAATGTAGTGGACTCTGGCCCTCCAAGCCCTACATATACAGTGCCAGCCCAGTGTGTTCTGTACATATCATCTCAAGGGACTATCATACTTATTTCTCAAACATTCCTTGGAGATAACGTGCATAAAACATTTAGGTTGCCATGTGTTCAGCTGTGCTGAGACAAAAGCACAGGACACCTTCCACTCTTGCCTTTATTCATGATCTCAAAGTAACGGCTAGAAATTCTCCCTCCAGGTTTTTATCTCTGAAGGCTGAGTTACAGCACCTGAGAATGTGGCTCCTGCTCACCTCTCTCATAGCTGTATCTTCTCCACCACCCAGCTTAACAACAAATCACCTCATACAACTCAATAGCAAATGAACAAACACTCCAATTAAAAAACGGGCAGAGGACCTGAATAGGCCTGAAGACATACACATGGCCAACAGGTACATGAAAAGATGCTGAACATCACTAATTATCAGGGAAATACAAATCAAAGTCACAATCAGGTATCACCTCACACCTGTTACAATGGCTAACATCAAAAAGACAAGGCATAACAAGTGTTGGCAAAGATGTGGAGAAAAAGGAACCCTTGTGTACTGTTGGTGGAAATATACTTTTGTGCAGCCACTATGGAAAACAGTATGAAGATTCCTGAGAAAAAAATAACAATTGAACTAACATATGATCCAGCAATTCAACTTCTGGGCACATATGTAAAGAAATGGAATCACTATCTTGAAGAGATGTCTGCATTCCCTTGTTCATCACATCATTATTCACAACAGGCAAATATGGAAGTGACCTAAGTGTCTATCTGCAGATGAATGGATAAAGACATGATATGTGTATGTGTGTGTGTGTGTGTGTGTACAGACACATAGATGAGCACATACCTACATGTGCACAATTCTTGGCTTTTGTGTCTCTGGTATTCTTACTCTGCTACTCTTCCTGTGGAAATAAGTCTCCAGTTTTATAAAAGAAGTTGAAAGAACTTGCACTGAGGGACTTCCCTTGTGGTCCAGTGGTTAAGACTCTGTGCTCCCAATGCAGGGGGCCTGGGTTCGATCCCTGGTCAGGGAACTAGATCCCGTGTGCCGCAGCTAAGAGAGTCCACATGCCACAACTAAGACCTGGTGCAGCCAAATAAATAAATAAATAAATATTTAAAAAAAAAAGAACTTGCATTGAGTGTTATTTTACAGTCAGCTTTTTAGGATTACATTTGTGCTTTTCATGAAGGAGTCTTTCACTATACACAGAGCAACTTATATTTCCTTTTGTCATGGAGACTTGTGATTTAAGTTAAAGCAGTCCCTGAGCCTGTCTGTGTTTTTGTTTGGATTAAGAGTTGGAGGTTTACGCAGAAAAGAAGACTTTTCTCTTCTTTGACAGGAGCGTTCATCAATTTATCCTGAGTGTCCTGTAGAGCAAATCCATTATAAAGATAATGCTAATGCTGGCATTTAGTCAGAAGTGATGATGTTCCAGGCAGAGTTCTAAGTGTTTATAGCTCAAGGAGGGGTGGATTTTAAAATCTTAATAAAAATTACTGTGACATTATCATGATTGACTTTTGAGGCCATTATCTTGTCTAAATATTATTTTCTACCACGGATGTGTATGGTAAAAAACAAGTAAATTCATTATGTTACTGGATTCTCATATAGATTTATAAAGAGTTTTAGGTAGGTAGGTGCAAGAATGGGAAACAGAGAGGATGACACTGGGAGGGTTGAGTAGTGGCCAGATGTGTGAGCAAAGTGTCAAAATGCTCATGTGAGCAGACTGTCTGATTAGATAATGACAGAACCGGAAGTGGGCATTTGATTGTTACTGAGATATGTGCTGTGATCTTCTGATTTCCTCCTGAATAATGAACACTTATACTTCTCAACCCTCTCTAAGAAATTCTCTGAAACAAGACGTTGCTTTGCAACATGTGGCTAAGAGACATAGCTGATTTTAGCCTGTCATTAACATGGTTCTGGGGCAGAAAAACTGACACCTGAAGATGACACCTGAAGATTTTAGACATGATCAGTCTAAAAATACAGAATTCCTCAAAGGTTTCCCTCCATGGAAGTCATTTGGGTAATCTAAAGTTTTAATTTTATATCTGTGCTTTTATTACAGTACAAATATGCCAATGTAGCCACATTATAAGCACGGGCATGCCACACTCACACACAGAGGTATTCATACACATGCACACACACATCAGCTTCTCTTTTTTTTTTTTTTTTTTTTGTGGTACGCGGGCCTCTCACTGTTGTGGCCTCTCCCGTTGCGGAGCACAGGCTCCGGACGCGCAGGCTCAGCGGCCATGGCTTATGGGCCTAGCCGCTCCGCGGCATGTGGGATCTTCCCGGACCAGGGCACGAACCCGTGACCCCTGCATCGGAAGGCAGACTCTCAATCACTGCGCCACCAGGGAAGCCCTCAGCTTCTTTCTTATGTCATACATATTAGGGATATATAGATATAGATATAGATGCTTGATTAATTACAAATTCAAAATCATGTTCATTCATTAACAAAATCAGTTTTAAAGGACATCAATTTGGGAGAAATCATTTGTTATTTGGGAAGTTATAAAATGCAAAACACCACAATGGAAAGAAATCACTGTGAATGTCAAAACCTCTTCCAAACTGCTGAGGACTTAAGCTGTCTTGGTATAAACTCACTGAAATTAGCATTCTTCACTCTTAAGAGAAATATGTAATTTTCTTCATCTCTTTGAAAAGAAATTATATGTATTTATAGCTCTATAAACTTATAAGCATCATCAGATAAAAGTGAATAAATAATCATGGCAAATCAATTTTCCTTGAAATGTTGTTTGATCTGTAAAAAGCAGACTACTTCAGATTTATAAATCGTGTCTTTCTGCTAATTGAGATTCAGCGTTCTGTCAATATTTAAAATTTTATAACTAATAGCCTTTTTTCTTCTAATTTTACTTCATCTGTTAAACATGAAAACTGAAATATTGATTTAAACAGGAAATGAACTTTTACTTAGGGCATCATGATTAATTAGTATGGCACATTCAATGTACATGTACCTGTCTTGAGATTAACAACAACAACAAAAAAAATAGATTTGAGATGAAAAAACAATAAAATGCTTGAATATTATTTATGGACACAATGTAAAAAATAACTTATCTGTTCTTAATGAATTTGTCAAAATTCGTACGTTTTACATGCTGAGGGAGAAGCTAGATTATAAGTAAAAAATAGCAAATGTCAATACTATGAACTCTATTTCACTCAGCTTCAGAAATCAGATCCTCAGATCAATACTTTTGATGATACCTGGAAGTTACACATATATCTAACACTTAGTATTTGACATTTTCCATCCCTTCATTTGTATGCCCCACATACCCGGCTTGCCAAAGAAACCCAGGGCAGCTACTCACCTGTCTGCCCACTCTCCTTCTGACAGCGTATTCTTGCTTAAATAAATCCTCACTTTACTTTCTTGACCTCCCTGTCTCGTTTCTGAATGCTTTCTGCGATGGGACAAGAACCTTACATTCACCAGGAGCATTTGTGCCTAGACAACTCAGGGGACAGACAAAGAACACAACTTAATATGCTTTTCCAACTTTTCTTCTCTAGGCCTCCTCCTTCCCACCTACAGCCTCTCACCTGACCCTCCATCCCCAAACAGTCCCAAACAACCTTCCCTCTCTCCAGGTTTATTGTGATGGTTAAGTTCCTGAAATACATGTTTCTACTCTTTACAGTTTTTCCAGGATTGATATTGGCTAAGAGAGTCAGCAGAACACTTTGCTGAAAAATTATCACTACACAACAAAACTTATGTTTACTAACATTTGCTAAAGTCCTTGGTATTGCAAAAAATTATGTACTTGGTTAAACTTAGCATCTGTATTTCATGGATTTCCAAAAGAACCATGGATTTCACACACCCTGGCAACTGAACATGTTTAAAAGACTTAAGTGTCTTTTAAACATGTCTGCTTGGTGCAACTTAAGCAAATAAACGGTAAGCTGAGAGTTCCTTCTCTACCGTACACATAATACTCAGCATTAAGTCTGTTTGTTGTTTGAATCCAGGGACTGACACTGAATTCTAGCAACTGTTGAATCTATTACTTAATGTAAGATGAAAACAGAATTAATAATGTTGGAAAAAAGGCACTTGAGAAAATAAATCTGCTAACCAAACTTTTATGACTTCATAATCATCTATCTGCCCTGTTTTGCTGGGCAAGTTCTCCACTAGTAGTGTTAAAAGGAAAAATCCCTACCTGTAGCAGCATTTGTCTAGGTGGTATAAAAACTGAACGTTGTGCTTCATCAAAATGTTCTAACCAGCTGAAGCTGAAAAAATACCATCATCTTTTAATGACTCTTACTGGACCTAACTGAAGGGGCTTTTCTGTCCGACAAATAGCAGGATTTATTTTTTACCCCAAATACATACAGACCTATGTACAATTCAAGTCCTCTCTAAAGTGTTAGTTTTCAATCCTTAATTAGCATAATCACTAAGGAACCCCCTTTCTAGCTAAAAACCTCCAAATCACCTCAACCACCACCACCAGTACTTTGTTAATTTACTTACTGGTAAGTATTATAGCTGTCATATCGCATATCTCTGAGAGTCTTGGTTTATGTTTAACAAAGGTTTAGGTTTTAAAACCTTGCTTCTCAAAGTGTGGTTCATAGACCATAAGCATTGATCTCACCTGGGAACATGTTAGAATCCTCAGACGCTTCCCCCAAGAACTACTGAATCAGAACTTGCACATTAACAACATCCCCAGGGGATTTTTATGCAGAATTAAGTTAGAGGAGGGGCAGGTCAAGGGCAGGATTTATCAGGGGTGAATCTGTGGACAAGTAACATCAAAAACACCTGAAGAGTACTGGCACAAAAACAGAAATATAGATTAATGGAACAGGATACAAAGCCCAGAGATAAACCCACACACATATGGTCACCTTATCTTTGATAAAGGAGGCAAGACTATACAATGGAGAAAAGAGAGCCTCTTCAATAAGTGGTGCTGGGAAAACTGGACAGCTACATGTAAAAGAATGAAATTAGAACACTTCCTAACACCATACACAAAAATAAACTCAAAATGGATTAAAGACCTAAATGCAAGGCCAGACACTATCAAACTCTTAGAGGAAAACATAGGCAGAACACTCTATGCCATACATCACAGCAAGATCCTTTTTGACCCACCTCCTAGAGAAATGGAAATAAAAACAAAAATCAACAAATGGGACCTAATGAAACTTAAAAGCTTTTGCACAGCAAAGGAAACCATAAACAACACGAAAAGACAACCCTCAGAATGGGAGAAAATATTTGCAAATGAAGCAACTAACAAAGGATTAATCTCCAAAATTTATAAGCAGCTCATGCAACTCAATATCAAAAAAACAAACAACCCAATCCAAAAATGGGCAGAAGACCTAAACAGACATTTCTCCAAAGAAGATATACAGACTGCCAACAAACACATGAAAGGATGCTCAACATCACTAATTATTAGAGAAATGCAAATCAAAACTACAGTGAGGTATCACCTCACACCAGTAAGAATGGCCATCATCAAAAAATCTACAAACAATAAAAGCTAGAGAGGGTGTGGAGAAAAGGGAACCCTCTTGCACTGCTGGCAGGAATGTAAATAGATACAGCCACTATGGAGGACAGTATAGAGGTTCCTTAAAAAACTAAAAATAGAACTACCATATGACCCAGCAATCCCACTACTGGGCATTTAACCTGAGAAAACCATAATTCAAAAAGAGACATGGACCACAATGTTCATTGCAGCACTATTTACAATAGCCAGGACATGGAAGCAACCTAAGTGTCCATCCACAGATGAATGGATAAAGAAGATGTGGCACATATATACAATGCAATATTACTCGGCCATAAAAAGAAACGAAATTGAGTTATTTGTAGTGAGGTGGATGGACCTAGAGTCTGTCATACAGAGTGGAGTAAGTCAGAAAGAGAAAAACAAATACCATATGCTAACACATATATATGGAATCTAAAAAAAAAAAAAGGTTCTGATGAACCTAGGGGCAGGACAGGAATAGAGACGCAGACATAGAAAATGGACTTGACGACACGGGGAGGGGGAAGGGTAAGCTGGGACGAGGTGAAAGAGTAGCACTGACATATATACACTACCAAACGTAAAACAGACAGCTAGTGGGAAGCAGCCGCATAGCACAGGGAGATCAACTCGGTGCTTTGTGACCACCTAGAGGGGTGCCATAGAGGGTGGGAGGGAGACACAAGAGGGAGCAGATATGGGGATATATATATACATATAGCTGATTTACTTTGTTATAAAGCAGAAACTAACACATCATTGTGAAGCAATTATACTCCAATAAAGATGTTAAAAAAGAAAAAAAAAAAAAGCACCTAGAGAGCTTGTTTTAAATGCAGGGTCCTGGGACCCATGTCACATTTATCTGATCAGAATCCTGTCAGGTAAAACCTTGGGAATCTGAACTTTAAACAAGCAGCCCAGGTGATTATTATGTACATTGAAATGTGAGAACTACTGCCTTAGAAATTGCAGTCATCAAGTAGTTTTTTTTTTTAAATCAAGAGAAGCACTGGAGACTTTTTTTGCCTCATAATTTTATGAAATTTAAATGAGAATTCAGTGCCTGGTTTTAAATTTAAATTACTCTCTGGAGAGGATCACTTCCTTATATATTTGCCTAACTGTAACTTTACAGTGATATAGGTACCTCTGAAATTCTGTCATGTGTCTTGCATCATTCATAGACTGCCTTTTACTATGATTAATTTTATATATTGGACATTTTCTGGTATACACTATTGGTACATCTTACAAGTCAAATAGGAAAGCATTAGAAATATCAAGTTAAAACAAAAGGAGAGAATCTGATGTTAGTTTTCAAGTGTCAGGATATACAAAAATATTGCAGTTGCGCAGGTGTGGGTGTGCATGCACGTGTGTGTTAAGAAGGGTAAAAAAATCTTTAATCTTATTACTGGCTTGGTTTTTGATTCAATTTTTCTACATTCAGAAGTCATCATATTACTTATTCTAAATGTTTGCTAGTACAGCTATTAAAGAATATACAATATAAACTGGTGATATGAGTAATTCAACATTTAAGTGTCTTGGTATAGCATAGCATCGTGTATATATGTTACTGCTTCTCCTTCCCCATTTTCTTTTTCTTTTTCTTTGAATACTGGCTTGAGGAATAGTGAAATGACTATGAGAAACTTGGCTGGAAAAAGCAACTTTCTCCACTTACCCTTAGATCTTTCTTCTGGCAGGAGTGAACAAGGCGAGGAGTGATTATCTGAGGCACAGAGGTGGCTTTTGGCATCCTAAGCACAGGGGGAGCTTGTCTTTTGGAATCCTGGGTCAGGTAGATTATGGGTTTTCTCAGAACCTCCTCTTGAGGCTAGCTCGTTTTTTCTTAACTTTCTCTGATAAGGCTATTTTATGATATATCTTTTTTTTTACTTCTTTTTTTTTTTAAGAAGCTGATATGGCTTTTTAAACAAATAATTAATTAATTAATTTTGGGCTGCATAGGGTCTTCATTGCTGTGCGCGGGCTTCTCATTGTGGTGACTTCGCTTGTTGCGGAACACGGGCTCTAAGCACACGGGCTTCAGTAGTTGTGGCACGCGGGCTCAGTAGCTGTGGCTCACAGGCTCTGGAGTGCAGGCTCAGTGGTTGTGGTGCACGGGCTTAGTTGCTGGGCGGCATGTGGGATCTTCCCAGACCAGGGCTCAAACCCATGTCCCCTGCATTGGCAGGAGGATTCTTAACCACTGCGCCGCCAGGGAAGTCCTGATGTCTATTTTTTAAAAAATTTCTAGGTCCCGTTCTCCACCAATTGAATCAGACTTCCCAGAAGAGGGGGCCGGGAATCTGTGCTTTCTCTTCTTCTAACATAAGTTTTGAGTGGTAGAATGAGAAGACTTAGACTCCTTAAACTGTAATTTATTCTGACTATAATTAATTTTCATGAATGGTGGAAAAAAAGGGAAGAATTTTTTTGTGGTTATGTGGATTTCTGTGAAGCAGAATTCTAAATAATTCTTTTTTTTAATTAAAAAAATTTTAACATCTTTATTGCAGTATAATTGCTTTACAATGGTGTGTCAGTTTCTGCTTTATAACAAAGTGAATCAGTTATACATATACATATGTTCCCATATCTCTTCCCTCTTGCGTCTAAATAATTCTTGTTTCATTTATTTTGGTGTCATTTTGGTGGAATCCTCAACATTTCTATCTTTACTATAACAATTAACTAAACCTGGCCAATTAGTTAACCACATGAACCACTGTAAATATTTGTATTTTATAAATTCTTAATTATCAGAGGGAATTCACTATAATTTGCACTGAATAAATTTACTATAAATTTGCATATTGGTTTTAATTTATTCAAAATGGTTAATTTATATTATTCACATTTTTATTCAAATATACCTCTTTATGTGTTACTAGGTTCATGTGCACGGTAATTGAATAAATATGCACTTGACAGCATTAATATTTAAATTTCTTCCATCTAATTTGTGAAGTCAGTGTTTATAGATTTTTTTAAAGGGTCTGAATTCAGGATATAGAAGCAAAGTTTTTAAAACTTAGATTGCTTTATAATTCCAATATCTTTTAAACTACAGAAATCTATTGACAGTAAAGCAATAAAAAGTAGTGCTATGACAGTTAAGGAATGTCAGGGAAAAGAAAATAATGCAGATTTATATTAATGAAATGGATTTATATATTAACCTTTACTGCTATACTGTTAGTTTACATTACACTTTTGTTTGCTTCTGTCTGTGTGATCCTTTCAGGTGTAAAAAAGGCTCAGCAGGTAAAAATTGGGGCAATTTTGACAACATGGGTTGTGAAAGTTATCTGAAATCATTACAATGCTTGGGCCAATCTTGCTAAGATTGAAATAAATGTATTTTAATTTCCGAAAGTGAAGTGTACTCAAGCTAATATTTTTAAGAAAGTATAAAAATTATATATATTATGTTTGATTTCCTTATTGGTTGTTCTGTGAGAAAAGTTGTGAAAGAAGATGCCATTTGGTCTCACTGTATTTGTTTTATTAATGGTCATGTTATGCTTAACTTGGGCATTCAAAGCCTTGTTTTCTCACTCGGCTTTAATAATCAGTACGACATGAATTGATGAGCTGACCTTTAATACTATACCACATTGCTGGGGAGGAGGAAATTTCCCCCTCTACCCCTCTTGAGCCCTTGTGACTGGACTAACTAATAATAAAATTAACACAAGACAGATTAACAGGAGAAAAAAGAAACAAATTTTCATTTGTGCACAAGGAGGTCTCATAGAAACAGGACCTATGAAGTGGCCAAAGTAGGCAAATTTTATACTTTTTAGACAAAGCAACGATAAAGCTGTGAGGAATTTGCAGGACAAAGAAACCCAAAGGACAAAGAAACTTAGGCTTTGGGTGCTTAATTAGTGTAGGATCTAAATAGAGTTTGGGCTTTGAGTAGTCAATTAAAGTAACAAGGTTTGTTTATACAGGATTCTTGGCCTGAATTCCCTGTCTCTGGTGATAAGGGTGTCCTTCTACCTCCAAATGCAGGGAGAGCACCTTTCACATGATAGATTCATCTCCTGCTTTCAGGGAGACAAAGAGGAGGGTCGGGCTTCCCTGGTGGTGCAGTGGTTGAGAGTCCGCCTGCCGATGCAGGGGACACGGGTTCGTGCCCCGGTCCAGGAGGATCCCACATGCTGAGGAGCGGCTGGGCCCGTGAGCCATGGCCGCTGAGCCTGCGCGTCCAGAGCCTGTGCTCCGCAATGGGAGAGGCCACGGCAGTGAGAGGCCCGCGTACCACACACACAAAAAAAAGAGGAGGGTCAAAGTGTCCCTCTCACATTGGCCATTTCTTAAGTAACTTTAATTCAAAATGATTAATATGCCACTGAGGCAACATGTGGGGCAGCCTGCCTTCTGCCCCTATAATACCATACCATAACACACCATACTATAACATACCATATCATACCAGGCAATTCTAGGCATCTTATGTTAACTTATTTGTAGATATCAAATATTATTATTGCCAAACACTAGTAAACAGTTCTTCTAGAAATCTAACTTTTTAGTCCCTTGCATCTTCTTGATTAAACACTTGCTTTGTCATGTAGATTTTGCCTGAATTGTCTCAAAAGATTTTCTTTACTTTTTATTTTGAATAATTTATGATATCACTTATTAAACTAGAGGTGAACTTCAAAGCAACACTGTAGGTATCTGTGAGCACAAGTAACAAAAAAATTGACTCAGTTTAATGAACAGCAAAATTGAGTCTACTTTCAAAATTTGTAATGCAATATAAGAATTCTGTCTCACAGACTGTAACATTTTTTTTTCTTTATATAATGTTCTGGAATGTGTTTGACTAGATCCAAA